>NC_086171.1:53434180-54634180 GCF_023053635.1 Elgaria multicarinata webbii
ATTATTTGAGGTTTTCTCTTCTGTTTTTAAAATATTCTTTGCCAAGATGGATTATTAGGTTTCCTTCACTTATCAAGCTCCCAGAACTCAAGCTGAATTCATTCTCAATGTCCCCACTGAAAATGCTTATGTGAATTGGCCTTAAGATGTACATTGATGTTTACTTCAATTCCACATTAACAATGCAGCACAGGGCATGAAGGTATAATAACCTGGTTAGAAGTTACATGCATGTAGGTTTCATAGTGAAGATGAGAATTTAGTAAAACACCAGAAACCAATGGGAAAGTGCACATGAGCGGAATAAACTAGAAGTCTTGTATCATAAGACATATACAAAGTGGAAGTAATATAGGAGTTGTCCTTAATAGAATATTAAAAATATATAATAGAATGGAACTTAACAGCTGATGTCTTGGCAAATCCTAGACTCCAGTATTTTAAAAATGTAGATTTACAATTCATGTCTTTTGGAATTGCCAGCTCTTTTCAGAGTGGCGTTCATATACTTTTTCATTTTCCATTTTCGACATTCTTTGGAAATAAAAATACTGTTAAGAAACAAAGCTGGAAAGCTAGTATCTTCCCTGCCTGTCCATCATTATTTATTATATGTATTTTTTTAAAAAAAGTGAATCAAATTTGTTCAGACTTGTCAAAAACAATCATTTATATTCAGTGATGGCAACGTCCATGGCAAGTTAGCAATTTCAGATATTTTCAGTTTAACAAAAAGAACTTGGTTGAACTTGGTTGTTTCTATTTCATACTTTTTGATTCTGAAGTGTTTTGCTTGATTTCCATACTGTGTGTGTGTGTGAGGGGGTGGTAAACTCTTGCTCCTTCTCTCAAGTGTGAAATACATTCACTTGCAGCTGGATGTCAGGAAATAATAGCTTTTCCACATGATCAATATATATGTGCCCCAATTATTTTTTTCCCTTAGTACCATTAATCAACACAGTGAAACAAGATTTTAAGTCCCCCTTTATACATTGGAATTATGTGTACTGAAGGGTGGGTAGTTTTGCTGCTGGGATATAACCTAGCATTCTGGTTGTGCTTTTTATATTGTATTGTGTATCTGTGCTTTTAACTTGTTGATTGTTTTACTATGATTTTAATTTTTGTGAACCGCCCAGAGAGCTTCGGCTATTGGGCGGTATAGAAATGTAATAAATAAATAAATAAATAGCTGCATGGGGAGAAAGGCACATGGTACAGAAAGGGCCCCGTTCCATTTTAAAGTGCTGGATTTTCAGCTTCATCCTAAAAATGGTGCTGTGGCAGGTTTTTGAGGGCCCTTGGCAAGACACTCTGAATGGGCCTCCTCCTTCAGTGATTCTACCTTCTCACCACCATTGTCAGCAGTCACTCATGCTCCTCCTTTTTCTGATCATTGCTTCCATTTCCTTGCTTGACAGGCAGAGACAGTAAGCAAGTAGGCAGTGTGCCATCTGCTCCTCTTCCTTCTTGCCATCACCAGTGGCTGGGCCAGAGTGAGTGGCAGGTGAACAGACAGATTTCAGTGGTGAAGAGGAGGATCAAGTCCAGGGTTTTATTGTCAATGGCTTCCTGCTGGGGTGTGGGTCCTTGGCAGTGCACAATCATGCTTACCCTTGAACAGCCCTGGGCCGGATCTACACTATTGCTTTAAAGCGCTTTATAACAGTTTTATAGCGCTTTAAAGCAGTTAAAGCGCTTTATAACTGTTATAAAGCGCTTTAAAGCAGTAGTGTAGATCCGGCCCTGGTCTGTGGTTGCTAGCAGTATCCTAAAGATGCAAGGATATGGGAAGAAATGGGCAGACCAGCACAAAATTGGGAGCTAAAGAGCAGACGCTAGAAATTTAGTAGAATATTGATGTTTTGCTTCTGCAAAAATGCAACTGTTCTGCAACTTGGGAGAAGATGTTAATATTGAAGGAAGATATTTATTGCACAAAGATGTATTGTAGAGGTGGGCATTATAAAACAATGTGGAATTCCCCCCTGTTTACTTTCTTTTCAGTGTCTGGAACAGTCTCATTACCTCAGAGAGTCTATTATTATTATTTATTTATTTATTTATTTATTTATTTATATAGCACCATCAATGTACATGGTGCTGTACAGAGTAAAACAGTAAATAGCAAGACCTTGCCGCATAGGCTTACATTCTAATAAAACCATAATAAAACAATAAGGAGGGGAAGAGAAAGAGCTGCAAGAGAAAGCAGGAGCACGGAAGCTATTCTTGGAAGAACCACGTTGTGGGGGTGGTGAATAAGGAGCAGGGTCAGAGTGATGAACATTAAGTAGGACATCGTTGCACATGCTGGAGGCTCATAACTGGTTCAAAGCCAAGTTTTCTCATCTACCAGTATTAACGTATTAATGTGCACACAGACAAAGGCCAGCTCCTTCTCTGAGAGCCAAGTCACACATTCAAAAAAAGTGTGGGAAAAGGAATTGTAAAGGATTCATATTTCCCCTTTCCCCACTTCCGCTGTAAAGTGGAAAGAAGGGATATTGCACTGAAAGCTTTGAGCTCTCAAAAGTATCTGGAACTCATAGACCTTTCCTTTGGCAGCTTCACTGCTACCATATGATGGTAGAAGCAGGGAAAAGAGAAGCAAAAGTGAACCCTTCACATGCTTCTCCACTTTGTAATGTATAAAGCCACTGTGAGTTGGTAAGAATGTAAAGGGGTCCTTTTTAGAGAAGTCATCAGCCGCCATTCGGACATTCAAAAGTAGTTAATACTTCCACCATAGTAGCATCCCACATTGCCTTGTCATCTGCAGAGTAATGTGCAGCCCAATGCCCTCCAGATGGGTTGGGCTATGACTCCCAGCCTCCTTGGCTGGGGATGCTGGGGCATGTAGTACAATACATTTGGAGCACACCACTTTGGGAAAGGCGGCTATTGAATGTATTAGTTAATTCTCCTCTGAAAAGTTATTGGTTTCATTATTGTAGAACAGGTGACCTTCTGTTAGCAACTAAATCTGTTTTGGGGGCATCTGTGGGATCAAGTGTTAGCAACCTTGCACTTCTATAGAAATGAAACACTTTTTAGTGATTAGTGATAGTAACATTTCAAAAGGATCATATGAGCTCTACTAAAAATCCTATAGTTTGAAGGCCCAAAGTACTTGAGGTTCCAAAATATGGAATGGAAAGTCGATTTGAAAGAGGCATTCTGATAAAATATCTGCATCTGGAGAGAGATACTGCAATTGACAGAAAAGAGTTTAGAAATAGGTACATTCACTATGATAGGATCAATAGATTCCCAAGAAGCAAATTCATGTTCTTATCTAGGTCACACATACCAGAAAATGGCATCTGCAGTCACTTATGTCTCCCAAAAATAAATAAAAAATAAATCTATAACAGCTTTTGTAAGACTGGTGTATTGATGAACAACCATAAACAATGATAAGTCAACCCGTTCAGAACTCTTTGAAATAGATGCAGAATAAAGTATTATCCATTAGAAGCGAGTGAAAGGATGTGATTATGAATAGCAAATATATCACACATACATAAGCAATACAGTTCAACAACTCCCCCCACCCTACTCCCAATGGGCGCAGCTCCCGGCTCCGTGTGAGTAATCTCGCGGAAATGGGCCACATGCTCCACGGTCTCGGGACCGCAGAAAAAGTGGGGCCAAAGGGTAGGGCTGTATCTCAGGGCAAGAGAGGGATGATCCCGCTCTGATCCTGGGATCCCCAGTGCATCATGTGGACGCACAGGGACGATCACAGGTATCACCCCGGGATATAGCCTGGTCTA
Organism: Elgaria multicarinata webbii; assembly: GCF_023053635.1. Classification (NCBI taxonomy): domain Eukaryota; kingdom Metazoa; phylum Chordata; class Lepidosauria; order Squamata; family Anguidae; genus Elgaria; species Elgaria multicarinata. Next base: position 53,437,963 of record NC_086171.1, read on the forward strand.
GCTAAGATCCAATCTATATGTTTGTTAATTTTTATACTAATGCATATTTTACTTAGGATGAAATCCCATTATATAAAAGTGAAAAACAAATCCTGCCAACTTGTCTTAGGTTTTTATAATCTATTCATGTCATGAATGGTTTAGGAGCCTCAAGTTGTCAAGGCTGTGCAAATATCTTGTGCTCCTTTGTGTTCATTGGCATGCTTAAACGTTTTTCTTTTCTAGTAAGGTATAGCTAATTCCATAGTCAGAAAGTTGTCTGGAACAGTAGATCTCATTTCCCTGATGTAGCATCAAACAGACACGAAGGAATCATTGGAGATTACAGGGCACCCTCAGTGTTATCAAGTCTCTACTGCAATGAAGGAAAAAATATTTTGCTTAAAGCCACTCTGCTTTTTAAAGAGATACATATGAATGGAGAAACCCTGTGCACAGTTTCTTGAGGGTAATACTATTGGACAGAATGGGAGATGCTTCTGACTGTGCAGCACAAAACAGTTTGCACATTCTGCAGCAAGGCTTGTACATGGTGGGCTTTCCAAACAATTAAAAGAGCACTTTGGTTCCTATGTCGTGAAAGAAGGGGCAATATTCTTTAGCTAGTGCTTAATGATTTTATGTTTTCCAGGCAATGAAACTGCAATTTTGAATTGACAAGAAAATGGCATTCTTCTCCCAGCAGGAGAAATCTTTCCTATTTTGATTATGGTGGGGAATACAGTTGTGCAATTGGTATATGATCTATTGAGTAGTGCCTGTGATGTAAATGCCAATACACACACACACTTCACATATGTCATCGTATGGCTCTCTTCATTTTTTATTTTTTAAATATAATTTGGAATTAATGTTCCAATGCTGGTGCTATAAAGTAAGTAAGCGTTTTTAAAAAACAGCATATGTATAGATTTCATTCCCCTTGGGAAACTGAAAGTAAAATGATGGCTGGGGAATAAACAGCTTATTGTGACATCATTGACATCATTGAGGTTCCCCAACTCCCCTCTGGGAAATGGGCAGGCCAGTCTGGGTCATTGTGGCCTGCTGCAATACAAATCACCCAGCACATAGTTAAACTATGGAATTCACTATTACAAGATGATGTAATGATGGCCACCAATTTGGATGGCTTTAAAAGGGGGTTAGACAAATTCCTGGAAGAGAAAGCTATCAATGGCTACTAGTCCTGATGCCTCTGTGCTACCACCAGTATCAGAGGCAGTAAGGCCATGTACACCAGTTGCTGGGAGCATGGGTCAGTTGTGGCTTTCCGCTTGTGGGTTCCTGGTCGGCAGCTGGTTGACCACTGTGTAAACAGAACACTGGACTAGTTGCTGGTCTGATCCAGCTGGTCTGATCCAGCATGGCTCTTCTTATGTTCTTATCATAAATTAATGTTTAGGCTAAGCTGTGAAATTATAGAAGGGAAAGATGGCAGCCCAATGTCAGCTTTTTTTAAAAAAAATGGAAGTAAGATTGGAGATAGATTTGAAGTTAGATTAATTGACTGAGTGAGAAAACACTTAGCCTATTTCACAGAGAAGATTTGCTGGAATGTTGATCATGCATGCTTGCATGCATTCAGTTCTTCCTACATGATGTTCTTCCCTGGGAGAAGAGCTGTGAAGTATGTCTTTAGGACAGGCAAGATTTGGGAGCTTTAAATATCTGTGCTATTACTGGGCATGTAAATGTTAAGTTCATGATATTCCAAAATAGATTTGTGAAGAAGAATTACTCAAAGACAAGGGCATTGTCAATAGGATCATGAGCCAGACTGATGTAACACATTACTTTCAGGCTGGGCTTCAATAAATAAAAAGACACGTAGCTGAGTTGTACCAGCAACTGTTTGTCATTAATTGAGCTCCAAAATATTAGCGGTCCAAACTGGATTTCCATCATGCCAGCAACTTCTTTGAGGTTTCTTCTTTGGTTTCTTAAAGAAAACAGCCAAGCAAACACCTTGGTTTCTGTGGAAATTTCAACTTGAAGTTGCCTATATTATGTAAATGGTGGTTCCGATAAGAGCATGCTGTTCTTTTCATTGAATAGGTAGTTGTTGGATAGGCTTGTATACATAACCTAGAATACATAACCGCAATGTCAGATGGCTTTGGCCTACTGGATGCAAAAGTTATCACAGATTTCTAAAAATGGTCAAAGTGTTTTGGAACGTCTTGTTGAGAACCCTGTGGATTTATAAAAAGCTTGCCTGATCTGCCTAGGAACTCGCAAGGTCCTCACTGTTCATCCAATGATTGCTGGCTCAGGGCAAGAGTTTAAAACAACAAATGTAATAAACTTATATTACAATCAGCCTTTACATCAGCCTTCATGACTGAAGACCCTTCTCTGTTTCTGGATTTTGAAATAGAACTTTAGAACTTATATCCAAATCTCTGTCATTTATTAGAGTCATTCATAGCATCATTCCCTCTATTTCCGATGTTCAGGCATGCGTGATGATGATTTTATAGTAGGGATGTTGGAGATATCCTCCATGGATTTAAATGAGTTTGGATTTCTATTCTTTTTTGGGAGGGATTTGCACAAATGCTCATTTGCAGTAATGTACAAGTGCACGTTTATGCAAATGTGCATTTGTTCAAGGGCACAGTTGAGAAAATGCACATTTGCAAACAGGAACAATATGTTCCTACAAAAAATCCAATTCTGTCAATGAGTGGATGATGGAGCGAAACAAACCTGACAATCTGCAAAACATATATGGAACAAATTTACAAAATCCAAACAGCCCTATTGTGTAGCAAGAATTTCACCACTCATGGCACAAGAGGGACATATAAGAAGACTCGAGGGAACCTGATGTTTCCAAGAGTATGAAAATACTTTGGAACACCACACCTTCCAACCACCTAATGCAGATTGAATGTGCTCAGTGGCCATTGAATGCTAACTGTTCTCATTGGGGAGAATGGAAAACCAAGTGCGTTGAGGAATGAAATGGAGTATCATGGAGGAGGGCATGGTTGACTGGCTGAACAGTGACCAGAAGCATTCCACCTTGCAACCTTTTGTTGCAGGTCCTACTTGTTCTTATTTAAAATGTTCTCTTCAATTACTGTAGTGAAGTACTGGATCAAAGAAGCAGTCTGTCTAGCCAAGTTTCTTGCTGCTCACAGCAGTACCTTAAATGCTCCTGACTCCCCCAGGTCGATTTAGCCAATATTTAAGCAGCTGATAAATGACTGTCTGGTTGCCTAAGATGAGCGTTGACTTCTTGTATTATTCTTTTATTGTCTCTCCTCCCATAATGGCCCTTTTCTAAAGGTCGGATTCAATTTCCACTTTCACAAGTGCCGTAAATCACAAGAGATTCCGAGGAAGTCAGTGTACAGTGTGAAATAAATATGAGCCATAAATTGATACACTTGATTTATAAGACTGATGCTTCCTTTTCACTACAGTTTTTGTCAGGTGTTCTAGAGAGCGATCGAAAAGATAGTAAGGAAGTGTTGTCACATAATTGGGTTGCCAGCTGATTTCCAACCAAAATCTGATAATTTGATATAGTAATTCTATCATGTAGGGTGAGCCTTCAATTAAAAGTATTAAAATGCAGATCCGGTTAAGAGCTTTTCTGGCTGCATTTTAACGTATTGCAAGTGAACCATCCAACCACTCTTTATAAGAATTGAAATGAAAAAGAATGTCTCGCCTATATGTAAAGGTATCCATTTTCTGACCTTTCAGTCATTCTTTCTTTTTCAATGGAGAATTTGCAGTGGGAGGATGAAAAATAAATCCCAATTGCATTTTGTTTGTGGGAGCATTGTGGGTTTTTTGTTTTTTAAAATTGGACTCTGACCAGCATCTTTTTCAGTCTGCTGCATGCCTGTCAGATTAAAAGAATACAGGCATATTTTAAGAATTTCCTAGGATTCAAAGGATCTTAATTAGCATTGAGTTGATGTTTTGGAAGTGTACCAAAACTACAGGAGCTATTGTAAGCAGAGATAGGACTTGAATACTCCCAGCTTCCAGACAACGGGATATGTTGTGGTCTGTGACAGGGAGCAAACAACAAACAAAATTGTGGTCCATGTTAAACAGGTGCCTGCTTATCAGTATGCAAAGGAATTGCTTCATTTCCATATGGTTCCCAGAGAACTGCTCCCTAGCAGCAGAAAGGAGAGCTTGCTACTCTTCAAGGCAAGGCAAGTCCCGAAATTGTGACAATAGCTTACAGGCTTTGCCAATTGTTCTGAAGAACGATTCTGGCCAGAATTTCAGAGAATGGCCTTGCCTGGTGTTTCTTTTAAAACAGCTACTTTAGAGGAGGTTCTTATTCAGCTTTTCAGGCTGCTTGGTAAGATTAGCCTTTGAAGTTAATTGTAAAGCCCTGTGAGTACTTTGGATAAATACGTATGTTCATTTATTAAGAGCAAAGAAAAAAATCTTTTAAAGTAACAGACAGAAATGGCTTTTTATTACATGGGATAAATTGAAGAGAACTTTCTTTCTTTCTTTCCATTCCTAACATAATGGACTGCCTTCACTGAAAACATGTTGGGGGTGGGCAGGGATAGTCCTCTGATCTGCCTAAGAGGCACCTCAGGTTGAATTTTCATATTAGTTTTGCTTTCAGGCATGCTTAGGATAGTGCCAGATGCTACCTGAAGTGAGTCTTGTGCTGAAAAGTTCTGAAAAGAATTTTCAGACCAAATCTTGGTGGGACTTTGCCACCCCCACCCCCAAATTGGGGCAGTTTCAGGGGTAAGCAGTGTTTAAAAAGTTAAGAGGAACTTATTAGTTGCAATGGCAGTAATAGTGCTTTTTTGCTTCTTCTTTTTTTAAAATAGCTCTACTGCCTGAGGTGATGGAGTTCCTTTCAATGGCCATCACTTCTTTGTTTCTCCCAGAATTCTCAAGTACAACATCATCACTTCAGAGGATTCTGGGGGGAAATGGCTGGAAGAAATACAAAAACACACACCACATGTTCTTGGCAGCTCTGAAACTGCCCTTGTCCCCATATGGAACCATGACCCTTACTTTAGGGGTGACTGAAATTTGCATAGTTGAAGACCTGATGTGGGGGAATGTTTCCTGCTAAGCTGCCAAGCTAATGTGATTGGTGGTTGAGGTTCCTCACTGGCTTGTCTATATGCTTGTTTTCCAAACTAGAATGGGACTGGGAACATGTCTAGATGAGGGGGTGGAAGGTATGATCTCGCGATTTTATGATCACAAGATCGTCCTCCTTGTCTGCATGTGGCGCGCGATGTTCCAGGAAGAAGAGGATGTCGCGGCCACCATTTTTTTTAAAGCACTCCAGCACAATGGTTAGTTTTTTAAAAAAGAAGCCCTGACCCTGCTCCTCCCCACCCCCAATGGGCAAGGAGTGCTTGCAGAGCTCCGTGCCCCATGCCCGGCTCCTCGCATTTACTTGTGAGGAGCCGGGACAAAGCTGCGACTGCAGGCCACACATCCCGCAGTCTCGGGATCATCCCAAGACTGTGGGAAAAAACAGGATGGAAGGGTAGGGCCATATCCTGTGGAAAAGGAGGAATCATCCCTCGCTGTTCTTGGGATCCCCTGTGCGTAGTGTGGATGCACAGGGACGATCCCAGGACAATCCCCGGGATATCACCCCATCTAGCCATGCCCAAGGTTAAAAATCTACAACGTAAGGCATTCCTATCATTAACCAGAACAAGACAACTGCCTCAGGTAGCTGGTGTTAGATGACACAAAAGGGCAACAGATAGTTAGTCTAAGTCATTCTTATTAATTTCTTCTTGCTGGGAGGTGGGGGGTGGGAGAGGTGCTTGTGGGATGTCCCTGAGGTGCCCTGACCAGCCTCGGCTACGATGTGCCTTGATGTTGGAACGGGAGCTGAGTCTGCATGTGAGGAAGGAAGAGGCACTATTTGTAGCTCTGTTTCAGGCAGCAAATGTCTTGGGCCAACCCCTGCCACTATAAATGATTTCACAAGTGCCTTCTTTTTCTTTATATAGGAGGTACATGCCAGAGCCCTGCTCTTCCAGCCCTGGTACGTCCTCCAGCCGCACCCTTGCAGACTTCGCTGGATCTCAAACCTTTTCTTCCATTCCCCCTGGACACTGCAGCAGCCGTCAACCTCTTCCCCAACTTCAATGCAGTAAGTACTACACAGAACGGTGAACTAATTGCCATCAATTGTTCATTGGGAGAGACAAAGCATCATTGCATACAAATTGCATGCACATGCACACATGCACACGCACAACAGTGGGAGTTCAAATGCTGGGAGAAAATCCCAAAAAAAATCTGCAAGAAGACATACCCATACCAGAATAGTAATTTACTTCTAATTTTCATATGTCAGATTAGTAATTGAAATGATCAGGACTAATGAAAGAACATGTCCATACCATTATTTTCAAGAAGTTAAATATAAATTAATATTTAGCAATGTTTTTTCGTGAGTTCTAAGTCATTGCTCAAAATAAGTATTTAAATTATTTTTACTAACATAATTGACATGGGTGGATTGATCTCAGAGTGATTGCATGCAAACTTTTTTTATTTCCAAAAAAAAGCCCTCTGTGGACACCAGAAGAGTGGGGTGTGTGTATTTTCACTCAGTCCCCCAAGCATTTTTTGTTTCTTAATTTCTCTCCTACATTTTTAAGCCACCCAACAGCAGCGCACAGATAAATTAAAGGCATATAAAATGCAAGATAATAAAACAGTGGCAATAACACTGCACAAGATAAAGCCAAGATCAAACCAGAAGCAAGGAGGAAAACAATGCAGCAGATAATCAGAAAGTTAAAACCCAACAGCAGGCATAAAACAGTGCAAGGATCTCAAAGCACTGAAACAGTCTTTCAGATGCCTGAAAAAAATGAAAAGGTCTTCACCTGGTGCTGGAAAGATGACAATGTAGGTGCCAGGTGAGCCTCTCTGGTCAGAGCATTTGACAGGTGGGGCACAGGAAGGATAGCTCCCACCACACCCTTCTGCCATGTCCCACCCTCTGAGCTTTTAGAATACATCGGAAGAGGCTGCACACACATGCAGATGTGTGAGCTTCTCAGTGTGAGGAGGGCCCCTGATTGGGACAGACTCCCTCTTGGCATGGAGCAGTTCTATGGGCATACATTAGCTCAGGTGTGGAGCCCCTTCCAATGCATTTTGAACACCTGGGGTGTGGATTGTGGAGCTGCTGGGCATGTGTGTGGCAGGGGGTGGGGCTAGCCTGCATGATCCCCACAACCCCGCCATACATGTTCTTTACACACATGGAAGGGGTTGTATGACACACACACACACACACACACCCGAGACTCACCTTTTTGCAAGGAAAAGGCTTTCAAATGCATTTTAATAAACCATCTCTGTTTGCCGCTTGGTAGCCTGGAAATGTAAATTAAAGTTTTAGTGAGTGCTTTTGTGCTCACTGTTTGTTGTATCTCTGCTTGTGCAAGGTGCCTCCATCTGATTTTGGCCAGTTTCCCCTTCTCACTACAGCTCCCCATGCCTCATTAGTGCAATTCTGCTGGGCTCCTCAATTGCAGATTTGGGGCAGAGGGAGATGTTAGGGGCGCTGCTGAGCAGAGGAGGTGCTGGGAAGGTCTTTATGTTAATGCTTCTCTGGATAGAATCCAACAATTTTAAAGCAAAACGCATCAGTTTTCTTCTTAAATGAAGTACTACTGATGAGCAATTGGCAGAGGGCACACCCTGTACTGTGGCGTAACTGTGGTTCAAGGCCAGTTTAGATGCTTGACTCAAGCATGTTTTGGGGATCTGGTAGCACAAGAAGACCAAGGCCATAGCTAGACGGGGCAATATCCTGGGGATTGCCCCAGGATCGTCCCTGTGCATCCACATGAAGCACAGGGCATCCCGGGAGCAGGGAGGGATGATCCCTCCATTTCCCCGGGATTTTGCCCTGCCCTTCTACCCTGGTTTTTCCATGGTCCCAGGCTGATCCCGAGACCACGGAACATGTGGCCGGGCATCACGGGTTGTCCTGGCTCCTTGCGAGTAACTGTGAGGAGCCGGGAGCTGGGCATGGGGCACAGAGTTCCTCAGGAGCTCTGTGCCAATCGAGGGGGGGAGGGGGAGGTGTTTTTTTAAAAAAAATTCTCACAGTTTTCACACTAGCGCTCGTGCGCTCATTCTTATTTAAAAAATAAATTCAAAATGGTGACCGCGATGTCGCGCGCCACATGTAGATCACAACAATGATCTCACAATCATAAAATCACGAGATTGTCACTCTACTACCCCCTCATCTAGCTGAGGCACTAGGCTGTGACCCTATACACACTTACCTGGGTGTAAGCCCCACTGAACTATTAATAAATAAATAAATAAAATCAGTGGGTCATACTTCTGAGTAAAAATAAATAGGATTGTGCTATTAGTTGATATTCCATAGCCCACCAGATGGTGGTTGCTATCAGGGACGGGACTGCACTGATAATAAAGCAAAATTGAATGTGTATGTTGTCAAAGCTCTTACATATTTGTACTTAATTTATAACTGCTTTTTATGCCATGAGTACATGAATTGGACAGCTGTTATGTTCCTTTCATAAACAGTTTTGTCAGCCTTTTTCCTGGTTTTAATCAAATAGCACAATTAACTATATGACAATTTTAATGATGTAAATAGACAGGTGTATTTATTTTACTTCTGACATTATAAAAGCTTTTAGGTATTTTCATCCCTGCTGGTTTTCTACTTTTTGCATAACACTGGAAACTTGGGGAGGGGAGATTCCACAATAGTGTTAACTTGTTAGCACAATTTTTGTGTGTGGGGTTTTGAATTTGCAAGGCAAGGATTAACCTCTAAAATTCTATAATTTATATTTTACATGACTCTATTTTGCTCTCCCTTCTTCTTTAAATTCTAGCTTTATTACCAAAGTAGTCATATGCTTATTATGCACTCAAAAATGTGAAACAAATACTGTGATTAGAAGGAAAGCAGACACTATAAAGGTACAGAAAGGAGCATCCTGTGTGTCAGTAAATTTTCTTTTAAAAAAGCTAAAAATGCATTGGGAATGGCACTATTTGCATGATTGGTGGCTAGATAAGGATTGTCCACTCCTAACCTATGTTAAATGCTAATATTTTAATACTGTTATAATGAAGAATAGCAATAATCTAACATGGGAAAATATGCACTGCAGTAATTCAGGAGTTAAGAAAATCTGGAGGGCAATCCTACAGCCCCTAGACAGGGCCTGGGGTGCGGGGGCATAGGATACTTCGGATTTCTGAATCAGAGGCTAGAGACAGCTCTCCGACTTCAGGCCCAGGAGTGCAAGCTCCCTGCCCCCCCCCACTGCCCCCTTGCTGCTGAATCAGAGAGAACTGCCTCAGCTGCCTCTGTGAGCGCACAAACATGAGCTTGGCGAGGAGTGAAATGGGGTATGCCAGTGGGTGGAGAGAGGATGCATTATACTGTGGGCAGGGAAGGTATGCATTACACAGCCCTCCCCCACCTCCTTCCCTCCTCGATGCATCAGCTAGATGGGTGAAAATGCCCGTCTAGCTAAATTGCAGAACGGGAGGCATGCATGCCTCCCGTTCTGCTTTGGACAAGCCTCTGAGTTCAGAGTGTTTTGAGTATCAAGGGTGGATCCAATAGGATTGTACCCTAAGACTGGAACTGCACATTGCAGCAGACTGGGGGCTGCTGCCCAAAGTGTCACCTCCATGTCAGATTCTCTCCTTCTTTCAATTAACCTGTTATATCATTCCCCTTGTGTCACGACAGCAATATGTGGTGGTGGTCCAACCCCACCCCTGTACATCAGAGGATGCTGCTGAAAGGAAATTAACAATGTCATGATTTCATCATATAATGGAGATGTTGCTATGTGTTACAAAGGGGGAGAAAAGGACGCATCATCGAGATGCCATTTTCATTGACTCCAATAATGTATAGTTCTGCCCTATGCAACAGAGTTTTCTTACAAACCTTGATGGGAAGAATAGGGGAGGCCACAGAACTGAAGTTATTTTGTCTTCTGTACAACGACCCTAATGCCTAATTTCTGTAGCAGAGACAACAGAACAAGCCACCTAAATTTGCTGCTTTGAAATTTGATCACTTTTTGTATGGAGGCTCAGACTTTCCATCTTCATCATACATCCCAAAGTCATAATATGCTTGGCAATGTGACCTTTGATTGTGACTCAGTTTTCTGACATCCCCTATCACACTTTGAGCTCCATTTGTCTCTTTGACCTATTCGGTATTTAACATAGGCTACGCTGTATTTTTAAGCCTGGGTTGGTTAATGGCATTCTGTAAACACATTCATTGGTTGAGAAAATCTAGTGTATTTCTAGAAGTTCCTCTCAGCCTGTCAAATCTTTGGGGACATGTCAAATTCACTAGAACATTATCAGCCTAGGGAAAGGTATCCTACAAGTTAGATTTGACTTAACAGGACATTTTGACAGGGGCATACCTTTTAATGTGTCTGAAGAGAGTTCATTGTCTTCAAAAAATGCTTTTGCATGTAAAATTGCCTGTGTAATATTTCTGTCCTTTGTATTTCCTAAACAGATCTGCATGCCAAAGTAAATGTAATAATTCATTGTAAGTTTCAAGTATGAATCAAAGAAATAATTTGTCCAAGTCCCTCATTCTTCAGTTCTATAAGCTCCAGTGATAAATCAAAGAAACAATATGTAGAAATGCTGCATTTGTAATTAACTAAGTCCCTTTGTTTTCTAAAAGTAGTGTCTGTCATCATATAAATGTGATTTCATACAATCAGTATTCTTGTGTGTCTGAACTGTTTGCTAGGTATGCAAAGACAATAGCATACTTGTGAATTCAGTACATACCCATAAAAGTATATGGTCACCCATTCCATCACTAGTTATAAATGCCACTTCCTAAGAGATACAGTGTGCTCCATTTGCACTGCATATGTTTGTATTATGTATTATAAGTGAGAACCTTAGGGGTAAATAAGGTGTAATATTAAACGCATCACTTGGTGCTGTGCATTTTTTTTAAAAAAAAGCAATTAATAGTAGGCACATAGACCTAATCTATACCAAGCAGGATATTGCACTATGGAAGTGGTATGAAAGCAGTATATAAAAGGCAGGAGCCACACTACTGCTTTATGGTATTGAAGTGCACTGACAACTTTTGGGGCCCATTGACACATACCATATACCGCTTTCATACCACTATATCCTGCTTGGTGTGGCTCCTGCCTTTTATATACCGCTTTCATACTGCTTTCATAGTGCAATATCCTGCTTGGTGTAGATTAGGCCATAGGGTGATCTTCATGAGGATTGTGGGATGCGTAAAGGGGACCTTTAACCCTTTTCTTTCCTACTGCAGTCTCAGTGAAAATCACCTTGCCACAGCTGCTAGTGGCCTGGGAGGAAAGCTCTCATTGATGCCAATGAAAGCTTCTGTTCCAGGGCCACTGATAGCTGCAAGAGAGGAGTGTTTTTTGTTGTGACCACAGTGGGAGAAGAAAGTGTTAAAAAAATGCTGTGCTGCAATAGAACAATATCCTCCAACACAGACACACACACACATAGGGAGAGCTGCTATTAATTGTTAAGAAATAATGATGGTATAGCAAGTGATGCATTTAGTGTCATGTTTAATTTGGCTCTTCATGGCCAATCTGTGGTAATAGGTATGTCTGGTATATACAGTACCCAAAATGTATTGTCCTCTTCCTTCCCTATGTTCACTATTTTTGGCTCTTCAGAGTCCTGTCACTCCCTTTCAAACAAAATACGAACTCCCTATTTATGCTGACATGAGATTTCTTCTCTTCTCTTGAGTTATGTTTTACTGTCACTGGCCAATGCAGGGTACACCTACTCATTCAGTAGAACCTGCTACTACACTCATCCAGTAGAGATAACCCCCAATCAAACATTTACTTATTGAACTTGATTGATTCAACTTTCAGTTGAAACTATAGTGTTCTTCAGTCTACCACTAGTGGGCTAAAGAAGTTGCATGTACTGGGTATACATTCTGGGTGACTTGTTACAACTCTGTTATTTAAAAAGTATTTAAAAGTAAACTGATGGACTTTGGGGGCAAATAGTCTAGCGAAGAGAATATCTTTCCATCCCTCATTTCCTGATTTCCTGTGTGTGGCCTCTGCCACAATCGGAGGGCAAAGAGAATTACAGATGCTTCAATACTGCAAATAAACATTCATAGTAGAAAGAGGTTGTCTTCTTCTGCTGCTGCTGCTGCTGCTGCTCCTCCTCCTCTTCCTTCCCTTCTTCCTTCCATTTAAACCATCTTCTGCTGTGACAATTAGAGCATAGATGCTCTGTTATTACTATCGTGAATGTGATTATAGGAGGACAGGTGCTTGGGCTAGAAAACTGGAGCAATTGTGATCACCGTCTTCATCATTGTCCCCAAATTAACCGATACCAAATGAAGAATCATAAGGCTAGCAAAAATGGCTGCAGGAATAATATGTGCAATAAGATTCCTCTCATAGCAGCAAATGAGGTAACTTTTAGTGATTGTGTCATCCGATTGCATTAAGTAGAGCTTTATGAAGCATTATATAAAAAAGCATGCTAATTAGCAATCTGGTTAGCAGAACAATTGTAGGTACTATGTATTTAATTGTGTAGCGTATGTGTACCCCCAAGTCATATATAGAAAGTAATGTTCACAACATCGTCATTTAAGCTGAAAGCATGCTACTGTGAAAACCCCAGAGAGGTTTTAAGTTCATGGGTTCAATAAGAGTTTATCTAGTAAAAAGATTGAACATTTTATTGATTCTGCTTTGGAGTAGGACGATTTTTAAAACAGCGATGACAACATTTTATTTCCTAATTTTCATTCTAATGCAGAAGAAAATGTATGATGTGGGGCGGGGGGGGGGGTACGTTTCCCAAGTATATTTGCAAGCTACTTTAATAGCTAACATTCAATTCTGTTTACCTGAAAAATCAGACACCTATGTAAAATGCAAATGTTTTCTTAATTGTACCAGTTAGAGTTTCACATATCAAACACATCAATTGAAATATATGTTTAACTGCTGCTTTCCAATTTAATATCACATTCAACTAGCAGGACATGGAGGGCTGTTTCGGACATAATTCTAAACCATAGTTTAGCAAAAGTCCCAAGGGCCACTGGTGTCTTCCAATCATCTCAAGTATCTATCTCTGTCTCTGTCCCTTTCTACACCTAAGAATTATCCCAGGAAAATGGACAGATCGTCCCTGCCTGCTCCCGGGATCCCCTGTGTGACATCTGCATGCCCAGGGATGATCCTGGGATGATCCCTGGAAAAAATGCAGCTGTAGAAACAGCCTCTGTCTCTCTCTTCCCCCTCCCTTCTCTGCAGTAGCTGTTCACTCTCAGCACTCAGGCAGGATCTAGCCTACTGCTTTAAAATGGTTTATAACAGTAGTGACAACTCTTGGTGCCCAGGACACGCTCCATAGACAGTTTTCAAACTGTTTTCAAATGTCATATCCTGCTTTGTGTAGATCTGGCCTCAGTCTTGTTGTTTTCTTCAGTGGTGGACTGGCTTCTGTGGTCTGGGCTATCGGAGGAATCCTTGGGGATGGTGAGCCAGGAGACCAGCTCAGCCAGCAATGTTTGGAGGCTGCAGTAGGGGGAGAAGAGAACTTGGGAGGTATCCACCAATTACCTGTGATAGAGATTGTAAAGGAGGAGCGCCCAGCAACTAGCTGGCTTCTTGACTGGATTTAGCACGGATCCCCAGGCCCAGATACTCACAGCTCACAACGTGAGGTTTAAGACCATTTATTAGGAAAAGGGTAGGAATACATGGGATTAGCAGAGTAAAATATAATAAAACATGCATATATATGAGAACCCAGTGCAAGCAAGCTAAAAACTAAAACTACAATTTCATACGTCACCCCAGACCGAACTCAGCCGACAACCCCCTGTTCCCTTCACAGGGGATAACTTTATACCAGTCTTTTTCACTCCTTCCCCCCTCCCTTCAGCTTTGATGCGTGGAGTGTCTTCACACCTCTCGCCCAGGATGGTTAATTACTCAAGGACAAGACAGTTACAATCGGCCCGGCTCCAGTCTTCTCCCCCATACAGCTGCCTGGTTCTTATCTCTCTTCCTATGAAACCATAAAATTCACAAATTAAAAGACATGCCAGTCCCAAGGTCCGGTTAACCCTCACCTTACCCTTACAGAGATGACCCCAAGAAGCAAGCAGCAACATCATTAACTGCAATGTGGTACACTTCACAACCCTCTAGTGGCCTTGGTGCCTGGGCCAAAGTGGCTCCTGCTTGAAAAGGAGTGAAAAGGAGTGAAGGTCCCTGGTTTAGTACTATGACAAACAGCCACAGCAATCTTTGGGCTCTTTTCCTCCCTTCCCCCCCTCCTCCTCCATAAGGAAACTTTCACTTCCATTTTGGATTAACTGTATTTTATTTATTTATTTATTAAATTTTTATACCGCCCAATAGCCGAAGCTCTCTGGGCGGTACACAAAAATTAAAATCATGAAGAGCATAAAAACAACCAACAATCTAAAAACACAAATACAAAATACAATATAAAAAGCACAACCAGGATAAAACCACACAGCTTGATGTGTTGTCCAAACCCAGACAAACTGTAGTTAGCTGAACCAAGTCAACTTCAAATTCTAATTTATGAAACTGTAGCAAACCACTACAGAAGCCTAAAGTGTCCAAATCTTGCTTGTTTTCAGAATGGCCAAATATTCCTTGTGTAAAAATGGCCCCTGGACCCACCTAAAGTTGTCGGCATCTGTTCCCTGCCCCATGGATAGGATTGGAGGAGGACAGCAAACAAACCTGGTAGTTTTCAACCATTGTTAGCAGCAAGGAAAATGTTTAATACCAGGTTCTGGTTTAGGCAGGTTTATTTATTTTCTAGATTAACCAAAAGGAGAGCAAAGCATGAATTGTTATTCCCTTCCCCCGGCAGATTATAGTGTCCTTCAAAGTAGAATGGTGATGACATTCTGTCAGGATGTTCTGCTTCCAGGAGGGAATGGCCATGACCAAATGCAGCATGATGACTTCAATTTACTGTAAATCAACACTTCATTTTTATAGGTGTATGTGGTAATAGAAAATCATGGCCAATGATTGTTAATGCTGCTTGGAAAGGGAAAAAAAAGAAACCCTATATGAGGTGAAGATCTTTGTGCCATGACTATAATTTTTCAGAGGTCCTAGACAGATTGGATATATTTCTCCTGCTGCCTCCCCCAATAACCCCCAATATTCCTTTTAGGGGAAACAGATAACTGGACAGATATCTGCGAATTGGCTGGAGGTGTGTTTTTCCTCTCCCCTTTTTCTCTTTTTGATTAGCAGAGAAAATCAGGTTGCCTCATTCATAGGCACTTTTACCAGTGCTGTAAATAGTTAGAACTTTATTCGCTGTTGGATTATTTATTTATTTATTTAATTACATTTATATACCGCCCCACAGCCGAAGCTCTCTGGGTGGTTTACAACAATTATATTAGAGTATTAGCCTACTTAGTTGCCTTTTACTAATTGTGGTTTATTTAATGAAAGTTTTCAGAATAAAGGAAAGAAAGAAAGCTAGAAAAACAAAATGCAGTAATTTCAAACGTTTTATTCAGCAGCTTCACTGTATGAATCAATAACATTAAAACTAAAAGTTTTTTTTTTGAAAAACTGTTTTATAGATATGTTTTGGGCTAAGTACTTTTCTTTCATTGCTGAACAAAGATGAAGGGTTTGAAAAGTAGCTCATGAGAATCAGATGGCCATTGCTTTCCTATTGTTATGTTCGTTAGGCCAGAGAGAAATAGTTTTCCCATTCTTTGCAAAATTGTGGATGATATTTCTGGCAAAGGAGGAATGGTTTATCATGGTTTAGGCTGTGGGTGCGGGTGAGGGTTTGGGTGTGTGTGTGTGTGTGTGTGTGTGTGTGTGTGTGAGAGAGAGAGAGAGAGAGAGAGAGAGAGAGAGAGAGAGAGAGAGAGAGAGAGAGAGAGAGATTCAGGTTGCAGATTGAAACCACTAAATCCACTTGAAAAAAGTAAACTGGAGAATTAAATTCCCCTGCCTCACCACAGCCTTCCTAGGACCACCTAGGTCTTATGCATGCTCAATTTATTTTATATGTATGACCTAGTTCCTGAAACGTTGTGGGTGGGCTGAGAAAAAGACAGTGCAGAAATAAGGCAAAAGTGTAGCTAGTGGGCATGTCTGACCTACTCTGGCCTATTTCAGTAAAAAGACCAGTGTGGCTGGACTTGCCGCAGTTTCATCTTTTCACTATAGTTGGGTGGTGGCACACATATGGAATGCTTCTCTGGACTTCACCAGAGGCTGCATCTGTGTCCTCTACTATTGTACTGCCAAATTTGCCACCAAAATGTAGCTGGTTTTGGTTTAAAACAAAATGTGCATGAAGTACACACCTTGTTTTCAACAAAAACTTTTTTTTATTTTGTAACTGCTAATTATTATTTTTTACAGAAAATTCAGTTCTCTGACAGTGGGAGTGGGAGGGCAAGACAAGGCCAGGGAGCTACATTCAGCCTGCGGGCTATGTGTTGGTTACCCCAGACTTAAATGCTTGTTGGCTCATATTCTGTCAAGTGGCTGTCTACGTATATGGTGCTAGAAGTGGCGTGGAAAGGCTCAAGAAAAGCTCAAGAGACAATAGAAAAGTAGAGGAGGATAACAGGATAACAGTGGGCCAAACTTCTACCTCAAGTTGAATTCACATATTTTCAGGTACTAAAGGTAATGTCTAATGCACTAGTGGGACCAGCTGCTAGTGTAACAGGAAGCTAGCAGACCCTGCATGATCAGATATGAGCAAAACACCCATTTCTGGAATGGGGCAGGTCAATGGAGATTTCAGAAGGGAGCTCTGCTTACCTGACCTGTTCTGGAAATGAACATTTCTGAGCTGATTGCCAGAAGTGCTAGTTCGTGTTGCGCAAACTGTGGGCCTCACTAATGCAATAGAAATGGCAGGAGTGCAGAAGATGTATTGGATGCTACCCTAAATCCACCAATTCTCCCTCTCCAACTTATAATACTTATTATCTAAGACCTCAAC
The DNA here is from genome assembly GCF_023053635.1 of Elgaria multicarinata webbii. Lineage (NCBI taxonomy): Eukaryota > Metazoa > Chordata > Lepidosauria > Squamata > Anguidae > Elgaria > Elgaria multicarinata. The sequence continues at coordinate 53,455,051 of NC_086171.1, forward strand.
ATGGTACATAATTCTTTCTGAGTTCTGGGCAAAGGTGATGCTACTAAGCTGATATATACAGGAAGCTGTTTTATATTGAGTCAGATCATTGGTCCATCTATATCAATATGGCTGACCTTCATGAAAAGGGGTTTGTTTTATCATGAATATGGCAAGAGAGTATATGGGATAACTTCCTTTTGGACAGTGTTCTGTTTCGGCAAAAAATCTTTCATGGATATCATGGCTCAGGGCTTGACTTCGTTTTGGCCATATCTACATCCAACATAGCAGCTTGGGGGACTTCAATTACCCTGATATCTGTTGGGAGACAAATTCTGCCAAACATGGCCCCTTCAAGAAATTCCTGACATATGTTACTGATAACTTTCTCCTACAGAAAGTGGAGGAAGGAACTAGAGGATAAACTATCCTTGACTTGATACTGACCAATAGGGATGACTTAGTGGATAAAGTGGCAGTTACGGGAACCCTGGGAGAAAGTGACCACATCACACTTGAGTTTTTTATTTTAAAGGACGCAAAAACTGAGTGTAGACATATGTGTACTCTGGATTTTAGGAAAGCCACTTTTAATAAACTCAGAACTATTATAAGTAAGGACCCATGGCAAGTGAACCTAATGCGAAAAGAAATAGAAGATGGGTAGGAGTTTCTAAAACAAGAAGTTTTTTTAAAAAAATTACAAACAATTGCAACAAGGAAAAAAAGGTAGAAGACAACAGAAGAAGCAAATGAGGCTTCACAAAAAGCTTAGAGATGACCTGAAAACAGAAAAGGATACATATAGGAAGTGGAAGGAAGGCCAAGCTACAAAAGAAGAGTACGGACAGGAGTGCAGGAATGGTGTTAGGATGGCAAAAGCTGAGAATGGGCTGAGGTTAGCAAGGGATGCTAAAAGCTACAAAAAAACTTTCTTCAGGTATGTGCACAGTAAAAGACAGAGGAAAGAAGTTGTGGTTCAACTACTCAATGAGGATGGGAAAATTATAACAGATGACAAAGAAAAGGCAGAAGTGCTCAATTCCTACTTTGCTCAGTCTTCTCCCAAAAGTGGGTCTATGACCCCACACCACACCCTGGCAAACATGAAGTATAAGCTGAAGGGGTAGTATTGCAGTTTGAGATTGATAAACAAATGGTCAAGGAACACCTAAATGCTTTGAACGAATTCAAATCTCCAGGGCCTGATGAACTGCATCGTAGAGTAATAAAGGAACTGGCAGAAGAACTCTCAGAACTACTGTCTATTATCTTTGCCAAATTATGGAGGATGGGTGAAATGCAGGACAATTGTAGGAGGTCTAATGTTGTCCCTGTCTTCAAGAAGGGCAAAAAGGAAGAACCTATGAACTACAGACGAGTCAGTCTGACATCTATCCCTCGGGCAGATTATAAAGAAGTCAATATATAAGCACCTTGAAAACAATGCAGTGAGTACTAGAAGCCAACATGGATTGTCAAGAACAAATCCTGCCAGATTAATCTGATCTCATTTTTTGATCAGGTACTTGTGGACTGCAGGAATGACGTGGATATAATATATCTTGACTTCAGCAAAGCTTTTGACAAAATGCAACATGATATTCTGATTAGCAAACTAGCTAAAAGTGGGCTGGATGAAACAAAGAGTACTTATCAATGATACCTTTTCAAACTGGGGGGAGGTAACAAGTGGGGTACAATGGCTCAGTCCTGGATCCAGTGTTCTTCAACTTTTTTATTAATGACTTGGATGAGGAGGTAAAGGGAATGCTTATCAGATTTGCAGATGACACAAAATTGGGTGGGATAGCTAATACCCTGGGAGACAGAAATAAACTTCAAAGTGATCTTGATAGGCTGGAGTGCTGGGCTGAAAACAACTGAATGAAATTTAATAGGGATAAATGCCACGTTCTACATCTAAGAAAAAGAAACCAAATGCACAGTTACAAGATGGGGGATACTTGGCTCAGCAATACTACAAGTGAGAAGGATCTTGGAATTGTTGTAGATCACAAGCTGAATGTGTATGATGTGGCTGCAAAAAAAGCAAATGCTGTTTTGGGCTACATAAATAGAAGTATAGCTTCCAAATCGCATGAGGTACTGGTCCCCCCTAATCTTGAGTCCAGTTCTGGTCACCACACTTCAAGAAGGATGCAGACAAGTTGGAGCGTGTTCAGAGGAGGGCAATGAGGATGATCAGGGGTCTGGAAACTAAGCCCTATGAGGAGAGACTGAAAGAACTGTTTAGCTTTGAGAAGAGAAGCCTGAGGGGAGACATGATAGTACCCTTCAAGTACTTGAAAGGTTGTCACAGGCCACAGCTAGACCGAAGGTTTATCCTGGGATCATCCAGGGTTCGCCCCTGCCTGAGCACTGGATCCCCTGTGTGTCACCTAGATGTATAGGTTTGACCCCTGGACGATCCAGGGATAAACTTTAGGTCTAGCTATGGCCACACAGAGGAGGGCTAGGATCTCTTGTCGATCATCCCAAAACGGGAATAATGGGCTCAAGTACAGGAAGACAGAGTCCAGCTGAACATCAGAGAAAATCTCCTGAACGTTAGAGCAGTATGACAATGGAACCAATTACCGAAGGAAGTAGTGGGCTCTCCCACACTAGAGGGATTCAAGAGGCAGCTGGACAGCCATCTGTCAGGAAGGCTTTAACATGGATTCCTGCATTGAGCAGGAGGTTGGCATTGATGGTCTTATTGGCTCCTTCCAACTTAAGTATTCTATGACTCCGTAATTCATCTGAAATAGCCTTTTACCATAGGGTAGGACAGAAGCTGGGAACATTTGTCATTGGCTCAGTTTGGACAACACAATAACCACTGGTGGTTTTAGTAGTCAACTGTCAATTGACTGGTCAAAGGTTGCTATTTGTGTCATCTGTAAGGCAGAAACCACTCCACGGTTGAGTTTTTCCTCAAACAACAACAACAACAATAACAACAACAACAAAAAACCTGGAGAAACACAACTGGCTGCAGAGTTGATTTCTTGCACAACTGTTGGTTTTTGTGTAGTCTGAACTGAGCCAGTTGAGTTTTGTAGGGTTGAGTTGACTTTTCGCCTGGCTACAGAGTTCCTGGGTAAGTGCGGCCAAAACCACGTCAGCCGCTCTGCTACAACTGGCACAACTCGCAGAGGATGCTGGGATAGCACCAGGAAGACAGAGGGAGGAGGAATGGCAGGGAAAGGGGCGGGGGCTGTGTCAGAGTAACCACAAAAAAACCAGCTATGAGTTGACTTCTTCACCCACCATTGGGTGTTATCCAAATGCAGCCATTATGTTTATATCCAAGGATCAATGCCCAAAACTATTCCAACAAGATGGAGTAACATACATGAATATTATTCACCCACTCAGAGGAACAGTTGAAGACTTGCACTAAGGGTCTTCAGAACCTTGGCTAGAAAAGAAAATAGGTTGGAGGATCCTATGGGGTCTAGACTTGGACCTGAGGAAGAATTGTGGTGATAATTAATGGGGGGGAGGGGAATTGAATTGATAGTTATGATTTATGCATAATGTTTTTCTTGTTATCTCTTTCTGCCTTCTATATGTGCTAGAAGGCATGGCACAATAGGAAGTGAGATTAACTAGCTCTCTGTAAATTGTAGCTTCCTATATAATAATAATAGCACAATCCTTTTTTGTGCACTGAATGTCCCTGGGGCACTCATTTTGCATGCAAAACATTCTCACAGAGTTAATTAAATGAAGTGCTCTTCAGATTTGTCAAGTCTTGATGAGAGAAAATGCTTAAAAATAAATTTTAATAAAGCATTTAAGTAATATTTTAATCAGCTGAAGTTTACAGCTTTTGTTTTAATAGTTCCTGGGTGGAAAAGATCAATGGTTATTTTATTCTGTAAAATCTTTACTGGATGGCATAATAAGCATCACTCTTAAAATCTGAGGTTAAAAATGGATGGTAGTTATTAACCTGTTCTTAAAAAGCAGCAATTAGTCTACAGTAATCACTTAAAGAAATGACTTAATTACCAGAGGCATAAAGGGTGAAAGAGTGAAAATTGGGGGGGACAGCCACAATGTAGTTTTTGATGAGAAACATTCACAGTTTATTAAAAAGGAGCAAATCTTATTTAGGCGTTACAATTTAATATGTATAAATAATTGTTTGCTGACTATAAACACCAAGAGGCAGCAAAATAAAAATGTCAGGTAGCCGTAGGTTACTTAGTACTGCAAACATCATACCATGAAGGTAGTGGGGTGGGTGTGTAGGGAGTGGGGGAGAATCCACATTGTTCAAGACCCTCCCAGTTAGCAGGAAACAGTGGAGAAAATCTCTTTAGAAATGTCCATGGGTTTTGCAGATTTGGGATGCTCAAGAATTTAATTTGATACACGTTTGAGGGTAGAGGGGAAAGGTGACCTAATTCACATCTCCCAAACAATGTGCAGATCAGAATGTAGTTGTCCTTATTACACTTCTCCAAATTGTAGTTTGGGGCTAAAATTCATATAATTTTCATATTCCTCCTGATCATCTATTTTGGTATACAATATTTTGCCTAATATTCACATTTTTGCAAGCAATTTTCTTAATATTATGCATGCTTGATTATTATTTTTATGAATATGTGTGCATTTGTGTGCACTTTTCCAAAATATACATATTTTAGTACAGTTTGTTTGATTAGAGAACTTGGTTGTAAAATTTGAACAAATGCAAATTTCGAAGAATAATCAAATTTCAATTCATGCATTGGTTCAAAAGTGCAGAATTTATTTATTTATTTATTACATTTCTATACCGCCCAATAGCCGGAGCTCTCTGGGCAGTTCACAAAAATTAAAAACATTCAAAGTATAAAACAACAGTATTAAACCATAATATAAATGAACTGAAAGAATTTCTCCCCTATCCCTAGTTCTGAGGAGGGATCATCTTTATTCCAACCATGATGGCTTCCTTTTCTTCAGTCATTTAAAGCAGTAGTAGACTGATTCAGGGTAGTCGCACAGTCACATGGAAGGAAGCATCCTTCCACCTCAATTTGGAAGAAAGTGTCTTATTTTATTTAGTTCATATGTACAGTTTTATTTTAGCCCCTTCACCACATCTTGTTCGTACTGATGAACTGGCAACAAACGCACAAGATTTCTGTCAGCCGCTGGCAGATCTCAACTTTCATGTGGTGGTTTCAACTGGTCACAACAATGAGAAGTAGGCATATATTAGAAGAATGGCCCTTGCCACTCACTGGTTCCTGCCACTTCTCTCATTCTCACCCTTATTCTCACTCAGGCACACACATACATACACATGTCAAAACATGGTTCATTTGTCTGTCCATTTACCATCTAGACAGAGAGACAGTCAGAAACAGAGATTTGCTTCAAATATGTATTAGTTGGCATCTCAAGAATACATGCACCTCATTGTTGTTGTTTACATTTCTATTCCACCCCATCGCTGAAGTTCTCTGGGCAGTTTACATAAGTTTAAAACAATTAAAATTTTAAACCATAAAAACATGCAGCATACACAAAAACATAGGTCTAAAAACTATAAATAACTTTAAGCTGTCAGCCAAGCCTAAAACAGATCTGGGATCAGTGAAGCTCATCACGTATAGCTAATTGCCTGGGGAAAGAGAAAAATATTGAGCTGGAGCTGAAAAGATAGCTATGTTCCCGCTAGGCTAGCCTTGTTGGAGAAAGGTCTGTAATTGGGAGGCCACCACAGAGAAGGCCCTCTCCCTTGTTGCCATCCTCCGAGCTTCCCTCGGAGTAGGCACCCGGAGGAGGACCTTAGATGTTGAATGTAGTGTATGATTAGGTTCATGTCAGGAAAGGCATTCCGTCAGCTATTGTGGTCCCAAGCTGTGTAAGGCTTTACAGGTTAGAACCAGCACCTTGAATCTGGCTTGGAAACAGACAGGCAACCAGTGTAAGCAGGCCAGAGCTGGTCTTGTACGTTCGAACTGTCTGGGCCCTATTATCGATGTGTCCGCTACATTTTGCACAAGCTGCAGCTTCTGAACCATCTTTAAAGGCAGCCCCATAGTTGTTTTGAGCCATAGTTGTTTGAGTTGTCAAGTGACATGTAGTTAGAAACACATTCATCTTGACTCCCTTCCTGGTGTGAATTAAATAAGATATTTCTGTATTGCCCACCCTGTATAAAGCTTGCTTTATCATCCTTCCTTGTTTTCGAGTAAGAAAAGGTTGCTTCAAGAGATTATGGGTCAAATGTGCACAGCAGAAGATAGGCATACATGCATAATAGAAGCAAAATTTAGAATTCAAGACATCTTACAACTCACCGTTCACTGAAATTTCAAGTAGGAATCAAATAGTCGATATCCAAGTACAAAATTATGCTAATTGTGAAGTGTGTGTGTGTGTGTCTGTGTGTGTGTGTAAATCATTGTTTTTTCTATAGGGGTGAATCCTTCCTGGTTGCCACTTTTTTGTATTTTAAATGGCCTAGACAGTTGATTTTGACAATGAAGCAGTTCATAACCAATAATATAGATGGCTACATGCTTTATTAAAATTAAAATTGTATTCAAATATGTTATTTAGAGCAATGGAGGCAGTGAATATAAGTGTGCACCCCATTCGCTGAGGGCATTGTATGAAGCATCAGAGGTGAGTGTTATTCCCAATACTACAGGATAATGGACAGGCAGACAAGCTGTCCATCACCAGGGATGGTTATCGAATCATGCCAGTTGCAGGGAAATCAGGAAACTGTACCATTCTTATCCCTCCATCATCTTGTGACCTCTGGAATGGCATATGGTATACACCAACCTTCCCCAACAAGGCACGCACCAGATGTGCTGGACTACAACTCCTATTATCCACAGTCTGGATGGCCAATGGGCACAGTAGCTGGGATGGTGGGATCTGTAGTCCAACATATCTGGAGGGTGAAAGGTTGGGGAAGACTGTAGTACATCTTCTGAGTACCTCAGCTGTTTAGAGCAAAATGCAAGCAGCAATCCGAGGCACTAGATACTGGGACTGCTGTTCCCAGTCTTTCTGTTTTAGGGTGCAGTCTCATGCATATTTAGACAAAAAAAGCCCTTCAACTCCCAGCACTCCCTGATCCAGGATGACTTATTGGGGAATGCTGGGAGTTGTACAAAACATCCTGTCTAAACATGCATTGTGCCTTCAGTTATACTGTATATCTTTAATAACCTTGGGGAAAAACTTAACATTCTTAACATATCTAATAAAAACTGTACAGGAACATGGGGAGGAAAAATGAAACTGTCAAGTCAGCAACTTATAATTATTACACTACAGTAAGAAAGAATTGAGGCTGACCACATATTTCTGTATCCTTAAAAGCACAATTTTCAATGTATGAGATATAGTTAAGATAGAAGAAAGAAATGAATTAGATTATTGTGTTAAATGTAATTAAGGAATGAGAGACGATAGCTCACATTTCTGATATGAAGAAAGCCGAAAGTATACCTTAACCTTAAATGATTTTTATTGTATTTCTCTGTGTATTTTATATTTGTATTTTTGTCTGTATTTTATGTAATGATTTTGTGATATATATGTCTGTGATGTTTGAAACAATACAAATCGTGAAAATGAAAAGCACCATTTTTTATTATATATGTTTTTTAAAAATTAATGGATTAGCATTGCAGTACACATTCCTAATCTAAATAATCTCACTCCTTTACTAATATACCAACTATATCAGATCAGTTTATATTAGCCCTGAATAGACCAGATAGTACTTATGAACATTGTGTATCAATGGAACTACATGTAGTATTCTGTATATGTCCCATTTATATTTTCCACTAGATGGAACGTTAAGGTTTTACTACTACAGCTTCCAAACATACTTTCAAAAAGAAAAAGTAATCATTGCAATGACATTTATAGAAAAGCAATTTGGCTACACCTGTGAGAGAAACTGCTATGGTGGCATTTACGTAAGGTCGTTCCATCTCATAGCCATGGAATACAAACAATAGGATATTTTGAAAATTTATTTATGAAGAATAATTCAGGTGTGTGCTTCTAGCAATAGTATTCAAGATGTGGTTCAATATTATTCTAAGAGCTGATGACATAACTGATACGATAGCTTTGATATTCTGTGGCTTGCAGAATGAAGCTAGATAGTGTGCTAATTTAAAGTAAAATGCATTCACTGATAATAAATAGCTGAACATATGGAAAGTCCCACTAATTTCTAAGGAAATCATTTTAAAAAGGCTTGCTTCTTAATGGTAATGTAACAGAACGTTTGGTTTGTTACAAAGATACATGGAGGCAATGGAGCCAACCTGTGAAGAAAAATTCAATGCAGTAAAACTGCTAATGATAGAAACTGCTAATAGAACACAAAGCTGTTGTAGTAATAATAATTAGATACAAGGAGAGCCAGTGTAGTGTAATGGCTGAAGTATTGAATAATTACTGGGAAGACCTGTGTTTAAACCTCCACTTAGCCCTGAAGCTCATGTATGAACTAAAGGAAGTCTCTCTCTTTCTCTCTGTCTCTCAGACTAACCTACCTCACAGAGTTTTTGTGAGGATAAAAGAGGAGGGGGCACGTAAGCCACGTTGAGCTCCGTGAAGGATAAAAATTTAATAAATAAAATAAAAGGTCTGCATCGTAGCTGTAGAACGATGAGACTCAAAGGAACTGTATTGGTCATTGCCAAGATTCATAACATGACAAGAATAAACCAAAGGAACACTGCCAGATCTAATCATAGCTGTGGTATCCAACAAGCTGTAGCAGAAGAACAGACTGGCCCTGGAGATGTAAGGTAACATGGAAGAGATACACCCAAAGGATGGAGAAAAAAAGGAAACATTATTTTGAAGTACAATAGAGAAAATCCAGAGAGAGACAGAGAGAAAACGAACGTAGGATAAAGATCAGCAGACATTCTATAGCGTGGTAGATATGTTTTGAACATGCATTTTCCTGGTTTAGATGTAACAATCTCGGTCCAATTAATCTTGACTTATCAGACTGGAAATTAACCTTGTGCCCATGTGCTTCTTCCTTTCCTTTCTTCGTTTCTCATACGCCTAACTTTGAAGAAGATATTGCGGTTTGTTAAACCACAGTTTTCTTTGACATCCGGACTGGTTACCATGATAGAAACAGAGTCCACTGGGTGGGGATATTCCTTAAAGGAAGCCCTGCAGCATTTGGTGGTTGAAATTCATTTAGGAAAAGGCTGGTTACAAAGTACCGTATCAAACCACAATTAGGTCTGATTTATAAGCAACATTTAACCCACAGTTTAAATGGGAAAGTATGGTTTAACCACCATATATTTCTCAACAGATGGCTTTGTTGGAAGTAGTGGGAAGGATAGGAATGAGGACAGAGCACTTCGGCATATGAGGCTCATGAACTGAGGTTGATATACCTGAATCAGATCATTCACTACATTCAGATACATTTGCTGTTTTTTGGGCAGGAAAAGTCTTCCATGACACTGTATTTACACAGTAACTCTGGTTATTTCTAAATGATTGAGATGATTCAAAGGGGTTTTTGTTACTTTTCTCCTTGTACATTATTATTAGTAGGATATCTTAGGTACCTCCCCCACCCACCCCGCCCCAAAAGTAGAATCAAGGTGACTTATAACAGAATTAAAACATATACAATTTTAAATGATTAAAACATGGTGAAAGAGTGCTCATTGTTTTCCTTTCTGCATCACTTTATACGGATGATCCTGTTTTGGCATAGCTCTCTGCTTTGGCTCGTGGTGGATACCAGGGGTAGAATCCAACTAAAGTCCTTCTTAGAGTAGACTCATTGAAATGTATGGGACATGTTAATCATGACTAACTTAAGTTCCATTTATTTCACTGGGTCTATTCTAACTAGGGCATTAGTTGGATTCTATCCCAGAGATACTCATAAAGCTAGGCACTGACCCAGTCAGATTGGAAAATAGTTTTCATTGTTTTGGCCTCAAAATGTTGCTACGCATCATGGGGTGGGGGTGGGGCGGCAAATATACAAATACAGGTCCAGAAAGAAGAGTTTCAGATGTCTTGCAGGCCACAACCTTGGGCAAAGCAAGTCTCTGTAGCAATAACTCATCTATTTAGGACAAGGAACTAGTATTAGAATATGGCTCCAAAGTCTATAGAACACTCAAATCCTCAATCCACTTCTTTTTCAGTTTGTGGACCACCTAAGACCCCCACCTAAATTCTCCTGAGTGGCTTCAACGTTTCTGGCAAACCAGAGAGCCTCTAATGCTTTCAACTTAAGTTCTTTCCTGGTTTCTGTATATTTTTATTTTTCTGCCTGATACTCTGCCACCTGTTTCTGTCAGCCTACTAACTCTTGTTTTGCAGAAAAGGGCAACTAAAATGCTCAAGGGGCTGGAGCATCTCTCCTATGAGGGAAAGTTACAACAGCTGGGATTGTTTAGCTTGTAAAAAAGGAGGCTAAGGAGAGACATGATAGAGGTGTACAAAATTATGCATGGTGTGGAGAATGTGGATAGGGAGACATTTTCCTCCCTTTCCCATAATACTAGAACCTGGGGTCATCCCATGAAGCAGATTGGTGGAAGATTCAGGACAAATAAAAGGAAGTCCTTTTTCACATAGCACATAGTTAAACTAAAGAATTCTTCACCACAAGCAGTAGTAATGGCCACCAATTTAAAAGGGGCTTGGAAAAATTCCTGGAGGAGAAGGCTATCAATGGCTACTAGTCCTGATGGCTATGTCCTATGTCCAGTAGCACAGGCTGTAAGGCTATGTACTCCAGTTGCTGGGGAATATGGGTAGGAGGGTGCAGTTGCACTCGTGTCCTGCTTATGGGTTCCTGGTTGCTACTGTGTGAACAAATTGCTGGACTAGATGGACCCTTGGTCTGATCCAGCATTTATTTATTATTTATTTATTAATTACATTTCTATACCGCCTAATAGCCGGAGCTCTCTGGGCAGTTCACAAAAATTAAAAACATTCAAAGTATAAAACAACAGTATAAAACCATAATATAAAATACAATATAAAAGCTCAACCAGAGAAAAACAGCAGCATAAGAGCATGACTGTTCTTATGTTCGTATATGTCCATTAGATATCTTTACAAACCAGGTCAATCACCTCAGAGTCCAGCATACACTGTGGACCTCACTGTTCCCAGCCAGGATAGTAGTTATGTCCAAGTTTTTAAATCAGCCCAATTAGTTCTTGATGTATTTACATGCATTTTGACATATGGAAATATAAGAATTTTTGCTCTGTCAGAAATATGGCAATCCTAGTTACATCGGTTAAGGTATCAAGATATACCTCCTGACACTGAAGATTAAAGGGTTTTGTTTTTTTTGTAAATTACTATGTCAACTGCAACAGTGCTGTAAAATTATTTATACTGGTTTAATAAATGCTTGAGTAACATATGTCATATTTATGAATACACAGGTAATAAATTATACCATTCCTTACAAAACCATAAAATGAGTTGCATATGAGCTCAGCCATAGTTTAGGAGAGAAGAAGAGAAAACTTGCTGAAACCTAAACCAAACTATTTGGTATTGCAGGGAAGTAAATTCAATGTAATACATTTGGAAGAAACTTTTTTCCTCCTCCTTTTACCCAATGTCTTCATTGTTTTTATCAGAGGAATGTTGGTTTTAAACTTAATTCCATTTTTGGGTCTAATCTCCAGAGGCAAAAATATAAAATTATTCATTTGTTATTGAACTTATCTCAAAATTGCACAAATAGAGCAATTTGGATTTTTTGGGTAAAGTTTTTGCTTTCAAAAGAGAGTTGCGTTTACAAAGAGAATGAAAAAAGAATCTTGAAAAGAGTAATAGAAAAAGCTTCTCAGGAAGTTGCTGTTCTGTACTTCAGCACAAAGGAACAAGCAACTGATGTGGTCTTGAATATATTGACTTTAGGAAAAGTGAATGTACTCAATAAATATGAAATTCCCAGTAAACAGCACAGAGTAAATGTTCAAAGTGTGTAAGTGTCTAGCAATTATAAGCATTGATAAAAAACAGTGGGATTTTAGGGTACTGAGTGCTGGCAACTCACTTTGAAAATGCTATTTAGGTTGCTGCTAACATTGCCACTTTTAAACTGCCTCAGCAGTGCAAGCTCTCATTAAATTAAATGGATGTTGTGCTAGCCAAATCTTCTAAATATTACCATCTCCAACAGTGTAATCTACTTTGTGAACAAGAGTTAAATTTATAAAAGAACAAAATGTACTTACTAAGAGCAGGAGCTAAGGTTACATGCATGCAATATCAAGCAAATTTAAAAATTCCTTCCCCCAATAAATAAATAACAATTGATGACCAAAATCTACCATGAATCTGTCTCCAGGGTTTCAACTAGTAATAGTTATTTCTCCATTATTTTGAGATCTTGCTGAGCCCAATTCAAACTGATGTTTTTGACCTTTAAAGCCCTAAATGGTTTGGGACCAAGTTACTTGAAGGACCACCTTCACCCATATCAGCCTGCGCACTCTTTAAGATCAGAAAGAGAGGCCCTTCTCATTGCCCACCTGGGAAAGCACTTTTGGAACAAGCCTCACACCTTTGGAATAAGCTCCCATCGGAGGTCTGCCATGCACCATCCTTGCAGGCTTTTAAGAAGGCTTTGAAAACATTTTATTTTACCACGGCCTTGTCATGACACAATATGAGTACTGTTGTTGCTGCTATTGCTCTTCCTGGTTTTTATTGTTTGCTTTTATTGTTTTAAATTGCTATTTTAGTGTGTGTGTGTGTGTGTGTGTGTTTATTGCTTCAAATATTTTAACAGTTTTATGTATTTTATTGCTGTAAGCTGCCTTATGAGAGCTTCTGTCCTGAAAGGCAACCAAGATCTGTTTTAAATAAATAACATAAATAAAATTGTTGCACATGTGTTTCAACAAAGTGCATCTTCGAACTATAGTATGGCATCATGCTATGCATCATGATGTCATGAGTCACTACATCATGTCCCCCTCTCTGATTGGCTGTTTACACTACAGTCAGTATTGAGCCACAGGAGCCCATGGGCGTTGCTAGACGTACCGGGTGTTCCGTCGTTGAGGAGCGGTGAAAGCGGCTTTTCCCGTTCAGCCGTGACGCCTCATCATCCACACCTGCCTTCGATTTGTGGCGGAAGTTTGCGCCGGTTGTGCTGCTGCCGCCGCGAGAACGGTTGCGCAGCCACACCGGCCTGATTGCCGCGGCTTTTTTTTTCGCTCGCTGCACGGTTTGCGCACGTCCGAAAGACCGCAAACTTGCGCAGCCGTCAGCGATGCCGCCGCCGGCCCTGGCGGCGGCAGCGGCGGCAGTGCCAGTGCCAGCCGAAGTGCTGCTGGTGCTGTTGAGGGTCAACATTGATGCGCTCACTTCCTGATGGGGGTCGTGGCGGGTGTCATATGACCCGAGGTCAATCGTCTGCATGGCCACTCTGTGCCTACATCTCCCATCATGCCTCTGAGGTGTCGGCGGCGATGATCGCCTCTGTGCCCTGTGCCCCATCCCAAGGAGCCAACCCACATCTGGCCGTAGCCATGGCAGCAGCCCACAAACAGCTCTGCCCTCTGCCAGCCTGGTACCCACACTAACAGGCAGCGTACAGCACCGCCATTATGCGGCCACGGTAGCTGCCCACCGCAAGGAGTCACCAGCCACTTTTCCGGTCCTCCGTTCCTGCGCAAACTGTCACTGGGGAAATAAAAAAAAAAAGCCGCTCCGCCGCGCTGCCCCAGCTGCCGGACTGCGCGCAAATGGCGGAGGCGGCTTGACCGAAGCCGCTGACCACTCCCCCTTAGCACGCCTTTTCCTGCCCAGTGCGGACCGCAGTGACCTCACATCCTCCCACACGTACTCCGAATTACCGCGGGACAGCAGGAAAAGGCGTCCTAAAACTCACTTTTTTAAAGTCGGGAGAAAGAGGCTTCACCGCGGGATAACGGCGGATCCTCGTGAACGTCATCTGGAAGCCTCGACGTGACTGCGGAAGGTAACGCGCGCTAGAGCCTCGTCTAGTAACGCCCCATGTGAGCATCTCTGGTGCAAGCAGCATGAATAGGAACTAAAGATGCAACTCCATCTACCAAAGCCAAGATCTCTCATCCTCTTGCCAGCCTCCCTGGCCTGCACTACTCCCTCCCTTCTTCCTCCTCCTTGGATTCCCTTTCCAGTATCCCCTCACAGTGCCACTGACTAACAGCCAGATCTAAAGTAAACTTTTCTCACCAAACAAGATTTGAAGGTGGGGCGTCTGTTATGAAGAAGAAATGGTCTCAATTGATTAGCCAAAGGCAGAAAGGAACCCAAGCCACAAGTGAAAAAAAAACGTTGAACAAGGAGTGGATACTGACCTAAATAGTTGTTATTTTAAATGTGATTGGTTTGTTGCAGGATTTCAGAGCCAAACGTTTACATTGATTGTTTTGGAAAACTGTTACTAAAGGGTTAGAGTGACATCATTGCAAGAGCATTGCAAATGGGACGTTTACATTTCCTTCAGAAAGTAAAGCGTTAAACCAACCAGAGTCAGGACATGTGCAGAAATAATAGAGATTCGATGCTTTAGTCATGCAGACTGCCCAAGCACTTGTAAACAACCTCAGTTTGAGAAAAGAAAATACTAAATTTCATTAGATAGCATCTGAGTTTGGCACACATATAGGTATTACAAACAATAGATGCTACGAACAAATCACCTAATTTCAAGTTTCGATGGTATCCCTAGTTGCATTGCAACATTTGTCTGTAATGAGATCTTGGTTAGAATATAGAGCTTGTTCCCTGATCTTTTCCTAAGAGCAGGATGCATCTTTAAAAAAATCCCTTGCAATTCTTTGAAAATGGTAGAAACTAGAAAAGGAGAAACCCACACTTACTCTTGCCTGATGAACTAGATAATACCTCCAACCTCTTGCCAGTAAAAGTTGGAAATGTCTATCAATTTCAATGTAATGCCAAAAGTGGTGTGATCCTTCATTATTGGGTTCTGCAAGGGTCCCCAACTTTTTTGGGCCGGTAGGCAAAATTGGAATTTTGAATACTATGGATGTTCTCACAAAATGGATGCCATTGTGGGTGTGGTCAGTCACAAGACTTTTTCCAAAGTCAAACTGGTGAGGCTAAAAAAACCAAAAACCAAAAAAAAAAAGTAATGTTCCCAAGAACCTAAGTTCAAGGGAAACGTGTAGTTTAAGCTCCAAAATACAAAAGTCAAACACAAGGCAAACTGATGATGCTCAGAGACAAGTCACTTGGTGAAGAAACTAAGCTTGGATGGCACCATAGACCATGTCTGTAGGCACATTGGTGACCACAAACATGACATTGGAGACCCTGGGGGTTCTGGAATGTAGACAACACCTAATGTTATTCCAAGGAAAGGGGTGTGTGTGTGTGTATGTGTAGATGAAACAAAAACTAGCACAAAAAAGAAACAATATTGGAGTCTGAACGCACATAGATGACAGACAACTACACTTCATTATTATAAATTTTGAGAACCAGTAGAAAATCTTAACTACTTTCTTAAGTATTTCCACCCCTGACAGTCCTACAACGCATTGCATGCAGCATGCAATGTACTTTTCAGTGCATTGAATGTGTGGTTTTGTGTCTTTACTCCACAAAAACTAATGTATTTAAAGTATTTTTACCAATGTTGGGATGGTGAATATTTCACTGTAGATCTATTTGCCACTTAGGTCCAAATTTCGAAGCCAATCTCAAACTAAACACCCTCTCCGAGTTTAAATTCTGATTTTTTTTAAATTTCAGATTTTAAAATTGTAGTGTTCAAATGCTAAGCCCTCCCAAATTCATTTCATATCAGCTACTAAGCCTTTTTCTATCTGTTGGGAACTTATTAGCTGAAAACTATGGAGAAGGGAAGTGATGTGTGTGTGTGTCCATAATAATTATGGTGTTCTACAAAGGAACCTGCTGCTGCTACTACTATTACTACTAGTTCAACTACTAAAATAACAAACAGAGGCTAATGAAGTTCAGTTTTTGTACCAGCGTTGAAGTACAGAACACAGTCAAAGAAGTATTTGGAACATGGTTTGCAATTCTGATCACGCATGTTTAAAGAAGATAAATTCAAAGCAATTGTAAGTGCAAGCAATTTCAATTATTGTAAAACTGGACACCCTTTTCATAGAATGTATGTGCTTGAGACTATTATGTATTTTGTGTATTTATAGGAGACAGACATCTGTTGCAGAATGTGGTATAAAGAGAATTGGCATAACTATTGAAATAGAGCCAGTTTCAAATGTGTGTGAGAGAGTGTGTGTCATTGGTTCAACATATTTTTATAGACAGGATTATGTTTATCCCTCTCAACTCCAGCTTTGGTGTACAACTGCTTAATGCACCAGTCCAAGCAACTCAACTTTCATTTAAGACAAAGCAGTGTTCTGACTCTTCTTTCTCTGAGGTGGGGTGGGCTGGGGGAGAGGAAGGCTTAGATATGAGTAGATCCAGAAATGTGTATTTTCAAAAATGATCTCATAAAATGAGTCTGTTCACCATTTCATAATTAATTAAAAGGGAGAAGTGCAAAACAGTTATATAGTTCCAAAGTAGCTCCTTATCCATCACAAATGCCGTGCATCATATTTTGAGGTGAAAGAGTGTTTGCAAGGTGTCTCAATAGTCTACCAACAGACTCCTCAAACCTATTTTTCTTGCTGTTGTTCGCTGTCGCAATCAGCTGCTCCTATCAGCTGGTTATATCTCAAAGGCTTAACGTTCCAAAATGATTGAACACTGTTGAAAAGTCAGAATTTTAAAAACCCTGGCATTTTAAAGAGTTACATTGTTTCAGACTGCTGGTAGTTTTAATATTTTGCTGCCTTTTGGTTTGTCACTGTTATGAAGGTGATTGATTTATTCTATCTCTACGTTGCTTAAATAATGTTTATATCTATTGTGCTGGCATCCCTTTGATGATGGGTAGTTTTTAAATTTTTAATAAATGAATGAATTAATAAATAAATGCTTCAGCATCAAGAGCTTCCTCTAATAGATATGGTGTTAGCCACAGACTGTCGAAGCTGGCACTGAAAATACCGAGAAACAAATGGCGAATGTGATTCTCTGTAATGTGCACAATTAACCTTAATTGACTGCATTTATATAACTGCATTTAAATAGTCAGTGACCCATATTGGTTCAGTTGTTAACATATAAATCAATGTTATGCTCTACAGTCTTCTAAACCTAGGCATGTAGTTTCACCTGCTAAGACAGCTGTAACTAGCTGTCTTCAGGTATAGTTGTGGGGGAGGGGGTTGTCAAAGTAGAATACCATTTTTAAGTCTAGTGTATGAAATTATCTTGACACGGAATCACATAGTAGGCTATTAGAGTGCTATTCAAGTATTAAATGCAGAAAAGCTCTCTCTCTATTTCTCAGCCCTGGCACTCCCCCACCTACTGCACCTTCATAGAATGAACTGAGAAGGATGTGGGGGAAGGGAGCCCTATTCACAGTCAAGTAACAGAGATGAATAACTCTCAATTTTAAGTTACCCTTCTTCAAACAATCATTAAAAGAGAGGGAGATAAATGGTGTGTTTCTGACATTCTCCTAGAAGTGCATTTAAAGCATGGAGTGGTATTTTCTAGTTATATGTTATTGTCAAAACAAAGCTTTGTTAGAGTGCTTCTTTCAGAGAAAGAAATACTTATAAAACAAGGGAATAATTTGGAGGCTGCTAAGGGAGCCTCCCAAGCAAAACATTACCAGATGGATTTAATTCCAAGAAATAATCTGGAGCGCACTACAGCATTGAACAAAGGATGATGGAAATGCTGTATAAGATGTAGGTCATACAAGACATGCCATGTTTTCCAAATGTAGGTACAGTTCATCAGGCAGTACATCCTATTTTGTTCAGATACTCTTCACATAATAATTAGTAGGAGTAAACCTAAATTCTCATGACGTATATTTTCAATTCACTGTGTTACAGGGTTTTGGGAAATTGTGTTCCAACTTTTTCTTCCTTTTCTGTGTAGTTTCAGAACAAGAACATGCACATCTCTTGGCCACAGTTCTGCAACTCAGTTATGTCCAAAAAAGTGCCAGGGCTGGCTCTGGGTAGAGAAGATTCAAAAGAGGTAGGGGCTAACTTTGGAAGTCTACTGATTGGAGAAGTAAGTCTGCTGCCGCTAAACAATTCTTAGCTATTGTTAAGTGTAATAGTCATTGATAGATCCATTTCCCATCAACTTGTTTAACCCTTTTTAAAAGCCTTCTGTGATAGAGACCATCACTATATCCTGTGGTGGTGAATTCCCACAAGTTAATTATTTTCTCCATGGAAAAAAGGACAATTTCTGACCAATAAACCTACTGACATATCAATTGAAGTGGAAAAATATTACTGATGCCATTCCTTTGTCCTTGGTAGCACTTTGTCTGCATAAGAGATTAGGAAGCTACACTTTGCAGAGATTTTAATAGCCTCTAACATTTACATTTGAGGACTCCTAGAGGCAATGGGGTTTCTTGCTTTGTTCAAAGCACCACTGCTCTTATCAAAAAAAGCTAGGTTGGAAAGACTCTGTGGACCTGCCTTAAACTGAATAGTCTAGAGCAAGCTGCCCTTTTAATGGAATATAATCTGCTGACAATTTACTGCTAATATATTTTATAATGTATTTTAGAATGATTTATTAATGCGAGGTTCTTTGCATAAGCAGCTGCCATGTTTTATGTCCTGAACTAATCTGTTTCGAAATAGCTGAAGTACAAGGCCAATGTAAGTCAGAAAAAAAGAGGAGGGGGGGGAGGAAAATCCATAATGCATATTCAGGGATGTTTTGATGCCTATCTTATTATTACATCATAACATAAATAATAAAATGCAGAGAGAGTGAATGTAAGGAAATTTTCTTTTCCCCTCCAAACACTAGAACTTTGGAGAACCGGTGAAATTCAGGTCAGACTTCTGCTTCTGAAGAGGCTAAAAAGTACCATTCAAGAGGACTAGCTCCTTATGATAAACATCAGGAGGATTACAGATTGTAAACAATTTTTTTATTATTTATTTATTTATTTATTTATTACATTTTTATACCGCCCAATAGCCGAAGCTCTCTGGGCGGTTCACAAAAATTAAAACCACAATAAAACAACCAACAGGTTAAAAGCACAATTACAAAATACAGTATAAAAAGCACAACCAGGATAAAACCACGCAGCAAAATTGATATAAAATTAAAATACAGAGTTAAAACAGTAAAATTTAAGTTAAAATTAAGTGTTAAAATACTGAACGAATAAAAAGGAACAAATCCAAGGAACACGTTGTAGACTTGCTTTATGTTGTTGTTGTACATGGTCTAAAAAGAGCAAAGAATAAAATGGTGATACAGAAAAAAACTATAAAAGGAACTTTTCCATTCTTTCTCAATTTCTCATTTTATCTATAGTAAAAAAACACCAAAAGGCCCCTTCCATCAGTATGCTGTAGGAGCCAACATGAGTAGCACCATGTGCCATGTAGATCTTCCACATTGTCTAGAGACACCCCACAAATATCACATGTTATGGGGTGCTACATTTTATAGCTACTGCATGTATAAGCCACCATATTGAAAGAGTTGGCTCCAGTACCCTCTCAACAGAGACCATACCGCTGTTTCCTAGGACGGATGCATAAGCCTTTCTACTCATAAGAAAGACTTGGACCTGCTGATAATCTGGGAAGTGCTTTCTTATTGAACCAATGTGCATACATAGTTTACACATTCTGATTTTAGACATAGTATAAGTTGCAGGAGCCCTGCCCATGATTTAGAAAGCATCACTCAGAAGTGGCTCCCATAAGACTGATTGCTGCTGCAGCTGTCTGATTTCATTTAATATCGCTTGTAGCTAAGCTACTGGCAAATCATGCTTCTCTGTGTATATGAACATCCCTCAGAGCAAGGTCAACTACTTTCTGAAACAGATAATCCAACACCTTTTAAAATATTAATTCAAAACATTGTACTGACAAGTCAAAGCATGAGAGAAACTCTGTAATCCCAGACCTGAACCTCTCATGGAAATTAATGTGTGCGTCTGTGGGAGCAGGGGGATGGGGTGTTCTTTCCATTGCCTTCAAGATAATTTATTTATTTATTTATTACATTTATATCCCGCCTTTTTCCTCCAAGGAACCCAAGGCGGTGTACACAATCCTCCTCCTCTCCATGTTATCCTCACAACAACAACCCTGTGAGGTAGGCCAGGCTGAGAGATTGTGACTGGCCCAAAGTCACCCAGTAGGTTTCCATGGCCAAGTGGGGACTAGAACCCCAATCTCCCGACTCCCAGTCCGACACTCTTGCCACTACACCACACTGGCTCTCCAGATAAGGCTCTAACTGGATACAAAACAATGAGAAGGTGGAACATACAAATATGAAATGGATGCACTGGGCAGAATCCAATGCTGCCCATCCCCTAGCAGAGCTGGCCGCTGATTCTAGTGCATGCCTAGCCAAGCCTGCCACTTCTGGTCTGCAGGCAGCCACTATCCCTTGAGGAACAACCATGCTGACCTTTCATTTAGGCCAGCCCCACTACTTCCAGTTCAGTAATGGCCCATACCACTAATGGAATAGTGATTTAGCACTCCCAGAGGCAAGCCCCAAAACGAGCAGAAATGCTCATTTCTCTTATGTGAGCTCCGCCAACCTCCACACTTCCAGAAATGAGCATTTTCACTCGATTAGGCTTACCTCTGCAAGTGCCAAATCAGTACTCCACAAGCGGTAGGGGCCACTTATGGGCCGGAAGTGCCAGCGCTGGCCCGAGTGCAAGGGCAACATCGAATCCTGCCCAGAAATTGCTTACATGGTAATGCCCCCAACAAAGAAGTGAACAAAATAGCTCTTGGTTATGCTTTCATTTGATATCCCCTCCACACACCAGAATTGCTGAGTTGGAGCTAGTATGTCTTCCTCTAAAATGCTAGAGGAGAAGCCCATTAAATCGGTCCTTTTGATGCCATTTACCATCTCTTCACATCTGCAGATTAAAAGCAAAAAAAATGTGTATGGAGAAGAAGAAAGAATGTGTGGAGACTTTTCTTTACCATGAAAGGTTTTACCTAAACAGTCAGTTGTTAGGGCTAGGCACCTATGTTATTTAATCATTCTAGCTACATTTAGCACAACGTGCTGCTATACTTCTGTGGTGGAAATACTTAAGCATTTGCAGTCAATTAAAGCTACTGTTTGGATTTTGTTTTCACCACAAGGAAGCTGTCCACCACTCACCCCATACAAATAACTGTGATTTAACATCACTGTTTGATAGCTGATATTTATTTACATTAAATTTGATTTCAGTATTTGACATCAATTGACATCTCATAATAGACTTGTGTAAGCAGCGGGGTCTCCAAAGGATTCCTATCATGAACAAATCCCTCCACTCCCCTGTTCATAAATTTTCCCTAGTTAGGGGTAAGCAGTGACATGGCCAGGTTTGCTGATGACACCGAGTTATTTAGGGTGGTTAAAACAAAAAGAGATAGCAAAGAACCCCAAAAGGATATCTCTGAACTGGGGGAATGGGCATCAAAATGGCAAATATGGTTCAATATAAGCAAATCTAAAAGGAATCATGTTGGGACAAATCCCCCCCCCCCCCCACACACACATTTCACATATACTCTGATGAGGTCTGAGCAGACAGTGACTAACCAGGAAAAGGAATGTTTTAGTATGGTTTTTGATCATTAAGTCTCAATTTTTCTTGTATTATGTTTTTGACTGCTTCTAGTTCTTTTTGGATTTTATTGATTATATTGAGCTTATCTTGTGTTTATGTACATTGGGCAGGAGGGTGCTATTGCACCCATGTCCTGCTTGTGGGTTTCTTATTTACTGGTTGGCCGCTCTGTGAACAAAGTGCTGGGATAGATAGACTTAGGTCTGATCCAGTATCAGGGCACTTCTTAGGTTCTTCTTCTTTATTTATTTATTTATTTATTTATTTATTACATTTCTAAACCGCCCAATAGCCGGAGCTCTCTGGGCGGTTCACAACAATTAAAAACATTCAAAATATAAAACAACAGTATAAAACCATAATATAAAATACAATATAAAAGCTCAACCAGATAAAAACAGCAGCAATGCAAAATTACAAATTTAAAACACCAAGTTAAAATTTATTTATAGACTGTTAAAATACTGGGAGAATAAAAAGGTCTTCACCTGGCGTCTAAAAGCATATAACGTAGGTGCCAAGCAATAATAATTGCTCAGAGAATTTTGGCTATAGGGCAACTCACAAGTTGAATGAATGAATAGGCATTTGGTTGGCAACTGTGGGGACAGAATGATAGACCAGATAGGCCTTAGGTGTGATCCTGCATGGCTCTTCTTATGTTATGTTCTAATGTTATGTTATGACAGCATTTGAAATACATTAAATTTACAATCCCTAGTTAAGAAGTTAGTGGCAAGCATGATAGACCCAATTTCAAATCCCCATACAACCAAGAAGCTCACTAAGTGAGCTTGGACAAATCACTAACACTCAGTTTTTGTGTGAGAATACAAAGGAGAAGAACTATCGGTTGGATCTAGACCAAGAAGGTCACACTCTTTGGAATTAATTCACTATGATTTTAATGGGACCTAAATGCAGTTATCTTGCTCTGGACTCTGATCATTCTATGAAACCCTGAACTCCTTGGAGGAAGAGTGTAATAAAAGTATACTACTGAGTGAGTATTAATAAAACAAAATAGTAAATCATGGCAAGTGAAAGGAGGAATACACATCAGAGAGGGAAAGGAAGGTGGTGAGAGAGGGTGCACTTCTGAGGTTTGCTATTTATTTGTAAATTATGTCAAGCACTGGGCCAATGTGGGGGAAGACCCCTCTAACCACTAGTTATACTAGTGTTTTGTGTAAATCCATTGAACAGAAGGCATTCCATTAGATTTAGATTCATTAATTATGCCCCTGGTTATTATTCTGACATCTGTATGAAGTAGACTACCATGTGTGCTACCTTTGCAAACTAAGCAGTGTCGAAATAATAATTTTGACCATTTTTAACTGAGTGACAAGTGACATTTTCCAGGCAATGATTGGATGGGGCCCTACAAACCCCCAAGTGGACTTCATAGAATGTACACTCCTAACACTAAGATGTGAAAGGCAAAAGTTATAAGGCATAGAAAAATAATTTCTTGCCAAGCCAATTCCTGACATTTATATTTCAAACATGTAAGTTCCATCTCAGTGAAAAATTAAGGCATGAAAATAACCTGTACATCTGACTTTTTACCTTCAGGCTTGTTAGACTGGCAACCCAGGGATTTGGTCTGATGTTAAGTCCCTTGGCACAGTGGGAGAGAGAACAGGGGATGAGGAGCAGGAGCTGGTATTCAGCTGCTGTCACTGCTGCTGTTTGCTTGTCAAAGAGGGCCAAAAAAATCCTCTTTAAACTAGGATGAGCATATGAAAAGGAGGACAGGGCTCCTGTATCTTTAACAGTTGCATAGAAAGGGGAAATTCAGCAGGGGTTATTTGTCTGCATGCAAATAACCCCTGCTAGTGAAATTCCCTCTTCATCACAACAGTTAAAGCTTCAGGAGTCCTGACCTCTTTTGAATCTGGTCATTCTAGTATTGCTTCTGCAGCTTTAACTGTTGTGATGAAGGTGCTGCATGCATACAAATGACACCTGCTGAAATTCTCTTTTCTATACAACGGTTAAAGATAGAGGAGCCCTGTCCTCCTTTTCATATGGTCACCTTAACCACATGTGACTCTAGGGGCCTTGCTAGACGAGGCCTTAGCATGCTGTGAGGCCCGGTTTCCCTGTTGTGCGTCCAGACGACGCACAGGGGAATCCGGGGTCAAGGCACACTGAAGCCTCCTTTAACACACCATAAGCGAAGTCGCTTATGGTGCGCCTTTTCCGCAGCCCCGGCCTGAGGCTGGGGCTGCGGAACGTCTAGCAAGGTCCGTGGCTTTTTGCAGCTACTCGCTTACTTGCGAGTAGCCTGGAAAAGCCATGGACTGGGCACAGCGCTCAGTGCTGTGCCCATCAGGCCAGGTGGATCCGGAGGGGGAGATAGGGGGAAGGCCGGACCGGCAGGAGAGGGGGAGGGCGAAGGGCGACACAGGGGATGGCGAGGAAGGGCGGAGGGCAACACAGGGGACGGCGAGGAAGGGCAGAGGGTGACACAGGGGACAGCAAGGGAGGGCGGAGGGTGACACAGGGACGGCGAGGGAGGGCGGAGGGCGACACAGGGGACGGGGACGGGGAGTGAGGGTGGGGAAAGAGTGGGTAGGAGGCATGGGAGGGGATCAGGAGCGGATGGGGGGATTAATTAAAAGAAAACACACCTACCTTGTCTCGACTCTTTGGGGGGCACGTGGCCCCTTTAACAACAAAAAAAAAAAAATGGCTGACGCTACAGGGCTTCCGCAGTCCCTGCGCGTCGGCCGTCTAGGAGGTGGGGCGGCGCGTCGCCCCGCCTCCATGCCGGCTTATCCGACAGGGTCTAGCAAGGCCCTAAATGTGAAAATACTGTGACTTCTGTGATAGTGAAACAACTTTCTGGAGTTGCAGCAGTGTCTCAGAAATTACAGAGCTCTCTGAGTGTACCAGTTTCTACAAATGGTTCTTAGACACACAGCACAAATCCTATCAGGGCCTCCGCAAATTCCTCAGGTTTGGGGACTGGCATGGTGTGTGATCCATACAAATGACATCTGCAAACACCTTCCCTTTTCTATGCAACTGTTCAAGATACAGGAGCCCTGTCCTCCTTTTCAAATGGTCATCCTTCTTTAGACATTACATTACATCCATGCCTAGCAGCTTTGTTTACTACTTTTTTATTTTTATTCAGTGGGTGCAGGGGCCCTATACAGATCTTAAAAGCCACTCAACCTCAGCCCACTCCATGCAATGGTCCTAATCCAGATCAAACCCTACCCTGCCCCGTACCTTCTCTAAAGCTTTTTTTTTTTTTTAGGAGATGGCTGCAACATCTAGATTTAAAATAATATCTGATTTTGCCCAGAGATGATATCTCATTGCCTAACGTTAACCCACTAAAATTATTTTAAAAACATGGCAGGATTATAGGTGTTCTTGGAATTAATATTACACCATTACACTCTGCAGGTGGAATAGAATCCAACATTTCAGAACCATGAAATTTCTCATCCTCCATACATAACTTCAAATAGTTTAAATAAAATAGGCACCAAAGGGCATCTTTGACAGAGTGCTGACTTAATTTTAATACTGACAGTATTACTGATATATGAAAAAGATTTCTATTTTAAGTTTTAGTGTTGTAAGAACTAATTAAGGGCACAATGCTGTGTATGTTTAGATAGAAAAAAGTGGTACAACTCCCAGTATTTCCAAACAATGCTTGGAGTTGTAGGACTTTTAATACACAGGGTTGAGCCCTAAGTGTCCTATCTATGTTTTTCTACAAATCATATGTTCTCTTTATAATACTTGCATTTTTAGCAATTATTTCATATAGGATTGTAGTATCGTTTATCTTGATAGAAAATAGCGTTGCAAGCAACACCTCTCATTTGAGATTTCCATCCATCTCATTGGAATGTGCAAAACAATAAAAATAGAAGATTAAACATTTCTTGCAAAAAAGATTTAATCTTTTAAGTGAAGTGATACAAAGAATGTTCCCCCCCCCCACACAAAATACTTTAGTATTCCATCTCAGGTTCAATTCCTTTGATTAGGAATTAGCTGTTGAGCAGGAACTAACCACTTATATATTTCTATTGTTCTTGAAGAAAACTGTTCAGAAATTATCCTTAGCATTTTCATTTGTATATTTTTGTCTAGTACAGATTATTTGTATTTCTACTGCATGGGGAAGCAGATCCTTTTTGATTTCAGTGCTCCTTTGTATAGGATTATTTGTTATCCAAAAGCAGGTATTTACAAACAGAATATTTTAAACCGAGTGTTAAATAGGAAATTTTAGCTTCCATTGAGATGTTTTTATAAAGTGTATACATATTGGGTTGGAATCAGAGGTTCCCTTTCTTGGACAGAACGAGTCTTTCTTTTATGGGTACCTTTCAACAGAGGAAAGGAACTTTGGGATCTGACTCACTTTGTTTTGAGTGACCTTGGGGTGAGATATCCTCCATGGACCCCCTTGTGAAGTGAGTCTTATTTATTTATTTATTTATTTATTTATTTATTACATTTCTATACCGCCCAATAGCCGGAGCTCTCTGGGCGGTTCTTCCTTCTTACCAGCATTGTCACCACCTGCAATTGCTCCTCATCTTCTTTCTTATCATCACTATGACAGGCAGAGAGCCAGTGAGCAAGCAGGTAGTGGTATCTATGGTATTGCCTCTCCTTCCCACTACCACCATTGTCTGGGCCAGAGCAGGAGGCAAGTGAACAAGCAGGTTGCAATGGTGAAGAGGAAGAACAACTCCAAGGTGCTCTTGTCAGTATCCATGCAAGTTCAGTTCTGAATCTGCCTCCCAGAATATTTACATGGCACCATTCTCTGCCTTCCCTTCAACAAAGAGTGTGCCACCACTTTTTGAAGCAAAATTGTTCACAACTAGAAATAGTAAGCCTTTGTCAGATTCTTTTTTAAGATGAAGCTAAGAATCTTCTCTATTACTCTTCATTTCTTGCAGCAGGACAGAGAAAGCTGTAGGTTTAGACGTTATATCTTGGGTATTTTTTTGCAGTTCTAAGATTGTAATGTTTTAGGCTGAAACTATGTAAACTTTCGTTTATTATGTCAAGTTACGTATGCTTTGGAGACTTTCAGAAAAATGCAAGATCTAAACTGTTAGTAGATGAACGCTTCTCAAAAAAGATTCCTTCTAGGAAGCTTTTTTCTTAATCCGTTAGATATCATCTCGAGCTGAAATGAAATCTATGTTTACCTGCATTTGCTCATATGCAGTCCTTCTTGGCTTTTTTTCTTCCTTTGCTGTGTTCTCTTTGCTTTCTTTCTCACTCTTGAACTCTAACTTGTAAGCTTGTCATGTGTGGAATGATAGGAATACTCACTACCTGAGGCCTATCAAAATGGTAGAGAGATGAGAATGGAATGCCCTTGTGCCCTATTATTAACAATATCCAAGTTTCATTATTAAATAGTGACCTATTTTACAAAGAACAGTCCTCTGTTTGAAAGCATCCTCTATTTGAAGGGCTGCCCAGTCCAAGCCCAGTTTAAAGATAAAGAACCATATTAAGAAGGGAGAGCAGGGGTTTTGAAGTTTCCCACCAACAGTTAGCACCGAGACCACAGTCTTAGCAACTACACAGGTCACCTTCCTTCCCCACTACGCTGAGATATGTTAGGGTGACCAACTGTCAGGATTTCCCCGGATTTGTCCTGGTTTTTGTTCTTTCCATGGTGTCGGGGGGGTTTTCTATAATTTTCAATAATGTCCTGGAATGACACACCTTCCCCTTTAAGGCTGCCATTAGCATGGCAGGAGGGAATTACATGCTTTCTTGAGGCACATCATTCCCCCACCCCGAGCTCCAATTGAGGTCTCAAAGGGGAAAGTGGGTCATTCGTGGGCATTATAGAAAAGGCCCCAATTGGAGTGGATGGTGGTGGTGCAGAATGAAATCCTTTCCCCTCCTCCACTCCAATCGGGTTCTTTAAGGTGGCGGGGGAATAACGTACTTTCTGCAGGACTCAGAAAGCTGCTTCCCCCCACACACACATTAGGTGTCCTCTTTTTTGGTTTCCCAAATATGGTCACCCTAGATATGTTGAATTTCTATTGCAATTATAGTAATTATTTCTCAATGCATCTATACATAATATCAATGCTATATGTACATTTTATCCAGATCTGTGCCTTCTTTTGTCTCACTTTTTGGTGATTATTAAGTGACCACCCTATTCACTCTCTCTCTCTCTCTCTCTCTCTCTCTCTCTATATATATATATATATATATTTCAGTAAAAATAGGGATGTCTGGATTTTGTGAAATCCATGCTGTTTATGCTTCATGGATTGTACAGTGTCATTCATCCCAGTGTCTGTTCACAGATGGATTTGATTCCCCCCCCCCCATGATATGGAAAAATATGTGAATAATTCCATAAGAAGGTTTGCAATAATTTACATAATTTTGATAGCACATAACATTTTGCATAACATTTTGACGGGAGACATGATAGCACTCTTCAAATACTTGAAAGTCTGTCAAACAGAAGAGAGCCAGGATCTCTTCTCGATCCTCCCAGAGTGCAGGACACGGAATAATGGGCTCAAGTTACAGGAAGCCGGATTCCGGCTGGACATTAGGAAAAACTTCCTGACTGTTAGAGCAGTATGACAATGGAACCAATTACCTAGGGAGGTTGTGGGCTCTCCCACATGAGAGGCCTTCAAGAGGCAGCTGGACAACCACCTGTCAGTTATACTTTAAGGTGGATTCCTACATTGGGCAGGGGGTTGGCCTTGATGGCCTTATAGGCCCCTTCCAACGCTACTATTCTATGTTTCTATATTGTTCCTAATTCCATTCGAATTTCCCGCACATGTATTTTCCAGCATGCCATCATACATTTCAGGAAAGTAAAAATATATAAAAATCCTGGGGGGGCTGGTCTGCAGTGGATTCTTAGGAATCTGAACTTATTTTAGTCCATCTCAAACTTCTCAAGCATTCCTAATAAAATACATACTATATGTACATGGTACAAGTGATGTGTACTATAACTAATAAGAACATAAGAAGAGCTGCTGTATCAGACCAAGGGTTGTTCTAGTCCAGCATTCTGTTTACATAGTGGTCAACCAGCTATACAAAAGAAATTCACAGGCAGAACATGAGTGCAAGAGCACCTTCCCATCCGTGTCCCCGAGCAACTGGCGTACATAGGCACACTGCTCCTGATACTGGAGGTAGCATATAGCCATCAGGACAAGTAGCCATTGATAGCATTATCTGCTATGAATTTGTCTTAACCCCCCTTTAAAGCCTCCAAACTGATGGCCATCACTACATCTTGTGGAAGTGAGTTTCATAGTTCAATTATGCACTGTGTAAATAAGTACTTCCGGTGATCTGTCCTGAATTTCCCACCAATCAGCTTCATAGGATGACCCTCCACTGGGTTCTAGTATTAAGAGAGAGGGAGAAAAGTGTCTTTAAAACTAGCCTTTAATCCATTCTTTTACTCTCTCCAGCTAGAACATGGGGCAAATTTAAGTAGGGATGAAGTTCATAAGTGAAATGCTGTTTTTAATTAAGCCTTGACATCATTCTCCACTGGGTACATAGAAATTGCCTTCCCATCAAAAAGCAGCGGCACTTTTCAATAAATTAAAGTTTTATGTTGGCTTCAAATTAAGGAGTCATTTCCAAGAGTGTGGTGCCTTGAAGGCACGAGAGATTGCAGACTGTTTAGATATGATACTTTGAACTTCGCACAGTTACTTGAGCAGAACATATGCTTGTTGCGTGCTTCAATTAAATCGGCCAAAATTCAGTTTGGAAAAGTTTGCACTGAAGGAGAAGGTCAGAATTAGCACCAGGAGACATTACTACATTACACAGAGTTTAAAACATCTGCTGCTACTGTTAAAACTATGGGTAACTCTCTAGAATTATGTAAGGCACATATAATTTGGATGGATGTTTCTATAACGTAATGATACATTGAACAGATTAGAATTTCTTTGATAATTGATATAGTATAGGGAAATAAAATGCCAAAACTGGATAACCAATCATTATTCTTCAGCCATAGTTGCCTTGGTAAGATAGGATAGGGTGCATCCTTCTTCTTTTCTTTCTTCTTTTCTCTTTTCAAGAAAAAAGCTTTATTCCATCAAGAAAACTTTGAAACTAGACCTGTGTCTCTCCTTGTCTGTATTTTATTTATTTATTTATAACATTTCTTACCCACCTTTCAGGGCAGAAGTCCTCAGAAGGCAGCTTACAGCAATATAAAACACATAAAAACAGTTAAAATATTAATAGCAATAAAAACATAAACACAATAAAACAGCAATTAAAAACAATAAAAGCCAACAATAAAACCAGGAAGAACAACAACGGCCATAGCAGCAACAACAGTACTCATATCATGACAAGGCCATGGTAAAATAATGTTTTCAAGGCCTTCTGAAAATCCTGCAAAGATGGTGCATGGCAGACTTCAGCCATAGCTAGACCTAAGGTTTATCCCTGGATTGTTCAGGGGTCAAACCTGTTCATCTAGGTGACACACAGGGGATCCAGTGCTCAGGCAGGGGCGAACCCTGGATGATCCCAGGATAAACCTTAGGTCTAGCTGTGGCCTTCCAATGGGAATTTGTTCCAAAAGTGTGGGGCCACTTATTTTAAGAAGTCAGACCGCTGGTCCTCTTAGCCCAGTACTTTCTACTCTGCTATGACCAGCTATACCTGTAAATGGATATACCTGTAGCTGCAGGTGATGAAAATGGAATATAGGACCGTCTGCATGCATAGTGTGTGTTCCACCAGTAAGGTATTGCACCTGCACCAAAATATATTCTGCTAAGTCTGAAAACCACTTACAATAACAATTCAACTTAGAAATACAGTAGTAGGACATCATTAAAAAGATACATACACAAAATATAATGTATATAAAAAGGGAATTCACATTACATTAGAAGAGGAGCCAGATATTTGGGGGAAATTTCCTTTATTTGAGAAATTCTTCGGTTTTCCTTACAAAATGTCCATTATTTATTGTCTTACATTTTCACATGCCTTAGCCAATTAAAAAAAGAAATAAAGGGATGCCAGCTTTCCATTAAAGAATCTTTCTCGAGGTTGAGCACTTCCAAAATCTTTCATAAGGTGGGATATGCATTTCCCCCAATAATAATAAAAGATATAAATGAACTAATTCATAACAACATATCTGAAGGACAAGGATATCTGATGAATTGCCTTCTCCCATATGAATCTGTCAACTCAATAATATAATTCTCTGAGGCCCGATTTATGGATTCTAACCATCCCTGGCTGGTCCCAGGAATAGGGCTTACTCAGGGCTTATCTACACCAAGCAGATATTCCACTATGAAAGTGGCATGAGAGGAACGTATATCCATATGTGGTGGAATTGTGAATATGTACAAAATTATGGGAAATGGTGTATAAAGAGATAAACGAAATAACTGGAATGAAGTTAGAAGAAACACCAAGTGTAGCATCGTTATCAATGTATGGAAAACTTAAATGTAATCAAATGAGAATAGAATTAATAATGAACTTGTTAACAGCTGCAAGGTTAATGATATCCAGAAATTGGAAGGTTCAAGGGGATTGTGATATAGAAGATTGGTATAAAGAAATATGGGATATTGCGATAAATGATAAATTAACATGTAATATTAGAGTTAAAAGGGGAATACCCTATTTCTTCGATTCTAAGACGCACTCCCCCCCCCCCATATAAACATCTCTAAAAATGGGGTGCGTCTTAGAATCGCGGGCGTGTCTTAAGGTTTTTTTTCCTGTTGGAAAAATTACTGAAATTAGTGTGCATTTTACAATCGATGGCGACTTACAATCAAAGAAATACGGTTATAAAAAATAACAATTTTGAAGAGATATGGAAATTGTTCTTAGAATATATATTAGTAAAAGGGGAGGAAGAACACCTCCAGAGGATTCAATGCAATTTTGGAAAGTAGAATAAGATCCCGGTGGTTGGGGTGCACTTATTAATGTGAGTTAGTTTAAGAAGTATAACGTATAGTTAAGAATTGAAGATAAATATGTTTCTTTCTTTTTTTATGTATGTATATGATTTATTATTTGTAGCTATAGAAAAAAATCAATAAAAAATATTTTTTCATGAAAGTGGTATATAAAAGACAGGAGCCACACTACTGCTTTATAGTGGTACTGAAGTGCACTGACAACTGTTGGGGCCCATTGACACATTCCATATACTGCTTTCATACCACTTTCATAGTGCAGTGTCCAGCTTAGTGTAGATGTGTCATGGGCCCCAACAGTTGTCAGTGCACTTCAGTACCAACATAAAGCAGTAGTATAGATCCTGCAGTGCACTCCAATACTGCTATAAAGCAGTAGTCTGGCTCCAGCCTTTTATATACCGCTTTCATACGGTTTTCATAGCGGAATATCCTGCTTGGTGTAGATGAGCCCTCAGTTGTTGCAACCAGGCTCTGAATGGCCTCCTGAAGATAGTTTAGCTTTCCCCCTCCATTATGACATGTTGTTGAATTCTTTTCAGAATTATCCTTGAGCTGTAATCTGTTGGTAATTTTATTTATATTGTTTTGTGCTATTTTTATAAGATGCAGCTTGATGTTGGTGATGTTTGGCCTTTTGCTGCCGTAGATCATGATTTATCTTGCTGATTTATGTGCTCTGGTCTTGTAATTGAAAGTTATTTTTTATTATTAATTTATGTTCTTAGCCACCTTGAACTACTTTTGGGCAAGGTGGGATATTCATTTTTATTTTTTAAACAGTAAAAAAAATGGCCTAAATGCAGTGTATGTGAACATACTTCCATTTGCACAGCTGATGTTTCTCTTCCTCCTTGGAGCACCTAAAAGGCCCCAAATCTAATGCAGAGGTTTCCCCCACACTCCAGCACATATTTAGGGGGTGAACAAGGACCTGCTTCAGGGAGAAGGAATTTGTTCCACCAGTGGTGTTTGTTCCACTAGTGAAAGGGCACCACTGGAAACAAACACCTTCATTTTTCTCCACCATTCATTAAGTGAATGCTTCTTCTAATATTTTGCAAATAATTTATGCACAGTTTTTAGACTAACAGTTATTATTTTTGTTTCTTTTAAGTGAATTGCTTCTAAATTTCCTTTTCTTAATATAGCCTTAATTTTTTCTAATAAACCGAAGGAAATCTAATGGCAAGAAATATAGGGTCCCATCCAGAAACTGCCTTCTGCTGGAGGAAGAGACCTTCTGCAAGAAGAAGCATTCCGTTTACAGAATGTCCATCCACCCTGTTTTTGGGATTCCCCCCACACCATATCTGACCCCATACAGCAGGGTCTCCTGAGTCTCTGAGTAGCATTTTCATGGGGCTTGTAAGGGCTACTGTAGGAAAGAGGAAGCAGGGAATTCCAATTCCATCAAACTAGTTGATGCAGCATAAACCCATCCAGTCATATTACATATGTATTCTGTTTACAGCACAGTTTATATCTTGCTGTATCCACTCTTTCAACTTTATATGTTGAAAATCATTATCAGGTTCATTACATCTTCTCCAATGGGCATGGTTAGGTGGGGTTATATCCTGTGGATCACCCCAGGATCATCCCTGTGCATCCACAAGGGGAGGGATGATCCCTCCCTTTCTCCAGGATATCACCCTACCCTTTTAGGATGATCCCTAGACGTGTGACCGGGCATCCCATTTTCATCCCAGCTCCTCATGAGTAACCACGAGGAGCCAGGCCCTGGGCACGTAGCTAAAGCTACGTTTTAGCACCTTGGACAATGCTTTTAGATTTCTAGCTGGTTCTGACTGAAGCCCAGAATGGATTCACAGCCCCACTGAAATCAGAGCCACCAGCCTCTACTGGAACATGAAATGGGAGAAAATAGTTAAATCCCCTTCCCTATGTACTTTGGTCCTGACTCCTATTTTCCCTTTCCTTGTGGTGGCTTTTTTGAGTGGGTGGGTGGGTCCTTAATGGATGATATAGTAAAGTCTAAGGTCTGGTTTGGGCTCCAATGTAATAGTGCTCACAGTTTACCCTTTGCTTGCCTATACGCTTATGAGCAGGTAAATGGCATCCATTAATTCCTGTGCATACAAGTGTTGTGCTGCACCTGAAGATAATGTTGCCTTCAAGGCACTTGACATCCACAGTAGGTGGACCACCCATAACAGGGATACCAGGGCAAGGGAAACAAAGTCTCTCATTCCTATCCTACATACAGCTCTGGGCTTGCAGGAACAGGGACAACATATTTCTGCCACATGGGCTCAGCACAACATGAGTCACTGGATACACATTTGGTAGAAGGTTAGCAAACTTTGCGTTGTTTGAACTGACTCCTTATGAGCAACTGTAGATCGTGTTCTTCTATTTCTGTCAAACATGTGGTTCTGTTAATAAAGTCTGAATCCCATAATTTTCAGAGGTAATCTTGAGTACATTTGTGGGGATTGAATAGTTTTGGTCCCTGATGCTTACCAAAACTAAATATTTGTCATCTTTTTCCTCCCCCCCCCCTTTTTGGGGTAAGATCATAGATTTTTTTCCTGAATAACAAATTATGTTCAACTAAAAACCAAAAAAAAAACACCTTATCAGTTAATTATCTACAGCATAGACCCAAAATAGCTATTCACATTGAGTTCTATTTTCTTTCATCACTGGCATCTTAAAGACAAAGTTAAGAAACTGCATTAGTATTCTAAACTTTTTTATTTTACATTTTTAATTAAATAAACTTGAAACAGAACTGCTGCTCAACCAGCATCTGAAATGTAAATAGAAAGTCAGTGTGTCACTAAAATGTAAGACAGTGTACTTAACAATTTAAATAATTAGTTTCATTTTTAACAGAATTGAATAATTTGTCTCAAATTTTAATTACTCTAGAGTGTTTCTATTCTCTGTCCAACCATTTTCTATGTACCTAATAAAAATAAATGTGGAGAGAATACACTACTCCCCTGTGTGAAACAATATGTTTACACAGCTCTCTGTTCAAGTGGGAAGGAGTACTAGCAGGGCCAAAGGGGTGATGTTTGGGGAAAGCCTTCTTTGTGCTCTTCCTCCATATTTGTGCTGCCTTCATATCTGTAGAGAGACATAAAAAATCTGGGGCATGATGGGAGTTCTAAGACTTCTTTTTGTCTAATTGGATATAGGATTGTGTCCTTAATCAGTCTTGCCCAATCTGTGTTGCACTGCAGTTCTCACTATTGGAAGCCAACATGGCTATTGGCCATGTTGGCTGACAATGATGGGAGTTTGCAGTCCAACATGTCTAGAGGGTGCCAGGTTGGGAAAGACTAGTTTAAATTATATTCTCTCTGTATGCCAATGGATGGATCTGAGGATGAAGTTGAATCCTGTGTTTGTTCTGATGGGATTGTTCTGTTCTGAGTCTTCCTGGATGCTCTCCTGTAGAAAAACGAATATTTAAAAAATATGTATAGAAGTATTTGGCTTACTTTGTACTTATATAATTATAGTGTATTTTTTTACTTTCTTTTTTTCTTTTTTAACCTATCCCAGTTTTGGATTAAATGCCTGTTTCTCATAAATCAATGAACATTCTGGCTGGTATATTCTCAGTACAGCCATCTTTGAGACAAGCCAGAGATGACGTTATACTGTAGCATTCAAAGGCAAATGTAAATACAGATCCTATAAAATTGTTAGTGATGATAGGACTCAAAATTTGATTTCTGGATGACTGTTGTGTATGTGTCGGGATGACAGAGAATAAGCAGATAGGTATCCCTTACTGCTGCATTAGATGTATCATTCATATATATGTATATATAGTACATATTTGAAATTATTTACTGGCATCTCTTCACACATTTGTGGAGTCTGCATTTGAGACTGTATCTGCTCTTTGCAATGTAGAGTAATTACCATTGAAACTAAAAGGTATTATTCAGATGAAGAATTGACATAATTTGAGTCCAATTTACTACTACTAATTTTGAGTTATATCCAAAAGACCAGCATGTCATTCCACCATGAATAATCCAATCCATAAGCCAGATAAAGTACTTTATTTAGATTTTAAATGGCTAAGGCCCTGTTTCAGATGTATTTTCGCCTTAGTCTGGTGGGAATAGACCAAGAACCCTTGGTTTGTGTACTCATTTTTCTGATGCTCCTTTATGTTCCATGACTGCACTGGTTTATCCGTAGGATCTCCGCTCAAACTTGGAAGATATTGAACCATCTTTTTAAATTTCCCAAATTCTATATTCAGATAATTGCAGAATCTCCTGATTAAGATATTCACATCTCCACACGGTAACTAACGCCAAGAATTGATATAGAGAGATCGCACAAGCCCACACAACCTAGGGCTCTCCTTGAATCCTAGGGTGTGAAGGGAGATAAGATCCAAATAAGCCCCTATTTACCCTTAGCAAAGTGAATGCAGATAGAATAGACCCATTGAAATCAATAGAGTTTGGGTTACTTATGACTTCTCTAAGGGCATGTCTACACCAGCCTTATATCCCGGGATCATCCAGGGATCATTCCTATGCATCCAAATGCCAAACAGGGGACCCCGGGAGCAGGCAGGGATGATCCCTCCATTTTCCTGGGATAATCCTTAGGCGTAGAAAGGGCCTAGGTCTCATTGATTTAAATGGATGTACTCTAAGACTGATTAAATCTTGATCCAACATAATATTATTATATTGGATTGGATTGAAGTACTTTGGTTTAAAACTGGTATGTGAATTTAAATCATGATCTCTGCTGTAATCATTGGAATGTATGTAATGCTGAATAGTTTCACAATTAAAAATGCCATTAAAATATAGTATGGTCAACTTGAGATGAAAACCAAAAGAGAATTAAACAAACAAATGTATCGGATTAGGCTTGATGGGAAGTACTAAAATTATAAATGCGTTAAATTGTCTACAAAGGCAACACACAGCGTTTATTTTTCTTTGTTAATTAAATTATCACCTTTCATAACATCTACTTGGTCCTTCAGTTATTAGCTGAAGTTGACATTTCCCACAAAAGTTCATCCTTGGTGGAGATAACAAGTTGCTGCCATAATAAATTTCATAAAAGATTTTTGCTGATTTCAGTGCTAGTCAGCAGTTTCTTGTAATGTGGCAAAGTAAACCCATTGCATCATCTAGTACTGCCTGTAGGACAATCTGTTAACAGCATTGTCCAAGGCAAGTTTAGCCTAGTTGTGTTTCTATATTTTTCTCACCACAAATTATTCTTTACAGAATAATTTTAATTAGTAAGTGATAGATATAAAGATTGCCAGGGACAGCCCATTAATTCCATTTACCTTAATAGCACTTAGATCTTAGCTTGCTGTACAGCTGTATTCAGGCTGGATTATAAATGTAATTTTTTGCATCATTAACTTGCCTGATTAATCTTAGACAGCAAAAGCATAATTATAAAAATCCAAGCCTTTCAGCATGCTGGTTTAAAGATGTAGATTTACTCTTTTCTGTTTGCATCATTGTGAGTACAGTAAATGAGAAGAGAAGGCTGATAGTCTCCCTTTCTTAATAATTAACCTGCATCATGCACCAGTCATTTTCCTTTCTGTTTTTTCTTCTTCGAATGGCAGAATACAATGCCTAGCTTTTAACGTGCAATTAAAGGGTATTTGCATAGTAATTGACCACCATTAATAGTGTGTTCATGCTGTTCAAGGAGCATTAATGCGATAGCTTGTTGTACATTTCTTAGGACATCACCTGTTCCATAATTTAAACTTTCTGGTCAGTAGGATGAGAGGGATTTAACTTAGGATATTCTGTCTTTGAGGCATGTGCATATTGGTGATCATTTGACATGCCTCAGTTGGACACCTAGGCCAGGAATGATCCAAAGACCTGCTCCGGCTTACAGAAGGAGTAGATATTAGCACAAGGGAATGTTTTCCTTTTTTCAACCTGTTGGTCTGAAAGTCTCTTCGTTTTCAAAAGCTGTTTGCCATACAGTCTGGTGAAGCTTCTGTTTGACTCTGTAAAGCCAGAATTGGGAACCTTTTTCTATGAAGGGTGGTTGACCCATGGGAAAAGCTAACTAGGGACAGAGCCATTTGTGGGCAGAGCCACAAACTATTTGTTTTAATTTATTTAATTTATACCGCTTTATCTGCTAAAAGCTTGAATAGAACAAGCATTTCTGCTATCCCTTCTCCCTGGCCTGGTTCAGGCAACTAAATACTTGAGGGCTTAAGGTTTCTATTGAGATAGGGTGACCATATTTGGGAAACCAAAAAAGAGGACACCTCGTGTCTGGGGTGCGGGGGGAAGCAGCTTTCTGAGTCCTGCAGAAAGTACATTATTCCCCTACCACCTTAAAGAACCCGATTGGAGTGGAGGAGGGGAAAGGATTTCATTCTGCACCACCACCATCCACTCCAATTGGGGCCTTTTCTATAATGTCCACGAATGACCCACTTTCCCCTTTAAGACCTCAATTGGAGCTCGGGGTGGGGGAATGACGTGCCTCAAGAAAGCATGTCATTCCCCCCTGCCATGCTAATGGCAGCCTTAAAGAGGAAGGTGTGTCATTCCAGGACATTATTGAAAATTATAGAAAATCCCCCCTGACACCATGGAAAGAACAAAAACCAGGACAAATCCAGGGAAATCCTGACAGTTGGTCACCCTATATTGAGATGAGGCCAAGCACGCTGTCCCCACCTCCTACTTTCCTGGGCATGCCATCCTCATTAGTTGCCATGGTTCCCTGAAGCCTGAGTGGACAAGGGTTTGCAGGCACACCAGACTCCTCACTCCTTTTCCAAGCAGATAGCATCCAGAGAACTCAGAGTGGGCCCGGCATGGGATCAGGCTGCAGGTTCCCCACACAGGTCTCTTCAGGCTCAAAATGTGATCCATCATTCTCTGGATCCTGGCCCTGATAAGCAAGTCATCATATTTCATCAAGCATGAGAACAAATCCATACAGAAGTTTCAGAGGAATTCCCATAAGGTCTGTGTTTTAAGCTTGTAAATAGCCTGAAAGTGTAGTGATTGAGTTAATCTCACTTTTATCTGTTAATAATGATCAGGAAACTTGAGCTGTGTTGTATCAGTAAAATCATTTTTCAACTACCTGTCAGTGAAATAAATTAAGAACTTGTACTGCCAAAGGAGTGTTTGGCTTTTGCTCAAACATTGTTTCACTGGGCATTAAATAAAATGAATCAGCATGGCAAATCCCATTCTGCACATCAGAGGCAAGATTGTGCTAAGTGAAACAATCCAAAATTCAGGAGTGTTTGAAATCATTGGCTTGATTCAGATGTAACAGGAAACCATCATTTCCCACTATAGGAATGAGCTGAGCCTCAGGGTACATGTACTATCCCTCCTCTTCATTTCTTATGCACCCACAAGGATTTTTTTTTAAAAAAAAAAATCCACCATGTGTGTCCAAATGTGCAGAACTGTGGCTTATTTAAGCTGTGGCCCAAAAACAAGCAAGATATGAAACCACTGTTTGATCCTGGCTTATTTTTCCTAACCATAGTCACAATAAAATGGATGCTGGAAACTCAGCTGCAGTGAAATTATCACTAATGGTAGTCCTAAGTATTTGCAGCTCTCTTAGGGCCTTGCTAGACCTACCTGATAATCCGGTGGGGAGTCGGGGCGAGGCCGCGCTGCAGCTAGTGCGGGCTGTCGCCCCTAGCTAGACGAAACATGTGATGGGGTAAGGGAAAGCCCCGTTGCGTCGGCCATTTTTTTTTATCTTAAAGGCGCCATGTGTGCAGGAGCGCACCAACGGAAAAGTAAGTCTTTTTTTTAAAAAATAAATGGTTCCCCACTCCCCCTACCCCTGATTTCCCCCCCACAATGTCTGATGCCCCCCTGCCTGCTCGCCCGTCCGTCCTCCCCCCGCTCACCAGGTCCGCCCCCCGCTCACTCGCCTGTCCCCGATCTCCTTGCCCTGGCCCCGTTCTTCTTCCACGCCCTGTCCGCCATGTCTGATGCCCCCCCTGACCATTCGCCATGCCTGCCCGATCACCCACCTGCCATGTCCGATGCCCCCTCCGCACCCCCCCATCCGTGATCTCCCACCCTGGCTCCGCTCTTTCCCCCCATCTCTCCTGCCCGGTCCACTCTTTCCCCCCCAGCCCCCATCTCCCTCCCCCCCCCCGTGTGCTCCTATGGAGTGCTGTATGCAGTGTGTGGCTTCTCCCGGCTACTCACAAGTAAGTGAGCAGCCTGGAAAAGCCACGGACGTAGCTAGACCTTCCGCAGCCCCAGGCTCAGCCCGGGGCTGCGGAAAAGCTGGGCCACAAGCGGATCCGGTTATCCCAGGTCAAGGGATGATTTAGCCCGGCCTGACCCTGGGATCCCCAGTGCATCATCTGCACGCACAGCAGGGAGCCTGGGCATCTCACCAGGCTAAGTCCTCATCTAGCAACGGCCTTAGTGGCTATTGTGCACTGTTTTCCCAATCAAAGAGCTCTTTGGTTATGTAAGTGTTCTCTAGATGCTGCATTCAGATCCCATGTGCTCATGCTTAGTAGGAACAGAATGGGAAGATCCATATAATGATG
Organism: Elgaria multicarinata webbii; assembly: GCF_023053635.1. Classification (NCBI taxonomy): domain Eukaryota; kingdom Metazoa; phylum Chordata; class Lepidosauria; order Squamata; family Anguidae; genus Elgaria; species Elgaria multicarinata. The sequence continues at coordinate 53,495,351 of NC_086171.1, forward strand.
GTGTATCATGCCAGTTCCATCCTGCAATATAGAGAACACTTATGGAATCATCATTTGCTCTCATGAACCATGCATGTTGCACATATGCAGTATTCCCACATGGTAGAAGGCAGCTGGTTTTTTTCAAAAGTGAAACCTAATACATTACCACTTTATTACATGCACAGCAATAAGGTAGAAACACATGGTTAGTTAAGTGGCTGTAGTAGCTGAGTTCTCTTATTGACCTCACATCCTAGCATTTGTAAACAGAGTCATACTTACCGAAAGAGCAGGCTGACGGCATAGTGTATGCCAACAGAGCTTGCATGAAATTTCAAGAATCTTCAATTCTAATAATATATTTTGGAATACAAAAAAACAGATAGCCCCCCCCCACACACACACACAAAGCTCTTTTTTCTGGCCCTATTAACGTTGTATTTTTATTTTATTTTATTTTATTTAAAAAGGGTCATGGCTGGGGACTGGTTTAATAGAACTTTTTGTGTTGAATAAATCTTGGATGGTTTTATTGCTGTATTGAACCTTCTTATGCTTCAGATGAGTTTGTCTCTCCAGGAAACTGTATGCTCTTAACAGCATTAGAAACGCTGCAAACTCATCCCCAGGGTTTCACGATAGATTTTGCTTGTTTGCATTGTTGCTGGCCTTGGCTTCAGGCAACAAAAGTATAGTTCACCTTCAACCATGAAAACATCACAACCAAGGCATGGAAAAGCAGATTTCTTTTCCAACTGATAGTAAAATATGATACAATTATATAATGCATTACATTTAAATAATGGGTACCATTGCTTTAGGAAAGGGGTGAGATCTTAGGCCCAGATGCCATATTTGGCCTTCCTGGAGTCCCAATCCAGTGGCCACACTCATTTCACAGCTTTGATGCAGTTTTTTCCCCATTTAAAAAAAAAAAATAGTTACTGGTGCTAAGAGCTTTAAGCTGGAATATGCTGGTGTGTTGTTGTTTTGTATTTTTGGCCCCAACTCTTTGCCTCTGCCCCCCCCTTTGCATTTGGCCCCTTCCAACACTGGAGTGCAGCTCCCAGAGCTTCTCCAAAATTGAATTTGGCTCTGAGGCTGAAAGAAGTTCGCCACCCCTTCTTTAGTGGCAGGGCTGAGGAAGAAGAAAGGAAGGACAGAAATTCAGCTGGTACTAAGAATTGCTCAGGCCAGAGAACCAAAGGATATGAAACATAAATGTATGATGTATGTAAGTATATAGGATCCCCTCTGTGTCCACTCTTTTTCCACTGCTGTCACTGATGCACAAATGTCACTCCCAGATGTGTGCCAAAGCATAAGAGACTGTGCCTTAGGCAGGAGAGAGTAATTAGAGGAAGAATGTTTCTGCAGTAGAATTGGGGTTCTAGGATGGAGTACCTGGTAGCTAGGTGTGTGGATCTGGGGAAACGTTGTACTAATAGCTAATTGGAGTTGGCTAGAGGAGTATTGATTACAACCAATGCAGCCCATTGTAGAAAAGGCAATGTATATAGTATAACTGCCTCAAATTGATGCTGATACAGTACATTCCTGATTCTTTGGACATATCAAGGTTACTGATTGGTCTACTGTGACTCTGTATCTTCCCTCTCTGGCAAATTGCCATGACCGTGAGATTAACTCTATGGATTATTAGGGCTAATTGAAAAGTTATGGCTGCTATGTTGCCACTGCAGTATGGTGGAGTGTAGCGAGGGATAACTTTTATATATTTATTTCATTTCTATACTTCCCAACTGCCAGAGCTCTCTGGGTGGTTGATAGCATCTTACCATTTTGATCCCTATCCAAGACTATAAACCTTGTGCTTTCTTTTCAGTATGGGTGTGGCCAAGGCCATAGCTAGATGGGGCAAGACCCGGGATCATCACTGTGCATCCACATGACACACAGGGGATCCCGGGAGCAGAGAGGGATGATCCCTCCCCTGCCCTGGGATCTCGCCCTAGCCTTTGAGCCCATTTTTTCTGTGGTCTCTGGCTGATCCCGAGACCATGGAATGTGTGTGAGGGTGTCGTGGTTTGTCCTGGCTCCTCACAGTTACTCACAAGGAGCTAGGACCCGCGCGCAGGGCGCAGAGCTCCTCAGGAGCTCTGTGGCCATCGGGGGTGGGGTGGGGTGGGGTGGGGAAAGCGGGAAAATTATTTTAAATAAAAAAATGTAACTTTTGCGCATGAGCGTTTGTGCGCTTTTCCTCTTTAGCAAAAAAAAAATGGCGGGCATGACGTCCTCTCCCTCCGAGGTTGTCGCACGTCGCGTGTAAACAGGGGAAGGTCTCGCAATAAAAATATTGTGAGATCTTCAACCCTCCAGCGCGCTAGACCCAGTAGGTCTAGCTGAGGCCCAAGTACCTTTATCAACTATCTCTGTAGCTAATAGGTTTTTGGGTTGTTGTTGTTGTTGTTGTTGTTATTGCCAAGGCACTTTTCCTGGCTCTGTATATTGGCTGGCTCTGGTCAATAGGTTAGTTCAGATTTCTGTTACTTTAGTCCACTATGCTATCTCTGTTTCAATTCTGCTTTGAAACTGAAAAGCTTTTGTTCTGATCCTCCAATAGAAGTAGAGCCCTCATGTAGCTCTGGTCATTCTTGGCTTTTAACTATCTGCAAACACAGCTTCTAGAACAACTGCTGGAAAGTGACTCACTATCTAGGCTTTCAAGAGACATTGCTCTTCATCATTTCCTTCAAAGGTGTATACATTTTGCTCAGCAATATCTCATACTTTGATGCAGGCAGGTTTACATTTTTAAGCATATGTATGCTAAACAGGCTTATACTACCTGAAGTAGATTGCAATTACCAGGATCTAGCAGTGACATTGGATAAAATGTTCCTCTATGTGTGATGGAGAGCAGGGGAAAATATAAGAGCAGACTTTTGGCCTAATCTACGCCAAGTAGGATACTGCATTATGAAAGAGGAATGAAAGCAGTATATAAAAGGCAGGAGCCACACCAAGCAGCATATAGCACTATGAAAGTGGTAAATGGTATGTGTCAATGGGCCCCAACAGTTGTCAGTGCACTTCAATACCGCTATAAACCAGTAGTGTGGCTCCTGCCTCTTACATACTGCATTCATCTCCTTTCGTTCCTGATGCCTGTCCCACCTCCAACACCACTGTCTCACTGTTTCACATGGGGTATAATATTTGAATGGGACCTATTTCATGTGGCCCATTCCACACGGTCAATTTTCCATATAAAATCTGGGACTCTGCTACATAATCTGAGCCAATCTGCATTGAGTTATATACAGATAGACTTCACTCACCCCATTAGAACAGAAGGTGGCATCAGAAATGATGCAGGGATGCCAGCGGTAAGGTGTGCTCTTCTTTCCACTCTCCACCACATGTTGGGCAGTGATCAGACAAAGTATAGACCATCTGGCCCAATGATAGACATCATTGTTCAACTCTACATTATTATCATTTTCTTGGGATAGCTTTATAGTATTGAATGAGTGTTTTAAACTAAGAAAGGAGTGGGTGCTGGTAGAACCACCTACAATCAAGTTTCTAGTACATATTTAGACAATAACATATTTGAAATGGTTGTGTACATAATACTATTTAGTGGTCTCCTAAGATTTTCACTCATCCTTAAGAATGTTCCTCGTAGGGCCCAGCTATGTAGAAATTAATGAAGTCCACATAGCAAGCTCTGTCTGGTAAAGATGCTGCATTGCCACAAATGATTAAAGGCAGTACTGTCATTAAAAACCAATTACTACATTTGGTCTTGCTCTCCAAAGATCTTTCACATGTGAAAGACGCTACTGGAAATATGTAATGCTCATTACCATTCTTAGCTTTTTGTTCAGATATTCACAATCATGCTTGGAAATACTCTGGGCATTTTAACTGTTATTTCAATCTCTAATTTTGCCTATTTGGGAAAATTAGCCTTTTCCTGTTGTTTGGGAACCAGTTTCTGAGAAAAGCTGATGTGTTCTTGTTATAGCTGGATGACCCATCATAATTTTAACTGGTATCTAAAGTAAGTGTCCATTTGAAGTAAACAGCCAGAAAAGCAGACCTGTGTAAGGCAATTAATTATAAGAATGGTCTGCTTTGCTGGGAAATAAATCTGCACAATTACAATCACACTGGTTGATATTTTCCTATGGGTAGTTATTCCATCTACATTATATCACTTTTATATCTAATTCTAAAACATGAGTTTTCAGATTTATTTTGACATGAATCAAATGATAAGGGATGTTAGTATTCTGGCTTTCATAGTTTACCCATGAAACTGGTTTTCTTCTTAATGTCATTTCCAAAACTGAAGCAAGATAGATGTGCAGTGTGATCCTATGCATGTCTCCTCAGATGTAAGCCCCACTAAGTTCAGTGGGACTTATTCCCAGGTAAGTGTGCATAGGATTGCAGCCTGAGATATGTACTATAATCTCAGGTTTGATTCTCACCCACAGAGATATGTAGGTCAGAAATATTAACTTATGAGACCTTGATGCCAACAGACGTGGATAAGTTGATTGGTTCAACTTCAGTGCTGAACTTTCAAGTCCTGTGATGATAAGATTGGATTAGACAATTAATGCAATGTCAACAGGACTGAAACCTGGCTGTGGAGATATACAAAAAGAGCAGTTCTTATTTGAAGACGTAGTTGATCCTGTCGATGAAGACGTATTTTGTGAAGACATGTTGCTTCCTGCAACATTTCTAAAATGTGTTGGTTGGTTGACCTCTTTCTACTTACTGTTGTGTCACTGCGGGTCTGTGTGTGTGTGTGTGTGTGCATCACCACATATGTATTCATATATTTATAAACTTGCTAGGAAAATGCCATTATCCATCAAATTATCTACTTTCTCTTTATTGTAATTTCATTCATAGCTTTTTGTATACATTTACATTTTACATTTTAAAAAATGAAACAAAGCAGTGGCAATAAGTAAACCCCCTGTTCTGCTTATAACAATGTCAACATTTTCAAAAATTTCAGTCTTCTGGGTTTTTCATGCTTTTAAAACAGACTTGAGATGCCTGTGAAGTTCTTTGAGGTCAGGTTCAGAGACGAACTATGAGGGCTAAAAATGTGCACCTTACTTGCAATAGCTCTTAGGACAACTCCTGCAGATCACCAGGACCTGCAATGTATAGTAATACACTAGGATGCCAGGAGGGAGAAGGACAGACCTCCCTTCCCTTCTCCCCATGTGCTACCACTGCCTAATAAGGTAAGGGCTTAAAGGAAAGCATGACAAGAAGTGGGGGTTATTTTCCAAAGCTTTAGCTTGGCTCAGAAAGCAACTGAGTTAATTCGGAGACTGAGGGTTTCAGATGTGTGAAAAAGGAGTGTATCACAGCAGTATGAAATAGTACCAGACTTCGGCCTCATCTACATCAAGCAGAAAATTGCACTATGCAAGCGGTATGAAAGTGGTATATAAAAGGCAGGAGCCACACCAAGCAGGAATTATTATTATTATTATTATTATTATTATTATTATTATTATTATTATTATTATTTCACCTTTTGCCCAATACTGGGCCTCAAGGAAGTCTTACAAAGTTTAAAACATACATTTTAAAACATAGGAAAAGAAATGTAAAATTTTTTTTTTTTAAAATTTATAAGTCATTAACATAGATGGAGGACCAAATTACTCTCCAAAGGCCTGCTGAAACAAACAAGTTTTAGCCTGCTTCCGAAAGCCCATCAAGGAGGGAGCCAGTCTAGCTTCCCCGGGAAGAGAGTTCCAAAGCACTGGAGCAGTCACCAAGAAGGCCCTCACCCATGTTCCCACCAAGCGCGCCTGTGAAGATCGTGGGACCGAAAGAAAGGCTTCTCCAGAAGATCTTAAAGCACGGGCAAGCTCATAAGGGAGAATGAAAGTGGTATATGGTATATGTCAGTGGGGCCCCATCTACAGTGCACTTCAATGCTGCTATAAAGCAGTAGCATGGCTCCTGCCTTTTATATACCGCTTTCATAGTGGAATATCCTGCTTGGTGTAGATGAGGCATTCATTGATAAGACCAGAAGCAACACTTCACACACACATGCACACACACATGCTTGAAGTTGTGATGTTGAATTTCAAATTGCTGACTTTATTCACCTTAATTATTGAGGCAACACTGAATAAATTAGCTGTAAAAGGATGAACCATGCATGATTGCACATCTAGAACATGCATTTTAAGTACTTAGCATCATTGGCTTTCAATTGTACTTAAAGGAAAATTCAATGAGTTTCTCTCTCTCCATTATTTAGATATTTTGATGAGTAAGTTCCCTCAGCTCATTCCCTTGTTTATTCCAAATGTTTATTTTTTTATCTGGCTGAATAAAATACTGAGAAAAATAGCTATATTTCGCAGGTATAGAGATATTCTGGGTAACTTTATGTGGATTTCTATATCCTCTGATCGGTCGACAGGCCCTGACCACCTCCGGTACTGGAACTGAGCACCAGCCCAAATTTACCTGTCACAGTACCTCAGAATAATCCAAAATATAAGGTTTCTGCTGACGTTACCCACAGATTGCACAGAATACAGCCATTTTTAATTACAAGTAATGTAGAAGGTCTCATGTCCTGTGACTTTATTCCATAGTTGAATATTTATTAATATTAAAATAGGTTCATTGTGAGACATGTTCATATGATGCATTTCTGGCTATGAATGCGCAGACTGCGAGAAATTGAATTTTGGCCACTGAGCTTGTCATCAGAGACCCCAACAAAGGTTGGATGCAGGGCCAATTTGTCTGATCTTGTCCTATACACAAACATTATTTATATAAATCATGTTGGATGAACACGGTTGTGGTTTTTGTTTTATTTTTTTTTACTTGAAGAACAGGATTCAGGAATTGTAGAGATATCTAATGATATATTTTGTGAACCTAATGGAATGTTTACTTTTTGTCATAGCCAGGAAAGATTGAATTTAAATTTGCTTGGTAAAATACTATTTAAGGAAAGTCCAAGGTGAAATGACCTCCCGCACCCCTACTTCCTGAAGCACCAGGATGCAAAGTGGAATATATACAGATTATCTCTAAAATACTGATAAATGATCAAGCATCTAACAGTTTTCCAACTGTGTCCTGTTTTCTCTGCCCCGATAGTCCATTTCTTTTACTCCGTTCCTATGATATAAGCAGGCCTTCCATTTTCTTCTGTGTGTGTTCAGTTTTTCAGGCTCCACAGAAGTGTGTGTGTGTGTGTGTTGTGTGTGTGTGTTAACCCCATGCTAGCTTTCCTTTCCTGCAAGAAACATTTGGGCAGCTTATCTAATATTTATTTAGAACTTTATGGATTGGCAGCCATTCCCGAAAGAAAACTCTAGGAAAAAATGCTACAGCCAAATATAATTCCAGCACTCTCACTCTCGCTTGTCTGCCCTGACTTCATTAGAAACTGGGATTTATGGAGTTATATTTGGAAAAGTAATTCTGACTTGCTGTATCAAAGAGCAATTGGCAGAGTAGAGATTTCTGCATCTGAACCAGCCTTTCTTAATCACCTTGGCTTCCATCCAAACCTCTTTGCATATAGAAGTACATGCACAAATCATGAGGTTCACATTTAAGAAACACGGTTTTTTAGCAAGTTAAAACCCACATCTATTTAAAGAAACACTTTTCTTCCTCAACGTAGGCTGTGTGTGTGTGTGTCTGCTTGAGAGGATTTAGGTAAACTCAGTGGATTATCCTTATGGTTGCTAGTCATGGTGGCTATTTACTAACTCCAGTATGCCTCTGTATACTAGTTGAAACTATTGCACTCGTGGCCTTCCCACTGTGTGAATACAGTTCTGTGTGAACAGAGTGCAGCACTAGATGAGTTGATTCAATTTTTAGAGTTTATAAAAGTAGGCTTTGTTTCAAGGTGTTTGGATTAATGTGTAGATTTCAGGAAAGTAACTGGCTACCTTTCATTTATTGGATAAGCTCGCCAGTTCTGTGATGCCAAGGTGTGTACTTGTAGGGTATACGAAGATTGCAGAAAGTTAATGGGGAAAATGCCCTTATAGGTGGAGTCACATTTATAACAACACCTTCATCTGATTACAGAAGGTCAATGGTTTCATTGGGCCTGTTCAGACAACGCGCTAAGCCATGGTTAGGGCCACTAACCCTTTTGCAGCATTTGGTTAGTGAGCATGGTTAAACCGTGGTTATGTAGCCAACATCGTTAGGAAAAATGCCATTCTCATGATATGCTAAGCCATCATGGTTAGCTTAAAATGCTTAACCAGTATGGCTTGGCATGTTGTTTGAATAGGCCCATAGTGCTATAGGGCCTACTGTGGAAGCCCTTAATTATAAACATATAATATATATCCATGAAATTTAAACTGTAAAGTCCTGGTATCTTCAAACTTGCCCTAGGCAATGGAGTCCCAAAACTAGAAGGGTAAAGAAAAGTCAGGCTGCATAGCAGTGCGTGCATGCACGTATGTGTATGTGTATGTGTGCACATGCACATGTGTGCATGCTTCCTTGCCTCCCTCCCTTCCTAACTATGTGATTCATTCAAATAATGAACATCTTTATTTGAACCTTTTCATATATAAACATCATTTTTTTCAACAGTAAATATTAAACCTTGAAATAAATTAATTATTTGGAAATATCATAAAGCAAGCAAGATCTAAAAGCAACAGCACATGGAGATCTTGGGCATATCTAGATGGGGTGATATCCTGGGGATCATCCTGGGATCGTCCCTGTGCGTCCACATGACGCACAGGGGATCCCGGGAGCAGGGAGGGATGATCTCTCCCTTGGCCCAGGATATTATCCTACACTTTTGTCCTGGTCTTGCCTGTGGTCCTGGGATGATCCCGAGACCGCAGGACGTGTGGGCGGCCATCCTGGTTTGTCCCAGCTCCTCGTGAGTAAACACAAGGAACCAGGAACTGGGCATGGGGCATGATGCTCTTCAGGAGCTCTGTGCCCATTGGGGGTGGGAGGGGGAGCGGGATTTTTTTTAAAAAAAACACTACCTTTTCGGTGGAGCGCTCCTGTGCTCATTTTAAATAATAATAATAATAATAATAATAATAATAATAATAATAATAATAATAATAATAATAAAATGGTGGGCACAACGTCCTCTTCCTCATGGGACGTTGCGCGCCACATGTGGACTGAGGGGAAGGATCTTGCGATCACCAAATCATGAGATCCTCCCCCTCTGCCAGTAGGTCTAGACATGCCCCTTGACACAATTCTTCTTCTCACTACTCATACTTTTCTATTTTCTCTGGAGTCTTCTACCTTAATTTGTGTCTTTGCACATTTCTTTCACTGTACTCTTTCCATTTGGCACTTGCGGCACTGTCTGAAGAAGAAGAACCAAGGAGGATGAATGATCCCAATTCGTGTGCCACAAAGGCAGAAAACATGCCAGTGTTTCAGGGAGTTATTTGACATTACAGCAAGAGAGAAAACATTCAGGTACAGAGTATTAACTAACTCTGTTCCTAAAGTTAAGAAAGAACACTTTAACATGTCAGAATGTTTAACAATTCTTCTTTTTTTGAGGATCCAACAATTTACTGTGATGAGATTTTTTAGAATTGTAGACAAAATTGTAGCCTTCAGAGCTGTTAATTTAACTTTCTCTCAATTTTTGATTTTTGCTTTAAAAATGAAGATTCTCTGCCCAACCCCAATACCTCTTAATGTAAAAGAGAGAGAGAAAGAGAGAGAAGACTTTGGCAGTGTATCGATTCCATTGAACATTGTTAACAGAACTGGGTTGTTTCCAAGAGAACAGAAAAGCTTTTATTTCTCCTCCTTTTGTTGCAGATGGACCCAATTCAAAAAGCTGTAATAAATCATACGTTTGGGGTTCCTCTTCCTCACAGAAGAAAACAAATCATATCGTGCAACATTTGCCAGTTGAGATTTAATTCGGATGTAAGTAGATAATTTATATCTTCTTAAAAATATGTGTGCATGAGATAATGTTGTCTGTGTGTGTGTGGTATTTTCTAATGGAATCTGTATATTATTTCACATTAGCCTTGTGGTGAAAGAACAATGATGTATGTGATTGGTTGATATACATTGACCCATCTTTCGGTTTTGGAGTTTCTCTTCTGCAATTTCAATCCTACCAGTCATTTTGCACACATACGCACACATATGCACGCACGTGTATGTGTGCATGTGTGTGATGGAATGATAGATGCATTATCACTTCAAGCTCTAAAATGACTAATTTTTCACTCATTTACAAACTTTGAATGTTGCAGCTTCCATTGTAAGGGTACTAGAAGTCATTTGTGAACTGCCCAGAGAGCTTCGGCTATTGGGCAGTATAGAAATGAAATAAATAAACAAACAAATAAATAAATAAGTAAATTCAACGTGTCCTAAGGGTGACTTTTTAGCAGTTTTATTTTCAGTAATTGTAGTTTTATGATCACTATGGCCTAATCTACACCAAGCAGGATATTGCACTATGAATTTATTTATTTATTTATTACATTTTTATACCGCCCAATAGCCGAAGCTCTCTGGGCGGTTAACAAAAATTAAAACCATAATGAAACAACCAACAGGTTAAAAACACAAATACAAAATACAGTATAAAAAGCACAACCAGGATAAAACCACGCAGCAAAATTGATATAAGATTAAAATACAGAGTCAGAACTGTAAAATTTAAATTTAAGTTAAAATTAAGTGTTAAAATACTGAGAAAATAAAAAGGTCTTCAGCTGTGAAAGTGGTATGAAAGCAGTATATAAGAGGCAGGAGCCACACTACTGCTTTATAGCGATATTGTAGTGCACTGACAACTGTTGGCGCTCATTGACACAAACCATATATCACTTTCATACTGCTATATCCTGCTTGGTGTGTCTCCTTCCTTTTAGATACTGCTTTCATACCGCTTTCATTGTGTAATATCCTGCTTGGTGTAGATTAGGCCCATGTTACGTGAATCTGTATTTCTCAAACCCAATTCAAATGACAGAAGAGCACTTAGTACAACAATTCCTGGACTATTGAAATTCAAAAATTGCATAGAAAACTAATATGCCAAGAGAAGTGTTTTAGGTTAAAACACAATCATCTGCCTGTAGTCTGAAGTGATACAATCCTATGCCAATAATAATTGTTTTGCACATTTTTGTCTGCAGTAGTGTACATGAAATGTGTGTGTAGAGCAAAAAATGGTAGAAAAATGGATAACAACAAGTGGGATTTTTCTCTGCATCAAAAGTCAAAAAATTCCAGATATCTCAGTTCCCAAAACAAATAATAAATTGCTGTTGTTGTTACCACCTTGCTGTGAACTGCTATAAATATTCTAAAGCATGAAACAACTTCTTCTTCTTCTTCTTCTTCTTCTTCTTCTTCTTCTTCTTCTTATTATTATTATTATTATTATTATTATTATTATTATTATTGAAGTATACAGTTTTTTCTAAGTTTTCTAAAAGCTGTTTTCAAGAAAACAAAAACTTTATTTCAGGATTTGTCTGTTTTGTCCATGAATATGTTGGCCAACAACACAATACACCCTTGTAAAAGAACTAGGAAGGAAGCATCTGAAACAAGATGAAAAAAAATACAAGGGCAGCCCTAAAATGAAGCAGACATACTATACTGAAACATTAATTTGATAAATGATAGAACTGAGGAGAGAGGTTAATTGCTCGAATTAATCCAAACTTTAATTTAGAAAATATTCCTAAATTTAGAGGCATACAAATTTCTGAGGGTTTTGGGGTGTGGGGTGTGAGATGGCTTACCTTCATTTAAAAGACAAGATGGCTGAGGGTGTCCCCCCCACACACATACTTTTTACACTTTGTTTAAAAAAAAAAGCCTTGTTGCTGCTCACATGGAAGACATATTTCTTTCCCGAAGAATGCCTTAAGGAATGACAGTATGTCATGACATAGTATCGTTCCCAGTGGCATTCTGATTCTGGAAACTTGGGTGCGGGGACGGGCGCATTATCACTACAAGTGAATGTAGGGCTTTTTTAAAAAAGTGTAAAAGAGGGGGAAAGCCTTGGTCATTTCATTAAAACTAAGGTAAGCCAACCCCAACCCCCACACTAGAAAATGCCTGTGGAATTTGCCTGCCACTCAAAAGCAAACATATATCTTTTGTTTCATAGATGCCTTGCAAAAGTAGTGGGGTTATTCAGCCCAGCACTAATAAAAACACAATAAATAAGGCCAGCACAAGTATACTATATTTGTTTTGTTGGTCCTGAGATGATCAAGAGGCAACACACCTTGAGAAGCTGGACTTCTTGAAAACTAGCTACACCTGAACCAGAGGGACATTTTGCTAGACCTCAGCCAGAGGCACATGGTGTTAGGTGTTTAGATACCTATCAGAGTGTAAAAAACACACACGTACCCTATATAGTTTTTCTATTCCTGAAGAAAGTGAAATGATAAACAGGTAGCAGATCATGAGATGTGGGATTGTTTGAAAACCAAGTGTTCTTTCAGGCAGCAATTACTCATAAAAAATATGCAAGTGAGGAAGGGCAAGACAAAACAATTAGGGGACCACTTTACCATTACTTTGGGAAAATGGCTATGGACTTAGCTAAACCAGGCTATATCCCGGGCCGGACCCCAGGATCGTCCCTGTGCATCCACATGACACACAGGGGATCCCGGGATCAGGAAGGGATCATCCCTCCCTTGCCCCAGGATAGAACCCTCCCCTTTGGGCCCACTTTTTCTGCGGTCCCAGGCCGAACCTGAGACCATGAAACGTGTGGCCCATTTCCGCGGCTTGACCCCACTCCACGCGATTACTCGGGGGTAGGGTGGGGGGAGCGGGGAAATTACTTTAAATTAAAAAAAACCACTTACCTTTGCGCACGACCATTCATGTGCTCCCATTGCTTTAAGAAAATTTAAAAATGCCTGTCGCGACGCCTCTCTTCCTGAGGTCGTTGCGCCTTACGTGTAAACGGGGGGAGGGAGAGATCTTGCGTTATTCACAACACGAGATCTCCCCTCCTCTCTCCCGAAACAAAAGGTTGGTCTAGCTAAAGCCTGAATGGATATATTTGCTGTGAACCGTGCCTGCCTTCTACACTTTTGCCTGTATGGCCAGCTCCTCCCATTGGTACAGTGTGTCGACGGTACGCAGCAAGAGATGTTGCTCTCAGGATTTATGTTAGTTGAAGAATGACTTCAGCAAGTAATGAAATTCCAGAAATTCCCCATCCCCATCCCACCATGTGCACATATAGGAGCCAATAAAAATGGGAAGGAAGTATGCATGTTTGCATACAAGGGTCTGGGGAAAATAAAATGATTGGGTAACTTTTTTATTTATTTCTGTAGTCACATTAGATTTCCCTACATTACAAGTCTTGCTTCTCTTTTTTACAAATCAGTCATTTCTGTAAGATATTTATTTGAAAGTTTGTAACAAACGATTTTACCTTAAGGCTGCAATCCTATATCCATTCACCTGGGAGCAAGTCTTATTGAACTTAAAGGAATTTACTTCTAAGCAGTCAAGTATAGGATTGTACTGTGAGTCTGGTAAAAAGTTAATGGATATGAAAATCCTCTTTATGAAACGCAGGCTTCTCTAAATACAGGTAGAGCCCTTTTTTAAACGCCAGAGACAGGATTTGTATGTCAGCAAGTAGTGAGAAACCCACTAGTTTATGGTGTGGTTGCATTATGAACATGTTTTCAGTAAAACCACACTTTACCATTTTTCATTTCTGTTCAAGATAAGGTGGCTTTTGATAGAAATTCCTTTTAGTGGAGAACCTCTCTTGTAATCACAAAGTCTCAAAATAATGTTTCCATGAAAAATAACAAAAGACGGTGCAGCAGTCCAAAGCCATTTATTATCCTTTCTATAGGAGTTATCTGTGAATCTTCACAGCAGTTGTATGTCCAGTATTTCTTTCTTCTGTTACAAGGGGAAAGAAGAGTAAGTAATTAAACTGCAATCCCGTCCAGGCTGTTGGAGAATAGTTGAGATGGGTTCTGTTGACCAGCTTTAAGCATGAACGTCTTGTCTACAAAGTGAGATCTGCACTTTGTCTCTGAATTCAGTACAGTCCTATTTTGGCAGTTATTGCTAAATGGTGAAGTAAATACACGCGCCATCTAAAGCCCTGCAGAAACTCTGCTCTGCATCCCGTCGAGAAAAATACTTAAACTGTCTGTTTCATTTTGATTATGAGAATCAAGAAAACAAATCCAAGCCTACAGAGGGATGTGAGAATCAGCAAAACTCAACCTTCCCAAAGATCTTCCAGTTCCATCTTGAAGCTTGTTTCAAGCCCACATCAGATTGTGAGCTTTGGGTTTTTTCATTTTTTTCACATGGAAATCTGTGTGTATTTTTCAAAATGTACATATCAATTCCACGCATGTTTGCAATGTATGCATTCTTCTCCCATCGCTTAAAGCATATTTGTGCATTTTTCAAAAGTACTCTTTTTTCCCATGTGCATTTTTCAAATGCACACATGCTGCCAAACACAACTTCTTGGGTCAGTGAATGACATTGCAAGCTCGGAGATGTATGGCCTTCAGCTGCAGATAGCATCCACGTCCGTGTTGAGTCTGGAAAGTGTGGACTGTGTAAACAGTGATCAAAAACAAACAGAAACTAATTTCTTATTCATCCGTAACCCCTAATCTAATCGAGATCCACATTGGGCCAAAAGCAAAGCTCAGATACACTGCAGAAACGTTCCAGTGTAAGGAAAGGCTCATCTCCCCAATATCTTGCTGCCTTGAGTAAATGAGATGAAACAGTGGAAACTCAAATGACAATTGATGTCATTGGGAGAGTACACCCTACTTTTGTGATGTCAGGGATTATACCTTCACCCACCCATCCCAAAAGTCACCAATAGGCCAGATAAGACAGGGGTATGTGGACTGGTGTTTGTTTTGGGCAGAGAGATGCTGTTCAACCCATTCTGGATGGGACTGTATTCCCTTGAAGGATCAGATTCACAGTCCGGGGTGCTGTTAGGTCCAACCTTGTCTTTGGTTGGACCTATCAGCACCAAGATGTCTCTGTGACAAAATGCTACTTTTACCCTCTTAAGCTGGTAAGCCAGCTACAGCCTCTCCTGACAGATGTAGCCTGGCCAGAGTTTTTCTTGCACTGCTGATGTTTATTTCATTTAAATGACTACAATGCACTGTAAGTGGGGGCACCCTGAAAGACAACCCAGCTACTATAGCAAAATACAGCAACATCAGGCTATACCTAGTCAGTTCTCAGATGGCTGCACTGGTTTCCATTCTGTTTCTGAGCACAATTCAAAGTGCTGATTTTAACTTACAAAGCCCCAAACAGCTTGAGAGCATGGTGTTAGAAGGGCTGCTTTTTACTGGCTGGATGTTAGGTTCAGCCTCTGAGGCTGTTCTACAAGGCTTATCTACACCTGAGGGTGTAGCGGGAAGGAGGGGGGAGGATCGCAGACTTACCTGCTTACGTGATCCTCCCCCAGCATCTAGACGGCCATGCGACATCCCGGACGGAAGAGGGAGGTCGTGGCCACCTTTTTTTAAAAAAAG
This sequence comes from Elgaria multicarinata webbii, assembly GCF_023053635.1. NCBI lineage: Eukaryota > Metazoa > Chordata > Lepidosauria > Squamata > Anguidae > Elgaria > Elgaria multicarinata. The sequence goes on from NC_086171.1 coordinate 53,510,908, forward strand.
AGTTGCTGGTTGTGTAGAGAAAGGTGAAAAGAAAAGAAAAAACATGTCCAACCCCACCACCATCCCAGGGATGGTAAAATTGCTTTTCCCCCACCCACCCCCATGGGAATGGAGCCTCCTTGTGTAGCTCCGTGTCCAGCCCCATTACTTGTAGGGAAGAAAGGATGACCTGGGAGTGGTGGCCACATCACCCATGCTCCACAGTCCCAGATATGCTGGGAAAAGTCCTGGGTCATCCCGGATTGCTCCCGGGATCCTCTGTGTATAGGATTCACAGGGATGACCTAGGGACGACCCTGGGATATCTGGCAGGTGTAGACATGGCCTGAGTCTACTTTCTGAAGTAAAGCAAGGTGGTAACTGTAGACAGGAACGTCTCTGAATTTTATGTATTTGAAATATGTATATCCCACCTGGCCTTGAAAGTCCAAGGTGGCCAGCTTTCCCTAAACAATAAACAACAACATTTATTTATTTATTTATTTTAAAAAGGAACTATTTCACTACTTACGGGAATTGAAAACCCCAAAGCAGTGGAATAAAACATAAAAAAGAGAGCACCAGTTAAACGCAAGCAGCAACAGATAAAACATATCTTAAGACTTCATGGCAGAGTAAAAAGACTACCAATTTTCCAGGGGACATTCACCTGGTGGCATCTGTGTTGTTGGTACTAGGTGAAAATGTTTTTATTTGCCTTTTAGTTGGGTTTTATTGTGCAGGTCTTATTTTATGCTTGTGTTTTATTTTCCTCTGCTGTGAACTGTTTTGTTTTTATTTTGCAAGCTTCTCTAGGAGCTTTGGCTAAAGAGTGGATGTTAAGCATCTTAATTTAAAACAAACAAACAAAAACGATAAAAAATTATTTACTTCATGCATTTTCAACGGCTTGGATCTTGAGTTGCTTGGGTGGTTTGGCTCTTTAGGTCACATAACTGTGATGGAATTTTCCACCAACTCATCACTCCATCTTCCAACCTTCACACCATATGCCCACTGATCCCAAGCATCACCCAATTCCCAGGAACATATCTTTAGGGACTGCAGAGGCTAGCACCTCCATTTCTCTGTCAGAGTGCAAGGAGTGGCGACAAGGAAGGGGGCCTTTTCAGTGGCGGCCCCCCAACTGTGATCTTCCCACTCAGCTCTGCCTGGCCCCAAAACTGTCATCTTTTTGGCACCAGGTTAAGACCACCCTCTCCTCCCAGGCATTTAATGGCATATAAGGAGACATTTATGCCAGCCCTCTAAACAGGTCTATAATTATATTGAAATTGTTTTTAGCTGTCTAAATTGTTTTAAGTTTTGTATATTTATATTTTATGCTGTATTTTATTATCTGATGAATTGTTGTAAACTGCCAGAGAGCTTCAGAAAATGGGTGGTGTGGAAATAATTAATAATTAAGAAATAATAATAATAATAATAATAATAATAATAATAATAATAATAATAATAATTCTCTAATAGAGAAAACTTCCGTGGAGTAAGAGAGTTGCTGCTAAACTAAAATAAGGCTATGAGAAAAAGAGAAGACTAGCTCTGGTGCTATGAAATGTCAAAATGTTCAAAAAAACTTTCAACCAAACTGTACAAATGCTCAACAGTTTGATTGCCGACGGAGACAGAACAAACATGACTGTGGTCTTGTAAAAAAACCCTAAAAGGTTTCAAATTGATAATTACTTCAAAAAGTAATTCATTTCATTGTGCAGCTCCTGACAAAGGATCTCCAGATCCAAAACGTTGAGTGTTTGTACAAGTTTGGATGAAAGTTTTTTGAACATTTTTTGCATTTCGGTTAAGAAAAATAAAGAAACCTCTTTTAAAATTTCATAGCACTAGAGCTAGTCTCCTCTTTTTCTCATAGCCTTTTTGTGGTGCTTTCCCCCTCTTTTTCCACAACTAAACTAATTTAAGGCAATTTACACAACTTCTTCAGCCCCTCTGTTGTCTCTGGGGAATGGCTAATCTTGCAGAGCATCTCAATTTCCTCATATGCTCCGCCCTCTTTGAGTGACGGCAGGCTCTTGCATCTGCTGTGTTCTACGCCTTTCCCTCTGTGAGGTGCTATTTTACCACGGAGAGGAGAAACGGTATCTTTGCATGGCCAAAGTGATTGCCATGCCCTTGGGAAGATTCTTCCCTGACTCCTGGAGTCTCTTGGGGAATTTCCTCCCCTGCTCTATGACCCACCTTTTCTCTTCCTAAGTCCACCTCTGAACCTGATTCAGAATCTTCCGACAGTCTCTTCTCCATGCACAGTTGAGCATTCTTCCTGGGGCAGTGCAACTTTTCTAGTGCTGCTCTGCATGGAGGAGAGGAACCCCCTGCATTGTGGAGCAGCAGGTTGGATACAATGCCACTTTAGATGGACTTGCACTTTAGCATTCAGACACAGGTGTTTGCCCCGTTGAACAAAGTTATTGATTTATTACATTTACACCCCAATTTTCTTCCATTGTGGAACTCAAGGTGGATGTATATGGTTCTCAAGTGGCTTCCCCTCCAAGCACTATCCAAACCCAGACATGCTCTGCTTCATCAAGGCATGTACCTTCTTGTGCCTTAAATGCTCACAGTACTTCAAAAAGTGGGCTATAAATGAATAAAATAATAATAACAATATTGATGGGAGAAGCATAGTTTTTAACTGGGTGAAGCAGATCACAATATCCTAGTCAAGAATAAAAATTCACATGGATAGCTAAAAAAATAAAATGAAAAATCCAATGTGATCCCATACAATTCAATGAACCTAAGATTCCCGGGTATCCCATTATCCCTCAGCATCCTTTCCCAGAATATTAAATGGGTATAAGAACATAAGAAGAGCAATGCTGGATCAGACCAAGGGTCCATCTAGTCCAGCACTCTGTCCACACAGTGGCCAACCAGCTGTCAACCAGGGACTAAAAAGCAGGACATAGTACAATAGCACTCTCCCACCCATGTTCCCCAGCAACTGATGCACACAGACTTACTGCCTCGACTACTGGAGATAGCACACAACCATCAGGGCTAGTAGCCATTGATAGCTTTCGCCTCCAGGAATTTATCTAACCCCCTTTTGAAGCCATCCAAATTGGTGGCCATCACTACATTTTGTGGTAGCGAGTTCCATAATTTAACTATGCACTGTGTGAAGAAGTACTTCCTCTTATTTGTCCTGGATACAACTTTCTTCCAGAGCTGTCGTGAGTCTAAAAATGATTGAATGCTTTGCACGCTAAGCATGCTATGGGTTGGGTCCATGTTCTGCCTTCCATGAGAGGAAGGTCTGCGCTCAGGGAAGGTCCCTTTACCCAATTTGGAGGGGGTGGGATACCAAAGCTCACCCCATTAAGCAGGGTCTTCTGATTCTCAGTGCAGCATTTTTGTAGGGCTGAAGGGACTTCTCTGGGAAAGAAGAGGCAGGGAAATCCACTTCCACCATGACCAGGAAGTACTTAAATTGTAAGCCTATGCGGCAGGGTCTTGCTACTTACTGTGTAATCTGTACAGCACCATGTACATTGATGGTGCTATATAAATAAATAAATAATAATAATAATACTTCTTCACATAGTTAAATTATGGAACTCGCTACCCCAAGATGTAATGATGGCCACCAACATGGAAGGCATAAATCTGGATCCAGCTCTACCTAGTCATAAGACAAGGAACACCCTCTTGTGTTTTTTTGCTCACTCACTGACTCACTCACAGGCCACATGTATATTGCCACCTGTTCAGACCATGATTTAATATGAAGCTCAGACAAGTGCAAGTCCATCTTCCATACAGAATGATATGCCTTTCCAACAGAGCTTTTTGCACTTTGGTTTTCCATGGTTCCTATGAATGAGCTTACCTTTGTGGAGCTCCCCACAGTTCTCTGCTAGAAAGTGGGAATGTGCTATAGAAGCGGAAAGTGCATAATGCTTGCCCCAGCATTCCCCAACATGGGTCCTTCAAGGTATATTGAACTCCCATCATTCCTGACCATCAGAGGGGTTGCATTTCAAAATAACCAAATGGTGAAATCTAATGGATACTTTATACTTAGAAATCCTAACTTAGTTCTCATAACTTCCATGCATCTCAATCTGCATGCCAAGGTATGGATCCACAAGGGCATCTGCAGAGTTTCCCCAGGTGAAACCAAAGTAATCTCAAAAACCCTTATTTTTATGGGGTGAGTCTCAGAAAAGTGAGAAAGAAAGAATGATCGGCGGTGAAAATCAGCCACTGGCAAATGAAAGGAATCATAGTAGCTAAGGGATGTTAAGAAAAGGGCAATCAAATCTAGCAATTACTTTTTTAAAGTAAGAAATAGCAAGAGCTGGATTTAACCTGTCAGATGTTCATTTTGGATTCAAGGGGGGAGGGGAATAGTGTCCAGATGATGGGGCACTTTAGGAAGAGACTGTTACAAACCCTTTTCCCATAATATTTTCGTAATGTTAAAAAAATTGTGTCACCTGTACATCTGCATAACAAAAATACCTTCCCCCTTTGAGTGTAAAATATAAAACTCCTAACACATAAACATCTAATAGTATAAACATTGCTAAAATATACCATTTCTAATTGACATTTTATCACAAGCCTAATATATTGATAAGTAACAGTCATATTCAAAATGCTCTTCTATTGCCTTGCTTCTCTAGAAAAATGCAGTTTATACTGTCAATTGCAAAATAAGGTGGGGGTGGGGGTGCATTTGGAAGTTATACGTGTGAAGAGTCCAGGCTAAGGGGAGACATGATAGAAGTGTACAGAATTATGCATGGTATAGAGAATGTGGAAAGGGAGACATTTTTCTCTCTCTCAAGATACTAGAACCTAGGGTCATCCCATGAAGCTGATTGGTGGAAGATCCAGGACAAATAAAAGGAAGTACTTCTTTACACAGCACATAGTTAAATTATGGAACTCACTACCACAAGATGTAGTGATGGCCACCCATTTGGATAGCTTCAAAAGGGGGTTGGATAAATTCCTGGAGGCAAAGGCTATCAATGGCTACTAGCCCTGATGGTTGTGTGCTATCTCCAGTATTCGAGTCAGTAAGTCTGTGTGCATCAGTTGCTGGGGAACATGGGTGGGAGAGTGCTGTTGCACCATGTCCTGCTTGTTCATCCCTGGCTGATGGCTGGTTGGCCACTGTAAAGAGTGCTGGACTAGTGGACCCTTGGTATGATCCAGCAGGGCACATCTTATGTTCTTATTTATCTTAATGATCAGTAATATCTCCATAAAATTATTCTGAAGACAGTAATCTCATTTGCCGACAACCATTATCATAACAGTATTCAAGAGCAGAGGTAGCTTTCTAGTTTTTAACTGTAAAGGGCAGAGATATGATTTTTGTAAGATTAACTTGGATATAGGAAGAAGAGGGTTTATATTAAGGGCATTTGTTGTGGTTTCTTTGTTTATCCCCGCAAATGATTATACTAGTAATATTATTGGCACAGGTAACTTGTTGTTTATAATAGTAGTCATTTGCTGACTTGGCCAACAATATAGGTACTCTTGTGGTATAAGGACACCTGTGGCATAATCACTATGAAAAGTGCAGCTCTAATAGGCCTCACTAAATGGCACATCTGAGTTGAGAGTTATTATTACTGATGCACATGAGCAAACTGCGTCATGCTGTTTCTTTAAGATGCCACCACATAAGAGCTGCTCCGTGCAGAAATCTGTTTATGTGTAATGGCTCAACATATATATATTCTATGCCACAGCACATGTTTTTGGATGGTACAAAGAAAATCACTGGATTCACCTTGTGAGTATTCTGCACATTAATGGCTTTCAATGCACCCTTTTATGGTCGGTGCCACAGTACAACTTGTTCATGTATGTGTGGCTGTGTTTCACTGTATGTTGTATGAAGCAAACTATATCGAATAACATATGGCATTTATTCTTTACGGTTAACTATATTATACTGGAAATAATGTCTGAGTATAATTTGGAAATGGGACTAAATGGCCAAGGTAAAGTTATGGTTGTTTTTAATTTCATATATTTTTATTCACGTTGAAACCGTCTTTCAATGTGAACAATATTCACATTGAAATCGTGTAGGTTACCTCCAATTAAATTTCTGGTTTGATCTGAATTGAAAATGAAATATTTAAAGTTCTAAAATTGCTATCAGGGACTCGCATCTTCTTGGAGTAGAATCTAAAAAGGCAGTAATAAATTAGTCCCCTCTCCCAGAGCTGTCAAAAAAGTATGGGTTTTCTGCAAGAACAAACATACAGGTGTATTCATAATATTGACCAGCATTTTTGAATAACAGGCAGATCTTTGAAAGGTGACTTTTAAGTGAAACGATTAACAAATCTTGTTCTACTAGCTTTAAGAGTGCAGTGTGGGGGGGGGAATAAACTATAGCTGCATAAATATATTTCATTTGTACTATATCACTTTTTTATAACTGTACAAAGAAGCCTTCAGGGATATTCTGTGAACAGGATCTATCCTTTCTCCAGCACTGCTTATTTTCTCTACATCAGTGGTCTTGTCATGATAATCAACCTTTTTTGTCCCAACCATCAATCATTCTTGATTACAGCTGGGTAAGAAGTTCTGTACTGCTGATCAGCTCATCAACATGCATAATATTATACCTGGAGACTAGTGAAAATCATCCCTCAGTGGAAACTCACTTCACAGCTTCTATCAAAAGTTCTTTCTTCTACCTTTTGTTCCCTTTGCAGTTGTCACTTCTACCTTTGATTGTAAGTCTTGTGAATTCTGGTGGCTCATGCTTAGATTATTTTGAATGGTGAAATGTCATCCTAGTTTGCAGCTTCTTTGATTTCACTGTACAAATATCACAGCAATTATTATTACATGGATTACAATTTAAAAGATTACATAGTTCTTTTGCTCAAGAGATAGAGTAAATCACTAGTTTAGAGCTTATTCAGGGATAACCTTTGATTTGGATAAGTCAACATGTTATCATTAATGTTCAGGTTAAATAGTTGGGCCCACTAACTTGGAATCAATTTCTTTAATATACAATCCTATGGTCCTCAGAGAGTGTCCCAAGAGTTATAGATACTGCAGGCTCCCCCTTCCATGGATAGAGGGGGGGGGGTTGTGGAGAAGGAGGTCATTTGCAGAGGTTCTCCCCTGAGTAGAGGTGGAAAGCTCTCCTGCTATGGCTGAGCCTCTTCCATTGCTCCAGTGGAGTGTATAAGGGATTAATTGGAGGGAGATTTACTCCACCTTAGACAGTCCCCAGAACAGGGGGGAAACTACGCCACTGGACCTGGCTTAATTATTTTGCCTCCAATTTGGAATTAGTGGGGCGTGGAGCAAGATAAAACTGGAAAAGAAAGAGGAAAGGATACTGCAGGGCTCCCCTCCCCCTTCACCTAAGCCAGGCTTAATAAAGTGGCAGTTCTTCCACCACGGATTCTCCCTCCACCACAGGATTGCATTATTAAAGCAATAATGATTTAGAATGTTGACATCATTATTGCATGCTAACATTTGAGTAATAGGCAGGCAGATACAAGATGACAATGGGTTGTTTATACAAGATTCAGAAAGCTTTGGTATTGATTCACTATTACTACTTACTACTACTACTAATAGCAGTAGGAGTAAAAACATACCTGGAAAACATATCACTGTTTGGAGGCAACTAGCTCATGCCTATACAGCTGCATGAGAAGCTCAGTGTTCCCATTTTGGGATTCATCTCCCAACTTTTGCTGGCTGCTGGCAATGCAAGAAATTGCAAGCGAGGCCGGAGGTAATATCTGGGCTTGTTTGCCTATTGCTGTGGGCATTGCCAGAACCACATGGGAGCTTGGCAGCTGGCTGTCCACTGTGTGAGCAGAATGCTGGTCTAGATGAACCCTTTGTCTGATTCAGCTAGGGTTGTGTGGATTTTGTTAAATCTGTTCCACCTGTGTTTTGTGGATTGTCAGGCGTCTTTCCTTCTGTCATCTGCTCATTGACAAAATTGGATTTTTTCTTGGGTTGTACGAGAATTTTCTTCCTGTTTGCAAATGTGCATTTGTGCATGTGCAAATCCCCTCCCCCCCCTCCCCATCTAAAATACTGGTCTGGAAGTCCGCTGAACCCTCATGACTCAGAACAAGCCAGTCTGCTGTAGAGTCACAGTCCAGATTCTTAGAAATCCAAACTCGTTTGAATCCTTTGTAGATTTGTCCCACACCCCTTGATTCAGCATGGCTCTTCTTATGTTCTTTAAGTACGCACGAGTGACCTGACCCACCACTGATGCATCCATCTGTTCACCATGTCTATGATCTGACACTTTTACTCAGCAATACGGTGGGGAAAGAAAGGCAAAGGCTATGGAGGAGGAGAAGCTGCTGCTGCAGTGTCTGAAGATGGTTCTTTCTAGCGCCTTCTCGCTGCCACTTGCGTTTTATTTATTTATTTGTGACATTTTATACCACTGAGTAGAATGAAATCTTTCAGCGGATCACAATATTAATATACAATATTAAAAACACCACAGCATTAAAAACATTTGCATGGGGCCCCTTCCCTTCCCCTTCATTTCACAAGTTTACCACCATGAAATGTTGGAGAGTTCACTTTACACACAGTGCATCCCAATGAGTGGAAGTTGTACAGCAATTTTACAGCAGTTGTAGAGCAGTATTCTTTGCACTGCAACCAAATTATTTTACCGCAGGTGGCCTCTCCTCCAGACCCTTGTTTGCAAAACCCCTATAGCATGTTACACGTCAAAGAATCTGAATTAATACCTGTTCAGTTCAAGTGATACTATAGTTCTGATCTAGTATGAGTTCATGAGCAATGTTTGGCATCCACTACACACGTACCTGGGAGTAAACCCATTGAACTCAATGGGGCTTACTTCTGGGCTATCATGTATAAAATTTCTCTGTTATTCTATGTTAAACCTTACAGTGTTTTTAGTTAGGTATCACACTAGCTAAATATCATATAATGCTGATACAAGCCCTGTTCAAGCATTCAAGAAAATATGCAAGGGCTCAAAGTGGGTACTGGAACACACACCCACACACCCAATTCAGACCTTGTTGTGCAGAACCAGCAACTTTTGAAAGGGAGTTCTACTCACGTTTTCTCTCTATGGAATAATGGGGGCTGTGTTATTAGGATTTCTGATCATATTGAGAATTCTACTCTTGTTCGAGCAAGGTCTGAGCTAAGGGGAGAAGCATACCCAGAGATGTGAAAGGCAGGGCCAGCATGCATGGCTCTGTCCCACGACCCACTATGAGTCCTCAGTGTTCTCTTGAATGCCTGAACAGGGCTACATGAACAGGGATATATAGTTTTCTATATATTCATATTACAATGAGATATTCCTATACAACATTATTTGTTCTATAAATAGGGTACTAAAAAAGCCATACAGCATCAAGTAGACATGAAAAACAAAGTTGAATATTAAAGAAGCATAAAGAGGGACTTGATAAGAACTCATGGTGTGTTTTTCTGTAAAGGTTTAATTACAAAGCTAGTTTTCCTGTTCCCACTGGCCATGTTTTAGGACAGTGATGAATAGTTTTATTACCTTAAGCAATGCCAGCAAACAAAAGGTATTATATTTCCATTAGGACTTTTTGGTCTTGATTCTTGTCTTTCACACTATATTACAAAATCACTGGTAAATGTTGCATAATCGGCCACTAATTATATATCATTCAATTTATATTAAAATGTTATAATCAGTTTAGAATTCACCCAAAACAAGATCTCAAACTAGGAATTTTTGTAGAATTATAAACTAATTGTAATTTTAATATAAATTGAATGATCTCAGAAAAATAATGCTTACTATGTTCTATTTACATGAATAGATCTTCTCCTTGAACCATATTTTCACCACTTCCACACAAACATTTTTCTTTATAACACTTTTTTAATGTTATGGTGTAATCATCAATATGCACATACTGTAGTATTAAAAGTTTAAAGCCATCTCTATTACTTTTCCAAAGAATTGCCAGTTCTTATTTCTCTTTAAATGACAAAAGCAAACAAAGAAACTACCCAGTTCTATTGCTGCTGAATACTCATATCTCTTTTCTGATGTAATGTATGATATCACTTTTCTAATATAATTCTAGTTGTCATAATGTATCTGTCATTATTTGTCAATTGTCAATTTATCCTGTAATATAATGTTTGTATCAAAATTGTATGTGGTGATAAATGCTTACAATAAAGTCTATTGTAATGATAAATAGGAGCAAAGCAACAGCAATAAGTGGATATCAGTATTTGGAGATGCAACGAAACAGGAAGTATTGGAAATGATATTTTTATCTCCTTTGATATGGCTTATTGTAGGTTACTTAAAAATGACAGGTCATTTTGTGTTTATTGTTCGGGTTCTTCATGGCCAAAATCATGACACATAAATGGGGATAACTATTGCTTTTTAGGACACTTTTTAGAGATTAAACCTGCAATTTTATGCTCACTTTCTTGTGAGTAAGCCACATTGTAGGATTTACTTTTCAGTAAACATGAGTAGCCTTGTGCAAGATTTACTGTTCCAAGATTGGGGTTGATTTAATGTTAGGAGAATAATCAGGCTCATTACCTTGTTGCCACCCCGTTGTCTTCTGCCACAGCCATGAACAGAATATCAGAAGCTTTTAGTTCCAGTTTGGATTAACCAGACTGATGTGTCATCTGAATACAACAAACTGTAGTTAATTATAACTATGGTTTGTTAAAACAGTCAACTTTGAACCATAGTTTAAGAAGCTAGCTTGTTTCAACAAACCATAGTGCAGATTAACCATGGTTTGTTGTTCAGACATAACAGTATTTTGTGGTTAATCTAAAACTGAAGCAAGAGTTTCCAGTGTCTCCTTGTGACTGCACCAGAGAAGGACAGGGGAAGGAGAACAGAATACGAATCTGAGGCTTGCTGTAGATCATTCTCATAATGCTAAACCATGGTGTTTAGGTTATGTATGAACCATGTATTACCATTACATGTGATCTTGAGCATGGTGTGTTTTGATATCCATACACCATGTGTAGAAGTTTAATTTGTGCTTACTTTACCATTGTTGTTTTCATTGTTTCCTCTACAGAATTACTTAGATATCAGTAAGCACCAACCTACATACGTGCCTACATACATACAAGGTTCAGTTGGCAACTTGGCTCTGAATTAGTTCTGTGTATATTCGGAATCTTTTTCCAAGCCATAAATTGGATCTGTCAATATTCAGAAACTTTCCCCGAAACTAATATGGTAATTTTGAACTTTTCCAACACCCATGGGATGTTAACATTGACAAAATGCAGAAAACAATAATAGTGATACTGTTTGAATTGTAGTGATAATAAAGGTAGGTGCCAAGAGACAAATGGTACTGAGCCATCAGGCTGCAGTCTCTAGCTTTTCCCGTGCTTTATTCTAGAAAGGGCACAGCAAACATCCCCATTCAGACTCTACAGTATCAGCATCATAGAGTAGCAGTTCATCCAAAGGCACCTTATGAACATATTCCTTATATGGGTCACATAATTGACCTCTTTGACCTTGTGCCCTTTAGCATCAGAATCCTGTCCTCTACTATTGAACTATTAGCCGATCCTTATGTATTTTTGAGCTCTGATGTCTACTTGTGGCTCCTGTGCATTGAGCCTCATTGATTTGTGCATTAAGTGAAGATTTGTATTTGCTTGGGTTGGGTTTTCTTCATCTTGTGCCCAGTTTTTAAAATGTGACTGACAGTTAACAAGACAGAATATTGTTTGCATATCCCAAAATGCACATAGAGCTACACCTGATCTTAATGGCAATGGGAAGCCATTGTATATGCTGTAGACCAGTCTTCCCCAACCTGGTGCTTTCCAAATGTTTGGGGCTTAAGCTCCCATCAGTTCCAGCCAAAATGGCCAACATTCAGGAATACTGGGAGTCATAGTTCAAAACACCTGCTGAGCACCCAGTTAGGGAAGGCTGTTATAGACAATACTGAGCTGTGGTCTGACTCAGTATGAAGCAGTTTCATTTTTTCCATCAGGTAGGAAACAATCCTAAACATCTTATTTTCTGAAGGACAATATGTTTTCCCTAGGCTGAATTTGCTGTAGAAAACGTTAGATAAAAATTGATGGAAATACATAAGGAGAGACAAAGATATGATAGTGTCTCATAAAACCACAACAGTCAAATACTCCTATTGTTTACTTGAAGTTTCCAGCTTTTGTGGCCGTTTTAGGACAATTTTTTTGGGGGGGGAAATGCACATATAAAGTAAGGCCATGCAACCAACTGATCTGTAAAGATGATTGAAAGCAGGCAAACAGAGGAACTCCCTCTCTCTCTGGTGAATTTCCACAATATTCAACTAGTGCTCATATTACCTAACAATTGTTGACCCAATAAGTTCCTGAAGTGATAAGAGGTGATGACTTATCATTTTAGACATTACACAGAGAAAGCTCACTTTTTCCACCAAGTGTACAGAACTGTAGCCAAGCATTGATCCTTGGTGACCATATGTTTATGGACCTATGTTTGCAAATATGTGTTAATCTGTATCTTTTAGTGTGCATTTAACACATTTTAATTGTTTACACTTAAAAATGTGGTGTGTGGAGTGTCATTGGTTATAGCAGCTTCACACATTCATAGTATTTACTGATTACCTAAAAATGATTAAGTCGCAATGAAATGCAGGATGTTATCTTTAGACCTCCACTTTAGCAATCTCCACTCTGTTAAGACAGGGTGCTTCTGTGCCATCAGAATACATGGATGTGATAAACATAGAGGCTTCTCCACTCTCCATTGCAAGTTTCTCCCTGATTTCCAGAGCCAGGTTAACCAACTAGTCAAGTGGTAACCATGGTTTTATTTGAAAATAAGTTCATCTGGTTTTCAAAGTAGCTATCAAAAATGCTACACACAACACATATATACTATATTATACTAAGATAATATCTCAGTAATTTTGGCTAATCTTGTAAATACTATTTTAAAAAATCTTAGTCAGGAAAACAAGGTTCCGTTATTACATACTAGATGGCCTAAGCCAGGGATCCCCAACTTTTTGGACCTGTGGGCCCATTTGTGAATTTGAGAAATTGGGGGGGGGCTGTTCAAAAGTGAGCTAAAGAGGGGTGGGTGGAGGAATAGTGAGGCTAGAGGCTGGAAGGGAGAAGGAAGTAGAAATAACAAGGCAAAAGGGTAGAGGGGAGAGAAAGTCCATAGCTAGAGGCTGGGAGGAGGGAGAAAGAGCAAAGTAAGGAGAAAGGAATAATAAATGTAGTGGCTGGGATGGAGAGGGAAACAGTAAAGCAACGGGTAGAGGGTAGAATTAAGAACAAGGCTAGAGGCTAGAAAGGGAGAGAAAGAAGACTACCCTAACATTTTCCAAGGTTTGTTTTGAAAAACATTTTTTTAAGGCAGCAGGGAGCAGAGAGCTTTGTGAGTGCTGCTGGAGGTCCATACCAGTGCCTTGGCACCCATGGGTGCTGCACTACATACCCCTGGGGTTGTTCAGTCTTTTGGCCAAAAGCTAACTGTCAGTATGAGCAAACTGGAATGCATCCACTAGGAATAACCACAAAAAGAGAACACCTCAACAAGAGAACAGTCACTAGTTTTTGAATGTATGGTTTAGCATAGTGTGAGTGGATGGTTCCCATCTGCAGGCAAACTGTATCGTCAGCGCCAGCTACTATATGCTTTTCAGGCATAGTTTAATCGGATTTGCAGAGGCATTTTTAAGATCTTGTGACCCTACACCCTGCTTCACTCCCCTGAGTCCTCTCCCTCCCACCACGCTCAACTGCTTACCCTTGCAGTCCTCTTTACATATTTCGATCTACCGAAGCCAGGAAAGGCGCAGCTGCCATTAGCACTGCACCACTCTGAGTTTTTTTCCCCCCATGGCCCCGCATCAATGGCACTGATATTTATCTCTTTCTTGGGTTTATTCTTTAGTAAGTGCTTGGAAACTGGCAAAAAACGGTTGGCTTCTCACATTTTGTGTTCCTCTAAGCAAGTATCTTTTTTCACATGTAGGCAAATGAGTATACCTGTATTATAGAGAATTGCACAACTGTCTGCTCTCCCCTGTATGCATGTGAAACTTCTGGATAGTGACTCATATATGCCTATCAGACCGGGAAGTATACCTCTCCCGTGGCATGAATCCTATTCCAAATTATATTAATCTTTAGGAAAAATGTAACATGAGAAGCATCTCTGATCAAAAATATCCCAGAGAATTCTGTAGGTATTTATTCAAGTTTGTGTGTGTGTGTGTGTGTGTGTGTGTGTGTGTGTGTCTTGTGTTCAGATTCATGGAAACTGATGAGTCATTTGCAGGCATGACCTCTCTTTCTCATGAAAGGTTCGACCAATTTATGCTACATCGACTATAATGCAAAGCACCTTAACTTTTCAGGCATAGTTTAATCAGATTTGCACAGGCAGAAGGAGTGGTTATGGCCAGAGCTACTAGCAGATTTTGTGTTGAATTGCTGGACTAACAGAGGATGACTGCATTTTAATGTGCTGTGTATTGAAACATAAATTGCCTGCAGGAGAAGACTGGCCTTTAGTTTCACCACAGGGTATATTCAGCATGTGCAAAAGTGCATTTTTGAAGTGATGAGTGATGAATTGGCACTTAGAGTCCTTTGAATTGGGAGGGATGCAGTGTCTGCTTATATAATTCTCTTATAACAGCACCTTAATGATGAGCTTATAGGGTTTAGCATACTTTTAGTGGCCTGCTCCTTCCTGCAGGCAAACTATGAACAGGGCAATGTTACACTTTTATTTAAGACCCAGTCTTAATCCGTTTTTTTTTTTTTTTGTTCTTTTTCTGTTGCTCATGCACAGCTGGCAGTCAGTAAAGATACACCAAAGCCATCCCCTTAATCTATCAAAGGTCCTTTCTACACCTAAGGATTTTCCCAGGAAAATGGATGGATTGCCCCTGCCTGCTCCCAGGATCCCCTGTGTGTCATTTGCATGCACAAGGATGATCCCGGGGCCCAAAAAAGGCAGTTGTAGGAATGGCCAAAGACACAGAAGTCCCATCCCTACTTTTCTTTTCAACATGCAGATTAAATTAATGCCTTGTTAAAAAAAATAAAAATAAAGATGGGTAGTGGCTGTAGTGTTTGCAAATCTTATGCAAGCATGCAGATCCATGTCAATTTGTTCTGTAGGATAAAACAGATGTCCACAAAGCAATGGGTCTGAGCCAAGGTGTGCCACTGATGGAACTGCATCTGTCAAAAGAACCAGAGGATGGATCATTCTCCCCTTCCCCACAGACCCCGGGCTCTGGAGAACATTCTTGGGTTGCATGGTGGACTGCAGTGAGAACAAGAGAGAGAGAAAAGTTTGTGGACTTCTCCTAGCGTGATGTTGAATTTAACCCAATATGATCCAGGCATTTGGAATAATAACCAGTTAAGTAAAATGGTGGCAAGGCTTTAAGCTAAAGATGTCTTTGGTCGGGCTTGTCTTAATTATCATACAAAATAGGTTATAGGCCTGGTCTAACAAAAGTGGCTTGCTGAAAATGCAGCAGGAGTAAGTATGCGGTCACTCCCACTGCAATATACAACCATGAGTTTCAAATTCCATGGGTTCATCCCCCAACAACCCAGACTTCCAGTTTTAGACATCATAATAAACAATCAAAGAATGGGGTATCCCTGGGCTATTTAGCTCCATCAAGCAGTTATCCAGGAAACAACAGACTTGCTCCTGCTGCATTTTCAACAACCCATGATTTGTTAACTGGGTTGTTGCGACATGCTAACTGGGCCAATGAAACAAAGGTAGAACTAAGGCAAGGTGACCGTATGACAGGGAAATACAGGATTTGTCAGGATTTTTGATAACAAATCCCGGAAGGGGGGGAATAATGAAATCTGAAGGAAAATTTCAATTTTTCCCATCCTCCCCACCGAAAGGGCAGCTCTACATTATACTCAATTAGAATTAACAAAAATACTTACAGCTCTGTCATTTTTAAAGGTAAAGAGATGAAACTTGGCACCATGATAGCTCTTAGATAGGGCTTTAGCCATGCCATATATGAAGCACACCCATTCATCCATTGATTTTTAGATTTTTTTTAAAGTTTGAAGTTTAATTTTTTATATATAAAGAACACATCATTTTTAAACATAAAGAGATGAAACTTGGCATCATGATAGCTCTTAAGTAGGGCTTTAGCCATGCCAAGTTTGAAGCAGAGCCATTCATCCGTTGATTTTCTAGGATTTTTTTTAAAGAAGTTTGAGGTTTTAAAGTTAATTTTTGAATGTCTCACTTGTTCTTGATTTCAGTGATGTTAACTTTAAGATGTTATATAGAACAGATTTGTCTTAATTGTGTGCTGTAAAATCAGACCTGTGACCAAGGCTATGTTCGGGTAGGCACCCCCCTTGGTGCTAGACACGCCTCCTGGGGGCGGACATGTTGGTGGGCACGCCCCCTTGGGGGCCGAACATGTTGTCCTCCGTTTTGGTACTTCTCCTAAAAATGTAATTGCTTCCCATTGTGGAATGCCATTTTCTGAACAGTTCACATATACAAAACCTGGCTCCTCTCTCTAAAGTTTAGAGTTTAAACCAGCCTTCCCTAACCTGGTTCCATCTTGATGTTTTGGACTTCAACTCCCAATGATAAGGAATGCTGGGAGTTGTAAACCATAACATTTTCAGGGCACCGGGATGGGGAAGGTTTGTCTAAACCTTCTTTATAGTCTAACCCTAGTGTCACAGCACTACAGTACTCATGAAACCTGCATGAATTGTCACATGTACATTAGTCTGGATGAAAGGAATGTTTTCTTTGAGCTCGATACTGTTCAGCTATAGATTTTAATTCATCTCCAGTAGACAGCTCTTTGCCCTATTGGTAAATTCAAACTACAAAGCCCCTAGCTTTGCTTGCCTGCTTTAAGCCTTTTTCCCTGACTGGTTATGTGCCTGAAGAAGTCCATTAGTTTCACCATCCATAAGAAGCCTGAAGGTGATAATACATCATAAATCTGTGAGCTGGAAGGGAAAATATCTGGTTCATATGGGGAATATGATATAGTTTCAGCACTTAGTTGGGAACACATGTGGCAGTAACCCTGAGAAGTAACTGGAGAAGTTACTGTGAGAAGACTGGTGGAGGTGGGGAGAACTGATGAATTAAAGCAGCCTTCCCCAACCTGGGTGGGGAATGCTGGTTGGGAATGCTGGGAGTTGCAGTCCAACACATCTGGAAAGCACCAGGTTGTGGCCCTAAGACATGAATGGAAAAACTTTGTAAGATCGTGACCTTCATGGAAAAGTATTTAAATTGTTGCAGAAGGAGTGCATAAACATCTGGTATTCTAATAAATGTTTATGATGCTTGACAGAACTATTGTACTACTGCGAGTGGACTAAAGTGCCGCTAAGACATTCTTTGCCCTGCAAAATGGCTTTTCACCACTGATATTTATTTAATTTATATATTGCAGTTGTATACCGCCCCATAGCTGAAGCTCTCTGGGCGGTTCACATAAGATAAAAACACTTAAAAACAATATACAAAAATTTAAGACCACAAAAACATGCAAAATGCACATACATTTAAAACCACTATAACAATTTTACAAACAACAGACCCAGGCTCATTACATATTGCTAAATGCCCTGTTGAATGCCATATGTGTCAAGGGAAAACACATGGGAGCTAATTAGGCACAGAAGCCATGGATCTTAAATGGACCTGGGACTTTTTACTGAGCATTGTAAAAAGTGTTTATTTAAGATATGCTTTACCACAATATTGTTGCAGCTTACACTGGCAAGGAATGTTCGTTTGCCACTTAAATGTGTCAGAACCTCAGGAAGATGTGATTTTATGTAGCTGAATTCCTTGAAAATAAGGGCATCTTTAAAACCCTTAATAAAAAGTATAATTGATAGGCCCACCCACTAAAGCGGATGGGAGAAAACTGGGAATGTTTGCAATTATCGAAGTGCATTTCTAGAATGCTGTCACAGGGCTACTCCGTTCTCATAGGTTTGTGGTAAGCAGGCATAATTCAGCAGGGTTAGGCACTGCACTGTCCTTTCCATGAAGAGGAGACCTATGGAATACATTCAGTGTAGAAAATGGAAAGCCTTTCAAGGGATAAAATTGACCTCTTTCAAACACAAGTTGTACTTAGTGGGATATAGAAAGCCTTTGGACATGGGTGGTTGACCACTGAATTCATTCTGAATATGCACTGTAAGCATTGCTCAGAGTGGGGTGAGTTTCCACCCTGCTTTCCCCCCAAAAACTATCCAACTTCTTTCTTTCTTCAGGCACTGACTGTAAATGCTTGACGTGCTTCAGTCTTTGTCTTGATCACACTTTTGGAACATAGGAAGCTGCCTCCTATCAAGTCAGACCATTGCCCTGACTATTTTCATAGCCTTCTCCAACCTGGTGCCAGGCAGATGTTTTAGACTAGAACTCCCAACAACCGTGGTCGGCATGGTCAATACTGGTTGACTGGGGCTCTGCAGCATTTCAGACTAGTCTTTCCCAGCCCTACATCTAAATGCAGGGACAGAATTGGGATCTTCTGCATGTAAAACATGTGCTTTCCCACTGAGCCATCATCTCTCCCCAATGCTCCATATTGTATGAAGAAAGTGGGGTGTAGTAAGTCAATCTTGTCAATGCAAAAAGTGAAACAATCATAAATAGCTTAACGCATCTCTGTAATTTCTTCCCAATAGACATTTTCTAAATGATTTTCAAATCCCTTGCATGCTTCCTAGATTCCAGGAAGCTCTTACAAAGATTGAACGATTTGACAATCAGTAAAGAGACAGCAACATTTTAGATTTAGATAAGTTCTGATCAAATGTTCAAAAACAGTGTTTGAAAAATTGATCAAAAAATTGACAGGTCAAATAGCTAATGATAGAAAGTTGTGTAGCATTTTTATGAATAACTGCTTTTTGAAAGACCCAGTTTTGACTCAGAAGGAATCTGTTTATGGGTAGTTTTCACAACAGATTTCAAGGGAGCTTAAAATATTCACAGAAATAGCTAATTCTTGAAGTTCCTTTGTTTTTAGCACATTAAATTAGCTCATTTACTGCTGAATCTATAGTGGAAAATAGCATCTGTTTACACTGTAATAATATAAAAATTACTTACAAGTAACAGAATAAGCAGCAATTTGCAAAAGCTAATCATATTTGTGCACCAGTCTGCAAAAAGTAAACTGTTAATACATGCCCACAAGGGAAAACACTTTCTGGCTGAGGCAATTTGGTTTTAGCATTAAGGGTACTATACTGAGCACAGAATGTCACAAAGGAAGAGAACGAGGGCAAAATTGTAACTATTTTCTCTCTGGTAGTGAATGGCACGGATGCTTTAGTTTAAAGCATTCAGAAGGTCGGTTCCTTACCCTAATTTTATGTGAATCAGATCTCCTGAATTGCCCAAACTGTGTTTGAATGTTTGCAATTTGTAGTGCTGCTATTTTGTCCTTTCATAGTCAGGTAAGATGTAACATTTGGAAAAACTTGGTATAATTTCAGCATCTTAGGCTACAATCAAGACCAAGTATTCCAGATATTGATCAGTAAATGGTAGAGGCAGCAAGAGCTAGGGGATCTTGTTAATTATCAGCCAAAGCTCATAAATTCGCTTTTGATTGTACACCTGAGGGCAGTTTGAGACGTGATCAGATTCTCCAACAACCAGATATGCAATTGACGTATATGTCTGCCTCCATTGTAAAGTTTTAAATGCCAATGTGATCCAATGCATTTCCAGTCAGGAGTAAGTCCCATTGTATTTGGGACTTTAGCTTGACGTGTAAAACAAAAGACTTCAGGGTGTATTCATAAGAGACATGAAGAAATTCTCTGCCTAAAAGTGTTTGTGAATTTGAGATCCAAAGCTTCCATTAATATTTGGGCAAGTTGAGGCATAGTATCCTTCTGAATATCAGGTGCTGAGTAGCAACAATGGGAAAAGGCTATTGCTTGTGGGCTTTCCAGAGGAATCTGGTTGGTCCATACAGGGATCAGGATACTGAGTTAAATAGATCTTTGGCCTGAACCAACAGGTCTTTGCTTCTGTTCTTATATAGGACAGTGACCTTATTAGTTTTATTGGGCTTTATCTGTGAGAAGAATACTAAAACGTCAAGAGTTCAGACTGATTGCAGAAGAAATATTCTGAAACTTTTTTAGACCTGGGCATGAAATTTGATGCACTTGGTCAATTGAGCCAATTCAAAAGGGTGATCCTTAAAAACTTCCATGGGCCAGGATTTCATCAGATCCTTTCTTCCACAATCAGTAATATATAAAGATGTGTTATTATCTATAGCAATAGATAGTAGCCATAAGTGAGACAAAATATAACTAACATCAGAACAAACACTTCTTCAAGTTTGGAAAATCAGACATCCCTGTGGATTGTACAAAGTATCAAGAGAAAAGAAGCTTCTAATAATTTTGTTACACTTTTGAACCTCTGCAGAATTCTTTCAGATCTGAACTTCTGTTTTCAACTAGACAGGATAAAGAATAAGATAAAACAAGGTAAAATGGGAACCCAGTGTTGTCTATACTGACTGGTAGCAGCTGTCCAGGATTTCAGGCAAAAATAATAATAAAAAAAATCAAGTCCTACATGGTGATGCTATGGATTTAACTTGCATGCAAATCATGTACTTTACCACTGAACCACAGCCCATGGATGATGGTGAGTAAGTTCTTGTGTTGACTGGATAAGGAGTCAGAGTATCGGGTCATAAGAACATAAGAAGAGCCATGCTGGATCAGACCAAGGGTCCATCTAGTCCAGCACTCTTTTCACACAGTGGCCAACCAGCTGTTGATCAGGAACCCGCAAACGGCACGGGTGCAACAGCACCATCCCACCAATGTTCCCCAGCAACTGGTGTATATATATATAGGTTTACTGCATTTGCAGCAGTTGCTTTTTGAAGGCAATATCTTCTATGAAAATCACTGCATAAAGCTGTTATGCCTATACGCCATTAATTTTCTGCAAAGTAAATTATTTCAAATGTGTCATTTGCTTTTGACTTGCCAATTCTGAGAGTTCTTCAACCCAGTCATTGTTGTGAGGTGGAAGGCAGGATTTCAAAATCTACAAAACATAGTCACTAAGCAAATAAAACAGCATGTCTAATCCATGCATTTTATTAAAGGTCCGTTAGACCAGAATGGCCCCATTCAGAAGACACCTTAAACTATGGCTTTAACCACAGTGAATAAGGTTTTTCACTGTGATTAAAGCTGTGGTTTAAGGTGTCTTCTGAACAGGGCCAAAGTAACTAGGGACTAACTCAACAAAGGAGAATTCATAGATCGTTTGATTCTTGAGATAACGTGACCATTTCATCTACCTGACTAAGTGGTCTCTGGCTGACAGAAGCTTTTGCCATAATAAATATGTTGAGCTGCCACAGGACTCTTTAGATGTATAGAATTCCTGCCTAAAGGAAGATAATCAGGCCATCCTAGTTTGAGTATATCATCCCTTTATTTCCACACTAAGTAAAGCAAAGAGGCAAAAGATAATTGACTTAATGTGATGTTTTTGTTCAGTGATCCTGCATGATTTTTGATACTATTTTTGGAGTCCTCATGCCCTCCCCCACTTTTTTGGTTTAGAGCCCCCTGACCCAGTCATAGTCTTTTAATTCAAAGTTCACCAGAGCTCTTGCTTTGATTGTGTACAGACAAAAGAAATGGTTTCCCTAGCAACAGGTACCAGGTTAAATCACTTGAGTTAGCAGCACTACTCTCAACCACTCAGGTTTCTTTTAGTTATTCTGCTCACAAGATAAAGACTCAGATAATATCCTGTCAATAGGAAGATTTCAGCTGATGTGAGCAGAGAGGCTAAGGTCAGGTAAGTGTGTTTGCACATAGCTCCAGCTGGAGCTGTTGAAAAGATTTCCACTTTAAACTGAGATTCACGAAGTCATTGGCTTTATATCAGGGGTTATGATACTCTCTTCAGCTGAAATCAGGAAGGATAAACTGCTCTTCCTTTTCCCTTGGTTTCTCTTGAATCTCTTGTTCTTTTTACTCTGATGCTGGTCCTCCATAAGCAGTACTTCAGTGGCAATATCTGAAATGTTAGATATATAAATGTAGCATATAACAACCTTCTCCAACCCGGTGCCTTCCATAAGTTTTGGTCTTTAACTTCCATCATCCCTAGGCAGCATTTTTAAGGGTCAGGAATCCTGGGAGTTATAGTTCAAAACACCTGGAGTGCACCAGGTTGGGGAAGGCTGGCATATAAAATATTGAAGCACCTTTAGGTGATGAAATCTTATTCTTAAGAAATGCATCACATTAGTCTTGTGTCATAGGAATATGAAGTTATTTTTTAATCAGTTTGTTGCTTTATTAGCTGCTAGTTTCCCTCAACTAACACACTGTTTGTTTCCAACAACACATTATTATCTATATTTTAGAGAGCTCTTCTAAATCCTAGTGATGTTTATTAATAAAGAACTACACCATGTGACATTATCTCTCTATATACTGATAGATGTACAGAACCTAATTTGCAGGTCTCGGTCTTCCTTTCACAACATTAGAGTTTTCTTTAAATAAGAGAAAGGAAGGTACCATTGAAAATGTTTATAACCTAACCTTTAGATGGTTGTATCAATTGCAAATGCTGAAATCATGGATTGTATCCAAAGCTGTCACTCCACTGATGAAAGCAGTTCTGCTAGTGGAAATAAGAGGGGGTGATTTCCCTTCCCACTTACAAGCACCCCTCTGCACCCTGAAAATCCACTCTGGAGAGTCTGGAAAAAACTCTAGAGCAGATTTTTGGGCACACAGAGGGGATACAGGGAGAAGAGAACGTCCCATTGTGCTAGGGAACTCTGCTTTTGTGAAGTTGGATTTAACTCCATGCTTCTTCTTTGCCAGTGAAATCATGTAATTTTTCATTTGATTGGCAATTCAGGGTGGGTGGCAATTTATCCAGTTTTTAATAAACTCACCACAGGTGAACGATTCTTCTACTGGAACTGGTACAGTTTTACTTGTTGAACAAGCTATCAGAGAAACCTAATATTATGGAAGATTGAACAAATCAGCTAAGCAAATGATAATTGCAGTTGCTATGTGAAAAAGAAAACCTGGCCCTGTGATCCACCCCCAGATCAGTTTGATTTTTTTAGGGGTGTAGGCTTGAGGCTTTAACAAAAATATGAGTGGGAGAATATACATAAAGTATAGTAATCCACCATCAGCTAGATTAGAGGGTCTGCTATATTAAGTTTATACATTTAATTTTGAGAATAGCGGAGGATTTAAAATTTCAAGTATATATATATATATATATATATATATATATATATATATATATATTTGCTAGCATTAAAAGCAGAATGTCAAACCAAATGTAATTACTGTCAATTTAAAAGTCTGGAGGCTGGTTATACCAAAGTGCAAGTGCATTTTTGAACCTTCATAATTGAATAAGAGAGGCACACAATGATATGTCGAATCTCTGCATAGCAGTCTGTGCTGATGGCTGTAAAATGGCAAAACATTGATTCCACAGTGCAAATAATTCCATATCAAAAGTGTGTGTTGGAGGACTTTTTTGTTGTGGCCTTGCTGCTTCTATTTAGACACAAAAAGGAAGGCTGAAGTTAAGAAAATCTAGATTTCAATATGTAACATTAATTTTCCCTTTGTTTTATCTGACATTAAATGTCTATTTAACTCAGAAGACCAGTAGTTTCCCCAACACAAATTCGTCCAATATAAGTTCCTCATACTTGTTTTTTGTTTGGTATCTTTAGTCCATCGACTTATATGGCAACAACTGTACAGTTAGTTCCACCTCTTCCCTTTAAGATAGGTGGCTCTTAAAACATATTAGATACGCACCCATCTCATTCACCAATGTTCAATAGTGCACCATTTTCTTCTAAAAGTACTGAGAATTGGCACTTGATTTTCTCTTCTTTGAGTTGTTGATTCAATGAATGTTGTTGCTTAGAGTGAATGACATTGAATTCTTATGTGTGGCAAGCAAGCATAATTCACCTGCTTGCCTTTGTATAAGCCTTAGCCAGTTTGGTGGGAGCCAGCAGTGTGCCTGGCATGAGGGTGGTAAGGGCTATGGTCAAGCTATTGCTAAGTGTCTTGCATGACCTGGTGATGTCAGTTCCAGCCATCAGAAGCCATATTATAGCACACAGACTGCCTACCTGACCAATCAAATTGGCTGGGATGGCCTCCCTTTCTCATGTAGTGGGTGGAGCATTGGCACACATCTGAGTGAGAGCCTCTTTCCTTTGATCTGTAGAGGCCATATTATATTATATTATCTTGAGGCCTTATATTAGGGACCTAACCCAGGTGTTGGCCAGTGCCAGGGTTCTGTAGAGCTGGGTAATTGGGCAGGATGTATACTTCATGGTAAGTGTGGATGAGCTCCCCATTTCCTAATGGAACTTTGTGGCATACTCAGGAACCAACCCAGCACAGGGACTGGCATGAAAGCCCCCAACTTGATAGTAGCATCTTTTCTTATGATTCGCCTAAGCTACCTTTCACCCTTCTAGATTTTCCCCAGCTGGATGAGTTTTCTTGGATAAGGAAATTGTTTAAGCAGTAATAGGATCACCATAAGAAAAGGAGGCCAGGGCTCCTGTACCTTTAACAGTTGTATTGAAACATTAAAAAGTATACAAAATTTAAAAACCATCAGAAACATAAAAACAACAGTATCCAAGTTGTTAGAGGGGAAGGAAGTCTCTTGGAAAACTGGCAGCTGGACAGGATGAGATGAGTTAGGGTAAGTTAGGGTGACCATATGAAAAGGAGGACAGGGCTCCTGTATCTTTAACAGTTGTATTGAAAAGGGAATTTCAGACGGTGTTGTTTGTATATATAGAGAACCTGGTGAAATTCCCTCTTCATCATAACAGTTAAAGCTGCAGGTGCCTTGCCCTCTTTTAAATCAGGTCACTCTAATATAGCTCCTGCACTTTAACTGTTGTGATGAAGAGGGAATTTCACTACATTCTCCATATATACAAATGACGCCTGCTGAAATTCCCTTTTCTATGCAACTGTTAAAGAGATCGGAGCCTTGTCCTCCTTTTCATATGGTCACCCTAAGCAGTAACCAATAAAGACATGGCAAGTTTTAACCCAGGCTACTGTCCCACTGTGATTTCTGACTCTCCTGTTCAGACATGCTATGGGCATAAATAAAAGCAATATATTATCTATGTATAATATGTTAATATAACATCCACATGTTAATATAACGTGCAAAATACAAGCATTTTCCCATGAAATATTAATTGCTCTAACCAAATGGATCAGATTTTATTCATTAATCACAGACTTTGAAGAAACCATAGGTTATCTAGACATCTTTAGACACTTGGAAGCTTCTTTCAGAGATCAGGGCATCATACTTTATTTTCTTCACAACCCTGTGAGGTAGGTTAAGCTGTGAGATGGTGAGTGTCCCAAGTTCTAGCAGTGAGCTTCATGGCTAAGTGGGTGTTGTTGTTGTTTTTTAAAAATGCAGATCCCTCTGCTTCTATTCAAGGACTCTATCTACTGCACCATGCCTAACCCTACTGAAAGGCCATATCAACCACTCTTTCTACATAGATCAAGTAAAACCTCTGTGGATAAGAAGCAGAGCAGGTAACTGCAGAGTCAAATTTTTCAGAGGACTCAAGCCCCCAAAAAACAACCTTTGGGGCTCACTATGGATTGGATTTAGACTATCATACTTAGTATAGACCAATTGAAATCAATGGAACTTAAGTCATGACTAACATAGGTCCTACTAATTTCCATGGGACTAATTTCCAAGTGTATAGTTTTGTTTTGCTGAGGTATGGAGATATTTGCATGCTATAAGAGAACACTGGAAACTCATCCCTACAGGATTGCTACACAGGTATATGTATGGGGAATGCTCTCTGCTCCAGCCTCTTAGCAGAGTGAACAGAAATGGCGGGAAGTAACAAAATATTTATTTTGTTCATCTCTTTCATGTGTGTCATATCATTTGAGAGAAGGAACATAATGTTTTGGTTTTATATGTTACAAGATGGGGAAAGTATTTTAGGGTGCTAAATAACTTGGGGGAATCCTAAACTTTGCAGCTTTCCATAAGGTGAGCATCTCTGTATTACACCGACACATAAATGGTTTCTGTGAAATCTGAAAATTATGGACATGAAAGAAAAAGTAATCCACAGTGTAAACTACCTGTGGTGGTGTTTCTCTGGTGATAAGATAAGATAAGGCCCAACAATATTCAGGGACAAGAAGCCACCAAGTCTTCTGTAAAGAATTTTTATTTTACTTTTCGAGCAGGAAAAATGAAACAATATATTCCCAACTCATAGTGACAAAAGGTTCCCTTAAAAACCACAAAATAAATGCAATCGCTGTTAAACTTCCTGCATAGCATAAGTATTTCTAGAAGATTACTATAAATGATTTTTAAACTCCACTTTCCAATGCACTTTTCATTTTCTGCCACTATTATCTTTAGGAATGTCCCAGTATGTGTGTTTCCTTCCTATCTTGGATAAAATAGTGCAATCAGTCATTCGGTGTCCTTTCACAGTTCTGCATCATGGTTTCTACTTCAGTTCAGGCTGTGGCTCCATTTTTCCTTTTCTGCATGACATTCTGGCATAATTACATTTTTCACTCTGTCTAATTTTAGTCCTTATGCTTCAAGGAGATGCTATTATATGGTGAAACTTACTTTCTTTTGTAGTTCTCTATAACTCTGTAAAGAAATTATTTAGCCAAATACTAGTATTGTATATTGCATATATGCGAAAGAAAAAATGCTGGGAATATCTTTCCACTCATCTTCCATTCTGTACAATTTACTTTACAGGAAAAGACAATGGCATATTTTCAGTTCTAAAGGTTCCAGAAGGGATCACTAGTGTAGTCTAATTTAGGTCTGGTTAAATTGTTGGCAAGCAATTTATTTTCCCCACATAGAAGTACCATTAAACTGCCAACACTAGTTACCTTGAAACAACTTCAAACACCTCCACATCCCTATGGAAAATGAAGATTTATATTCTGACATGTTAATACAACACATCAATATGATTCTGTGAGTAGAGAAAGTAGCAGTACTTCATGAGAAATTTGCAATTCACCATTTTATCCATTCAATTTCACTTTATATTTCAGATGACTGGAAGTTTATAAATTTTGATCCAGGAATTGTGATTTATCTTTATACACTGCATATTCTTATTTATTTGTACCTCTCAGTGAAAATAGGGGTTGTCACCATATGAATAAGAATTTCATAATTGATCTGGAAAGAGGATATTTATGAAGAATTTGAAGTAATAAAATAACATTGAAATTAACATGGGCAAGATTATTATGAATCTTACATTTGAATGAAATAAAGTTCTGAGTCAATACATAGTATCAAAAACTTGTTCCAGTTAAAGAACAACTTTTAAAAATGTTGTTGGATCACATAAACTGACACATGGCATTGATGACATGAATATGTATGATATGCTGCCATTTTTATGCCATCTTAACCTAACATTGGTTTTTCAATTTAATTGTAATTAACACCTCTTAATTGTTTACATTTGGCTTATAGTATGTCTCCTAATGTTATGTGTGTTTGAAAATTGTAAAGGTGCATGATTGTGCTATTTCTGTTCAAGTTGTTGCTAATGCCTCTCTTCAACATCCAGTGTTCTTTCAATAAGGGTACCTACCACAATACCTAAGTTGCTTCAGAGAATGGGAAATTTATATGTTTGGCTATGAATTCAGGTGAATAATTCTCAATTTTCAAGCTGCATAACTTTTGTAATATTTTTAAAATAAGCATAGTGACCCTTTTTCTCTTTAGCTACATTAGTCATTCTTAAAATGGTTTGGTTTCTTTTCTGATTAAAAATGGGCAACTTACCTTTCAGTTTGGAACTTGTAGAATCATTTCTGTAGCTCTACCTATGTTCCAGTTGTTAGTAAAATGAAAAACTTGTGACAGAGAAAGGTTGTCAATTATTTTGACATGATCCCAAATCCATGGGAGCACTAATGCATGCCTCTCCATATCACAGGGCTCATCCACTCTGTTTGCTCTAAGGAATACTTTGAAAATGTAGTGGAAACTGCCTATTGCCCACAAAATGTTATCTCCACTCATGGAAGAATATTAGATCACTCATGCATATGTAGAGTCAATTGTGTATACCAGAGCTGATAGATTATGGTATATTCTTAAGAAAACATGGTCCCAGTGGAGACAATGCTCTTCCCTGCGCATTCCACCTTCTCTCCATGCCCATTTGGTGTGCCTGTTCCACCTCCAAGGACACTGTGCCAAGAACAAATCTCCAGACCGATACGGGTATAACTGAACAACATGATTGATAGGCCAGATAAAATCTAGAAATTTATTTATTTTTATTTATTTATTTATTACATTTTTATACCGCCCAATAGCCGAAGCTCTCTAAATTGATAAAGTGATCTGGACCTTACACATTGAATGTTATACATGTACACCCTAAAGATACATTACATTCATGTACGGATGCCCAGCGGCCTCAGAAGTGAGAGAGGTGAATTGGATGGGCAGGAGGAGAAAGCACACATTTGCTTCCCAAACACAAGAGATTGGCAATGGTGCCACTTGACCTAGATAATGAATCGGGAAAATGCCTGTCAATGTGAAGCAAGGTGTTTGTGAAAGGAGGGCTCACATCTTGCAAGGGACTATAACTCTCTGTGTTGGGTTCACAGAAACATGTTGCAAACACACACCTATGGGAATTCTGTCAGAGGGGCAAGTTTTGTTCCCATCACAACAGTACTATGCCCTGCTTTTTCTCCTGTAGGCATAAGTGGCTGCCATAGACTTACTTATATGGGAGAAAGTAAAGGAGTGCATTCAGGGTCACCTGTGGGATGGGAGGCTAAACCTAATCCTTTATACTTATTATTATTATTATTATTATTATTATTATTATTATTATTATTATTATCATATTATATGTTGTGAACCACCCAGAGAGCTTCGGCTATTGGGTGGTATAAAATGCAATAAATAAATAAATAAATAAATAAATAAATATTATTATTCATTATTACATTTATATACTGCCCCATCGCAGAAACTCTCTGGGCGGTTTACAAAAGTTAAAACTATTGAACATTAAAAAACAAATATACAAAATTTAAAACCATAAAAATCATAAAATACATACAAAAACAGACAATATCTGTTTAAAACGACTATTCTGGGGTCAGTTAAAAAACTCAGCATATGCTGTTAAATGCCTGGGAGAAGAGAAAAGTCTTGACCTGGTGACAAAAAGATAACAATGTTGGTGCCAGGTGAGCCTCTTCGGGGAGATCATTCCATAATTGAGGGGCCACCACTGAAAAGGCCCTCTCCCTTGTTGCTCTCCTCCGAGCTTCCCTGGGAGTAGGCACTCAGAGGAAGACCTTAGATGTTGAGCATAGTGTACAGGTAGGTTCATGTCGAGAGAGGCATTCCATCAGGTATTGTGGTCCCAAGCTGTGTAAGGCTTTATAGGTTAAAACCAGTACCTTGAATTGGGCTTGGAAACATACAGGAAGCCAGTGCAAGCGGGCCGGAGTAGGTCTTATATGCTCAAACCTTCTGGTGTCAGTTATCAATCTGGCCGCTGCATTTTGCACAAGCTGCAGTTTCTGAACTGTCTTTATTGTAGAGCGCATTTCAGTAATCTAATTTGGAGGTTACTAGAGCATGGACAACTAAGGCTAGGCTATCCCTGTCCAAATAGGGGCGTAGCTGGGCCACCAACCAAAGTTGGTAGAAGGCACTCTGTGCCACTGAGGCCACCTGAGCCTCAAGGGACAGAGATAGTTCAAGGAGAACCCCCTAGCTATGAACCTGCTCCTTCAGAGGGAGTGCAACCCCATCCAGTTAATCTAGTAATTCAAAATTGAGCTAATGCCTATCTCCAGAGTGCCATCCTGAACTCTGTTGTTTTGGTCATGCTAGACTGTGACAAAATACCAGGGATTTGTTTTATTTTTTAATGAATTAAGATATCGCACACATACAAACAGTTTGTTTTCCACAAACAGCTGACCTATGAAAGGAAATGTCTTGCACTAGTAGGACGAGTTGAACAATGCAATAAAAGATTTAGGTCCATGTTGTACATGTACGGTTGGATCTAGACTTCATATTCTGTGAATAGAAGGGCTCCTTCAGTCCACATGGAAGGATCCTCTGGAGGGATCCCACAGGCAGAAAGGGGCAGGTTTTCAGAGGGCACAAGCAGCTGCAGGGGGAAGAGGAATCAGAAGAAGTCACCTCCCTCCCCTTCCCCTGGCAGGAACATTCCGCTTAGCAGAACTCCACTCAGTGGATGCTTCTGCTGGCAGGAGTGAAGATTGGATCCAACCCAGTAATTGCAAGTATTGACAGAGTTGGAATGAAGCCATAACTAATTTGTATTTGGATTGTATGTCAGTACTCGAATGAAGTGGATGCACATCCATGCTCATGCATAAAGCTTTCTTTTTAAAAACTATATACAAGCATTAACCCATCAACAGAAAAGAAAGCTCGCATGCAATAAGCATGCAATTAGCCGCTCCGAGAGCCTTTTTTGGCTGAGGAGCAGGGTATAAGTATGATAAATAAATAAATAAAATAAATAAATAAGCTTACCCCTTGACAATCTCCATTTGATATCCATTTTGTTCTAGTGTTGGCATACATGTTGGCCTTGAAAATTAATCACAGTCTTAATCTAACTTCACCAAAAGGCTTCAGTAACTGCTACTGTTCCAGGTTTCAAAACTGCACTTTAAAATGATAGCCCCATTCTGCAAAATGACCTTTGGTAGAGGCTGAGTGACTTTTACATAGAAAAGATAGGCATAATTTCCCTCTTGTCTACTTGAGATATTTCCATGCCTGCAGTTAAAATTAAATTCCCTCTTAATCTATATTTAAGTAAGAACTAACTTCAAAGGGGAAAGTATACTTGCTCCTTCTCCTATAAAAGGAAAAATCCTTAATTGCCAAAATTACAAAAGGGAATGTATTTTATTATGTGAAGTGAGAAAGCAAAGTAGGCCTGCACGATATTTCTAATATCGGTGGAGTTAGACAATTATATTCCACTGTTTCCAAAACATAATTCTAAGAAGAATTCTACAGTTTGGTCATTACCTTGGTATGGCAAGTGGTACCCATTATTGAAAGGTGGTCTGTATTTGTACTAATACAGAGAATGCCAGTTTAGAAATGAGCCTGATTGCATGGTTCATTTTGTTCTCCTTTGTAGAGCCAGGCTGCGGCCCACTACAAAGGCACTAAACATGCCAAGAAGCTCAAAGCACTGGAAGCCATGAAAAATAAGCAGAAATCTGTAACTACCAAGGACAGCGCAAAGACTACCTTCACTTCCATCACTACCAATACCATCAATACCAGCTCTGACAAAACAGGTTAAGCGATAATCTCTGTTGTGGTTTCTTTCTTTTTTTAATTTTTTCTTGTTTACCGCCATGTCTGTTTGGCTATGTGCTTGCCACCTTGATTCATGCTTGATCCATCATTCTATGTAATATTGATTTCTTTCTTCTTTGCAGTACACTTATGAAAGTAAGGTAATCATGATGAGTCGTGTAACTGATTTCTCTTCTGCACAAAGAGGCTTGTCATCATTTCAGGCATGAATGCATACATTTAAGATGAGTAATATCTATGGCAAGCAAACAATTAGATCGAAACTGCTCAGAACCTCGTAGTCTATATGCAGCGCTTCTTTCTCTGCAGTTGCCTGTGACACATTTTTAGCTTAAAACACACACACACACAGCAAAACAGGACTAATTGAGACTGGAAGCCTCTGATAAAAGCATTGTTTGTCAAAGCTTTATTGTTTTAAATTTTAAGCACATTATTATTATTATTATTATTATTATTATTATTATTATTTCTTATGGGTGTTGCATGATTTCAAGCTGGATAACAGCCACATAACCCCCACTTCTCACAAACAGGTAAGTGTGACTGATATCTATTATTCAGCTTACCTTTCACTGAACAATACCTTTTTAAACTGCGGATTGAGAACAGATTGTGGGTCCCCCTGCCTGATAATCAAAAGCAGTTGCAGGGCAGCTGGTGAAGGTGATGGGATTTGAGTAACCTGGTATTTAAAATCTGAGCCACTGTCTGGGAAACTTCAAAGGCAGACGGTTGCAGCACCATCCATAAAAGGATTGATCTTGTCACTTACTGCAATGTGTTTGGAGTATGTAAAGTCATGAGGTGCATACATAAAAGTCTTGCTGAAAAGAGTGATGCAAAACAAGTGAAGTAATTTGTTTTTGATACGGCCACTGCTGCTGACAGGTCATTTGATAAGGGGGGGGTGCACACTGAAGTTTAGTACACCTCAAGCTGGCATGGCATTGGTTAGGAGGACTTGGTGTGCTTTTGTATATGACCGTCTGCTCTTTTGACTGCTGCCAAGTAAAGGGAATACAGTGTTCATGGAGCAGTGAATTCATCTTTGCCAAATTTTGATTACTCCTACATCAGATCGCTTTTGTATTGTATTGATATCTAGTATCTTTTGTTAAATGTTTGTTTTCTGATGGTCTGATGACTATGTACAAATGCACAACTCTGATATGACCTAACTGTCATTAGGTTGTGTGGGTGTGGCTTTTCTCCTCATCAACTGAAGAGAATTTTTGTTTGTCTGATGTCTATAACATGAAAGGCTTAAACCACAGGTCACCCTTTCTTATTAATTTGATCCGTGCTTATAATGTTGATGTCTGGTGGTTTACATTTGTCATTCTTAAGGTAACTTTGTTTGGAGGTTGAGATTTGTTCAATGAATCTGTAGTAATGATTGGTTTTGATCCAAGATATTGCTGTCAGTTGGATGATGTTATCTAAGAATATTTGTAAAACGTTCTACAGAGCAAATTGTACAGAAATGCTGAATGGTTGTAATTGCATGCACTGTAGAGTTGTGGTAGCTACATCAAGAATGTAAAATGAAGAAAAAAGAATACCATGTAGGCTTAGTGTTGAGCAGAGAAGCCGGGGAAAATGCAAGAGAACCATAAGGAAACAGTACATCATTTTTTAAAAAAGTGCACAGCCCTCCTATAAGTTAAAGCATGAAAATGCATGTTTTATTTTCCTCCTCCTCCTCCTCCTCCTTCTGCCTTCTCCTTTTCCTTCCCCCCCCCTTTTTTTTTTTTTTTGGAAAAATGTGCATTTTTAAAGTGCACATTTTTTTTTACTGCAGACACAAGTTCAGGAAAATGCGAGCATAAGTTCAAGAACATGCGAGCATTTGGAGGTGTGAATACGTCAAATTCTAGTACAAAACAAAACAAAATGAAATTGTCATACATCCTTATTGAAACATGGAAGGCTGCTGTCCTGGCAGGTAGGGCAGCTTTCAGGTCGTCAGAATTACTTGAGGGATCCAGGCAGTGATGTGGGGTGGAAAATTTTCCACAGCAGACAGTTTTCCAGAAAATTCTCCTTTACTTCATTTCCCCATGTTTATAAGTTTATTTTCCATTTTGTAGGTTCATTAGTGAAAATGAATGTATCATAGAATCAGAATATTAGAGTTGAAAGGGGGCTATAAGGCCATCGAATCCAACCCACTGCTCAATGCAGGATTGTATTGTATATGCCCATTGCAAATACAATATTAGGTAACCTTGACAGTTTCAAAGTTGTAATTAATATTTTTTCAGGTAATTATCCCTAGGATACAGATATGTCATTGAAATACATATATGTCTCACAGTGAAATGGAACTAATAAATAGTGACAGCGAAACTGAAGGTGCCCCCAACAATCTTAGTGGGAAAGAACTGAACTCTGTTGAATTGGATGAGTGGTTATTGGCATATCATGCACAATTCTTTGAGTTGCTAAAAATTAACTCTTGTGTCAGCAGTTTTCAGTGCCTTTGTTTCTTAAATTTAAACAATGTAAGGAAAGTATTGTATTTAAATTTTTAAAGTATTCCTATCTGCCTAATATAACATTTAAATCACATTAAGTGTGCTTTAATTTTTGTCCCTCAAATATTTCAGGTCAAATACTTGTAGTGTATTGGAACAAGGTATTAACAAGCAGTACTTTGTTCAAGCTTTGTTGTTTGGTAAATACAAGTAAAATAAACATGCTAAGTTAGATCTCTCTAGGGCAGGGTTGGGCAACTTGTGGCTCTCCAGAAGTTTTGTCCTATGGCTCCCATCAGCTCTAGCTAGCTTAGCCAATCGTGAGGGATGATGGAAATTGTATTCCAAAAAATCTGTAGTGGCCCACCCCTTCCTTCAGACTTCAGTACATTTTCCAGTGAGAAAAAGATTCCTTTGCAAGTCACCCAATGTAAATGAAGCTAATTTACACTGGAAAAAGAGAGTATCTATATATGCGTTCAGTGTTCCAAAATCTGTACAACAGCCCACAAAAAAGAGAGAGAGTTCATAGTATCAGATTATATTTGGATGTGGTGGCTAACATGGACAGGAAGCATAATAATAGCAGTTTTAGAAAACAAGAGTCTGGGTGGTCTTGCAACTTATCTGCTTTAGATTTTTTGAACAAGGCTAATTTTTTATACATCAAATAAATTAGCCTGTACAAATGATGAAGAATAGTAGTTTACCCCTGGGAAAGGTGCCATTATTAGTGATGTGAAGATTGGAGACAATGTTAAAAAGGAAATGCACAGCAGTGTAAAATGATGGTGGTTTCGCAAGACCTTATGATTAAATTTATTTATTTATTTATTTGTTTATTACATTTTTATACTGCCCAATAGCCGAAGCTCTCTGGGCAGTTCACAAAAATTAAAACGATTTTGCAGTATTTTCATGTCATTTGGAACAATGAGACTTTTTCAAGTTTTCTAGTTTGATTTTAAATTCTAGAAAAAAAAAGTACCTTAAAATTTCTAAAATGTCATAAACGACTGTATGAAATGCACAAATATTCCAGCTTTTCATTATGTGACCTGATAAAAATAAGTCTTGATTGGGTGGTTGGGGGAAATTTTACTTAAGAAATAGTTATTTCCCCCATGCAATCTTAAGAGACATGCAAGAGAGACCATAACTCAGTGGGACAAACAATATGTTTGATGCATCAGGTCTTGGGTTCCATTTTGGTCCCAGGCATCTCCATTTAAACAATTGTAGGAATGAATTTTCAGTCAGAAACCCTGGAATCCAATGACAGCAATGAGGTAGGAAGACTATTTCTCTGACTAAGTAAACAACATATGTTTAAACTGAATCATTTCCCTTTCAGCTGTCCTTATCCTCTATATTAGGGGTAAAGCAACTTGATACTCTCCAGATATTTTGGACTGCAACCCCCATTAGCTCCAGCCAACATAGCCAATGATAAAGGATTAGAGGAGTTGTAGTCCAAAACATCTAGTGGACATCAAGATGTCTACCTCTGCTTTTCACACTACTGAGCTACTAAAAGAAATTACATTTGTATTGCTTCTAAAAGGCTTCACACAGTATGAATGTACGTAATAGAAACCTGAGAAAATTGGTCAAGAAAAACAAGTATTTAGAAACTGATATCAGTGTTCAAAAGCATATCTGTTGTTGTGAAATCTGGTTTACTAAGCTCTCTGCATTTTCTTTGGAAAACACATCCATATTTCTACCTGTGTCTTTGGAAGGATCTTTTTGAAAAACAAAAAACAGCTTTATAACAATGTGTTCCGAAGATTAATGTGTGATCTGAAGCAAGCTGAGAGAAGGTCATATTGCCATCACTATCACTATATCATGTACAAACAGTGGTTAAATGGTAGATAATATGTCAGCAACAGCACGTTGGTCAAGATTTCAATTGTCTGGCTCCACAGAAAAACAAAATGTCATCAGAAAACCTTCAGTACCTAGTCATGAAGATTATGGCAAGGACCACTCAATATGCAACCTGAAGCAGGAAGTGAAACAGCCATTTGTTATCTTGCTTATCCCATTAGCTTTTGGCAGAGAATGATTCCAGCAGGAAGCTGTAGGCAAGTCAGAGGCAGTCTGAAGCAAGAACAGAGTGCCAGTTGAACCAGGAAATTAACATCTTCTGGTGTGCATTCACATGTCACTTTCAAAAGTGTTTTAAACTTTAGTATTTAAAATAATACTACCATCCCAGTCCTATGCATATTTACTCAGAAATAAAACCTGATGTGTTTGGAATGAATGGAATGCTTACATGATGTGGTAGAACAAAAAACAGTTCAACAAGGGACTCAAAAAAGCAAGCCTGGTGCCACCACGAAGTCAGTGTCGACAAGACTGAGCTAAAAGCACTTATGGTGTCTCTCCGTGTAAGGCAGCTTCCCATATTCCTATGTTAATCAACTGAAAAGCATTGAACATGTTATTATTTATTCATTACATTTATATCCCGCCTTTTTTTCCTCCAAGGAACCCAAGGCGGCGTACATAATCCTCCTCCTCTCTATGTTATCTTCACAACAACCCTGCGAGGTAGGCTGGGCTGAGAGTATGTAACTGGCCTAAAGTCACCCAGTGGGTTTCCATGGCTGAGTGGGGACTAGAACCCAGATCTCCCGACTCCCAGTCCAACACGCTAGCCACTACACCATATTGTTTACAAGAACTATTACTGATAAATATTCATTTTTTTCTTGGTACATTTTTGAGGTTTGCCTCTTTTTTTGCTTCCTTTGGTTTTTGTGCTGCCCCCTTTTTTCCTTAGTTCTCTGAGAGGACTGATGTAAGGCACTGTGTGCAATTAAACTACACTTGTAGGGAACCAACCTGCAAACGTGAATCTCTTCTAAGTCCCATTAGTTTCATTTATTTATTTATTTATTTATTACATTTCTATACCGCCCAATAGCCGAAGCTCTCTGGGCGGTTCACAAATTTTTGTGGCACAATTATGAAACTCACTTCTTGGGAAGTACTACAAGACTACGGCCTTAGCTAGACCTACCTTCTATACCACAACGGAGAAGGGAAGATCTCGCATTGTGATTTATGTGAGATCCCTCCTCCGTTTACATGTAAGGCTTGATGACCTCAGGAGGAGAGGCATCGCACCCACAATTTTTAAATTTTTTTTGAAGAAGATAGAGTACACGAATGGTTGTGCACAAAGGTAAGAGGTTTTTTTAATTTTAATTTAATTTCCCCGCCCCCCCCCCGCCCTAACCCCGATGGGCGCAGCTCCGCATGAGTAATCACATGGAGCTGGGTCAAGCCATGGCAACGAGCCACACGTTCCGTAGTCTCGGGCTCAGCCTGGGACTGTGGCAAAAGCAGGCCCAAAGGGGAGGGTGAAATCCCAGGGCAAGGGAGGGATCATCCCTCTCTGATCCCGGGATCCCCTGTGTGTCATGTGCACACACAGGGACGATCCCAGAGTTCGCCCCGGGATTTCGCCCAGTCTAGCTAAGGCCTACATCTCTTTATCATTGGGCAAAGCAATCCTACTCTTATTAGGGGGCATGTGATTCCAAGGTGTAGCAAGTGCCATATCCATAGACTTGCTGACTTGCTGTGGCCAGGTTGTGAGGTAGCATAGTTTCTTATCAATTTCGTGGGCTTGTTGGGATTCAAGGGAGCTTTGGAATCTGCAGTTCCATTGCTGCTTTTGACATGCCACAGGAATGCCCCATTTTGCCCTCCACTGCCGCTGGAATCCCAATCAGTGGGACATCTGCTCTGGCAGAAATTTCTGTAACATTTCAATTGTCCTCTGGCATTGCAGGTGGCATCCTATCAGTAGACCTCCAAATGCTCCTCTCCATTGGTGGAGCAGCACTTCTGCTGCTTCCTGTGACTCTCCAGCTGGAGTTTTGATGAAGATAGGATTGCTCCCTTAAAAATGTTTTTAAAAGTTTGACCAAGGCTTGGAAAAAGGGCAAGATAGAGCTAGATCATCCTTCCCCAACCTGGTGCTCTCCAGTTGTTTTGGACTACAACTCCAAGCATTCTGAATCATTGGTCATAC
This sequence comes from Elgaria multicarinata webbii, assembly GCF_023053635.1. Lineage (NCBI taxonomy): Eukaryota > Metazoa > Chordata > Lepidosauria > Squamata > Anguidae > Elgaria > Elgaria multicarinata. The sequence continues at coordinate 53,549,024 of NC_086171.1, forward strand.
TGGCTGAGGCTGATGAGAGTTGAAGTCCAAAACATCTGGAGGCCATCAGGCTGTGGAAGTCTGGTTTAGATGAAGGGTTTTAAATATTTTTCATCTACCTCCAGGTCTTTGGATGAAGCCTTTTATACGACGTATTTCATGCATTTCAATGTCACTTTTTATCTATCCTTTGCATGTTTTGGTGTTGGTTTTGCTGGTTTGCAACCGTAATAAATAACAATGAATGAATGCATTTCTTATTGCTGTTTTCATATTTGTTTATTTGTATTTGTGTGTCAGTATTTGCATTATTGTTTTTTATTGTTTTATTTTTCTCTTCACTAGTTTGTGCTTTTCTTGACAAAGAAGCAGTGTAATGTCCTAATATAAATTAAATGAAAATTATTTAGTATCTTCATTGATATCAAAGGCTATGCTTCCCAACTAATGTCACCAAAGTGTGACATTACACCCAAGCATGGCCAAAGGGAATGCTTGGAGTTGTAGTCCAAAACATCTAAAGAGCACGAGACTGGGGAAGGTTGAGAATGGCTATATTGACCTTCCTCAAAGACTTGGTCAAAATGTCACCCTTAGCCTTAATGGCTTGTTTTAAAAATCATTTCCAAGGATTTACTAACTTCTGGATGCATGATATTCCAACTCTAAATTCTTTCATAGCATTCAAACATTTCTACCAGAACTAGATATAGATTATAAGTCAAATCTTGAAAGTATGGGACCAAATAATTTGCTGGTATTGGTTGGTGCATGTACATTAATTTGAATTAATTACAACAGTTTGCACCATAGAAAATAGGATCAAACCTTTCTTGACTTTCCTTTCTTTTTTTGTCTGCCCATCTGGGTGTGTGTGTGTGTGTGTGTGTGTGTGTGTGTGTGTGAGAGAGAGAGAGAGAGAGAGAGAGAGAGAGAGAGAGAAATTGGATGTCGGCCACAGCCCAGTAGAAAAGCCACAGCCCTTGACAGTTATTGAACCATGATCAACAGCTCTGATATTGTTTCTAAGTTTTATATGGTGCATTTTTAGAACTGGATCAAACTGCAATATATGTATTAGATACTTAACAAATAGGAAAATAAAATATATCTTTAGAGACCATATACATGAGGAATGTAATTGCATACAGTATCCGCCCCCACCCCCCTCTACAGCATATAAGTATGATCTGGAAATACATTTCTGCTCAAACAACTGTGCCTTGACAAATTATCTTCTGACAAGGAAAGTGTTGATACGTCTGTTGTTTTGCCTGAGGGTGCTGATGGGGAAAGAATGAAATGCAGTAATAGATGAAGTTGAAACAATAGACAAGATTGGGAAACATTCAGGAGAATCATGGTATTCTGAAAAAGACAGAAATCATTGTTTAAAATAAATTAAGATCTGAGCAGAAGAAAGAAGCTGTCAGTGCCAAACAGACATATTTTCTTGTTCTTTTTTGCACGTTATTTTGTACATTTCCACTCAAAGCTTCTCTCCTAAACCTATAACTGGCCACTGATGGTGAGCAGATGGTGAACAGGCTGAAATGGCACACACTACTAATTTGGCAGGCTCACTCCCTAAATGGAGTTCAGGTGACACAGGCAATTACAACAGCTGTTTGCACAAAGCAGTAGACTGAAAAGGAGCAATAGAGGAAAGGATAACAGTGGACAGAAACTGAATTAGAAGATCAAAAGGAGATATTCAAAGACTATATAAGACAATGCTCATATTGCCATTAATTATTTGTGGCCCTTATGGATGTTACACTTAAAACATAGCTCTCAGTTTTATTTATGCATTTATTTACTTCCAAAGTAACATCAAAATATAATGAATTAAAACTACAACAAATCAATATCAACTTATTGATCCTTCCCACAGGGCAGTTTGTGGTAGATAGCACTGTATGGGGAGGGGACCATTCAGCTCAACCAAAGCAGGTGCTTTGCCTCCCTCCCTCCCTCTCCTGGGATCCTTCCTACAAGGCATCTGATGGTAGATAACTATGGATGAAAGAAGGGACCACATGTTGGAGCAGGTATCTTCAGTGTACTGAAGGGACACACAGAAGAAATAATAAGGGGTGGGCCACTTTGATTTATTTGCCCTACATTTTGAGGTTAAACTCACTTGCATCTGACAGGACCTTGACTCCACTGATCAATCTCACGAGGTGTCCAGAGTTCTGTCTGGTCCAGTATTATTGGATGAGTTTGAGTTAGTATGGCTCCCTTTCCTGGGCAAGGTGGTTGCTGATCAGATCCAGCACTCTTAGATGAGACTGATTTTCTGGATCCATTTCAATCAGGGTTGAAGCCTGGTTTTGGTACTGAGACTGACTTGGTTGCACAGTATGATGACCTATGTCAGGAGAGGGGTGGGGAAGGGTGTCTGGCTTGATACATAACCTGTCAGCTTGGGAGTACTCCTGGATCCATCGTTATCATTGGAGGCTCAGGTGGCTTTCATGGTGTGGAGTGTGCTCTACCAGCTTCAGCCGTATCAGGATGGGGATAATCTATCCAGGGTTGTGTCAGTAATTTCTCCGCTGTGGCACCCCGGTTGTGGAACGAGCTCCCCAGAGAGGTCCGCCTGGCGCCTACACTGTACTGCTTTCGTCACCAGCTGAAGACCTTTTTATTCACTCAGTATTTTAACACTTAATTTTAACTTAAATTTAAATTTTACTGTTTTAACTCTGTATTTTAATCTTATAATCAACTTTGCTGTGTGGTTTTATCCTGGTTGCGCTTTTTATACTGTATTTCGTAATTGTGTTTTTAACCTGTTGGATGTTTTTTGTGGTTTTAATTTTTGTGAACCTCCCAGAGAGCTTCGGCTATTGGGTGGTATAAAAATGTAATAAATAAATAAATAAATAAAATAAAATAAAATAAATAAAGTAATTATGCTCTGGTAACCTGTAAGTTAGATTACTGCAGTGCATTATATGTTGGGCTGCCTTTGAAGATAGTGCAGAATTTGTGGCCAGATTGTTGTCTAGGGCTAGGGAACATGAACGTATAAGTCTGGTCTTAGCACACCTGCTTATTTGTTTCTGGCCCAAATTCATAGTTTTCGTTTTAACCTCTAAAGTCCTACATGACTCAGGACCCCAGTTCCTCAAGAACCTCTTCCCATATGAATCTATCTAGTCTCTGTGGTTGGCTTCAGTGGCCCTCCTCTGTGTGCTCCCTCTGAGAGAAGCTTGCAGGAGTGACAGTTTGGGAACAAGCCGTTTCCTGTAGTAACCCATATGTATGGAACACACTCCCCAAAGTTTGCCTGCTGCTGATACTGTTGTCTTTTTGGCCTCAGGCAAAGGCATAGTTCTTTCCCCAGGGATTTGCACATCAGTTATGGCCCAATTGTGGGCTGATTTTATGGTGCTGGCTTGGAGGAGGGAGAGATAATTTGTGTATTGTAAATGAACACTTTTCACATTGTTTGGTTTTTAGATTATGTATTAATTTGGATTGTGCCAATCTCTGTTTTTTTCCTCTTGTATTATGTGCATAAATCACTTTGAGATTTTTGTTTGTTTGTTTTTGTTTTGTTTTGGGCAATGGGAAGTGATACATGAATTTAATAAACAATAATGAAATAACAAAGCTCCATGTCTGTTTTGTTTTTTAAAGGAACAAAACGTACTGACTCTAACTAAACAGTTAGTCTACAGAGCTGATTAAAAAAGAAGAATGTTTTCTTACCCATTCAAATTTTCCCATTCCAACTAATGAAATTGTTTGCTGGTAATGGGTATGTTCCTCTTGGCTGGGCCAAGTTTATGAACATAGGAAGTTGCCTTATACTGAGTCAGCCCATCAGTCCATTTAGCCAAGTATTATTGATACTAACTGGCAGCAGCTCTCCAGGTTTCAGAAAGGTGTTTTCTCCAGTCCTACGTGGAGATACTGGGGAATGAACCTGGGATCTTCTGCATGCAAAGCATGTTCTCTACCACTGAGTCACACTCCCTCTGCTTCCTCTGATTATGTTGTTATGAATTACACAGAGGTTTGTGTGTCCAAAACATGGAATTTTTAAATGCTGGTGAGACTGAAAGATACTTCATAATCAAAGTTCAGGTGAAGTTAGATTGTGGTCTGGATTTAAGCCAAGTTTTAGTATGGAAACAGCTTTGGTCACTCTGTATGATGACCTGTGTTGGGAGAGAGTCAAGGGTAGAGTGACCCTTGATTCCCCTTTATCCCTCAGTGGCTTTTGATACCATTATTATTATTATTTATTTATTTATTTATTTATTTATTTATATAGCATCATCAATGTACATGGTGCTGTACAGAGTAAAACAGTAAATAGCAAGACCCTGCCGCATAGGCTTACAATCTAATAAAATCATAGTAGAACAATAAGGAGGGGAAGAGAATGCAAACAGGCACAGGGTAGGGTAAAACTAACAGTATAAAGTCCGAACAACATCAAGTTTTAAAAGCTTTAGGAAAAAGAAAAGATTTTAGCTGACCATGGTATCCTTCTAGGGTGACTGCCTGAGTTGGAAGTGGCGTGTATGTACTGCATTGTAATAGTTCTACTCGTAGTTGGATGGCCGGCTCAGAAGATGATGCTTAGGGAATATTGTTTGGCCCTGTGGATTCTCCAGGACCCTCGGGGTAGTAGGGTCATCTGTAGTTTTGGAGTGTATTGCCGTCAGTATGCTTATGACAAGTACCTCTACTTTTGCTTTTCCTCTTCATCAGCTGAGGTTGTGAAGTTACTAGATCAGTACCTGGGTGGACTGGATGAGGGCTAATAAACTGAAGCTCAATCCAGACAAGACACTATATCCAGGTGCTAGTGGGTGGTTCTTCTGCCTGGATAGTTGGTGTCCATCCTGTTGTCACATGAGGCTCAGGTGACCTCAGTGGCACATAGTGCCTTCTACTAGCTTTGGCTGGTGGCCTAGGTATGCCCCTATCTGAACAGGGATAACTTAGCTTCAGTAGTCTATGGTCTGGTAACCTTTAAGTAAGATTACTGCAATGCAATCTGCATGGGGCTGCCTTTGAAGACTATTCAGAAGCTGCAGCTTGTGCAAAATGCAGCAGCCGGATTAATAACATAGACCAGAATGTTTGAACATATAACACCAACTCTGGCCTGCTTGCTTTGGCTGTCTGTGTATGTTTCCAAGCTGGTTTCCCTTTTCTTGATGGAAGTAGATATGCCTTTAGTACTGATAACACAATACTTCTTGATCTGGTGTTTAAGAACAGTTGATTCACAATCCTCTGACTTGTTCTTTTTATTCCGACAGATAAAAATGAGTTAAGAACATAGTATTTTTTAACAATAACAACACTACCTTATATACATGAAAATTCAGAATATTTTGTGTGCAGTAGATGAATAAACTGCATCATACTGACAGACCCAATACTTAATTACGTAATGCATCTTTTTGCATAGTGAACAAGTACTCTTCATAATCCAAAGGGAATTGTTTATGATGCAAATATGACTGAACAAACATTTTGATTTAAGATTTTCATCAAGTTAAAGGTGGCCATTACAACAAGCCTTTACTCCTAAATACATTAATAGGAAGTCAGCATTACTAACTTCCAGGTTAACAGGGTATGGTTGTTTGCTGCCTAGTCTATTCTGTTCCTTGTGTGTGTTGTCCTTTTTTTGTTAGTGTAGTCTCTTTGAATACAGTTTTGCTAATACCAGAGGTCTATATTTTAGTGGTCTATATGCCCTCCTCTTTTGCAAGTCCTTTTTTTGCTAGTGTAGTCTCTTGTTGAATACAGTTTTGCTAATACCAGTTGTCTTTATTTCATACGATCTGTGAAATGGTAAATGATAAGGGAAACAAGCAGGATTCCAAGGACATGGCATGTCTGTGGGGGCACATTCCACTCTTCCTTCTCATTACATGGCACCCTCTCCATTGTATTTCACACCCCAAGGATGTTAGTGAGGGCCAAACTACAGTGAGAAGTAAGAGTGGAATGTGCCCGCAGACGTGCTATGTCCTTGGAATCCTGCTTGTTTCCCTTATCATTTACCATTTCTCAGATCGTCCATTCCTAGCCACACAGAGGGTCCAATTCTGCAGAGGCACGGCTGGGGAGGGAAAGGATACCCCCCTCAAAATCCCACAGCACCTGATTTAATTAAAGAAATGTGTAGCCTAGCCCTGAGAAAGAGTCAAAGTGAACACATGGAGCTAACTCTACTGCCCCTAAAAAGAAAATGGGTAGACTTTTCAGAAGGGAAGGGAACCAATTTTATTACATTCCCCAAGGCACAAACTTCGTTTCAAGGGCCTGCATCTTACCTATTCCATTCATATCCAGAGTGAGAATGATTAAGTAGCAATCAAAGTCAGCCCAATTAGTCATAGTGCATATTTTATCTCTGAATAGAGCTACCTTATTTCTCTCTCTCTCTATTTCTCTTTCTCCCCAATGCGATAACTTCAATTAGTCTTGATTTTGTCTTGAAATTTCTTTGCTGAAATATATTTGACAAATCTAACCTAATTTCACCTCCTGCCCCAATTTCTTCTCTTAGTATTTGGATAAGCTAAAATCTGACCTTTGCTTAATGTTTTGGGGTAATCTGAAGTTCTTCCTTGAGTTTAGGAATGCTGGTGAAGTTCAGCTGAGACAGGCTCAGAAACAAACATGGGGGACTCAAATAAAACCTGCCTCAAAGGAGAGGCAATCATTTAAAAAGCTGAACTACTCTTCGAGACTCCAAGCTGTAGAAAAAAACCCTTGCCTATCCATGCTGCCCTCCACTATTCCCAGAAGCACTCCTCATTAGCCCCCCAGCCTCCAAACCAAACTCCTCCCATCCTTTTACTTTTAGCATGGGCAGTGGCAGAGCAATGGCAGAGATATGTCTCCCTCCTTCTTCCAAACTTCAGGGTGCTATCTACATTGCACCATGACAGTGGAGGCCTATGGCCCATTGGACATATGGTTCTCAGAGGGCTAGTAGAATTATAGAAGATCTTAGGAGAAATTCATCTTCCATGTTCACTAGGCCATGGCACCCTTTTGCACTAGTAGTTAGCACGTTGCGATGTCAGAGGAAAGGAGAGGGGGAAAACCTCTTCTCAAGTGTATTACTGATACTGTTTGCACCACCCTGCCTATCCTTGAGAATTTGCAAGGAGTATTTTGGGGTTTTGCAGAGCCCCTTGGATTGGTTTGGGGGGGCGAGCTATTTTTTGTGATTCCTCCCCCCAGAAAAAATTAGATAATGGCTATTAACAATCTGAGGCAAGCTTTAGAGAGGTCACCCATGGAACTTTCCTGTAACCTTCCCCATTCATTTCAGTGGTGGGTCCATCTGCCATCTCCATTTAAGTGATCAGGGTAGATAGACCTTGGGCATGGAAACACTATTTGCCCAAAGAATAATCATATATGTGCAAGGAGCTACTGGATTAAAATATATAATAAACTTCTTTATGGTTTTTACTAGATAGTATAGATTTATAACTCACCAGATGCTGCAATTTATACTGTTCCCTTTGTTTGGTGATCCATGTATATGTACACTTGCGTGCTCCGGGGGGTGTAATTTTAATATTAATTCTACCACAAAACTGAAATTTGAGAATTAAATATTTGTTTTGGTCAGGAACAAAATTATTTTCCTCTACTTCCTAAGACGTTAGTAGTATCTCTCTTTGGCTGTATTTGACTAAGACTTATAAGAAACAATTACAATTTATTTTCCTATTACCATTGGTCTGTATTTACAAGCTTTGCAGGCTTTTTGCTTTTGTGCATTCTACCAATTGTATTTGCTTTCTTTCCCACACACTAGTTTTTAACACTGGAAACACAAGCATATTGATGAGCATCTGATGTCATTTTTCATCTGAACACATGACGTTTTATAAAGCAGATCTAAAGAATGATACATGCTTTTCCCTCTTTGGTACCAAAAAGCTTTGTTATTGAATCTTCTTGCTGTATTTCCCAAGCTATCTCATTTATGCATGCAATAAGCCACTTGCCTCCGGAATGAAGTTTTTTTTTAGTTCATTCACCTTGTCATGGGAGTCCTGAGACATCTGTTGTACAGTTTTAATCCTTAGTACAACCAGCTTTTCCAATTTGTCGTCCAAATGTGTCTATTTGCTACTCTGCTGGTTTAATAGCTACAAGAAAAATTTAAAACAGCAGGCATAAATTCATCTGAAACATCTACGAGTTGATTATTCCTTTAACAACCCCCCTCTCCACAATTATCTCATATAAGCAACATCAGCCTACACATATATGGGGGATTTCCTCTCCCAGCCCTGCCACCCCCAATGGGGTTACTGCTTCTTCACTGGATAATCCTCCCTACAGGGTTTCTTGTTTATAGAAAATGCTTACTTTTCTGGGCCTAAGCAACTCTCTGCCACTATAACTTAGAATACCCCAAAGTGACCCTTTTCTGCTGTGACTAATTCTGTTAGAATACTTTAAAACCTCCTCGCAGCTGCTATAAGAGGCTTAGGCATGAGATAGGAACCAACACTAGAGGCAAGATGAAATATTAGACAAGTAATTTATTAAAGGGATATTTTGTACATAAGGAATTACTAATGCTTACTTTGGGGTTTTCAAAAGACTGCTTAATAACAGTTCTTAGGGACTCAAGAGAAATTGTTGATGTTGCAAGCCTCTTAATGACTTCTTTTACCTCAGGCCAAATTCTCTAAACCTCCATCCCAGCTAAATACTCTCACAACCAAGTTCAGCTCTTGGGTACAGTTTTCTTCTGAGACCAAAGCTCCTCCTGTTGTGCTACTGGCTAAATAGACAGTTTATCTGGTGTGGTGGTGGTTGTTTTTACTGTCCGCTTGTTTAACATTATTCTGGCAATATCTTAGGGCAGCCTCTTGGCATAACACAGCCACCTGCTCCCTAGAGAAAGAATAGCTTATATTTAGTCCTTAGCTATTCACTTTCTCCTCAGCTTTCTCCTCGTCCTTTTAAAACACCCCATGTCCCCGCTCAATCTCCACAGACTGACTGACTTAACTGCCAGCTGTCATACCATAGCTGTCATTTCCAAACTGCTCTTTTCCACCTAGCAAGAATTCCTAGCCAATCAAAACTGAATTTACTTGATCCAGGCACCATTTAACAATATTCCACATGATTTTCTCTCTTCCCCCCTTCAGAATATCACCAAGCACAATCATTCGACAGTAACAAAACAAGGCCTCAAGCCTACTCAGACACATTATTGCCTCACAAAGGCCACATTACAAAAAAACAGTAGTTATATAATGGCATCTCTTCACAACTTACTGGTTAAATATCTGCTAAGAATTAAATCTTTCATCAGTTTTTTATCACAAGGTAATTAAAGGGCTGGACATATTGTGATGCAATCTTTGTTCTCATTCTTTCAGACCAAGCCAAAGCAGCCTACCTATTTCTACCAACCCAATGTATATATCAGAAATATATATAGTGGAAAAAATGAGTTGAAGGGAGATATTTAGAAAGCTGTTTGGTTTTAAGACCATCAAGCAAGATATAGCACTATGAAAGCAGTATGAAAGTGGTATATGGTATTTGTCAATGGGCCCCAACAGTTGTCAGTGCTCTTCAATACAGTAGTGTGGCTCCTTCCTCTTATATACTGCTTTCATACCACTTTCATAGTGCTTTTTCCTGCTTGGTGTAGATCTAACGCTAAGAACATAAGAAGCACCATGCAGGATCAGACCAAGGGTCCATCTAGTCCAGCACTCTGTTTATACAGTGGCCATCCAGCCATCGGCCAGGGACTAAAAAGCAGGACATGGTGCAACAGCACCCTCCCACCCATGTTCCCCAGCAACTGGTGCACACAGGCTTACTGCCTCGACTACTGGAGATAGCACACAACCATCAGGGCTAGTAGCCACTGATTGCCTTCGGCTCCAGGGATTTATTCAACCTCCTTTTAAAGCCATCCAAATTGGTGGCCATCCCTGCATCTTGTGGTAGTGAGTTCCATAATTTAACTATGCACTGTGTGAAGAAGTACTTCCTCTTATTTTTCCTGGATCTCCCACCAATCAACTTCATGGGTGACCCTCGGTTCTAGTATTTTGAGAGAGGGAGAAAAATGTCTCCCTATCCACATTCTCTATACCATGCAAATTGTTTTGTGTAATAAAAAGATCTCTCTAATTCCAAGTCTTATAGCTTTAGGTGACTTTTTTATCTTTTGGTCTCTGATACCATGCTTCATAATCCATCATGATTTAGCATTAGAGCTCAATCCTAAAGGACTGTCATTCTATACACAGAGGGTTCTGATCTCAGAGCCTTACATCTATTTTATGCTCTGCCAGCTAGAACCAGGCAGAGCTGTTGAAGTGGCAGATACTTTAACAGCCTCCTGTTATCCATTTCTCTATTTACAGCTAGCCCAGCCAGGTTACTCACCCACCTGGGATGGAGCAGGAGATGGGGCTTATAGATCTTGCATTTCCCTTCATCGCCCTCCCCTCCACTTCCACCAAAATCCCCCCTTTTCACACACAATTGACCTTTTCCAAGGATGCTAGCCAACCTGCATGGTCTTTCTGCAGCTTTCTGGAGGGGGGTGAGGAAAATCCCCACTCAGATTTCACCCCCCAAGGTTGTAACTCAGGATGTGAAATCTGCTGTATCCTTTGGTCCCGGAGACATTATTTCAGAGATCATAGAAGTTGTTTTTCCAACTTCTGTTTCTTACCTTGAACTATTTTGACTAATTTTATAGAAAAAGACTGTTGCTTAAGTTGTTCATGCCTTCTTACAATCAATTTTTTTAAAGCAATATTTACTTATTTATTTACTTATTTGGGGAGTATCTGTGATACTCTTCAGTACAGCTCTAAGGGTGATATGCATTAAAATAATAAAACATTTTTAAAAAAATCACTATGAACAAAAAATGTAAGTGCAGAATACATATCATAATAAGCAATACAATACAGCAGATTGAATAAAATTACTTTTGGATCAGTTTTTGTGGGATGGTTATACTGAACCCCACAGCAATTTTTTGTGGGCAGGAGCAAATTTGGGATAGTCTCACTTGCTCTCTGGGCATTTTCAGGATGCCTAATTTCTTTCATAAAAAAACCAGAATACCCATCGCCGATGGCACAATAGATAGCCACATTGATGCATTAAATAAAAGTAAGTGTATTATTAAGAAATTTAATCACTTAGAATTTAAAACATATGTCAAGAATATCATTCTAAGTTTAGCGAAAAAGCAAAATTTATTGTGACATGAAGGGAGATGATACATATGTATTTGAATTACTTTATTCTAAAAATCCTTTTTCAGGCCACTTCAAAGTATTCAAGATGACACCAGCCACATGGCCTCTGGGCTCAAGACTAGCTTTTACCAATTCCATGTGTTCTTTACATAGGCATCCAGTATAATGAGTAGAAAAAACAAAGAGGTTTTCAGACCCATCTCTTTTTCAAAAACTAAACCTATTAGGATTTGATTAAACATGTCAACCCAACTCTGGTGACATGAACTAATCAATATCTTTGACACAGACTGCCAGAGGCAGGGCTTATGAAAAGTCAATCAGGAAAGTTATGCTAATCCAAGGTTTCCATTCACCTTGCTAATAAAGGTTGACATGAGTTACCAGGAAGCATCAAATTTCTACCTGACACCCCATGGGGCAATCTAGCCAGGAATTAAAAAGTCCCAATGGCAGTCAAGGGTAAGTGGTCAACAATTAATTAGGCAGAAAGAAGAGATGGGGGAAGTTTCTACACCTGTCTTTTTTCCAGGGATCGTCCAGGGATCATCCCTGTGCATGCAAATGACACACAGGGGATCCTGGGAGCAAGCAGGTATGATCCCTCCATTTTCCTGGGATAATCCTTAGGTGTAAAAAAGGGCCGGAGACAAATGGAATGTATTGCCTGGGTGACAGACAGAGACAAAATAGAACTTATAACACTGTGGCCCCATCTACATGGGGGATTTACTTTGGTGCTACTGAACCTCACAGACGTTCATGGCACATGACATTCCCCCTTTCCTCAGCAACCACAGGTTTTCATGCCATAAAACCCACATTTTTGCAAAGTTGTTTAGTGACAGATTTTCCCATTGCACTGGCTTCAGTGCAGTTTGCGAGTCTGTTTGACCTCAACCAGCAATACTAGCTTCCATGCTGGCTGGAGAGAGCAATGCTGAAGGAGGAAGGGAAAGCTCTGTCATCTGAGCGCATATTCACAAAAGTGTTAATAACATTAACAGGTGCTTTGTTTTCCCCCAAATGAGCCTTCAGCACAGTATATGGGATGTTTTTTTGAAATCTCTACTTCTGCCTTAAGAACAGCCTGCTAAAAATTACTCAGAAGTAATTCACATTGACTTCTATTACACTTTCTCAGTGTCATTCAAAATGACTTTTTTAAAAGGAAGTTTGTTGAGACTCCAGCCACATACGGCCAAACACAATGACATTTTTCATGCTCCCAAATTCCCCTCATTAAAAATGCTGGAATGAAGCAAGTAAAAATGAAGACTCACTAATTATATGTCACTGCATTAGGCTGCTGGATTTTTAAACCCTTGTTGTTGATTAGTTGTTTGCTGAATCATAGGATTTTGTTAAAATGGCCTAGATCCAAAGACCCATGAAATTATTCCTGTTAGCTTAAGGGGGGCTTTTAACTAAGTATAGGTAAATGTTTTGTACCTACAAGTATCTGGACAAGCATTAGGGTATCCAGTAGGGGCAGAACCATTTTTGAAGTGGGCACATTTCTTGAAGTGCTTTTTGTGATGTCCAGATGAACTCTGCACAAAAGGATGTTTTCAGTACAAGATAGGAATGGTATTTTGCCTGCCCTTCACTGCCTAGGAATCCTCAGGAAATGGCAAGTGGTTATTCAACAGCAGCACATCTGCATAATGCAACCCCAGCTGCTCCTTGCCATCAGCTTTTCCCAGCAATATCTGTTGATAAGGAAGTGTAGCCTTCCTCTCCTTGGTTGACAGTAGCTGGTGAGTACTATGTTCTCCCTCCCTTCATAAGATCTCCCACTGTGTAGATCAGCCTTCCTTAGAACTACAACTCTCAGTGTTTCTGACCATTGGCCATACTGGCAGGGTTTGCTGTGAGTTGAAGTCCAAAAAAGAAGAAGAAGAAAACCACCCCGGGACAGCACCAGGCTGGGGAAGGCTGATGTAGATTAATAAGTTCCTTCTTCACAATTAGAATGTAAACATGGAGAAGGAAGCATAAGTCAGTTCCACTTCCTCTTCCTCTGCTTTCTGTAATATGTGGGAAATGCCACAGCAGCCTTCTACAACACAGTTTGTAATACTTTTATTTATTTATGAAATTTATGCATAATTTTCACATATGCTTAACTCCAAAATTTTGGAGGATGAAAACAAATAGAAAAGGCCAACCTTTGTGTTTAAGTAACTGCAATTACCATGGATTCTGCTTGTATTAATATTATGTGAGTGCATTATAAAGCATTTGTCATAGCTAATGCATTCCTGTCAAATCAAGTAATATTACAAGAGGGCTTTTGTGATGAATATTAATATAGAAGACGGTCTAAGTGAAGTAAATTATAGAGGCATGTAAATGTAGTGTTAGCTGCAACAGCAAAGTAGTCTTTCACTGTAAATTAATTTGTTCCTATGAAGTTAATAAAAATTAGGCCACTCAGTATTCATATGAAGCTGGAGAACTCTGATAAAAGTTTTGAAGTACTATGTTCGTGTACCTGGCTGTAAATTAAAAGTCTTATTCACAAAAATTAGTTCACAGTATGTGCGCTCAAGTAATCAACTGTGCAATTATTTTGCATAGGTCTGAAATTCTTGCTCAGACATCTGCAAGTCAGGCGTCACAGGGATTTTAGGCCAGCTAACAGATATAGCAAAGCGAAAATGCCACATATATTAAACAAGCTGGATGGATTTAAATATTTAAGATGATCAAGCCTATCTCTGACTCTTCTTTATTTAAAACTGCTGAACTAGAAATTCAAGGCACAGGCTACAATGCGCAAGGGAGTTTATTAATGAAACTGTGTAATATGTTGTTGTGGTCATAGTGACGTCTGCCTTGCAGATGTCTGAGCAAGAATTTCAAACTTATGCAAAATAATCTGCATTTGATTACTTGGGTGCATCTCCCTCCACCCTAAAATATAATGAATGAGACAGCATCACCTTCAAGCACCTCTTGAATGGAGGTGGTGCAACTCTGGGCAAATGTTGCTTCTCTGGGCAGTGAAAAGGGTTGGGAACTTGTCCCTTGTTTCTGCGTCACTAAGCAACTGACTGTTGGACAAGAGTCTTTTGTGGCAGGTTGCAGTTCTTGCTACAGTCATGGCAAGTGGTTGTGCTTTCTATAGACACAGCCTGGCATGTCTGAAGTATTTAGCCTTGGCCCTCCAGAAGCGATGCATCAAATTAAAGGGATGCTTTGTGTCTTTAGGTATTATGCCCTGTCTTTTTAGCATTGAGTATCAAAATTAGGACACTGCATTAATGAGAATATACTGTGTTTATTTTATTTCCTTTTATTGCCTCAATTTGTAATCAACCCTGAAAATATTTATGTTGAGAAAACACATCTTTTCCCTTTATAAACTTTTTTGTTTGTTTGTTTAAGAATTTTGGGATTCAAAATCTACCTTCATAAGCAGCAACCTGCCAGGTTCTATACTACTTTGATAATATATATTAAATAGGGTTAACACTGAGATCAGTGAGCCAATATTAAACAAAAAGGGATGTATAAACTATGCTGATTTGGGTCCTGTTAATGTTAACTAGGTATCTTTACCAAACTGGAGATGAATATGTGGTAAAGTGGGGGTATGAGCATGAATTAGGTTATGATATTATGAAAGGTGGCTTGAATACTCCTGTTGATGCTACTGTTGTTTGCATTTGTATTTACATTTGCATTGGGTTGGATTCAAATTAAAGTGCATGCTACTGAGCTGGCAGCAGTGGACTTCTCCGCCTCTTCCTCCTCCCAGCAACTCCTTCAGCCCCTGAAAGGGCACCTGCTTAATAGGATGAACTTTGGTTTATGTGGGGGGGGGCTGACTGGGGGAATCCCTGAAAATCGGGTAGAAGCATCTTTTTTGACATAGCCTTTCTGTCAACAAATGCCAGATCCTGGATCCAATCTATTCTATTATGCTGTATTATGCTATTTTGGGGCACTTCAGAGGGAGAGGAAAAGAGCCTAGAGAGGCCTTGGGATAGCTCGTATCCTGGCCTCTCCAGTCTCCTCCCTACCCTGCCTATCAAAAGACCCACCCTTTTTTCCCTCTCCAAGGTAGCTTTTCCCGACCTTGGAGGGCAGCTGATGTAGTTCTTTCTGTACCAGCTGCAAAAGGAGTGGGGGGCATATTTCATGTTAGTCTATTTTATTGTAACTTTGACATAAAAATACAAAGAAGTACCAACCAAACCAAGGGCACAGTTTTCTTCTATAGACTTTATCGAGTAATAATCATTTAGTCGCAGTAGCAAATTGAAGTCCTATCTAACTGCTTTAGCATCCCTACTCTTCTACTTCTCTAGTCCTTTTCTGATTTGTGTCTAAGGATGTTTAAAGTAATAGCCAGTAGTCATTTTCATGAGTATCCTTTGAAACGCAGGCATGCTCATGAGAAATGGAGTCCAGTGTAGTATAGTGGGACCAGTATGTGGAAACCTGGGTTCAAGCTCCTATATGGACATCACAGGTTGTTGTCAGCATGAAAAAGGAGAAAGCATATGTAATTTGGCCTGAAAGATGAAAAATTCTTGTAAATTACTCTCTCTAGTAAATTACTACTCTCGCTGTCTTGACTTTCTTTCTAGTAACTCTGCTTTGGATCCATTTCAATCTGGATTCCGTCCTCTGCATTCCACCGAAACAGCCCTTACTAAGATCACCAATGATCTCCTTACTGCCAAGTCTAAAGGCCATTATTCCGTTCTTATTCTCCTTGATCTAACTGCAGCCTTTGACACGGTTGATCATGATCTTCTCTTAGATTCCCTTCATGACCTTGGATTTTGTGGCTCTGTCTATAACTGGTTTGCCTCCTATCTAGCGGGTCGCTCTTTCAGCGTGTTGACTAATGGCAGCTCGTCTTCCTCCTTTCCCCTTTCAGTAGGGGTTCCGCAAGGCTCGGTGCTTGGCCCGTTGTTGTTTTCCTTATACATGTTGCCCTTGGGCAAGCTTATTCAATCTCATGGTCTCCAATATCATCTGTACGCCGATGATACACAACTATATCTGTCATCTCCGGAACTTTCTCCTGATGTTCACGATCGTATCTCAGCATGTCTTTCAGATATCTCAGCTTGGCTGCTTCATCGTCGCTTGAAGCTTAACATGGCAAAGACTGAATTGCTTGTTTTTCCTCCTAAACCTTCTCCTCATCTCTCATTCTCTCTTACTGTCAATGATGTTACGCTTACTCCGGTCAAGGAAGCTCGTAGCCTTGGCTTTATCTTCGACTCCTCGCTCTCCTTTATTCCTCATATTGAGGCAGTAGCTAAATCTTGTCGATTTTTCCTGTATAATATTGCCAGGATTCGATCATTTTTGTCTGTCTCTTCTGCCAAGACGCTTGTTCATGCACTGGTTATTTCACGGTTGGACTACTGCAACCTTCTTCTCTCTGGCCTTCCTTCTTCTCACATCAGCCCGTTGGTTTCTGTTCACCACTCTGCCGCAAAGATCATCTTCTTAGCACGCCGCTCCGACCATGTTACTCCGCTTCTGAAATCTCTTCATTGGCTTCCAATTCACTTCAGAATCCAATATAAACTTCTCCTGTTAACCTTCAAAGCTTTTCACGGTCTAGCTCCTTCCTATCTCTCCTCTCTCATCTCACACTATTGCCCCGCTCGTGCTCTTCGCTCCTCTGATGCCATGTTTCTCGCCTGCCCAAGGGCCTCTACTTCCCTTGCTCGGCTTCGTCCATTTTCGTCTGCTGCCCCTTACGCCTGGAACGCTCTTCCAGAACATTTGAGAACTACAAGTTCAACCACAGCTTTTAAAGCTCAACTAAAAACTTTTCTTTTTCCTAAAGCTTTTAAAACTTGATGTTGTGCAGACTTCTACTGTTACTTTCTACTGTTAGTTTTTCCCTACCCTGTGCCTGCTTACCCTTCCCTGTACCTGTTGGCATTCTCTTCCCCTCCTTATTGTTTTACTATGATTTTATTAGATTGTAAGCCTATGCGGCAGAGTCTTGCTATTTACTGTTTTACTCTGTACAGCACCATGTACATTGATGGTGCTATATAAATAAATAATAATAATAATAATAATAATAATAATAATAATAAAGGTATTTGTTCACATTTTTGACAGTTTTAGAAGATATGGACCACTTTATAGGACAGTTATTGAAATGGAGGATAAGATTGGTTACTTCAACTTTAAGAGCACATTACATAAAACCTTGATGAATCAAACATTTTTCTCTTACTGACTACAAATTTAGTAAACGTGGCACTTAGAATACTGGTAATAATTATTCTTCAGAGTCTCAGCCAACAGAAAGGAGGATTACTGGTATTTCTGCCTCCATGAACTTTATCCTGATAGTTCCTCTGACAAGCTATGCTAATACAGCAGAAATAATACTTTTACTAATTCTGTCACTAGAAATTCTCATGTCCAAAACTGTAAAGTATGAAAGCTAGATTCTCAGATCCCATGTAATTCTCATGAATAGGCACATCTATAGCTTCATAATTTTACACAAGGGTGTGATCTGTGGGAGAATGCTGAAGACAAAATGGCAACATAAAATGTGGCCCTATGTCTTGTCTCTTCATTTCTTTGCCTCTTTGCTTACAGCATCATGCAGCCTTTACATTCTTCCCCAGGTGCTTACATGGCTTTTTCTTTTTTTCATAATTCACAGCCCTGAATCTGGCTGCCAGATGCCTACTTCTGTCTTAGCACTGGCAGCACTATCATATTTTAATTTGTGTACTTAATCAAATAAACCAAACCAAGGGATTTTAAAACTTCAGAGTTATTTATTTTTATTACTTAAAAATACAAATTAAAACCTATAGTCATCCACCCATAAACCCATTAGAAAGTGGTGACCAGATGGCAAATAAAAGTTAAATCTTTTCATAAATTGCCTCTTATTTTATTGATATTACACATGTTACTGATTTTGAGCTGCCTATGGCCTCATGGAAATCATGCCATATGACAATAAAACAAACTTTTTTAAGGGTTTCTGATAATGCTCTAAGGAATGATTCTTTGTGTTTAGAAAGAAATGAGTAGATGTGATATAATTCCAGTCCATCACCAATGTTTGTAGTTCTGTGAACTGTTGGGTGCTTTTCCTGTAACAAATACATACTTTTTCAGCCTAAAAGTGTGCGTGAAATGGTTCTTATGGTTGTCATGGCCATTTGTGTTTAAGTGTGTGTTTAATCAAGAGAGCACTAAAAATAGTCCCGGCTGTTGGAATGAATTTACTAAAACGAGCACTGCTAAAACATTCCACAATAGTTGCTTAAATACCAAGATTTTCATTCTTCAGATGCAACAATTAAATCCATTAACTTGCTGATGTCATTGTCACTAAATTTAAATCAAGGAACATTTTGCCCATGCCTGGTGTCTTTGCAAGCTGCATTCTCTCCCTCCCCTAAAACCTTTCAAGTATAAATTAAATCATTAGTGAGGATGGTTGGAAGAGCAAGGGAGACCTACTCTATTACATTTCATTGAGTGGCTTAACTCATGGTGGTTAAGTGTACCAAGAGCAATGCCCACAGTGCATATTAATCACATTCTTATGTTACATTTCAATCCTGTAGTGCTTAATTTCAATGGCGGCTCACCTCTTTCTTACCCTGGAATCTGTGTTCAAAGCTGGAGACTAAATTGACTATATGATGCATTAGTTGGGAAACCTTTATCTGTATCTTTATCTGTATCTGAGTGGGAATTCGTACATCCCAGAGTGCACAACCTTCACTATTTAAACTTCTAAACATCTGTTCTTCTGAGATTGGGTTTCCATGCACATGTGAGTTCTATCTGTTGACGGAGAAACCACTACTAATACATTGGTCTCATAACTAAGGCATGCAAACAAAAGCTGAACCTTCTCCAGATGCAGACGAAGATATGGTTTCTATATTCCAACTTCTAAACATACTCCAAGGCCTTAGCTAGATGGGGCAAAATGCTAGGGCAATCCCCGGGATTGTCCCTGTACGTCCACATGATGTACAGGGGATCCCAGGATCAGGGAGGGATGATCCCTCCCTTGCCCCGGGATCTTACCTTACACTTTAGGCCCGCTTTTCCCGCAGTCTCGGGATGATCTCGAGACTGCGGAAAATATAGCCCGCCGTCACGGTTTGTCCCATCTCCTCATGGTTACTCTGCACGGGGTGCAGAGTTCCTCAGGAGCACTGCATCCATCGGGGGTGGGGTGGGGGGAGCAGGGGATTTTTTTAAAAAAAACCAAACATTTAACTTTTGTACATGAGCGCTCGTGCGCATCTTTTACTTTAAGATTTTTTTTTAAAGGCGGGTGCGACGCCTCTCCCTCTGAGGTCGGCACACGCCGCGTGTGAACAGAGGGGGAGATGATAAAAATATCGCAGGATCTTCACCCCTCCAACACGCTAGACCTGAAGGTCTAGCTAAGGCCCAAGACAAGGTAGAGGTGATCACCATTAAAATTAAGCCCAGCCGCATTGTTCTATCTGTTGGGGTCAATTATTTACATATACCAAAATGCAGTTTATGTTGTGCTTTTATGGAAGAGGACCTATAGGATGGGTGATTTAATGTCAGACAAAAAGATACTTCTCTGCCACTATTGCACTCTCAGTGTGACATCCAAAAGAGTTCTGCCAAGTGATGCAGGAACAGTCCACCTTGGACCCCGGGATGATGTAAAGGCACTCTTGATTGCCTGCTATGACTTTTTTGCTAAGTATTTTGAGGAATTGCTTTTTGATCTCCTTACTGGATAGGGATTGCCTGGAGACAGTTATTCATGCAGAGATGAAGTTATTCATGAAGAGATGATGGGAGTTGTAATCTGAAACATATGGATGACACAAAGTTTGGAAAGGCAGTGGTAGAGCAACATCTGCTTCCTCCCACAGAGGCCAATTTCTGATCCTCACAAGGCTTAATATACAAGTTCAGAAAAGATATGTGAGATAACCCTCCATGGTAGGCACACAAAGTAGACATGGGACTGGGGATTATATGCTTGCAACAACAATGAGAGCAAACAAAAAGCAAACAGGGAGGGTGGGGAAAATAATAATAATAATAATAATAATAATAATAATAATAATAATAATAATAATAATAATGCTAAGGAGGCAGAACAGAACTTTGGGAATTGGAAGGTCCTATATTTATTTATTTATTACATTTATATACTAACCCATAGCCGAAGCTCTCTGGGTGGTTTACAAAAGTATAGAGGAAGGTGGTTTAAACTTGGGAGAAAATTACTTTCACAAACTTCATTGCACTTGTTACACTGTTTGTACAGCTGCTCCTAATCTGAAGCACATATAATTGGGATTTGTTGGAAGGACACTTGAGAAGGCTAAAAAATTCCAAAGCAGTGAATACCCAGAGACATAAACATTTTGGAGTTATCTTATGTACAAAAGAGTGGGTTAAAGAATGTATTTAATAGGTGGCTATAATAAAATATTAAGGGCACTGAGGATTGATGTATACTAGACAATTTGAAATATAGGAATGTCAAATTCTAGAACAAGAAAACATGGTTTATATGGATGAAATGTCTATCCCGTTATTTTCTTTAATACACTGAAAAATATCCTATATAGATAAACCTGTAGCCTCTGGTATTTTAGCAAGGTGGAGGTAAATGTTTCCGTCCTACCCCCAGCCATCCCAATTTCCCTCTAGTACCAGGGAGTGGAACAATACAATGTGTAGATGCATGAAGTAATGGGGGAGCAGTTTGTCTTCAGCCCACTTCCTATTCTAAGACAGAAAGTTATTCAAGTGGGTAGTTAGTCTCATCACGTTTCCCATATTTAAGGGTCAAGATGGGTAGACAAGGAAAGGGACTAGGAAATAGACCAAGAATAACAGCTTTATTTCTTGCCTTCTTTCCAGTTATAACAGCTCTGTCTGTGTTGTGCTCTGTCTGAACAATATATTTTGGGGGCGTGTGTGTGAAAAGGGCACTTGAGGAAGAACTCTGTTTGAGTTTACTGAGAAAGGCCACAGAATGGGTGAAATGGACACTTATAGGAGCAATACGACCTGTCTTCTCAGGTTGAAAAAAAGAGGGAGAGTAAATTGAAAAGGGTACTTTATTGATGAGGAAGTTTGAGTTCACTGGTGGAATTCATGAGGGCTGGTGGAATGGGGAGAGATTACCTCACTAAGAAAATGCCTTGCAAAGGGGGTGATTTGAAAGGCTGCCCATAGAAAAACTGTTGCTAAAGGGTGGGGAGCATCTTATTAGGGGGCTCCTTGGGACAGTGGGGTCATACATTAGGGATATGAGCCTGCCCTCCCCCCCGCCCCCCAAGCAGAGGTTTTTCCAGGAACAGCCCTTCAAATCATCCCATAAGAAAGTCAGTGGTAAAAAGGGATCTGGATTCATTTAATTTAGGTGTGACCTGAAGAAGTGCTAGGACCCCTGGGAAAACTGCTGCTGAGGGCAAAGGTTGCTTTCAGGCTGAGGGGGAATGCAACTTCAGAGAAGCTCTTGGAGCTGCATTCCTGTGGTGTGCAGGAGTGAAGGCAAACATGGGCGGCACCAAAGGGAAAAGTAGGTGGGGCCAAAATACTAAAAAATACCAACATATTTTAGCGTAAGGTCTTCCTTCTGCAGCTTACTGAGGTGGATATTGTGATCAGTAGAATTATTTTACTTTGGCTGCAGTTTTGCAAAAGGTCAAATGAAATTGACATTTTTTCTCCGCTTCACATTTTTAAAACTATGCATGGGGTCATGTTGTATCTCCATTCCAGATGAACTTATAGAGAGGAAGTCTCACTTTGAGTATTGTCTTGGATGTCAGCTTTGAAAAGAGGAACTCACAGCTGTGGCTCATTAGAAAGTTGAAGGGCAAAGCTGACATCTGGTATCCATTAAAGGCAAAATGGAAGACGGAAGCATCTTCTCCACTTACAGCTTAAAACATTCACCACTTAACATGTACATTTTTTTAATAAAACCCCTGCAATCCATTAACTCAGTTTTCTAGTTATTGTTTTGTGCTCCTTGAATAATGTGCGAATCAATGTGGCCCCATTAAAGGATTTTCCACTTTGTCCTTATATTGTTCTGCTTTGAAAACAAGTACACATTGTACATAAATGTGCACTTGTTTGATACTCAGAGTACATGTTCATGATAGTTTAATGTGGATAAATTCTTCCTTAACACCTTTAATCTACCTATGATACCCACAGTTAGGGATAGATAAATCCATCAATTTCGGTTTTGGTCAGTTTCTCATTTTTCCAAACCTCTGTTTATTTCATTCTGTTTCCCCATCTGTTTGCAATTTTTTAGTCATTTCTGTACTCAGTTTTGCCAAATATATGAATTTTCTGTCAGCCATTTCCCATAATATGATGTGTTTTTATATATTTATTTCCCCTAATACACACATTTTTGTTTGTATTTTTTGTCAGAGAAGTACATCGCAAAATTCAGAAAAGTGTGAATATTGACGTATAACTGTATTTTGGTTTGGGAAGTGTGAATTAGGTGAGTTCACATTAAAACGTGTAGTGAATGAATTTTCCCTCCATCCCTACTCAGAATCAGAGGTGGTAAAGATTGAACTTATCATTCACTGCATATTTATAGGTGAGGATTATAATTTGCCTTATACTCAGTTCACACAACCAAGAAGCTACCCTTTAATGGTGCAATATTATGCAAGTTTAGACAGAAAAAAGTCCTACATCCATGCTAGCTGGGGTGAGTTGGGTGACTTTTTTCTGTCCAAACATGCATAGTATCGCACCCTAAATCAACTTTGTACAAAAGTATCATGGCAAGTTGTTCTGGTACACCTACTTGCTCTGCATCATGGCAAACCATTTTGAAGGTCAGTTTGCAATTACATGGTGAAAATTAGGAAAACTGTTGATATTTAATTGGCCTTGAATTAATATGAAGGTACAATTAGGAGTATTGGCTTAACTTTATTTAATAATATTTATTTAATAACTATACAATCCTATACATATTTATTCAGAGGTAAGCCCTATATTAACCAATTTTCTAAACTTTAACAATATTGGCCATCTGCAGAGTACATTACTTCAAAACCAGAGCTGCAACAGAGAAAGCCCTACTCCTACTGACATTATATTGAACTATACACTAGTTTATTGTATAATTATGACTCATGACACTGTCACTCCTATGTATCCTCATCCCCAATATGCTTTTGATCACTATTATGAAATATATTATTCAAAAGCAATCTGGGATTTGAACCAGATTAATGATGGATCAACTGATGAAAGTAGACTTCCTCACACACTCCTTCCTATTGCAGCCCCTCCAGCCCTCTGAAAATGGTACATAGAGAGTTAGGAGATCTTGCTGAATGGGGTGAACTGTGGTATTGTTGTGGGGAGGGGGATCTCCAAATATTGAGTGGAGCAAAACCCTTCCTCTCATGGAAGGTTTCTTCCTCTTATGAAAGGCAGTTCCTGGATCCAATCGCTAGTATATAAATTATATATTTTAATGGCTCTGAAGAAAAGCATAGTGAGATAAACAAGGAAGCACTGATTTATTAAGTACTGCTACAGAGCAATCCTTAGCACCTGATCTAGATTTCTGGAGAGCGTGAGAATTATGAAGCAATATCCCTCTGCTGGGGGAGAGGAGCTGTTCAGTCTGAGAGTTCCATGGACATAGCTATACTGCCTGGAGCTGGCCTAGGAATTTTCACTCCCACAGTAACAAATAGGACAGAAAATAAATGAAAATTCATATTGCTGGGGAAAAGAAACTAAAACACCACCTCCCTTGTGCTCTGGCTGACATGAGCTGGCAGGGCTTTGGAGGAGGCCTTAGATACGCTGCTTCATCCCCACCCCCACAGCACTTTGCTTTGCACTGCTAATTAGATGCTAAGTCACAATACATATCCAGGTCATAGATTCTGCTTACCCCCTTTTTGGACAGTTTCCTTTCTGTAGCTATTTTGTTTTCATACTTAGGAAAGACTTCATTTTAGTATATAACATTTCTCATCAAGCCAGAATGCATTCTCCTTAAAAGAAGGCGATTTAGTTGCAATTGTGTTGCACTGAGATCCACACAGAGAACAGATTTGTGAACGTTCACAACTCCAGGACAATATATGAATCAGGGAATGGACAAAATAAATGCCATATAATCTGATGCTCAGTTCATGCCTGGATCAATAACATATTACTTTTCATTATAGATGTTTCTTAGGTGAATCAAACCACTCTGTTCTGGGGGTAAAAGTGAGACTGAACTGCACTGTCACAGTAACTAGAACTAGTATTTCCAAAAACTAATGATTTTTTTTAAAAAAAAAATCATGAATTTTGGTTATACTTGTCATGGTATTTCAAAATAATTTCCTTGGCATTCCAATCATTGTGACTATTTCGAAAGGGAATGTAGTTGGAAGATGGAAATATCAAAGTAAGGCAGATCTAATGTCAACAATCATCTTGAGAGCATTGGATCTGCACTTCCTGTACTGCAAACTCTAAGCCCAAAGAGTTTAAGAGGCAATTCTGCCATTGCTCTGAATGTGATGTGGAACTCCATGCCTGCTTTCAGTGGAATTATATCACTCAAGAGAAAGTCATCTGGCATCAGCTTACATGAATATTGTGTGAGTTTGTATATTTCTCATAAATTTAATGGGTTCTCATAAGGGTTTGTCTGAAAACCCTGACACTTCTTGATATTTTGGATGGGAATCCTTGGAACATATCGTAAGTCACTCTCATAAAGGTATTGATAACACCACCACTTTAAAACTTTACTCCTCTGGCTTATCACCGCAACATCTATTAACTCTGGGGTTAAGCAAAGCAAAAGCTTTAATTAGACAGCGCCTACATGATATTGAACGGCAGAACAATATGGCCACTATAAGAAAATTTTGTCCATGGTATGACTACTTTCCATCTGGTGTTTTTGACACATTGGCATCTTATTTGCAAAACTTAACTGTTTTAAAATACAGACGAGCTTTCACTTATGCACGACTGAATATACTGCTATCTGTTGTACTTGAGGGCCGATTTAAAAGAATCCCATTGGAAAACCACATATGCCCATGTGGAGATGGCAGTATTGAAACAGTAGTTCCTGTATTATTATTTTGTACTTTTTACAGAGACTTGAGGAAAGAGGTGATCATTCCATTACTGTTATCTATTCCAGGGCAGTCAGTTATTGCTTCTGTGTCTTTTCTTCTTGCAGACCAAAATAAACAGATGACAGCAAAAACTGCAAAAATTTTAGCTGGTGCTATCAAAATAAGATCTACCATTTTATCAGAGTCTTAATTTCTTACAGTTCCCTTATTTTATTTATTTATTTATTTATTTAAGCATTTTTATGCTACCATTCAGCCAAAAAAGGCTTTCACGGTGGCTTACAAAAGTATTTCTTGACAGTCCCTGCCCACAGACTTACAATCTAAAAGACATGACACAAAGGAAAGGGGACTGGGAGGGAGGAGGAGGAGCAGGGGGAAAGGAAAGCAAATTCAGGCACTACAATCTTAGTTGCAAAGCTCAGCAGTTAAAGTTGACAGTTGGTAGCAGGAGGGAGGGGGCTCTCAGCTGGAGCTGAACCCAGGCACGATGGAGAGGTGCCTGGCTGCTGCTTCCTCCCTCATTGGAGGCCTCTGCAGTGACAATTGGTAGCAGGAGGGAGGGGGCTCTCAGCTGGAGCTGGACCCAGGCACGATGGAGAGGTGCCTGGCTGCTTCCTCCCTCATTGGAGGCCTCTGCAGAGACAGTTGGTAGCAGGAGGGAGTGGGCTCTCAGCTGGAGCTGGACCCAGGCATGATGGAGAGGTGCCTGGCTGCTGCCTCTGCAGTGACAGTTGGTAGCAGGAGGGAGGGGGCTCTGAGTTGGAGCTGGACCCAGGCATGATGGAGAGGGGCCTGGCTGCTGCTTCCTCCCTCACTAGTTGCCTCTGCAGACTGAACAGAAGTTTATTTGTTTTATTTACTTTTTTTTTATGTGTAAAGACGTATTAATTTTGGAATTTGTATTTAACGTATTTTTTTTTAAATGCAGCTTGGGTAATTTTGGTCAAATACAATCTTGCTTTTATTTTTTGTACATTTCATTTCAAATGCCAAGGCTTGTGGCTGATGCAAATAAAGGAATCTCTCTCTCTCTCAAAGGTATTGATACATTGTATAAGTATACAGGGCTGGGGGGGCAGGGGGCCCAGTTGGCATGGGCCTACGATTTTGAGGGGGCCTACTCCGAGTCCCTCTGGGCAAAGTTGCTTGATTTTTCTGTTGTTGATGAATTTGCCCAAAGAAAAGGACATAAAGCATTTCTGAATGTGAAGAAATGATGTGTTACATACATCTTGAATAAAAGTGCTTGCCATTACCTTTTTTTAAATAAATCTTTCTAGTGCATATGTATTTAGAACTGATTTTAAAAAAACTTAATGAGCAGTTTGAAATGGGGCCTACATTTCCCATCTGGCCTGGGCCTACTACCAACTTTGCCCAGCCCTATAAGTATAGCAAAGAAAGGACTATGAAATTGCTTTCACCTGATCATCTCTGTGTGCTCAATTTTCCATGTCTACTTCTTTAATATATATAATCACTGAAGATTATCGTTTTAGTTGGTAAATTCTCAGGGCGCTTCCATCTGCCCCCAGTGCACCCCGAAAACGATCGTGTAACTTGCCTGTAAAAGAGACGAGGAAGAAGCGTCTTTGCTGGCACCGGCGCTGCCACCCAACTCCCTCCTCACCGGCCGGCTCGGAGAGCTCGGCAGAAGAAGGCGGGGTGGAGAGCAGAAGAAGCTCTCCACTCCGCCTTCTTCCCCCGAGCTCTCCGTCCCAGCCAGTGAGGAGGTCTGTGGGTGGCGCCGGCAAGAACGCTTCTTCCTCGTCTCTTTTACAGGCAAGTTACACGATCATTTTCGGGGTGCACTGGGGGTGGATGGAAGCGCCCTGAGAACGATGTGCGGATTCCCCCCAGGCTACACCATTGTCCCAACGGACCCTTTGCCTGAACAACGGGAAATGCAAGTCTGACATTCAGTTTAAATGGAGGGAGGGCTGTGTGTATTTGACAGGTGATTTAAGAGCAGCTGCTAATACTAGTTATACAAAGCATTTCAAGTCAAAAACTCTCATTCAGAAGTGACACCCTGCAAGATACTGAATTGACAGACAAAGAAGGAGGAAGAGAATTTCAAAGGACAATTTGCTATATGTTCAACATAGGAAACAAACTGAAGATCCATTAGTAGGCTGTCCAAGTCTTCAGATATCAAACCTTGGGAAATGCTTTTTTTAAAAAACGTTACAATAAATTCAAAAGTGAAGCCACAATCCAACCAAGGTTAAGCACTTTTAAGTAATATTGGTTCCAATGGGAGAGATTTAAGCACCTCTCACATTGAAATCATGTGGGATGCTTGATTTTCGATAGATCATTCTTAACAGTGCAATCCTATGCATGTCTACTCAGATTTAAGTCCCATTGAATTCAATGAGACTTACTCCCTGATAGGTGTGTATAGTGTTGCAGCCTAAGTGTGTTGGTTTTAAAATAAAAATGTTTCAATTAATCTATCTATTTTAATAATTTCATTTCATTTTGTTTGGCTGAATAAACATGATCTCTTGCAAACTTGAAGTAGAAATTATAATTCCTGAACACTTATACTTCAAAGGCTGCCATCGTAATCTTGCAAACTTGGAAGTAAATTCCAAAAAAAAACTGGCAGAGTGCTGCTACTTAAAAATCCTCCTCCGCAGCTTCTTTATTCATAGGAAGAAAAACAGTTGAGGAAGGGCTTTTAAATTGAAAAAGAGCCAGAGATGAAATAGTTAAGTAGCCCTTCATAACATTCCCCTGGTCAAACTCACAACTATTTGAGGCTTGGGTTGTTTGTTTTTTAAAATCAGGTCATTGGAAAGATAGATTCAATCCTGTGTCACGTCTAGTTTTGAACTTGAGTAAACATGATAAGTAAACAGGTTGTAAATCATGTACATAAATTAGTTGACAACTGTATAAATCCTGGCATTAGATACTCTCTAGTCTAACGAAAAACAACAACATTGCAACATTTGTTTCAGGCAGAGAATTGCATATACAGAATTTCATGGACTTTGCCAGCAGGTATCATTATTTGAAAAGAAAAAGTACAATATAGCCCAGCCTTCCCCCAATGTGGTGTCCTCCAGATGTTTTGGACCTGAACTCCCATCATCCCCAGTTGGCATGGCCAATGGTCGGGAATGCTGGGAGATGCAGCCCAAAACTTCTGAAGGTTGGAGAAGACTTACAGTGCTGACTTTAGCAAACTATGGACACAATCATCCTATGCATGTTTAGACAGAGAGACACCCTCAATTCCCAGCATTCCCCAGCCAGCCATGCCTTTCACACCATTGTTAAAAATACAGGAGCCCTGCCAAAAAGGAACGAGATGACGTATTAATTCATTCCCTACATTTCGGAATGTTGTGCCATTGCCTGGCTGTTCTGCAACATCCAGGGGCAATTCTTCCACTAATTATTCTTTATGAAACCTATTGCTCCCAAATTAATGAATGGAAATTAGTGAGCTACTTTTGGAAATATCAAAGGAGCTAAAAAAAATTACTTGCTGCAGAGTCGATGAACCGTCTCTTGCAAAAGCCATATGAGTTGCCTGCAGAAAAGAACAGCGTCTTGCTTAGCATGTCTTGCAACTTAAACATTTGGGCCGTTAAAAAGAAGAATTTCTCCTTTACAAACTATACCTCCTTTCTGTAGAAATTTTCACACTGGCTGCATATAGGTTAGTTTTCATGGTTCACATTATATGTCCTTTTAGTTCTGCTCTTCTGTCTGCTTGACATTTGAAACAGCTGCCGCAGCTTCAAACCCATAGTATGAGAATTGATGCCAAATATGGATATCTTCCAGTTCATTCATAATTACTGATGTAGAACGCAGCAAATATCTAGGGTCTCTGGAGGGGTGCATTGATCACTTAGTGAAACTTTGATTAAACATCAGACATTATGCTAGCATCTCTGAAGTTCACACGCCAAACGATTTTACATCAATGTCTCTGCAAGATGATGGCTAAAAGATAATACAAAATCATAAGCCAGTCAAGGAGAGGGACATTGTGAAGCCGTACTGTACAGTCAACATACAATAAGAGAAGCTGATACTAGAGTCCTGCCAGCTATCATAACCTCCCCCAATACCAGAAGTCAGTGTTTCTCATGACTGGTGAGGAGGGCTGTTCTAGCATTTGTGGTGCAGATGTGATTTATGGTATGAACTGTAAGGGTTGGATCCAGATTTACAGTGGCAAGTTCTCTTGGAGCTGTCTCCATGGAAATGGATCCCTGAGAGGCTTACAGGCTGATGTTAAAGTGACTTGATTCAAGATACAATATCGTCAGCTTTATGCAGTGGTGAGAGGAGATCTTTCAGTGAGCAATCTTCATAACATTAACAGCACTTCAAGAAATGTATGTCAAAGACCAAGAGGTCAACAGCATGGTTAATGCGCACAGACCCCCTCCTTGATTTACTTCAAAGGCTGATTCAGAGCTTCCAAATTGGCCCTGCTTCAATTCGGGGTGCCTCAGTATTACCCCAGCCCACTTTGGATTCGGTTATGAACCTGAAGCAGGCCAGCTGTTATGGACACCTGGGAAAGCCGGGCGTGAGGCCAACTCGGAGTCCATAGGACTCCCCTCCCCTTCCACTCACCCTCCCCTCTCCTCGCCTCCTGCTTGCCTCCCAAATTTGGTGAGTTCCTGCCCCACCCACAGAACTTACCTGAAGCCTCTGCTCATGTCGGCAAGCCACTTGTCACAGATCTACTATTATAAACTGCAGCAGCCAGAACTGGCATTTTCCTGCTGCTGTGGTTTAGAACAGTAGATCTACAGCAGGCCAGAATGCTTTACTGGAGGAGGGGCAGCTCAACGGCACACAGAGGCTTCAAGTAAGTCCTGAAGGCAGGCGGAGCGCAGTGGCTGGTTATTGGGCTGAATCAGCCTGAAGCACTTTGGTGGCTTTGGTCCAAGGTGGCCCAATCTGGTCCCAAACCAGATTCAGGCCAAGGCAGGCCAAATCAGCTTGCTTTGACTCAGATTCAGGGTTTGGCATTGAGGCAAAGTGCACCCCTAGTTAACAAGCAGTATCAAGGAAGCTATTAAGCCAATGGAAGTCTTGCCCACATGAAGAGAACAAAGGGAACACCAACTTTCATAAAAGAAATGCAAGCTTACAATAGTTGAATGATACAGGCAATGAGGATTTTGAGTAACATATTGCTAAGATCGACAATTCAAAAATATCTCAGTACATCAGAATAAGGGTTAGGGTCACAATGCTCTATATGCCTCTACAGCAATAGAATTGAAACTTTGACGTTGAAAACGCACCTTTCTTGAAATTAAATCCCATCAATCACTTTTCATTTTTCTGATAAAAAACAAAGTTTGAACTATTTGACTTGAAGTTACAGAAACAAATGTAAAATCCAACTCCTTTCATTTGTCAGCTGTCCTATTAAAATTACGATCTGAGAACGTATCTTAGAACACTAACAATGCAATGCTATATATGTCCAGTCAGAAATAAGTCCCATTGCTTTCAATAGGTCTTCTATCCAGGATTGTTGCCTAAGATACTAATTCCTGCAGCCCACCTGAACCCAAACACTCAATTATGCTTGTTGCCCTGCTCATATTTGAAGTTATTATACATCTAATCAGTCTCTCTATATATCAGCACAAGAAAATGATTTTTAAAGTCTTCTTTAATTAGCGTATGCTATAAAATGGTTACTCAAGTACTACACATAGTTAAGTTTTTACTAGGTATTGCCAATTTGTAATAACAGCTTGATAAGACAAGGCTTTTAAAAGATAAGAGTGTTTTTGACTGAGTGGGGCTGCAATCCTATGCACACTTGCCTTGGAGGAAGGCCCATTGATCACACTGGGGCTTATTTTTGAGTAAAACATACATAGTATTGCACTGTAAATGAGCAAATCTCATACTTTAAATGGTCCAAGAAGTGTTTAAAAATGAGGCTCCTTGTAAGCATTTCCAATCACACACCCAAAAATGTAAGCAAAGAATTTAATCTTTGGATTTGGCTCATGCACTCCCCTCATCCCCACAATTCCTGGGTTAAGCAACCAAACAATCTGGGAATTCTACCATGACGTGCGAACCAGGCCTGTGAAAGCAATTGCACAGAAAGCCTACGTGCCTACATGTCTCATGCATTTGGGAATCCCAACCATACAAGGCTCCAGAACACATGAAAATGGCCAATGTGCATTGAGGAATACATCCATAGTAGTCCTGTTTCCTTTGCAAATGTCAGGCTTAATGCATGAATGTGGCTTGCAGCACCCTGTGATCTCAGGAATGGGGCCAGTGGTGTAGGACATATGGGAAGAGATTTACAGTCTGTTCCAAATCATTGTCTCTGAGCACCTCTCAGCTTTGTATCCATTTGAGAACATTTTCCTGTGAGTTTTCTTATGTCAAATAGTAGCTGTAATGAATGTGATTAACACAATCTTTGATATCACAGCTAAATACTGGAAGAGCTTACTAGGGTGTAAGAACTGTGTATTTCCTGTGAAGTCCTTGTAGTACCTATTGGCATTAATAGATGAAACAACCAAGCAGAGGTTTACCTTTGCTAGCTAAGGAAGGAGAAAGTGCCTTGTGCATTTGCAACACTGCATCAACGATACCTGGCAGTCGTGGTGCTGAGTTCATGTTTGTGGTGTTGCTCCATATCACATTATCCTTGTTAGAGATATGATCCTGGCCTCTGTAGAATGCTGGAGCATGACCTGATACAGCACAAGAAAAACACAGGTGGAAAGATATTATTTACAGATTTACATTCAGCTCACTCCATTTCCCTTTTCAGATTTCATGAATGAAATCCCTTTATTTTCCCTTTCTGTTTTGTGGATGCAGTGTTCTTTGGATTATTGAGTTCTGCTCCTTCTTTCCTTCCATCCTGCCCACCCCACCCCAACTCATGTCCTTTGTAAAGACATCTTTGCCAGAATTTCCAGCATCATCTTCCTATCAGCACTTTGTATTTCTGATGGGCTATGTATGGTGTAATGCCAATCAATAACTACAGCTAATCAATAACTACCAAACTTATAGTGGAGTGGGGGGTGTATTGTTTTGATCACTCTGGTTATCTACAGAATCATAGAATTGGAAGGGACTCAGATATCATCTAGTCTAACCCACCACTCAATTCAAATTCTTTCTAGAGATCCAACCAAGTTCAGTGTGTGAATCATGGAGGGGATGGGCAGATGGGCCTTTACCATTTGTGACTTCTACCTTAGCTACTCTTTTTAGAAAGTTACCTTGGCTAAACTTGTGGGGGATTCAGGGAATGGGGCCTGTGGATATCATTAAGGGCCCACCTACCTTTCCCCTCACCAGTTCAAGCACTGTATAAGAATCTGTTAGTTCTTTGTGGGACCTGTTTAATGACAACTATAATGTAGCTTTGAAGGCTCAATTATGTCAAATCCCATTTCACATAGACAGTACTTTTATGTTCTTGTGCAATAGTAGATGCAGCAATGAAACCCACTCCTACAGAGAGATTATTTTCTTCTCTCATTGCCGAAGAATGCCTTGAAGCTTTTGGTTGCATTTGTATTTTTAATTTTTTGATGGTTGCATACTCCATAATACACACACAGGTTTTGTGGTGGGTGGGGGATGCTATCCGTGACTTTTTTGATACTACAAATTGAATGCTGACATGGTTTAGCTCAGCTCTGAAAACAATTTCGGAGGCTACAACTTTTTGCCTTCTGTATGTTAATTTACTGGTACACAGGTGACACTGGAAGCTAGATGTAGCCGTTAGCCATTCCTTTTCTTGTTCCATGCTAGAACAGATGGGAATCCTGGATATACCTGACATTCATACTAACATATGATCAAAACACCAATTGGAGGTTTTTTTGTTCCTTCTCTTAAAAGCAACACTTTACATGATTAATCTGGCACTGCAGCCTCTGAAATAACAAGGCTGCTACCAAATCTCAACCTGGTACTTAACCTTGTGTTTAACCTTGAAGTCGGAGTCCAAATTGAAAATGTGTTACCTTCACAGAGCAGCTGGGAAGAAAATCAGTATGATCCTCTCTGCTCTTGATTGTAAGCTCTACTTTTAAAGCTCAAATCATTGTCCTTTGTCCTGATTTTAAAATTGAATTTTTCTTCACTACACAAGTCTCATTAATTAAATGGCAAGAGCAGCAGCTAGCACCAGCCACCCTTTCCCCAAAGCTCCTTGAGAAGAGAACCTTTCATTCATAGTTTCTGAAAGCGGTTTCTATTTCTGCCTCACTGAGGAGAAATCTATATTATAGTCTTGAAAGGACAGCTTCCAAATCTAGTCAAAACCAGGGTTACTTAAAATAGATCCAGAATAAATTGGTTCTCCTCCCCTCTCCCCACTTGTTTGCACTCATCTTTCTTTAAGCATTTATCAGAAAGTCCCCAAATGCAGAAATTGCCTCTGACTTCCCTGCCTCGCTCTTTTTCTTACCAGCTCTTCACCTCCTAATGTTGCTCCTGCCAGTGTCATTCAATTAACTTCTGCAAGAATGCAGGCATCCCATTTATGCAGTTAATTTCTTTCAGGATTGATGAACTGTGCATTGAACTGGAGGGACTGGTGGCAGCAACAGAATGCAGATTTCATTACAAAGCTGTGTATCACTAATTAATAAAAACAAGTCACTTCAGGACACAGTCAAATCAGGTTTAACTGGAGAGCACAAGGCCCTGGAACTGAAGCTGTGGACGGATTCTCCCCCACCCCTCTTCCTCTTCTTCCTATGAAAACACTTTGCATTATTAAGCACAAAGCTGCCCTTGTTTCCTTGCTTTTTTCCATCACAGCAATCAGATCCATGAGCCATAATAAGTTGGTTAGTCAGAGACCTAAACCACCCCCACCCCCTAACTCTTGTTCTGAGAGGTTTTTCATTCAATATTTTTATCAGCTCAGACCCTAAGATCATCTTCCGAGGTCCTCCTCTGCAGCCTGTATCAAAAGAGGTGAGGTGGGCGGCTACTAAGGAGAGGGCCTTTTCAGTGGTAGCACCCTGGTTGTGGCATGCGTGCCCTCCCCAGAGAGGCTCACTAGTTACCTCTTACATTGTGCTCTCTTCAATACCAGGTGAAGACCTTTTTTATTTGTCTGGGCTTTTCAGTCTTTCAGTTGTGTTTTTAAAATGTGTTATTATATTTTAAAAACCTTTACTCTGGTTTTATTCTGTTCTACATTTTTAATGTTTTGATATTATGCTTTATCATGTTGGATTTTATGGTTCTAATTTTCGTGAAGTGCTTAGAGAGCTTTAACTAATGGCCAGTATAGGGATGGATGGATGGATGGATGGATGGATGGATGGATGGATGGATGGATAGATAGATAGATAGATAATGTGGCAACCCTATGCATACTTTGGGTTAGGTCCTGAATTGTCCTTCATAGAAGGGACTGTGGTTCCCACTGGAAGAACAGGTCTGGGAGATTTTTTGCTGACCACCTACCACACTGTTCCAGAGGCTACCCAAACTCCAGTTCAGATTTGGGGTGGGGGCACAGGAAGCTTCCAGGAGGTGAGAGAGAATTAGGCAAAAATCACCTCCCACCCCACTTCTGCCGCTGGAGGTATGCTGTGGGTCTTAGCTAACATTTGCCTATCACTAATATTCTCAACTTGTAAATCAATGCTGTGTTTGTGAATCAAAGTTTGTTTTAACACAGCTTAGACTTTCCACAGGGTTTATTGCATTGCATCTATTTTCCACATAGGTGGCACTATTTTTACCCACGAGGCATATCTGTTACAAGCACAATTAATGAATTTGTGTTTTTCTTCCAGTCTCTGGGTTTGTACAGCAGTCTGTGCATAGGAAGCATAATTTGTATCGTAAACGATGTCAGGCACAAGCCATTTAGGGCTTTATAGGTCATAACTGTGAATTGTTCCTGAAATGGTACAGGAAGCCATTAGCAGCTTCAGAGGACCAATGTAATATTTTTTGTTCCTCAAGTTGTTGGATGAGTCATTGCGATCTCCCCAAGATACAGACTCTGAATATTCTTCAAACGCACAACTTGTAAGTGGAACATTATAATATTTATATCTAAATCTGATTAAGAGCTTTTCCACCAAAAATAGGGCGTTCTTCTGTTTCTGCGTAATAATACTTTTCATGATCGTAAACAAGTAAAGTAAATTGGTTTGATAAGAAAAAATATTTCAATTTTCCCCCACGCCAACTTCCCCCCCTTTTTTAAAAAAATCCCTAGGAAAACTGTTTTTCTAATACTACATTTTTCATCTCCAGCCTCTCCAGTGGTTTGGGAAGTAACTATTACGAGAGGAAGCAAAGCTCACCTGTTTTCTAAAAAAGCTTTGCAGGAGACTGCTAGCAATGATGAAGGCAGGATGGCGGTAGGGATGAGCACACGAGCAAAACTGAAGCTTGTCAAAGTTCTTCAAATTCCACCTTGAAGCTTGTTCTATTTTGAGTGTGTGTCAGATCATGAGCTGGTGGTTTTTTAAAATGTTTGTATGGGGGGGAAAGTGTATATTTTTTTCAAAACGTAGGCCTTAATTGTGCACATCTTTGAAATGTAAGCATTTTTCTTCCATTGACTAAAGAATGCTTGTGTGCCAGTATCATACTGTCTTTATACAAATCTATGGTGTTGCCATACTTGGAATATGATGTAAATTTCTGGTCACCATACTGAAAAGAAATAAGAGGTGTACAAAATTATGCATGGTGTGGAGAATGTGGATAGGGAGACATTTTTCTCCTACTCTCAAAATATTAGAACCTGGGTCATCCCATGAAGCTGATTAGTGAGAGATTCAGGACAGATAAGCAGAAGTACTTCTTCATGCAACACTTAGGCCTTAGCTAGACCTAAGGTTTATCCCGGGCTTGTCCCGGGATCATCCCTGTTCATGTAAATGACACACAGGATATCCTGGGAGCAGGGAGGGATGATCCCAGGATAAACCTTAGGTCTAGCAAAGGCCATAGTTAAATGATGGCATTCATTACCACCATATGTGGTGATGAATGACTTTAAAATGTGGTTAGCTAAATTCCTGGAGCAGAAAGCTATCAATGACTACTAGTCCTGCTTTGTTGATTCCTTCCATCTTGTCTGCTTGGGGTGGATATGTGGGACTGGAGGTTTTATTGGTAAAACTCAGTCAATCAAACGAATATAACCAGGTTGGTTAGTTTTCTCTGTATATGTTGGACTTGTACAATCTACCAGCAGCACTTTCTCTAATTGTTCCTAGGATCAGTATCCATGATTTTTGTGGTGCTTTGTCCCTCCCTCTGGCCTATGCAGAAGGAACTCTGGGATGGATAGTTCTTAAGAAAGCATGTCACATACTGAAGCACAAGTCCTAGTTTAACTGTACAAGGAACTGTCTGTGTTCAAATAAGGGCTTTGGCTGCCAATTTACTGCAAAATTGTTTATTTTGCTGCAACATTGCTTTTGATTGGCTCCATCAAATCTCACAAGATCTGAACAATAGGTATATAGATTAAATTGGCATAAATTCCTCAAGCATGCTCTGGCTTTTGTTTGTTTTCCCTCTTGGTAATAGGGTTACAGCCTGAGTTGGGTCTCCATGGGTCTCTAGGCCCTGGAAAGTGTAGCTTCCCTCTCCTAATGCTTGGGCCCTGAATGTAACGCTGCACAGCATCTTCAGTTTTCCCATTCATATCTGATTTATGCAAGGCAAGATTCTACTTGCAAAACCACAGAAAGAATTTGTGTCCATAGCCTAGTAAAAATTCCGAAAAGAATGTTTGGCTTTCAAAGTTAATCCTATGTGCTTCAATCCTTTAAATAATTCACTTGCAGGTTCCCACTTTAGTAGGTGGTTTGCACTTTAAGGAGAAATTCATATCCACAGATGCTATTTTTGTGCATTCCGTCGTTTTAGTATGAAAATAAACGTTTGGATTTATGCTTGCCACTCCATTCAAGGTTTTCTCTTTTATAGACTTCCTAAGCACTCTGTATTAAGATTAAGAGCACAAAAAGAAGTGTTGTGAATTCTAAGCATTCCTCTCTATTGAATGCTGACATCCCATTCCTTGCAGTATTAGCAGCTGTGGCAGTGCCAAAGCAGAGCAATGACACTTGCAAGAATGAATAATCACTGCAGGTCATTAGAATGAAAATAGCACAACGCAGCTTGCCCACATCACAAAAAACAATTCCTTTCACGTGTGCCGCATTGAATGCATTTCTGACTTGGCCCTCACAGCTCTGAGTCACTGCAGTATTTCTTCAGGGGCCAAGGTGATCCTGTGAACATATGCTGATACACGTCTTCAGACCATCCAAGTGAAAGGGATTTGAGAACTTGTTTTTGTTTACAGGGATGCACTCTGCATTAGGAGCACCAGTTTGCACATGTGTGAAAGAAGTACTTCTTTACACAGCACATAGATAAACAATAGAATTCACTACCACAAAATGTGGTGATGGCCATCAATTTGGATGACTTTAAAAGGGGGTTAGATAAATTCCTGGAGGAGAAGGCTATCAATGGCTACTAGTCCTGATGGCTAAGTGCAACGTCCAGTATCAGAGGCAGTAAGCCTGTATATGCTAGATGCTGGGGAACATGGGTGGAAGGGTGCTGTTGCACCATGTCCTGCTTGTGAATCCTTGGTTGATAGCTGGTGGCCACCATGTTCCCAAGCATCTAGTGCATACAGAGTGCTGGACTAGATGGACCCTTGGTCTGATCCAGCATGGCTCTTCTTATGTTCTTATGTCTATAAGAGGCAAAAAAAAAAAGTTTTAACTGGGCGCTGTTGCTGTCACTGATGAAGGCAATCTTGGCATTCCTTTCTGAATGTTCACTGCAATTTGAGGAAAATATTTTTTTAGCATCATATTTATCAAAGTGTGAGATGAGCCTCCCTCAGGCAGGCAGTTATGAGGGCTTACACCAGGCTCCTCCCCAGTCTATTCATGTTTTTATGTTTAGCTTGCGGAAACCACATAGAATACGTGCTTCTCCACAGCTTTCAACTTTAGACGAGTTTTGACTGTTACAGCCTCCACATGCAAGTTTCAAAATCAACTTTGCATGGAGACATTACACAAAAGGTATAACGCCCCAAAACTCTTTTAGCATTGGCCCTTAACAGGAGTGGAATTCTAATTGAAGAAGAAGGTAGGCTCACTGATGATTCAAGTTCATCACTATCAATCCACCATAATCCAGACTAATACAGTGTGCCACAAGCACAAAACAAGAACTAGATATATGAGCAGAGCCAATAACTCAAGCAATAATCTCATCCACAGAATACACATCAAGTCACAAAATATATAACTCATATATATACCCCAAATTCTCAAGGAATTAAGCATTTCTAAACATGGGTACATTTTTCTAATACAGAAAACACGTTTTCTAGGACATGTCTTCTTAGATAGAGTAAAAATGCCCCCCCCCATTTTATAGATGGCATACAGAAGAAAAATGTAATTTTCTGAATATTAATATTGTTTTCTGTTAATCTAATGCAAGTAAAAGGTTAAATATGGGGACCCTAAGAAAATAACAAGTTGAACCTAGTCTTTAAATTAACTAGGTAGGCTAGACCTCTCCAGACCACACTGAATTCCACACTCCTGGCCTTAAGTTATAATGTACAGGTCCACCTGAATATCAACCTAAAGTTTAAAGGTTTTCTCTGTGAGTCTTCCTGATGGAACTTCTCACAGTTCTCTCCAAGATATAAATATGAGACAACAAAATATACCTCGCTTGAGGGTGGTGCATCTGAGTTTAAAATACTTTTGCTTTAAAAGACCCTGAATCAGGAACCAAGAAAGGGTTGGCAATTTAATTCTTTTCTTCTTCAAATCACAATGTAATGTGACATGCTGTCCTTATTTATGATTTTATTTATTTGTAACATTTATAAACCGCAGAATGTAATAGAATCTCTCAGCAGTTCACAACATTAAAACACAATATTAAAACCAAAACTCAGCATTAAAACGCAGCGCATAAAAAACACAAACCCAACCCACTTCCAACTACAATAAAAGAGCACTAAAGTGGAGCAGTAAAATGAAGTGGCATAATTAGTTTACTTATGGCCCAGGGAAAGCCTGCAGCAGTAAGTCTTTCATCTGCTGGGTCCTAGACTGAGGTAATATTGGCCACTTCCTACTCTTGAGATGCCAGTCATGACTTTATATTTGCTAATGTAAAGAGGTACTAAAAGTTTTTATTGAAGTGGGGAGTTTACATGGACAGAATTTGACATCCCCTGTTTTATATAATTTCCTAATCTAGCGTGGTGATAGGGCTTTAACAGTGTAGCATTTGGCAAATCTTTCTCAGTGAAAACATAGTTCTGAATACATTTTCCCCCTTTTTGGTTTTGGCTCCTGTAAGGGAATAAGAATTTTCAAAATGATTTAATGCAGCATGTATGTTTGTATATGTGTAGTGTACTTTATTAAGATTGCAATTTAGGATACCCACTTTCCTGAGAGAAAGCCCCATTGAAATCAATGGGGCATACTTCTGTGTATATATATGATCGTGCTGTTATTTAATTCATAGGGCAGTCATTTAAAGACTTACAGCACAACCTCATCCATGTCTGTTCAGAAGTAACTCCCATTAAGTTCATTGTGACTTGTTCCCAGCCAAGAAGGTATAGGATTGCAATGTTAGTTACTAAATTGGAGTCCACAATATTTAATTGATGGGTCTGAGCATGGGAGGGGTGCTCCTGTAATAGGGAATGAAATGAAAAGTATTAAAAATGTATGGTACTGTTGTTGACTGAAGTATCCTACACTTCCTTCAATATTCTAAAAAGGTCACCTATACCTTGGTTTAATAGGGTGACCATATGAAAAGGAAGACAGGGCTCCTGTATCTTTAACAGTTTCATAGAAAAGGGAAGGTTCTTTCAGGTGTCATTTGTATGCAAACTTGAGGCTTGGTTCACTTCCAAGTGTGGGAAGCCACTAATCGCATTTGTGCTGTGTGTCTAAGAACCATTTGTAGAAACTGGTACACTCAAGAGCGCTCTGTAATTTCTGAGACACTGCTGCAACTCCAGAAAGTTGTTTCACTATCACAGAAGTCACAGTATTTGCACATTTAGAGTGACATGTGGTTAGGGTGACCATATGAAAAGGAGGATAGGGCTCCTGTATCTTTAACAGTTGCATAGAAAGGGGAATTTCAGCAGGTGTCACTTGTATGCATGCAGCACCTGGTGAAATTCCCTCTTCATCACAACAGTTAAAGCTGCAGGAGCCCTGCCCTCTTTTGTATCTGGTAACTCTAGTA
Organism: Elgaria multicarinata webbii; assembly: GCF_023053635.1. NCBI lineage: Eukaryota > Metazoa > Chordata > Lepidosauria > Squamata > Anguidae > Elgaria > Elgaria multicarinata. The sequence goes on from NC_086171.1 coordinate 53,589,717, forward strand.
CAGCTCCTGTAGCTTTAACTGTTGTGACGAAGAGGAAATTTCACCAGGTGCTGCATGCATACAAGCGACACTTGCTGAAATTCCCTTTTCTATGCAACTGTTAAAGATACAGGAGCCATGTCCTCCTTTTCATATGGTCACCCTATTACAGTAATAGGAAAGTGTATTCATATTTAATTAATTAACCCATTAAATCCAGATGATTAATTAGCTAAAATTATTTGGTGGACATCCAGATGTATAATATTTATATGTGTTTTACAAACACACAACACATACATTCTAAAGTTTTGGAGGATAGCTTTAAGCATATCTAATTATTTCTAGATATAGAATAACTAAATTAGGGTGACCATATGAAAAGGAGGACAGGGCTCCTGTATCTTTAACAGTTGTATTGAAAAGGAAATTTCAGCAGGTGTTGTTTGTATATATGAAGAACCTGGTGAAATTTCCTCTTCATCACAACAGTTAAAGCTGCAGGTGCCCTGCCCTCTTTTAAATCTGGTCACTGCAGCTTTAACTGTGGTGATGAAGAAGGAATTTCACCAGGTTCTCCATATATACAAATGACACCTGCTGAAATTCCTTTTTCTATGCAACTGTTAAAGATACAGGAGCCCTGTCCTCCTTTTCATATGGTCACCCTACCTAAATGTTATTCTGGTGAAGCTATTGAAAACAAGGGGAACAGTATTAAAATGGTATTAATGTTGCACAGTTCTCACTCATTTCAATCTGCCTTTGGTACGGAACATCCTGGTAGATTGTGCCCTTACTACATAGAATTTTTAAAAGTGCAAATTACTGGAATTAAATGAACTTAAAGTGCTACAATGTGATAAAATAATTGTCAATATTTTCTCTCTTATTTCAAGATAGTTGGAAGTTGGAATCCCAGATTAGGAGGTGTGTGGGGGGCCAAATGTGCTTTGCAACAGTTATAGATCATGATCTGATTTAGCTAAGCTTAGTCATGACATTTATCCCAGTCTTATGCACATATACTTCCATCAAGCACAACAGTTTTTCTCCAAAGTAAGCGTGCATAGGATTGAATCCTAAATCGTACTGATATTAATCGGAGTAATGAATACTATTTTTTCGTTTTAATGCAGCTTAGTTACGATTTACTTTAACTGGACTGAAAACTATAATTATTCATTTCTACAAGATCTCCCTTTGCACAAAACATTATTTAACGGGGAAATGTTCTGCATGAAGCGAAGTAAATTCTGTGGCTTGTATTTCTAGGACTTTGACTTTTGTGTTTGATTTCCTAATATCAATCTAGAAATATACTTGTACGTAGGCAGGGTTGAAGAAAACACATTAGTGAAATTAGGGGCTGTCTTGATGTCATGTTTGCCTCAGGATGGCTCTGAGTCCATGCTGCATCGGTTATTTGATGCAGCCAAAGATTCAAAGCCACCCCAGGGCAAAGGAGCGAAGATGTGTGGCTGAAAAGTGAAGGTCTTTCCCTGACTTTTCCAGTCAGAGCAAGGTCAGCCCAGCTTTTCCGCCAGTCTGTCTTCATAGAATCATAGAATCATAGAATAGCAGAGTTGGAAGGGGCCTACAAGGCCATCGAGTCCAACCCCCTGCTCAATGCAGGAATCCACCCTAAAGCATCCCTGACAGATGGTTGTCCAGCTGCCTCTTGAAGGCCTCTAGTGTGGGAGAGGCCACAACCTCACCAGGCAACTGATTCCATTGTCGTACTGCTCTAACAGTCAGGAAGTTTTTCCTGATGTCCAGCTGGAATCTGGCTTCCTTTAACTTGAGCCCGTTATTCCGTATCCTGCACTCTGGGAGGATCGAGAAGAAATCCTGGCCCTCCTCTGTGTGACAACCTTTTAAGTATTTGAAGAGTGCTATCATGTCTCCCCTCAATCTTCTCTTCTCCAGGCTAAACATGCCCAGTTGTTTCAGTCTCTCTTCATAGGGCTTTGTTTCCAGACCCCTGATCATCCTGGTTGCCCTCTTCTGAACACGCTCCAGCTTTTCTGCATCCTTCTTGAATTGTGGAGCCCAGAACTGGACGCAATACTCTAGATGAGGCCTAACCAGGGCTGAATAGAGAGGAACCAGTACCTCACGTGATTTGGAAGCTATACTTCTATTAATGCAGCCCAAAATAGCATTTGCCCTTCTTGCATCCATATTGCACTGTTGGCTCATATTCAGCTTGCGATCTACAACAATTCCAAGATCCTTCTCGTTTGTAGTATTGCTGAGCCAAGTATCCCCCATCTTGTAACTGTGCCTTTGGTTTCTATTTCCTAAATGTAGAACTTGGCATTTATCCCTATTAAATTTCATTCTGTTGTTTTCAGCCCAGCACTCCAGCCTATCAAGATCACTTTGAAGATTGTTTCTGTCTTCCAGGGTATTAGCTATCCCACCCAATTTTGTGTCATCTGCAAATTTGATCAGCGTTCCCTGCACCTCCTCGTCCAAATCATTAATAAAAATGTTGAAGAGCACTGGGCCCAGGACTGAGCTCTGCGGTACCCCACTCGTTGCCTCTCCACAGTTTGAGAAGGTTCCATTGATAAGTACTCTTTGAGTCCGATACTGTAGCCAACTGTGAATCCACCTAATAGTTGTTCCATCTAGCCCACTTTTAGCTAGTTTGTTAATCAGAATATCATGGGGCACTTTGTCAAAAGCTTTGCTGAAGTCAAGATATATGACATCCACAGCATTCCCACAGTCCACAAGGGAGGTTACCCGATCAAAAAATGAAATCAAATTAGTCTGACAGGATTTGTGCCTGACAAATCCATGTTGGCTTCTAGTGATCACCGCATTGATTTCAAGGTGTTTACAGATTAACTTCTTTATAATCTGCTCCAGAATTTTCCCAGGGATGGATGTCAGACTGACTGGTCTGTAGTTCCCAGGTTCCTCCTTTTTGCCCTTTTTGAAGATAGGGACAACGTTAGCCCTCCTCCAGTCATCTGGCACCTCATCCGTCTTCCATGATTTTGCAAAGATAATAGACAAAGGTTCTGAGAGTTCTTCCGCTAGCTCCTTCATTACTCTAGGACGCAGTTCATCGGGCCCTGGAGTGGTTCACTTGGAACCACTCCAGGGACATTCCCAGGCAGAAGATGACCTCCTATTGGTTGCCGGAAAATGCAGGAGGGGCAGGCCTAGCGGACCTAATGGCTGCCAGAAAGTCCATAAGGACAACTTGTCACCATTGCAGACCAATTATAGCATGGGATTTGGCAGCAGAACAGCGCCAACCTCATGCCATGAACACAGCCCCTCAGTGTGCTGGAGTAATGCTTCAGACAGACAGCATATTATAAAGCAAGTGTGGTAGTGGTAGGCTAAAGTACTGGGCTTGGATGTGTGAAACCCAAGTTGAATTCCATGCTTGGCTATGAATCTTACTGGATGGCCTTGGAAAGTCACTGTCAGCCTCATCCTCCTACCTTCTAGAGTTGTCAAGGAGCTCGGTGATTGCTTCACGTTTCTTGGAGGAAAATTGGGATTCAAACTATTGTCATGAAAGAGAGGAATGAAAATACACCATAATCAGGTCATAGGAACATAAGAGCCATGCTGGATCAGACCAAAGGCCTATTTAGTCCAACCCTTGACAATGGTGAACTCTACTTGTGAGAACTTGTTGGAGAATTTCTCCTCCCCCTGGAGAAATTCATGGAATTGCCCCCTATATTTCTCTGCCCACAAATAGGGTGGAGCGTTTTCAGAGGCACAGCTCTAGTCTTGTCCTTTTCCAGTGCACCATTCTGTTGTACAATGGTCTTTTGTGACCCTTTCCCAACATTATGAGAACTAGTTATGAAAAGTCTGATTTAACCAACTAATGTTTAGAAACCAATAATAACGGGCTTTGTTATTTGGCTTGAAATACAAAGTACAAGAAATTGAACCCCAAATTAAAAAAATACCCAGATCTATTGAAACAAATGGTCTGGTCAAAGTACACATTGAACATATATCAAAATTAGAAAAGAAACATATTTCTTAAGGCATTTGCATGATACCAAAAGTCATGGATCATGAAATTTTATGATTGGGATGGTGATAGCTTTGCCTCTTCTTTGTTTTGTTTTTCTCCCTGCATTTTGGCTATCAAAAGGAAAAAGATGTTTATATCTGCTGTTAGGACCAGGAAGTCTTATTTTTAATGCCCCCCTCCTTTTTATGCATGTTTGTCAAAATTGTTTCTTCATGTGACAGGTGATTCTAATTGTCAAAATACGTTAACCGAATGAATTAATGAAGCAACACAAGAATGGAAAAGGGCAGGAGGAGATTTTAAGAGAGGAATAAACGATCTATTCTCTCTCCTTTTACTGTATTTCACACCTTTCCCCCAGAGAGCCTGACTGACTACTCTAATTATACCGCATGATTATATCTCCTGCCTATAGAGGCAATTTTTGTTTCACCTCTAAGTTTGTTAGCGCTGATTGTCTCCCTGCCTGGAGAGATGACTTACACTTTAATCATGTTGAAACTGTACGATTAAAAATTTCAAAAGGAAGATCACAGAATAATGAAAAGAGAGAGAACCTGAAGACGTTCGTAGACCTGACCAATAAAATGCAGGAATCCATTTTTATTCTAGGCATGGCAGGAAGGTCCCTGTGGCATATTTGTGAACACTTTGTCGAAGCTAATCTTAAAAGTCCTGGTCTGGACAATTATTGTCCATTTCATTTTTTCCCCACAGGATCTCATTTTACAAACTCAGAAGGTCTTGATCTTTTGTTTTGTTTGTGGGGCTTGGCTGAATTGTGTGCAGGGTGGCCTTTTGCCCAAATCACCAAAGGAAAAGAAAAGGGAAAGGGCAAAATGATTCAGGAAGTGGGTTGAAACTATTCATAAAGAGAGATTACAAATCATTAACTTTATCTCCTTTTTCTGTCTTTTTTTTTTCAAACTCCAGATTTATTTATTTATTTATTTATTAAAAAGATGCTGGTTTGCTGGCAGTTTGGGCATCACAGCAGCAGCTCCAGAGCTCTGACTGCAACCATTCTTACTTCCCAGAATGCCTCTGTGAAGGAAGAGCGGCAGCATGCGGCCAGAACTCCATTGTCCCTACCATTCTGCCAAAAAGTGTTTAGAAATGTGTAAGAAATTGTTTGAAGTAAGGCTGGTTTACAAAACAAACAAAACAAACAAACAAACAAAAAACAGGAGGAAACGTAAGAAGTCCTCTTATTCCAGAATTGCAAGCCCTTAAACTGTTTCCCCTTAATGGTTCCCCTTAAACCATTTCTGGTGTCATTTTGGGAGGATCAAAGCTGAGAAGAAAATTTTGGAGAAATTCTCATGGTTGGGTTTGAGTTTCTAGGTTTACTTTAGTTAGGAGGTAACCAAGGAGCATGTGCAAGAGTCCTGCCTTGTACAATCACCTCTCCAATGGCCTGTAGCCTTCTCAGCTTCCCACACTTTAACTAAAGCCCAGGGGAAGGCACCATGAGGTAATTCCTCCCTTAGGGCTTTTTCAGGTCAGAAACTGCAAGCAGGCTTGGAGAATGCAGAGGAATGGAAAGGTGTGTGATAGAAAGACAGACAGACAGACAGACAGACAGAGAGACAGACACAGTACCCTTAGCCACCTTGCAGTGATTAGGTAAGCCCCAAAACATCATAAAAATAAATTATAAAACACTGAGAATGAGGCAGAACAATGAAACCTTTTTCAGGGGGTAAGAAAACTTTTAGAAAACTTGAAGATAGCTGCCAGCTCAGCACTGGCTGCACCTCTTACCTGGAACTGCACGCAACCCTGCCCCCCTCACACCTGCATTGTACAGGATGCACAATGGGGGTCAGCCTACCAACACAGCTGATGTTATTGCCACTTGCAGTGGTGGTACAAAAAACCATTGGGGGTGAGGGAACGGTGCTACAACTCCTGCCAATGGGAAGTTGTAAGAAATTGTTGGAGAATTTCTCCTCCCCCTGAAGAAATTTGATTAAATTGCCCCCTCGATTTCTCTGCCCACAAATAGAGCGGAGAATTTTGAGAGGCACAGCTCTAGTTTTTACCCTTTCTCTTGCACCATTTTCCTAATCTAAACCACCCTCCAAAGTTTGTTTATTGTTGTTGTTGTTGTGGTGGTGGTGGTGGTGGTGGTGGTGGTTCTTACAGTCTCCATCTACATGATCTTGATTATGCATTAAAATCTGTATCTGCTTGCTTGGGCTGCTTACCTGTAACCTATATTGATTTGTTTTAGGTGCCAGGTTAATGCTGTTTTATTTGCCTAGAACTTCTAGTTATTTTAGAGCTGCTGTTCTATTGTGCTTTAGTGTGGCTTTTCAGACTCTGCTTGAATCTGTAATGTTTGATCTGTTCAATTGCAGTTTTTGCCTTGTTTGTAAGCCATTTTGGAAATTGTAATTTTAAAATGTAATAATTTAAATTAATAAATAAATGTCATGGAAATACCATTTCTGTGGAGGGTAAAGGGGGACTGTTAAAAGACCACCAATCCCCAGGTCTGATTTCTTTCTTGCCCCTGCTATGGCTTCTGCTTTGAACAACAATACAAACAAAAGCCATCCAATCACAGATCTCACAGTGTCTTGACTAGTTTTGCTTTGTTAAACTAGTATTAAACTAGTTTTGCTTTGTTACTACACTGAGGCAGCAGTTTATAAGTTCTGCCATAAATATCTCTTTGCCAGCACAACGGAATATCCAAGATACAGACCCAGCTGTGCCACTGAAAGGTAGAGGTGAGGCAGGAGACCATCCTGCTTTGATATTCTGTTCTATGTCTAAACCATGACCTGGGCTGATGGATGAAGTTTAGACATCCTTATCTCTTCTCATAGGATCACACCTGTACTGTCATGATGCATTTACCAACCAAGCCACTGAAACTTACGCTGATCCATAGGATAAGGCAGAAACTTATCTTTCACCCAGTTGGGGTCTCTTATACATGGCAAAATGTCCTTCAAGAATGATCATTACTTTTCTCCTCTTGCGTGTATGTTTCTCATGTATAATAGCTTCTTCCTAGTTATGTATGATGGGTGTCATGATCAAGCTTGTTGCCCTTGGTGTGGGGGAACATGTTTCAGGCTATCAGTCAGAATTGGATTCTGAAGCTGAAGAAACAGGACTAGAAATGTTCCAGCTTACACAGGAAATGGGGGAGGTGACTCTCCCCAGCTCTTCTCCTTCCAGGGATGGATTTTTACCAGAAAATGTTAACAACTCAGAGGCTGTGGGAATTAAGGAATCCTCAGAGGGGAAAGGAACTTCAGAGTTGGCCGATCCCAGGGTCCGCCACAGGTTCAAAAGAGCGGAGTTAAAAGTAGGCGAGAGGCGATCAGCTCTGCTAGCTTCTCGCCAAAGGCTTCTTCAAAGGAATTCTCCTTGAAGTAAAAGGGACTGAAGGAAAAGACCTTCCCTTTTGTTGAAAAGACAATTGTCTCTCTTAGGGCCTTGCTAGACCTGCCGGGATAAGCCGGCAGGGAGGCGGGGCGACGGCGTGCAAACTTTAACGCGCGCCGCCCAGCCTCCTAGACGCACAACGCGCAGGGACGACGGAAGCCCTGCAGCGCCGGCCATTTTTTAAAAAGTTTAAAGGGGCCACGTGCGCCCGAAGACTGCGGAGAAGGTAAGGGTTTTTTATTAGTTAACCCCCCCCCATCCGCTCCTGATCCCTTCCTGATCTTTCTCTCCCTCCATGTCCCGTGTGTCGTCTCCCCTCCTTTTCCCTCCGTGCGTGTGTGTGTGTGTCCTGTGTCATCTCCCCTCCTTTTCCCTCCGTGCGTGTGTCCTGTGTCATCTCCCCTCCTTTTCCCTCCGTGCGTGTGTCCTGTGTCATCTCCCCTCCTTTTCCCTCCGTGCGTGTGTCCTGTGTCATCTCCCCTCCTTTTCCCTCCGTGCGTGTGTCCTGTGTCATCTCCCCTCCTTTTCCCTCCGTGCGTGTGTGTGTGTGTCCTGTGTCATCTCCCCTCCTTTTCCCTCCGTGCGTGTGTCCTGTGTCATCTCCCCTCCTTTTCCCTCCGTGCGTGTGTCCTGTGTCATCTCCCCTCCTTTTCCCTCCGTGCGTGTGTGTGTGTGTGTGTGTGTCCTGTGTCGTCTCCCCTCCTTTTCCCTCCCGGGATCTCCCCGGCCGATGGGCACAGCGCTCAGCGCTGTGGCCAGTCCGCGGCTTTTTGTGGCTACTCGTGAGTAAGCGATTAGCCGCAAAAAGCCACGGAAGTCCCTAGACCTTCCCCAGCTCCGGCCTCAGGCCGGAGCTGGGGAAAAGGCGCGCCATAAGCGAATTCGCTTATGGCGCGTTGGAGAAGGCCTCAGCGCGGCCTGTCTCCGGATTCCCCTGTGCGTCATCTGGACGCACAGCAGGGAAGCCGGGACAGAAGGCGCGCTAAGGCCTCGTCTAGGAAGGCCCCCAGTTAACCGAGTTTAGCCTAGAGGAAGGTTCCTAGTGTCTAACCTTTCTTCAGGTGTGAAGAGATGTTTATTGGCTGAATAAAGCTTTGTGCATTACTTGGCAGACCTCTTTATTGTCGCTCACAGCTGTGGGAGGGCTTAGGGTTAGGACAATGGGTTGGATCCAGTTTTAGATGCATGAAATGGGGCTGGTGGAACTTGAATTCACTGCCCCCTCCTCCCCAGGGCAGCCCCTCTAGCCCACTGAAAGTGCCACACAGAGGGGTCAGAGGACCTTGCTAAATGGTGTTATGGGGCTCCCTGAAAATTGAGTGGAAGCACCTTCTGCAAGTAGGAGCTTCACTCATGGAAGATATACACATATGGGCATTACAATCATAATGGGAATCACCTAATTTAGATTTTTAGCAGCATCCCTCCTTAAAATCAATTGGTTGTATTTCTTTTGTTCAATAAACTTCTGGGCAAGTCTTTGAATTTTCTTTCTGTGTTCTTTTATTAAGTGATCTTTGGTTGAACTCTGGATAATTTCACTCAAAACTAGTAGCAACCCTTTTTTTTTTTTGTATGAGCACTCTGAGTAGAACAGGCTTGCACCTTGTGGAAAGTCCCTTCTTCTCATGGAAGGCAAATCCTGGATTCAAAACTATCACACAAAGCCATTGTAAAATTCCTTCAAAAAATGTAGTTCAGGGAATTTATATGAACCTGTGTTTAGATTAAACCCAGTAACTCCATCTTATCACAGTGTGCAGCCAAATAGTCACAATAAGCTTTCATTTTTAAAATTTATTTATTTTTGGCCTGGCCCTGAGGGCATGCACAAATATGGAAATCCTATTCTCATCTTTTCTAGTCTGTCCATTAACGATTCAGTAAGAGGCACTTTGCAACTCTACAAGGTTTTGGGAAGGGGCAGTTTTTCGGATTATAAATGCAGAATACAATAGCGTGTAGTACATCTTTATTGTGAAGTTGACATAGCATTGCTTCTGCCTGAAACTCCTTTCTCTAGAACTGTGTTCTTTCCACTTTAAATCACGTCTCATTACAAATGTGAAATTCCACCCTGTATTAAAAGTAGGTTCCATTTATATCTTCTTTTTTATCTCTAAAGCAGAAAATACAACAGAGGCACCAGCAATATCAACAACCACAATGGTTGAAGTTCAGAAGAGCAGCATCACGACCACTGAAATCACCTCTAAAGTGGAAAAACTTCCCACCCCCACCACTAGCAGCAACGCATGCTCCTTAGGAGAGACAGAGGAAGAGAAGGCCAAACGGCTGCTTTACTGTTCACTATGCAAGGTGGCTGTCAACTCCGCCTCACAGTTGGAGGCGCACAACAGTGGTGAGATATGGCAATTTCTTTCCTGACTAAAGAGCCCTGCAATTATCTTCCCTTGAATAGATTAGATTGCTTGCAGCGGGAGGGGGGGAAAGGTGGCACAAAACCAGCAATTACATGGAATTCATTAGCTATGAAAGCATGCCGATGACAAGGGGAAAAGTCCTTCATAAAAGAGGGAAGGAGGAATTCTCTTTCATGTAAGCAATCAGATTCCTCAAATTTCAATTGTTGGGGTTCCAAATATTGCACTTTGGAGGAATGTGAGTGCTTAGGCTCTCTCACCCTGATTTGCATACTTCCATTTATTCCCAATAGCAAACTGAATTGCTAATTGGCATTCTTGTATATATAAGGGAAAGAACCAGCTAGTATGGGAGGTCTCTAATAATAATAATAATAATAATAATAATAATAATAATAATAATAATAATAATAAATATTTCTTACCCGCCTCTCCATTTGGATCGAGGCGAGAACAACAATAAATATGAAATACATAAAACTGAATTAAAAACATAGTATACATTATAAAAAACATCCTAAAATTCCAATGGATAGGCCTGCTGGAATAGATCAGTCTTTATAGCTTTCTTAAATGCTAAAAGACTGTTAAGTTGATGAGTCCTGCAGGCCATTCCACAGTCTGGGAGCAGCAGAAGAGAAGGTCCTTTGGGTAACAGTTGTTAATCTAGTTTTTGCTAGCTGAAGTAGATTTTTCCCAGAGGACCTGAGTGTGCGGGGCGGATTGTATGGAGGAAGGTGATCCCGCAGGTAGCCTGGACCCAAACCATGTAGGGCTTTAAAGATAATAACCAACACTTTATACTTCGTTCAAAGAGTTAGGCAGTTTTCATAAGTGACAGTTAAATTGCTTTTTGCGTTTTGAATTTCCCACGTCAGAAAAGCAAATGAAAACGTTAATTGGTTTATATATATGATTTAAAATGGCTCTTTTCCGTTTATTATTCAACATTACCAGCATTCACCAAGTGACATATCCCAGACTAATTGTCTTCAGTGTCACTTTTAAAAACACGTTTTGAAGAGATTGCACAAGCCATTTAACTGTACATGTTCTATAAGGAAAGGTAAGATACCCTATGTCTTCAACTGAATTGGCAAATGCTCTCCAATTTTTCCTTTAACAACTCTCAGAAAGGAAGTGCCACGGTATTCCAAACCAAGGTTTCCCATTCTATTGCTCAACCTGCCTTACACTTGAGGGGTTCTTCCCTCTACTTATTTGAGTGTTATTGGGTTATAAACTAACCCAGATGTCTCGATACAACCAATACACAGTGTGTAAAATATTGTCCACTGTTGTTGTTGGTTTTTTTGAGGTTTTAGCAGTTGGTATTAGCAGGTATTATTCAGTTTCATTAACAAAAAATAAATAGCCCTAATCCAATTTAGCATAGAACTCCCTGAATTTACATATATTTTTATTCCATAACATTTCTTTGCTTAAATCTAGATATTTAAGCCAGTAATAAAGTGTAACTAGTAAATCTTGGTATTTCTCTATATACTTGAATCTACTGTGTTTGTTCAATCATTCCCTAAATATGTAATCCAAAACCACAATTTCATTGAAAAATTACTCTGTTTTCTAAATTTAGAATGAACATTAAAACATCTCATAATATATGCATCAAATCCACCTTTCTCAATCATCATGTTGACTTGCATTGTTACACTATAAGCTTTCATGAAGCAAACAGCATGTAGTGAATCAGTATTTTTATAAGAAAAAGTATGCTCATATCAATATACTTGAGCAACATGGTTATTGGTTCTAATTCCAACAGAAATCCTTTGATTTCCATAGTTTTGTTGATGCATACAGGTTCAACATTATTCAATAATAAGAATTTTTTTATATATGTATATGTATAATCATCATCAATAGCATTATATCCTTTCCAATATTTGCTGTATGCATATGTTTGGTTGTGCTGAGCATGAATGTGTATTCAGTTATCAAATATCAACAAGTCATATTTTTAAAATAATGTTCCATATATCCTATGGTGGTAGGATGGGGAGTGTCCATGGCAGAAGAACTACAACATCCAATTCCTGTTGGGCTCAGGGTGGAAGGTGTGGAGATTGGCATTTTCCCTTTTCACTATACCAACTCCAGGGCTGGCATAGTTTCTTTCCTATTTTGGTGGTACGCTGAGAGAATGAAAGAGCTTTGGATCCTGTGGATCCAAAGTTTTCCCCAATGTGCTCCAACATGCCTTTTTCCCTTCTAGATCACATTTGGACCTCTGAAGGTGGAGGGGCAATGGTGACAGGGGTTTCCAACAAACAACAGGGAGACCTTTAGAAGTTGACCTCCTCTCCACCCACAGAAAAGGAGGTCTGCAAGAAGCTATGGGCCCTGGGATACCCTCAATGCAACAAGAGGGATATCATAAATTACATTGCTATAGCAATGTAAAAGGATCTTTCATGCAATGCCAGTAGCATTAACTGGTAGAACAGCTTTTCAGGGGAATCTTATCATGCCAGCTAACACTATTGTTATTGTGCTAGAGGTTCCTTGCGCTAGTGCAATGTAAGTTATGTTAGTGGTCATGTCACATTGGATTCTGCCCAATAGAACTGCACCATTAAAGACAATAAAAATAAGTACAGCAGTTTTATACCACCTATTACGATAAGTTCACTGTATACAGAAAAAAGTTAACATACAAGATAAATCAAGTGGGCCTGTCCATATCATAACTCATATTTTATGTGAAATATCTTGTTCTAAAAGTAGATTTCATTTTTTCGAACATTTCGTTACAGTTCCTTGACCAAGTTCAATAAGATGTCATGAGGAATTATGATGCTTACCTTCATAGCACCATGCCCCATTTAGCTGGATATTTTCTAATACTAGTATTAAAGTCGTTATTTTGGCAACTATGGGAATACCAATGTTGCTGTCATTTTTTTGAGTTGAGTTTCATGGAATTACATTTTTAAAATTGTCTGGAATCTGATGTGTTTTGCTTTTATGGTTTTAAGTGCTTTTAGAATCTGTTTTAGGGCATAATCCTATGCATGTTTAAACAGAAAAAAAAGTCCTACAACTCCCATCATTCCCTAGCCAGCATTAACTTTTTAATGCTCTTAATTTTTTAAAATATGTTCTGTGTATCCCTTTAAGTTTCACAATGGCTTATTAAATGCTAACTAAGGAGCAAGCAATGTATGCCTAGATTACACTTACTTACAGGATAGATGGGGGCTTCAAAACCGGCCTTCTCAATCTGATTGTTAGCTGCAGATGAAGAGACTTGAAAAAGAAACAGTTTGAGATTTGGAGCTGACTGAAAAGTTTTCAACAAGTTTCCAGCTGATGGATGAGTCTTTGTGGATTTCAGAAGGCTGATGTTGCTTTAGATTCATACTGATTCTGTTCGCTTACTTCTTAACCCCAATAATACCTTTTCAATAATACATTTGTATATAAAAGGTGTTGTATACAAACACCGCCTGTCTTTCCTCTTCAAAAAGGAAACTGACAGTGTGAAGGTACCCTGGATTTCCAGGAACTTCCCACCTTTGAAGGAACAGTGACTTGAAACAATGCCAGCTGAGCTGATCCCCTTGTTGAAGTCTTTGAACGCTATCCACCAGGATTCCCCCCCCCCCATGAAAGCGACATAGAAACAAAAGGATCTTAGAAAAGGACAACTGTGCTGGTGTGTAGTTTCATTTCCGTGGTCCTGCACAGCCAAAGTTTCCTCTGAAAGGACCCTTTGAGAGAGTGCCCATTATTTTCTGCAGCACCAGCAAGATTTCAACTCTCTGTTAATAAGCCAATCTGAAAAGTGTGGCAATCACTCATACCAACACTTAAAAAGGCTATCATGGTTTTATCTTGCAGTGGCAGTGCATGTTTCATTAGCAGCAGGTGGCCATAAAAATAAGACACCCACTTAACTTCACCTCAGGCCTCCCTTACCATGTCACTACATATTGATGGCAGCCTGTGTCAGTACATCGTTTAATAATCAGGCATGAGGTAATGAAATATTACGGATTACTTTGTTATTATCACAGTAACATGGAGAATACAGACTAATGTTTATGACACCACATGGGACAAAACCTGAGACGTGTTTAGCAAGATGAAGGATTAATACGCACAACTTGCTAAAATGTTTGTTTGTTTTTCCTTTCCCATGTCTAACCTCTCCAGGCACAAAGCACAAAACTATGCTAGAAGCTCGAAACGGGAGTGGAACCATCAAAGCCTTTCCCAGGGCAGGCGTCAAAGGGAAAGGACCTGTTAATAAAGGAAACACGGGACTTCAGAACAAAACATTTCACTGTGAAATTTGCGATGTGCATGTAAACTCTGAGACACAACTTAAACAGGTACTTTGCTCTGGAAGAACATGTCTTACATTGCTCTTAATTTCCAGAAACTCGAGGCTTGGTTCACACACTATGCCAGTCCCTAAACCTGAGGAGGATTTGTGCTATGTGTCTAAGAACCATTTGTAGAAACTGGTAACATTAAAGAGCTCTGTAATTTCTGAGACACTGCTGCAACTCCAGAAAGTTGTTTCACTATCACAGAAGTCACAGTATTTGCATATTTAGAGTCACATGTGGTTAAGGTGACCATATGAAAAGGAGGATAGGGCTCCTGTATCTTTAACAGTTGCATAGAAAAAGGAATTTCAGCAGGTGTCATTTGTATGCTTGCAGCACCTGGTGAAATCCGCTCTTCATCACAACAGTTAAAGGTGCAGGAGCTATACTAGAGTGACCAGATTTAAAAGAGGGCAGGGCACCTGCAGCTTTAACTGTTGTGACGAAGAGGAAATTTCACCAGGTGCTGCATTCATACAAGTGACACCTGCTGAAATTCCCTTTTCTATGCAACTGTTAAAGATACAGGAGCCCTGTCCTCCTTTTCATATGGTCACCCTAATATCTGGTCACTCTAAGAGGGCATCCACACCCTTCATGTTACTATTGGTTTGGTTTGGTTTTGGTACATGTCTCCATCCTGCTGAAGTATGTTTTCTCAAAACCACTGTACATAGGAAATTGCTCAAAGTTACATGCTTTGAGAACACCATAATGCACCTTGTCACTTGCATTCTGTCATTTTATTTCATCTGCTGTACTGTGTACTCAACTGTGTGGGGGACATAAAGAGGTGTGTACTTTCTGAATAATTTTGTCTGAGGAATGTGTGTTGTTTTCTTAAATTAATTCATCTCACAGAAGAATTGCCTCCAAATTGGTCTCAGCAGTTCAAACTATTCCCCTCAAAGACTGTAAATTTCCTGATGACATTCCCAGGAGTTTCGGAATGTCCTTGGAAGCTCCTGCACTGCTCCACAGCTCACTTCACCTTCATTTATTTAGGCAGTGGCAATTACAGTGATGGCAGCAGAGCTGGAGATGTGGAAGTCTGAAACACCTTCCTCCTTTCTGGTACTGAAGCATTAGGTGGCAGAACCTTAGGAAATGTAATTTTGTATGGATTAAACCCAACAATACGCTAGCAAAAGTCTACCAGCATGACAGAACTTCCTCCTTGCTGTGTCTTGTGCCACCTGAACATCTGCTTGGGAAGGTTTCCCAGCCCTCTGAAACAGATTTGGGGGGAGGGGGAATCACCCCATCCTGGTTCTACTGCCAGAAGCAGTGCCATGAGCAGAATGACGCCATTGGATCCAACCCAATAGCTCCAGCTTCTTTGGCGCAGGAGATCTCAACGTTCCAAGTGGCAGAGAAGTATGAGGAGGGAGGGATGGGAAATTCAGCTATACCTCCTCTCCCAGGTCCTATTGCTGCAGCCAATGCCACCAGGCCAAATCAACAGGAATGGGGCAGTACGGCAGGGCTGAAGATTTTTTCTCCGGCTCATCTTATCCTCTGAACCAGAAAAGAATTCAAGCAATGGAGATGGCTCTCGGTTCAGAATATAGCTGAGCATTATGAGCTAGGCAGATTAGTACTCAGAACTGCTCTATCTAGAACTTTGTTCACTAAAAAGAAAACAAAAAGTGTTCCTGCTGCAACCTACTGTGTGGCGAAACGGCCTGTACCTGTGTATGTTTGCCCAGTTGCCCATGTGGCAGGTCATGGCAGACAAATGGCTCAGTCCATAGAGGCAGCTGCCAAGTGGAGCAATAGAAAGAAGCGTCCACATGGCGCCTGGTCAAAAGGCGCCAGCTTTCTAAGCATGAAATGCCTTTGACAAAGCTTCCAAATGGTGGGTTTGTGTGATTGTGAACCCACAGGATGCTCCTCCTCAGGAGGAGATGCTGCAGACAAATTGTTGGCCATATGGAGGCCGCTGCCAGAGGGAGCAATTTAAGGCAGCTGCCAGACAGCCACTTATTCACATGGATGGGCTCTGACAAAACCGACAGATAAAGCCCAAGAGATGAAACCAAGGCAGCTCGCAACCCAGTCCTGGACAGTACATAAGTGCTTGTGGTGGGAAGAACGAATTGCCTCACCTTGGGTGATCAGATGCAAAGGGGCACAGCGCCCTGGTGGCTAAAGTTTAACAGCCGGGTAAAAGAGGGAATGGAAGCTGGGGGAATGGGAAGAGAATGTTCACACCTGCTGAAACATCCTCTTTTACACCACTGTTAAAGATCTCCGCCTGTCACTGCATATAGTCACACTAGAAATATTAGCACAGCATAGGAGCTATAGCTTTATTTCCTCATTTATTACACTTCTACCCCCTCTTAGGGTGGTGTTATTTTTGCCCTCGGGAAAAGGCTGACAAGCGACAAATTATGGGAGGGATTGCCTCTCTTGTATGCATACCATCCACCAAGGGGCTTTCCTCTGCATCCCACTTTTGGGAGCAGAAGGTCTCCTTGGCTATGCCACTCCAGTTATGGATGCTTCTCTCCAGAAACCTGGCTGGCTCCAATGTAGGCATCATTTTGGTGCCATATTAAAGCCTGGCTATTTACCCAAGTTTTGAGGTCTCAGCAACCATAGCTTGGTTCTGTTTCACTGCTTATTATACATAGTGGATTGTGGATTACTGTTTTATATGTTGTTGTTGTTTGATTGGTTTTACCATGTTTATTGAAATGGGATGGTTTATGAATATTGTAATAAATTAAATAAACAAGTCAATTAGGATTAAATCATTATAGTACAATAAGGATGCCATCCTATGCATGTTTAGATAGAAAAAAGTGGGTCAATTCCCAGTATGCCCCAGCCACCATGGTTGGCATGAAGGATGCATAGGATGGAGCATGCATAGGATGGCACCCTAACATTCAAAGTGATCCACAGAAGTGCATCATAGTCAAAGCAGGTGAGCTCTTCCCCCAAAGAGTTCTGTGTGGTTTACATGCAGTTCCCCAGATGGTCTCTTATTCAGGCAGTTTACAAAGGTAGACCTCGCTAACTGAAGTAGAATGCATCATATGATTTCCTCTTTGCAGATAAGCCATATATATATATTGTATGTATTAGAAAAAATAAATATCTTCTTTTCATAAATATAAAACTGTGAAAATGAAATAGATTTATTATTGCGAATAATAAGTGTGGTATTGGAACAGGTTAAACAAACCATGTTAGTTAGGGTGGCCACAAATGTTCAGTGCTGAAGACAACTGAAGGCATGTTATTTATATCTTCAGAATCATAATTTTAAAAACTTGCTTTCAAACAGCACATAAGCAGTAGAAGGCACAAAGACAGAGCTGCTGGGAAGCCCCCCAAACCCAAATACAGTCCCTACAACAAACTCCAGAAGGGAACACACCCACTTGGGGTAAGGAATTGACTATTCTGAGAAGCATGTTTTTGATTATATTGTTGGAAATATAACAGAAGAATGGTTCAGTTGTGTCCTGCCAAGCACAGTATTTCCTATGGCTGGGTGTGAGAACAATTCTGGTTATGTTGCTTGGCAGAGTTGTCATGGCACCCACCTCCACTGTCCTTCCCTTATTCTTCCCCAGGTTAAAAAGAAGACATCCTTACCTTGAAGAGGGGGGCTTTCCTGGGTGGGAAAGAGAGAGAGAGAGAGAGAGAGAGAGAGAGAGCTTCCCTGCAGACGGGAGAGGCCCAGGGTGGTTCTCCTTAATTGCAAATGTTGCATGCAGCAGCATCTGCAGCTAGGGATCATGGGTCTTTGACTCCATGCTCTATGATGTCCATGACCCTAGGCTGTGAATTCTAATCACAGGCCAAGAGGAACCCTGGGACATCTCATGCCTGAAAAGAAGCCATCTGCCACCTGTTTCGCCATTCCCCCAAGTTAAGGGTTCTTTGCTTGTGGAAGGGGGAGATGTGAAAGAGGAGCAGCAGCATAACTGTGCTGTTCAAGTGTCCAACCAAATGCACATCCCTTCTATCGAGGTTTGTCAAATTGTTTGATTAGAACACTAAAAAAGCCCAGTTGATTATCAGGATAAGCTGCAGGAAGCTCGTCCATCGCTC
This sequence comes from Elgaria multicarinata webbii, assembly GCF_023053635.1. Classification (NCBI taxonomy): domain Eukaryota; kingdom Metazoa; phylum Chordata; class Lepidosauria; order Squamata; family Anguidae; genus Elgaria; species Elgaria multicarinata. The sequence goes on from NC_086171.1 coordinate 53,607,935, forward strand.
GTGTGGCCAGTACGAGAGAAAAGAGAGAGAGAGAGGGTGGTTCAGCACACAAGAATGTGGAGTTTGGATGTGAGAAACCCAGGCCATAGCTAGACCTAAGGTTTATCCCTGGATCGTCCAGGGGTCAAACCTGTTCATCTAGGTGACACACAGGGGATCCAGTGCTCAGGGGCAAACCCTGGATAATCCCAGGATAAACCTTAGGTCTAGCTTTGGCCTTAGTCTCTGCTCAGTTACGAGGCTAACCGTGAAATCCTGTACATGTCTACACAGAAGCAAGACCACTGAAATCAATGGGGCCTACTCCCAGGAAAGTGGGCATAGAATTGCAGCCTAAGTGAATCTGCCATTGACTCTCAGCCTTATATATCTTGGTATAAGGTTAAAACTCATAAGCTGCTTGGAAGAAGGGTGAAATCAAAATCTAATAAATAAGGAGACAATGGGTTTAGGTGCATAAAACTGGGCTAGCACAAACAGGCTTCTCTGCCCGCCTCTTCCTCATAGGAAACCCCGCCCCCCATCTCCCTGAAAAGAGAGTCATGAGACACTGATGAACTGGGTGAGCTGAGGTGATCAGAGGTACCTTTCGTGAATGGGGCCCTTCTGTCAATGGAAGGGAGATCCTGGATCTAACCCAATGTAAATAATGATAACCAACTCAATTGCTCTAGTAGACAACAGAACAAATAACAGGAATAGAGCACATGGTGTGTGTGTTTTATTATTGACTATGGAAATTTTGTAGCCTCTAAAAATGTTCCAGTGTAAAAAAGCAAAGAAGCAGACCTTTCTCAACAAAGAGTCATACACCATTTTGCCTAGCGCAAAACAATTTCGTAGCTAGCACTTTTTATTATCTATTATTGCATCCACCCTACATATATAACCTTTAAAACCTTTTACCCGTTTTTCTGCCTGGAACATCGCTGGTGTATTTTATGCAGTAAATGCTCTCTGGAGTGTGGGTGGTTAGAACAAATCACACCTTTTGTTGCTTTTTTCTCCTTCTCCCACAGGTAAAACTAGTATTTTCAAAGGAACCTTCCAAGCCAATGGCTCCACGGATCCTCCCAAACCCGCTTGCAGCAGCTGCAGCAGCTGCTGCTGTGGCTGTAAATGCCCCTTTCAGTCTTCGAACAGCCCCACCAGCCACCCTCTTTCAGACTTCTGCACTTCCTCCGGCACTTCTGCGACCGGCCCCGGGGCCTATACGGACCACCCACACACCTGTCCTGTTTGCTCCATACTGAACTTCATCGAGGAAACGACTTGTACTGCAATAATTTTTCAGAGCAAAAGCAAAACCAGAACAATGAACTATGCAGTGTTAATTTATAGTTTAAAGTAAAAAGAAATTATAAATATATAAATATATATATAAATATATATATAAATGAAGAGCTAGGACTTTTGATAGAAACCTGAACAAATTCTAAAGAGGGGAAAGAGGCAGTATTTCCTCCAAATGGGTATTCTTCTTGAATACTGACCATTTTAGAAGTGATCCTGCAATATTGATTCAGAGTGTGTGTATGATATATATACACACACAAAATCTATGAAGTCAGCTTTTTGGCACATATCTCCCCTGCAATGTTTTTCCTGCTTATGAAACAACTGAACAGAATTGTCTAAAGGGCATTAACTGGTTCCAATGTACATAAAATACTTAATTCTGTAGAATAAAAGGAAAAGAAAAAAACAGAAACACTGTGAATAGTAGTACTCTTACCAATGCTCCTGCCAAGTCAGCACTTCCTGGGTATTTATCCGAGTAAAAGTAGATACAATAGATGTCTTGTTAAATCTAGTATTGTGTCTCTATGTATGCCACCAGGTTCATAAACCGAGAAGACATAAAAGCATCATCTCTCTTTGGTAAGTTGCCACAATGATCATAAGCCTAGCTAGCAATCGTAGACCGCAATCCTATGTACATTTACCCAGGAATAAGGCCCAATGAAGATTGTGGATCCCACTTCAGTTTAAATGTGCGTAGGATTGCCATGTTAGCCTCTCTCCCATATTCATTTTTCCCCAGTCAGTGACATTCAGAACAGAAAGTAAGAGATTATGATTTCAGTGCATGCACTGAAGGGGCTGCACTGGAACCAATATCCAGAATGCACGCAGCAAGTCTTCTTAATTTCTTTCCAAGTGGTAGCCCCTCCACCCTGTGCTGGTTGCCACATAGCAAGCTGCTTTTAAAAATTTCCCTGGACTTTAAATGTATATTGTAGTGTCATTTTTAAAAAGGCTGGGGATTTCTTGTACAAGAAATCAGAAAATGTCCTGATGCACATGTATTTTCTTGCTTGCTTGTCTGGATTTGGGCCAGAATAGGACTATCGCAATGACTACTGAAAATATCCAGGCCGTGTGAATTACAAAGTATTAATTATAAACTTTGGCCCTAGCTGCACTGCTAACTGCCATTGGTCTTATCAATCAGCAGCATCTGGTAAGGTGATGGGCAGAAGCAATCAGCTCTTGCTTTGCAGCTAAGGGGGAAGAGGAATCCTGTGCCCTTAGCAGGAGGTGTTATGTGGCCATGCGGAGGAAGGGGGCAGCTAAGCCATCATTGGGCAAGCAGGCTGACTGGCCCATTATGTTATCTGCCAGTCAACAGTAATGCACCTACACACTGACCTCTGCCTCCATCATGCAATGGTCACCAGTCAAGGCACAGGATCTGCCATTTTCCCCAGGGATTTTCTCAGTAGGGATATACAGATTTTGTAAAATCCGTTCTGTCTGTGTTTCACGGATTGTCAGGTGCCTTTCGTTCCATTGTCCGCTCATTGATGGAATCGGATTTTTTCCAATTTGCCAAATTTGCTCAAATTCACACTTGCAAAAATGTGCAAATCCCCCCTTCTGAAATGTGCATTTTCATGCTTTAGCCTATGGTGGAAATGCCAGTGGTGGTTTTTTAAAAAAACAATTACCTATTTTTCTACAACTGAATTTGCATAAAATTCCAGAAAGTTTTTTTTTAAAAAAAACAGCCTGGAAGTCCGCTGAATCTGTGCAACTCTGGAAAAACATGTCCACTGCGAATTCATAGAATTAATTTGATTCTGTTAAAGATTTTTACGACATCCCTACCTGTCGGTGGTGGTAGCCAATTCCTATTTTGCCAACTTCCACCACTTTTTATGCCACTTGAATCCCATGGATTTCCCCCAAGGTTTCTAGGAATATTGTTTGGGAGGTGCTGAGAATTCTTTGTTAAGGATCCCTAGTTCCTCTCTAACAGAACTCTAGGTTTTGCAGGGAAGAGGAAATTACTTTTAAACTAATTGAAGCCTGTAGAGTGGATAACTTCTACCTGATGTGACATGAAAGATACTATATATTCCAGCAGCTAGTGCTAAGATATATCTCTTAGACACCAAGAAACCCCCGTCTTGGTTATAGATCCAGTCTGGCAAAGGGAGCTCAGAACACATGAAGATTTATGAAGTCCTCTGTTGTATACTGCACAATTGGAAGAAGAAGGAACATTTGTTAAGGGGCTGTGGAAAGAATAATGTACATTGCTACTGATAAGATCTAATTTAAACCATATTGAAGATATGTCTTATGAGAGAGCCACGCCATGTTTGTGTGGAAACCCTTGAACTGTAAACCCTGCATCTGGCCTGTATGTAATAACCTCTTAAAGACTGATGTTCACTGTGAGGCTTCAAAAATGAAGTACTGGAGAACTATAGAATTATATTGTATATACACGAGTTAAAATAACTTATACAGAGAAAAGTATATAAAATAACTATACAGTATATAGCCATTCAGTTTTAGATATGGGTCGTGGCAACAAACAGCAGAGAGGATAGAAGAAACATGTTCTGAATCTCTGCTATTTGCTGCTGACTTTACCCTGAGAGAGCTGAAAAGGATATTATCCTAAAATGAGGGTGGTCTGCTCAGCCAGATTCAGCCATACTGATATGCAGCTGCGATGCCTGCAAATAGATTTTAGCTACAAAAACTAAACTATATTTTAAGTCAAGTGAGGAGCAGTAGTTTAAAAGATATTCATAAAATGCTAGTGATGCAAAATATTGGCCATAGATTTGCTACATTCACTTTTTACTTTTTTCTTTTCTTTTTTAAAAAAGACAATTATATTAGCATTCTGGGATTATTATGCTTAAGAGTATATTTACCAAGAGTTATTCATTGATACTTTCCTTTTGGTTTTTAAGAAAAGGCTATCCACTTAATAAGTATGTGTCCGCGTGTACATGTGCACATCCATAGGAATAATTATACAATAAATGCAGGAAGAAGGGGGGATGAACTTGTGGAAGCTTCTTTGAAAGAACATTGGCCAGGCAGATGGTTTTTTCACCAATCTTCCTTTCATTCTGCAGCCGCCGCCATCCCTGCATGCATGCACCAACTCACACACTGTTATGGAGAGTGTCCCAACCCTCTGGAACAGCTTTTCTTAGGGCATAGGAACTGCAGGACAAAGGAGGAGCTCAGATCTGAACACACTCCATTCTATAAGCAGAATTCCACTCCCAGAACTCTTGATCCAACCAAATATGTGCCTCCAAAATCCAAAGAGATGCATTTGTCTTTAATGTGTTGATTTAAAAAGATAGCTCTTTATGAATTATTTAGAAATTTTTCATCCATTTTACTTGCAAATGTTTGTGCCTTGAAGTTAAAGTACCTTTCTTTTCTCTCCCCCACCCCAGCTATCTTAATCTTAAACCAGATATAGGATGCCAATCAAGGACATATGTTTTTTGCGCTTTTCATGCTCTTTCATTGGGCAAATTGCTTAAGACTTTAAATAATAGGAGCCTAAAGTTAAATTTCAAAATTCTTACTTGAGGATATTAATATTCATTAGCTCTTTGAAAGTTGCTGAAGAGATTTATTCCTAAAGTATTGGGACCTTGCAACATGGCACTTTTTGGAAAGAAAACCACTAGGGAGCCCATGAAAGTGAACATGAATATCTCTCTTTGACCAATAATTGTTTCTGAAATAAATCGTAAAGCTATAGCCTTAGAGCTTAACTATATTACATGTTGGATCCAGACATAATTATACTTAGAGTAGACCTATTGAAAACATTGAGACTAAAGTTATCATGATTCTAATCATACTCTAAGTATACTAAATCTGAATCCAACCTATTACTGAAATGGTACTGAAAATAGACTTTCCATGGAGAATCACCTCGGCCAAGGCCATAAACTCAACACAGAGACTGGAGTTACTACATTCTTAATCCCTAAATCCATTCCAGCAGTCACTGGGGTCATGTAGTGGGAGGAACTCCTAGCATAATCTGCATTGTGAGTACACAGTATGGCCTGTACAGGGGTGATTTATATATGGAGATGTATTTTGGTGGCATCTCTGTGACCATTGTAAGATGTGCTCCAGCAATCTGTCTTGGTTTTTTATGATGTAACTGCAATAAGGACAATATCCTCAGTGGTCTGGCATGTGCATACATGTCAATGGTTTCTGAAGAATGGTTATGGCTCTGTAGAGACTTCGTTTGTGGTCACAAAAGGAAACCAATTGAGAATCAAGCCATAGAGTATTGAGGCTACTCCAAAAGCAGGCAGTCCTGGAAATCATTCTTCACAAATAATACGCAGAACTGAAAAGTGAAGAAAAGCCAACAAAGGAGGGGATCTTGTGTAAGGCCTTCTGGAATCTGGGGACAGGCTACCCACTCTGTCAAAATGCCATTCAAATGAATAGATTTGTTCATATAATATTGTGGCTTGTGGCATGTATGGAGGCACAGTACAAATGGCACAGATAATCAAAGTTTTGCTAGAAATAAAGTGTCATTCCTACTCTTCTCATTTGCTGGTCCATGCTTTAAGTTGCTTGAGCCTCTCTCTCTCTCTCTCTCTCTCTCTCTCTCTCTCTCTCTCTCTAATCATCACAGTGCTGTATACGAACATTTCTCTCTCACACGCACATCTCTCTTAGACTTCAGCTGTAAGCAACCAACAATCCTTTTATGTCTCTTACTCACTACCTAATAAAGGACAAAGCCTAAATGTTCAGAATGTGTGGAAGATTTTCTGTGCATTGCAGTCCCACCACATGCTGATCACTGACCTTCTGTTCGTGCTGGACGGAACAGCAGCCATTCAGGCAGTCATTTGTTCTTGCACCAAACATCGCACCTATCAGTTTGGAAGCAAAATAGGGTCACTGGGAAATAAGGTCATGGTTTCTGCATATTTGGGGGGCTCCCAAGGCTTTTAGAAATGTGTTGATTTTCACATTTAAAGGAACAAAAATTAAAACAACCCAACAGTAAGAATTGGACAAGGAGTTATTTCGGTGATGGTCAACGATGAGGACAACTAAGCCAAGTAATACAGAGGGGAACATTTGGAGGGAGAAGGGAGGGGAGGGCTTTCTTGGTCCCTAACTGTATCCTAAAATGGTGTTAAGGTTGGGGTGCATGTCATGTGCTAACCCCCTCCCACCTTTTCCCTTTCACACTCTATGGAACCCCCACCTCAAATGGAGAACATGAGAGTGCTCAACTTTGGGGCTGGCAGCCAGTTCCAAGCCTGAACCATTTGGCACTATGCAGCAGAGTAGGAGAAGGTTTGGTGCCAAAATAAATGATTGGAGTTGACAAAAACAGAAACAAAATGTGTGCTTTATCACTGAGTGAGGACCTCACCCTCATTAGCTGCTGTCAGACATCAGGCCTGATTTTAAGAGATGTTGTGTGCCATAATAGTTCTTAACTAAGCTCCTGGGTCTTTCTTGTTCCAGGCCTTGTATTCAAGTATACTGCTAGATGTTGGATTAATATGATTCCGAGGAACCTCGTGAAAACTATTGCCAGCATTGCTCCTGACTGTGAATACTTCTCTTACTTCTGAGGGCATGTCTAGGCGGGACGATATCCTGGGGACCATCCTGGGATCATCCCTGAGCATCCACATGATGCACAGGTGATCCTGGGAGCACGGAGGGATGATCCCTCCCTTTCCCCAGGATATCACCCTGTCCTTTAATCCTGATTTTTCCCACAGTCTTGGGATGATCCGAGACCTCGGGACGTGTGGCCGGCTGTCCCGGTTTCATCCCAGCTCCTTGCGAGTAACTGTGATGAGCCAGGAACTGGGCACGAAGCTCCTCAGGAGCTCCATGCCCATCGGGGGTGGGGTGGGGGGAGCGGGAGTTGTTGTTTTTTTTTTAAAAAAAACTCACTTTTTCGGTGGAGCACTCCTGCGCTCTTTTTCAATTAAAAAAAAAACACAAAATGGTGGGCACGATGTCCACTTCCAGGACATCATGTGCCGTGTGTAGACTGAGGGGGAGGATCTTGCAATCATCATATCACGAGATCACCCACCTCCACCCACCTCGTCTAGCCATGCCCTTATTACTCAGTAATTGTACTTCTCAGTAATTGTTCCTCCTAATCTATTACATGTGAATGAACAAAAGAACAGGGTGACGCATGGTGGGACATGGTGCCTAGCTGTACACTGAATGTGCATCCAACCCATCATCCATGAGGACAGAGCTAACCATCTATAAGTATTGATGATAAGTATTGGGTAGTATCCAATGTTAGAGCTACTTGAAATAGACCCATTGAAATGAAGAGGACTTCATATCAATAGGTCTCATTCATATCAATGTGTATCATCAATATATTATGGGTTGAATCCAGAACCTGCCTGCCACAAGAGGAATGTCTCCATTTACAGAAGGTCCCTCTGCCCAATTTTTTGGGTTCCCCCTCTCCCCACAACGCAGCTTATCCCATTCAGCATGGTCTCCTGACTCCCTGTGTAGTATTTTCAAGAGGCTGGAGAGGCTGCCATGGGAAGGCGGAGTGGGGAAGTCCACTTCCGCTAGCACAGTTAATCCAGCATGAATCTGGATCCAACACATGATCAAAACAGTTATTATTATTGTTATTGTCATTATTATTATTATTATTATTATTATTATTATTATTATTATTATTATTGCAAGAGATAAATAACCATTTGAAAACATTCAGTATTAACTATACTCTGCAATGCTTCAGCTCTCCCTTTGTTACTGCAAGCCTAACAATATCCAACAATTTCCTTAATTCCAAACGTCTATGACCATAAATGCATCTGGAAGAGCTCAAGCTTTCCCTCTTCTATCTCTTTTAGACAATTAATTTCCAGCCATCAGCTCTATGGAGAATAGGCTTGAAGGCTTCAAGCCTCTTGGCTGAAATCCCAGCAGGCCAATAGAAAGAACAAAGAGTTTATTATTTTATAAATTGTCGTAATTATTGAAAGCCTGGCTCATGAATGCTGCATGCTAGAGGATGTTAATGTGGGCTCCCTTATCAGTCATTTACATGGGAAGCACACTACAGCTCCTGCAGGAATACGAAATGGCATGGATGGTTTAAAATGAGAGCCTAGTTATGAAAATTGAGTGGCATATGTAGGCCATATAATTTTAGGCTAAACTTCATTTGTTATTTTGTGCGAAGGCCAATAAGTGTGACTCAGCTGCTTTGAATTCAATGGTACCATTGCCCTGAAGGACACGTTGCAGAACTAAAAACCATACAGCTCTGCTCAGTCAGTTCTAGCCATCCAGGTGACACTTGGATTGGGTCTAACATATGCAGCTGGCCAAAGTAAATGATAATTGTTTCCTGGCTGAAGAGCCCGTTTGGTCCTAGACATCATAAAAGTGGCAGGCAATACTCCAGAAATGTGTTTACATTTGACTATGATGTATTAAACACAACCATTCCAAAACAAATGGAATTACAATGTATCCAAATGCCATTTACTCTTTAAAAGTAACCTGGTAGGCTAAGGTCTTACTGCTCTGTACAGATGAATATGTGACTTTATGTTCTCAATGAGGCCTTGTACATTGATGGTGCTATATAAATTAATAATAATAATAATAATAATAATAATAATAATAATAATAATAATACTTATCCCAATTCCTCCATCAAAGGTTCATTGCAGAAATGATTATGCATGGAGAATGAATTCTTTGGGGGCTGGGTTCAACCCTAACCTGTTCACATTTCTTGACAAAGCTTGCACATTTAAAGCTGTCCACACACATGTTTGAACATGCATAGGTCAGGGAAAGCATGCCACACCTCCTCCCATGTGTGTTCATCCCATGTGATTAACGTACATATTTGTTTTTAAGTATTACATATTTTATACCCACACTGAATCCATATGCCCAGGGCAGCTTACAAAAAGAAAATTCACAACATCGGGAAAAGGCTTTTGTGACACTCTCCGGAGGCAATTCCTTTGACAAGGTGCAACCAATGACTGTGTATGCATGTGTCACATACCTGTGTGTATGCAGGTGTCTCTCCAGAGGATCCAAAGAATATTAGGTGCACAAAAGGGAAGATGTGTTATACATGGAATAAATGTGGGGATATTTGAGCCCAAACTGCGTCTGCAGTACACCTGTGGTATTCTGACATGACAAGGTGTGTCTGCAAATTCTACTTCAACATAATTGTTATATAGGTACATGCGCCCTTTACATGTGCATACCAAAGCACACATACTTGCTTTTTTTGAATTGCCAAGTAGCATTGTTATCTGGAACTGAAGCACACCATTCAGGTAATGAAAAGGACACATGCAGGCCAGGAAATGGAGATCAAATGCTTGCTGCATGTGCACGTTTTCTGTTATGCCACTAGTGCAGGAGCCGCTGCCATTGATCGGCCATGTAGGAAGAACTGCTGCCAGGCAGAGTAGACAACAGCATTCTAGACGGACAAGGAATCTTACTTCGTACAAAGCAACTGTCTCTGTACCTTTCCTAAAGTTGGCTTTATAACAGCGAAGGGCAGGCTGTTGCCAAGTCAATGAACCGAGGCAGCACACAGCAGGGCCAATGATCCTTCATATGATAATCTCATGCTGTCTGGAGAGGATGAGAGCTGCAGTGCAACATATCTGGAAGGTATCAGCTTGGGGAAGGCTGGTCTACTGAAGCCATCCTCCAGGGTTTCTGAAATGAGGCCGCAGGGGTTGAACCTGGGACCGTTTGCATGCAAAGCAGGTGCTCAGCCACTCAATGAGCTTCCCACAAGCTTCTGTTTATTAATCAACAGCAGCAGGACTAGAATCCTGAAATCTGCATAAGGGAACTGCCTTCTGTCTCCCCCACAGTGCAATGATACAAGATGATTTCCTTTCTTCTTCTTTTTGCCACTGTTCCCTCTAAATAAATGAACTCTTAGCCGCATAGTTTTAGAGGGCAACCCTATGATCGCAGGAGAGCTTCCCAGGGACCATAGGATTTTTCAGAGACTCCCCCCTCCTCCAGGGCCAAGATCAGAGGCTTCCATGTAATGAGGGCAAAACCCATAGGACTGCACCCTTACTCACCTTTGGGCAGGGTATGAGGCAGTGGTGTGTGTGTGGGACTACTTCACCAGCTGAAAATAGAGCCCTTAATGGTCCAAGAGCCTCTTTTTGTCCCTCTGCTCTTACGTCTGATATATTATTTATAATATTGTACTATTCCGTAACTAATTGCTCAACTGACCTTATGTAACTAAATTCCTTAGATTGCCAGATGAGTCCCAGTGGACTGTATAAATGTCTTCAAGGACAATTTGCCAAATGAAAATGTGTTGTTTGAAACTCTGAGACAAACAAAAAAGTAAAGTAGTAGTAGTAGTTGTTGTTGTTGTTGTTGTTAACAAGTGCTGAGTTATCCCAAAATTTGCCAGAAACACATATGTCCTAGATGCATAGACTGTCTTCAAATAAACACTAGATGAAACACTTTTAGCAGGCCCACTCTTTGTGGTATGCGTTTTCAATATCCCCTTCAAGCTTTCATTTCATTTCAGCTTTGGGAAAGCAATCAATACAAACATTCAGTTTAAAGCAGAAATAACTGTTTAAACAAACAAAGACTGGTCTCAATCCAATTTGAAAGTAGTTTAGTTTTCATGGCTCCTTCCGCTCTCCATATGAAAGGCCTGAGCATTCTTTTTTTGTGAGCTTGATGAACTTCATGTTGTTGCTGTTGCTCTTGTTCTGAAAGTAGAAAAGGTCACATGAGAAGAAGTGGTGGAGTACCTGCTTTGCCTTACAGGTGGGCCCTGGTTCAATTGCAGGCATCTACAGATAGGCCTGGGAATGATTCCATCTGAAACCCATCTGACTGATTCCATCTGCTGCCAGTCAGAGTAGACAGACTCGATGGACCAATGGTCTGACTAAGAATTCATAGGAGTGAGAACATACAAAAATAGTGCAGAAAAATTCAACAGCTCTTTTTTTTTGGTCTCTTTTTATATTCTTTTTCTGTGTCTTATCAAAAGACAAAATAAATCATTTTAAAATATGTTGTCGGCTCTATTGCTGTAAGATTGACAGAATTCCTAAACATATCTTTTCCCCATTATTCCCAAATATCGCAAATTTATACCAGTACTTTTGATATAACAGCAGTGCTTTGTCTCGACCAGCTCTAGCTTTCAGAATTTCTGACAGTTTCACCATAATAATAACAAAACCATTTTCCAATGCCATTTCTCAAGTATTTACAGCTTTCAGTTTTTCTAAGATGTAGTTAGTAATATTCATACTCCAGCCAGGAGATGACTCACCAAAAACTTATTGTCAGTCTTTACTGAGTTTCCCTGAATATTCCCCCATAATTCTTATGGTTTCATAGGGATGGGATCTCTTGAAATTACTAGCATTCCTGGGCACGAGAATTCTTAATTTGGCTTCTAATACGACCAAATCTTTCAAAAAATTGCATTGGGCTACAACACCATTATTGGCTAAATCAGCCTCCCTCAAACTGGTGTCTCAGATGAGTTGGACTGCAACTGCCATGATCTCCAGCTAGCATGGCCAATGGCCATGAAGCCCCCCAACTCGACATCACCCTGGGAGGTTGTCCACCCCTGCCATTGGGGAAAAGATATAGGAAAGTCAAACCTTCTCTTCCATAGATAGTAATGCAACTTGAGGAAGGGTTTGGGGTGAAGGGAAAGAGTCAAGCAGCTCCTCACACCCAATTGTAGCCTCTGAACTACTTTTGTGGGGTTGGGATTGGCAAAGGGTTGATACTGTTCACTCAGGTTTTTCCTATTGGTGGAAGCGGACTTCCCTTGCAACCAGGGCCATCATCAAAGGTAGGCATGATTGGACCCCTGCTGAGGGCCTTTACTACAGCAGAGGCCATTGACAAGAGACCTTAGGGTTGCTCCTCCACTTCACCCTTGCAACCTGCTTGTTCACCTGCCTCTCACTCTGGCCCAGACAATGGTGGTGCTAAGTAGGAGGAGCAAGTAGATGCCACTGCCTAGTTGCTCACTGACTCTCTGCCTGTCAAGCAAGCAAGTCCTAGTGATGATGAGAAGGAGAATGAGGAACAATAACAGCTGGTGACAACAGAAGTGAGAAGGAAGACTCACCGAGGGAGATCTGTTGAAGGTGTCTTGACCAAGGCCCCTGGAAAATCTGGAGTTTGTACTGCCTTCATCTCATGCTCATAGCAAACTCTCCATGCTACACAGAGGACTGGGAGACCTTACTAAATGAGGTAAGCCGTGATATGGGGAAAAGGGGCTCTCCAAAAATCAGATAGAGGCACTTCATGCGAGCAAAACCCTTCTGTCGACAGAAGTAGATCCTGGATCCAACTCAATATCTACTTTGTCCCTTAGTCAAACTCCCTTTGGTGCATTGGGACCACTATTTCCATAGACCCTTATGTAAGGTATCAGAAGTCAAATCCACAATATAAATCTTGCAAAGTATATGGGAGAGCTATAGCAGACAAAAGCTGCTATAGAAAAGCTATATAGAAAAAGTCAGTGTGGTGTAGTTTTACCCTACCCTGTGCCTGTTTACTCTACCCAGTGCCTGTTTACATTCTCTTCCCCTCCTTATTGCTTTACTATGATTTTATTAGATTGTAAGCCTATGCGGCAGGGTCTTGCGATTTACTGTTTTACTCTGTACAGCACCATGTACATTGATGGTGCTATATTAATAAATAATAATAATAATAATAATAATAATAATAATAATAATAATAATAATAATAATTGTTGGACTGGGAGTTGGGAGATCTGGGTTCTAGTCCCCACTCGGCCCTGGAAACCCACTGGGTGACTTTGGGCTAGTCACAGACTCTCAGCCCAACCCACCTCACAGGGTTGTTGTGAGGATAAAGTGGAGAGGAGAAGGAGGATTATGTATGCCGCCTTGGGTTCCTTGCAGGAAAAAAGGCGGGATATATTTGTTGGCATTGCCGTGTGTCGCTTGCATGAAGCTGGGTCAGCCTTACAGCTCTCCATTTCACCTGACGATATTCTGTCAAACTTTGACAGTTCATCCGGCACTTCCAGACCATGGGGCCTGTACAGTCGAGTGGCTGTATGCAAAAAGAGAACAAGGTTCTTGTACCTCCAACAGCTGTGTAAAAGAGAACATTTGTCTTATGATAGATATATTGCAGGGCTGGGAAGGGTTGAGTTGTTTTTGGTCTTGGGTTGTTGTTGTTGTTGTTGTTTTGTCCTGCTTCTATGCCTTTCACAGCAGCCTGGCGTAAATATTTAACAGGCAAAACGTTTCTGTGTCAGCTTTCTGTTCATAACAGAAGCTGGACTAACAAAAAGGTTAGCTAGCTATGTTACACAGGGGTAAAAAGCAAGCAAGCAAACAAAAAACTTGGGCCTGCTGTAATCCTGCTGTCCAACTATCATAAGTCCAGGAGGAGGAATGTACTCCTGTCATCTGTCCACTTTAATATATAGTCCTCCCGGCTCATATCAAATAGTAAAGGGGGGGACCTATACTTGTCTACTCAGAAGTAAGCTCTGGAGTTACTCTCTGTCTAGGATTGTAGCCTATTAGGCAAACTGAGAGGACTATTAACATCAAGCTGATTTGGGATGTCATGGAAAGCCAGCAAATAATTTTATTATTACTTTATTATTATGGTATTTTACTGCCCGAAGAGTTAAGTGGAATTTTGTACCTCACAAAATAACTTGACTGAGGGGGTGGGGGAGGCACTACATTCCGGCAGCCAAATGTGTCCGGCCAGCCTTTGCCTGAGGCCCTGACAAAATAAGTCAGATTAGAAACTTCTTAAACCTAGGTTTGCTGCACAAATGCACCCAAAGAGATGAAAGGCCCCAAATGCACCGTTGTCCCATTTGATGGTATTCTCAGTATATTGCCACTTGAATTGAAATAGCAGCTTTGATGCAAACTGTGCTTCACAACGGTTTGCAGAACTAAAAGCTTTGTGGGACCTCAGTAGGTTTCCAAATGCTTTGGCTAAAAAAGGAAACCTTCTGTTTTCCTTGCATCTGAGGCCAGAGCCATTTTTATTCTTGGCTTCTTTAATTAACATCAAGCTCGGCAAATAGACCGAGTTGCCTTATCAAATAAACAGTGCTGTGTTTGTAAATAGGCAGTTATTCTCGTCTTCAAAATAGTTGTAATTTCGATATCCCAACAGAGAGAATAATTATTGTTGAAGTCTTTCTAGACTCTTGGGAGTCGTTGGTTGTGCTGTCTTAACTGGAAAAGTTATAGTCCTTAGATAAAAATTAATTAAAGCAGTATTTTCCTGATTTGCCTAAGCTTGCTTTGGGAGAGATTCCCAGCTTTGTTGATAATTCAGCAAATGGCCTCCACAGTCGTACGTGGATGGAACCAAGCTGTGCGTCTCAGTTTATGTTACTACTATTTGTAGGGAGGAGATGGCTAGGGCATTTCATGTTCTATGTTTTGTTGCGTTATTTCCAAGAATGAATGAAATACATTTCCTTATCAGTTTCTGAAAGACATTACATACTTGGTTAAATGAGCAATATAGCTGAAAACAAGAAGATTACTGAAACCATAACCATCTGTGCTGTGGTGGCTGCAAAATAATGGAAAATCCATTCTGATTCACATACAGTATATTGGCCACTGATTATATAACTCCAGCTATCTTACATAAGTACTTCTCGGTTGCCTTACTTGGGTTTACATATTGCTTATGTTCTCTGTTATTTTGCTATGGTATTATTTTGTTATGGCCAACAGCTGAAATAACCGTATCAACTCCTCTTCCTGCTCCTGCTCTTTCTCCTTAGATATGTACATTTGACCTATTTGGGAGTGATTCCATGCACTCTGTGAGGATAGTTGAGGGGCCACAAGGTGTTGTAGAGAGGGAAATCCACCAGAGGCTTCCCCATGGGGCAGAAAGCTGGTGGGGCTCCATTATTGATTGGGCCAGAAATGGGCAATAGATCTACAGGATCATCATTTGCATGATGCCCCACCCCAGCCATGGGCATGAAGTTATGCAACACTGGAGCATAATAAATGCCCTTCCATTGGAGTCAAGGGAGGGGTGAGGTAAAAAGAAAAGAAGATCAATGTCCCCTACTTCCCACCCTGACATCAGAAAGCTGGCAGACCTTTGAATGTGGCAGATCAACCACCAGCACCAGGAGCTAGTTACTTAATTGTCCAATAACCGAATCATAATATAATCCGAGTTCCAGTGTTTCCATCATAATAATATTTGAGATTATAAATGAAAGCCAATGGTCAGAACTACACAATAAGAGAAAACTTCTAGTCCACAAAGAGTAAAGCTGACAGGAAACTGGTAGGGCAAATTCATGAGCAAATTTGCTTTTAACAATTCAAATTAGATTCTCCTCACTTGAATTTTCTGCAATATTTCTAAATACAGGGGCTGGTAGGATTAAAGGGTTTTACTAAAAAGTCAAGGTGTAAACATATTTCATCAAGAGTTTTATGTAATCCTGAAAGTTGTATCAAGACATTAAAAATCCCTCCAAGTTGAATTTTATTTTAAAAATATGTTTGAAATCTAGAGGACAAAATTAAATTTGTTTTCCCTACATACTGCAAATCCAGTGTCTGGCTGGGAAATAAACAGGATTATCTCCATTCCTCAGCATGGAGCCCACCATGGCCATGCTGACTGGAGATAATAATAGTTGTCCAACACATCTGGAAACTGGGAAGACTTGGCAACTCCCAGTTAACCATGTAACCAGTTCCCCATTTTCTAAAGGTCTCAGCTATTGTGTGTTTAACAGCAGCTGTGATCATCAGTACTATCAAAAGTACATTGTGGGGGGATTCCCCCCCCCCCAAGATCTCAGTCCTTTAGGATTAGCCCAAGCTGTGATTGAAGAAACAATAAACCAATCAAGCAAAATCCCCTCATGGTGCAGCTTTCCACAATACTGTTCACAGCTCTAGCACTGGCGATCTCCAGTTCCCTGTGCCATAGGTGTCCTGTGGTGCAAACTATCAACACCTCCCTTTACAACCAGATACTACTGGGTGGGGATAAAAATTCAATCAGGTATTGTTAAGAGGTTGTGGTGAGTGTTTGTCCAGGCAGAAGCACAGTGGCATTAAACACAATCCTGAACTAAATAGTTTGCTGGGCAGTTGCAAACAATGGCCTTCAGAATATGGCTGTATGTGGAGTTCAACCTCGCTTGTCCCTAGGCCATAGCTCCTGTCCAATGCCAGATTGGATAGTTGTGTGACAATGGAAAACCAGAGAACCATCGCCCAAAATAGATGGGATATAATTACTCTTGCTATGTAGTTGCTTGTCAAACCGGGGACATGGTAACAGTCTTTCTCAGCTCTGGTCCAAAGCAAGTGAATTGTACCTATCAGACAACCTTTCCCAACTTTGCATCTCCAGATGTCCCATCATCCCACCATCATCTCACCACCCCTGACAATTGGCCATGCTGGCTGGAGATAATGGGGGTTGGTGCACCAATAGACCATGATGGGTAGTCAAAGTTCCAACTACACTGCTTCCAGAATAGGTATCCTGAAATTAACTGGGGAAGACCAGAGTGAAGTAGTCATCACTTTGGTCTTTTCCTGCAAGCACTGATTTAGTCAGCCCTGAACCCATTGGCCAAGGTGCAGGGCAACACAGGAAGCAATATGGCCAATGGACAAGTCACCAAAACAAATCACCATTGGCCATGATGCCTTCCAGATGATGAAGGTCTTGTTCTTCCCATGACAACCAAGCAAGGCAGGGTTCTCCAACCTGCTTAGGTGGGTGGGCACATTTGAAGTTTTGAGATTGTGTCATGGATGCTCTCACAAAAGGGCTACCATGATGGGTGTCACAAAACACCATTTCCTGAAAGGCAAACTGATGAAACCAAGATAGGTAACTTGCCCAAGAAAGGCAGGGGAGAGGAGCTGAGTGCCCAGCCATTATTTTCAACCCAGAGGGTCTTTTTGCTCCCACCTCCATTTCTCAGATGGGGCTCAGAGACAAGGCTCAGAGAATGAGCACCAGGCAGAGGTGGGGACTGAGACCCAAATACCAAATCACACATTTGCAGCATGCCAGGCTTAAAAAAATGTAATTTAAATTTTAAAAAAGGCTAGGAGATTTTAAAATGGATTTACATTGCTAGCTAATAAGAAGTTTAACATGCATATACATCTAATAAATTATATAATATGCATAAATAATGGCTTGATATTTTCCTGTTCCTTTTCTAGGAGTGATATCTATCCTATTACAAAAATGGGATTTTTTAAAAAGTAAAGTTAAACAAGCCGCATGGCCAAATAGAACTTTATTCAGGTTGGGAAATTTATGCATATCAGTCAAACCGAAGCTAATGAAGGTGGATGTTTATAGTTTGATGAACAGTAACCTTGTCACTTCCTATGTAACTCCAATTAGTATATTAGACTGGAGCATCATGGAAGAGCTATTGACTTGGTAAAACCACACACAAATTTTGATCTACTGGTGCCTGCCTCCCCTTCCCACAAACCACCCAAGAATGTCTACATTCAAGCAACTATATAGTGACAAGTTCAAAAAAAACCACACGGATGGGGGGATGGGGAGCAGCTTCATGCTGTAATTCATATGAGCAGCCCAAGTGAGAACCCACTGGAGGTTGGTTTCAGACAAGCCGACAGGTATATACTTTGCGTCCACATATGAACAGTTTGGACACTTTGGCCTTACCTAGACCTACCTTTTATCATGCGACAGGGGAGGGAAGATCTTACATTGTGTTTAACACAAGATCCCTCCTCCGTTTACACGTGAGGCGCGACGACCTTGGGAGGAGAGGCGTCTTGCCCGCCATTTTAATTTTTTTTTAAAGCAGCAGGAGTGCATGAGCGCTGAAAGGTAAGTGTTTTTTAAAATAATTTAATTTCCCTGCTCCCCTCACCCTACCCTCGATGGGAATTGCACGGAGCCGGGTCAAACTGCAGCAACGGGCCACACACGTTCCGTGGTCTCGAGCACAGTTCCTGTCAACTTCAAATATCTGGAGAGAGCCCTTATGTTTAGAAATACGAGAAACACAAATTTCATTCATGAATCACGATGAAGTGGAGAAAAAGGCTATTAGGAAAAGAAAGGCAACAATGCAACACTTTCCTGGGCCAATAGGGTGCAATTTGAGTTTGGGCCATGTCCCTGTACTTTGCACCTTCACCAGGTTTGGCAAAGACAGTGGCAGGGATGAACAATCCGCCAATTTAGGTTTCCTCCGTTTCTTATTTTTGAAATTCTAAATTTGTTTCATTCCATTGCTGCATTAGATTGCAGAGGTGTTTATATATATATATATATATATATATATATATATATATATATATATATCCGATCTGAATAAACATTTGTATGCATATTTGTGTACTTTCTCCTGATATATGTACTAATGTATGCCATTTTACCTAGTATACAGGTGGTTTTTTTGCAAACAGTTTCCACTAATGTAATGTATTTTTGTATTTTATTTATTTATTTATTTATTTATTTATTACATTTTTATACTGCCCAATAGCCGAAGCTCTCTGGGCGGTTCACAAAAATTAAAACTGTGAAAAGCATAATAAAACAACCAACAGTCTAAAACTACAAATACAAAACACAATATAAAAAGCACAACCAGGAGAAATTAAAACCACACAACAGAAATGGATAAAGATTAAAATACAGAATTAAAACAGCAAAGTTTAAATTTAAGTTAAGTTAGGTGTTAAAATACTGAGAAAATAAAAAGTCTACAGCTGGCAACGGAAGGAATACACTGTAGGCGCCAAGTGAACCTCTCTGGGGAGCTCATTCCACATCCGGGCTGCCACAGCAGAGAAGGCTGTCCTCCTGGTAGCCACCTTCCTCACTTCCTTTGGCAGGGCTCATGGAGAAGTACCCCTGTCGATGATCTTAAGGTCCGGGCAGGTACCTTAAGATCATCCATAGGGTACCTCCGTATTGCATTACAAAACTCTGGAAAGTGCAAATATTGAGGTATAACTGTGGCAGGATCTGCACTACTGCTTTATAATGGTTTATAACAGTTTTCACAATTGTTTGGACCCAAAATACAATACATTACTGTTTTCAAGCTGTTTTCAAAGTGTTCTTTCCTACTTGGTGTAGATCTGTCCTGTGTTTCATTTTGTGTATTGGTTCAAAAAGTGTGAATTAGGTAAGTCTGCATTAAAACTTGATCAGAATGAATCCCCCCACCCCCCGCCGCCATCCCTAGACATTGGTTGTCATGTTGGGCCCATAAGAAACTCAAAATATTTTTTTCCAACACCATTTTCTGCTTGGTGTAGGAGTATGCCAGATTTTATTTATAATGTATCCTGCCCTATATTACTAGGATCTCAGGGCAGTGTACAGATAAAATCATACAATATAAAACAATAAATATACACAGCTAAAAACGAATTAAACCATTAATCAACTTAAAACCAATTTAGAATTTAGAAGTAGTAAAAACAATTAAAACAGTTAAAACAATGTGCAAGCCAGGTGAATTTAACTTTTCAAGTCTTTATTAAACAGTCATGTTTTTACTTGGCACCGGAATAGAGTCAGCGTTGGCACCAGTCAGGCCTCCAAAGGGAGGGCATTCCACAGTTGGGGTGCCACAACAGAGAAAGCCCTGTCCCTTGTCCCACCATAGCATATGTGTTGTGCTGGTGGGATGCGGAGGAGGGCTTCTCCAACAGATCTCAAGTCTTGGGCAGGCATATATAAGGAGAGGTGCTCCCTCAAGTATCGAGGTCCCCAGCCATTTAGGGCTTTAAATGTCATTACCAACACCTTAAATTCCGACCGGAAGCATATACACAGACCGTGCAATTCCTTTTAGACCAGTGTTATGTCATCTTCACTGTTTCCTAAACTGATCTTCACTATGGAGTGAGGTTGTCTGTATATTCCTACATCATTCCTTCCTTGAAAACTATTTCTCCACAAAGGTTCTGTTCTTGGCATCCCAACCATCTCCAAAGTCATGACGTCCCCTGAATAGATGGTGCTTTTATCTGTCACCTTGTTTAGTTCAGGTCAAGATGAACTGTGCTGTAGTACAAAATATTTAGAGCTCCGGAACCTATTGCGCAGGTTCCTGACACGTAATTGCTCTGGGATGCTCTGGTCCCAGCTGAAGAAGGCAGAGGTCAGCCCTGGCTATTACAATCAACATCCTGATCTTTTGTGGGACTGTGATCCTTGTTCATGTTTGAGAATTACCTGGTTTGACCTGGGGCTTGAACTGACATCTGTGAAAGTGCCCTGTAGAGTGTACTTCTTTCACACAGCCACATAGGTATCACTTCTACACTGCTGCCTGTGGAAGCTGTCAGGCCTCCCTGTCCTGTTTTCAAGTTCAATTATATGAAGTATTTTGTTCAAAGGCCTGCATTCTGGTCAAAGCTAAAGATGGATTTCCAACTTCTCTTCCCTGTTCCTCCTCTACAAGTTGTGTAAACATCATCACAGACTTGCTGTTGCAGTATTTCATTATTGATTAGCACCTCAGCTCCTGGTACATTTTCTGTTCCCACTTTCATCCGCTCTCTCTCTCTCATACATAGCATCAGTAAGTCAAGTGGAGAATAAAAGAAATGCTGCCAACCAACACCAATATACTATATTGAATAACAATAGGCATCATATGCTTGGAGTTGGTGCGCATTTCAACCCCTACGGACACAGCCCCGTAAATAGCACACCTCTACGGAACAATGAACAGGAAAAAGAACAAGAGTTCCCATATTCTTTACAAGGCAAACGCTGGCATGTCTTGGTGGGATTCTCTCTCTTTTTTTAATTTATCATTGCTTTCTTTGTGAAGCATACCTCTGTAGTATCCAGCTACCCCAGGCTGGTCTAAAGAAATGTGTTCATCTGCAAACTGCCTGAAACCAGTTAATGTCTGGTAGGCTCCCAAGTTGATCTTAGAACGGGACAAGGTGATTCTCATGATTATCAATACAAAGGTTTTTGCTGATTCTCCTGCAAATGGTGTGGTGTGGGCAACAAATAAATATTACCCACATTTGTACAGAATTAAAAATACCTTGTCTTGAAAGGAGCATCTATAACAGACACCTAAAAGGTAGAAGTAGTTATGGGGAAAGTTGCACTTTTTATTCTATTTATTTTTGTCCCCCTACTGCTAAAGGAAAAACAGCATCTCTCTTAGGTCCAGGACATGTAACCCCTAACACTGTCCTTAAGCTGCTGCCATACATTGGGTTGGATCCAGACTGAATTAATTGAACTTTGGCACCATTGAAATCAATGGTACATGTGATAGTCATGACTTAAGTAAAAAAATACTATAAGAGCCCTGCTGGATCAGGCCAAAGGCCTATCTAGCCCAGCGTTCTGTTCCACAGTAACCAATCAGAAGCCCACAGGAAGCCCACAAGCAGGACTCTCTTGCTTGTGTTTCTATTTTGCTTTACTTACACATATGAGATATCAGATGTAGTTTAATTGAGAACTTGATTATGAAACAGTTCCATCAACCTCTTCCTTTCTTCCTTCCGATTTTCTCTTCTGCTCACATTAACTCCTACCCCTTTGCTATTGGCTGCTGTTTAGGACAAACTTCTAGATGACTGAACTGATTAACTGGCAGGTGGTGTGCGGGGGCATTAAAGTTTGCATGGACTGTGGTTTGCAGTCTTTAATAGACATCATTATATCTGTAAGATATGCAATTTGTGTGATGACAGCAAGCAGAAACGCAATATAAGTTGTACTTTCAGAGGGGCTTGTCTCAACACCTGGAGACTTTGGGAGCCACCATAGCCCGTAGGCCGGGCAGTGAAGACCATGGGTTTAGTTACAGATTACAGGAGTAGTCAGGATGTTTACTCAGGAAGTCAATGTTTTGCAGGAGGCTTGATTTCAGAGACTTGAGGATGAACTTAGAAAAGGGAATTTTCGATGAAGTTGAATAAGAAACTGTCCTCCTGGATGGTTGTATTTGAGGAGGGAAAGTAACTCCTCAAATACATTCTTTTAGGAAGGAATGAAAGAAAGCCAGGAAGAGTCAGAGCTGTTGAAACTGGAGAACTGATTGGAAAACTGCTGGACTTAAGATAGTAAGAAATTGCTTGGATAAAATAACAACAATGTTAGCTAGGTGAGCTGGATGCATTTATCCCTGGTTATTTTTTCATCCTATTGCTCATATGTTTGCGTGTGCATGTTGCGTGTGTCTATCCATTAAGATTTAAAAACTTCCCCATTAACATTTTTCTTCAGTAAAGTTATAAACACTGTCTGTTTTGTTTTTTGGTGACCCGCCCTACATCTAACAGCCCTACATGAGACCTAGAGGAAAGACCACAGGAAGGAAAGGGCAGAAAGGTGGGTGGGCACACTGTTTTGACCTTTCTGTCCTCCATTCATGGAACAGGGATTGCTGGTGCACAATAACCTTAAAAGTAGGGCTGTGCTCCACTTCTCTTTGGTTCGGAGAAGCAGTAGCAAGGCAGCCTGATTCGCCTCCAGAAAATGCGGAGGCGAAGAGAGTCAGGTGGGGCTGCGGATCGAGGCAAAGAGGATCGCCTCAATCCGGAGCTTTAGACGCAGGTAAGTGGGGGGGGAGGGG
This sequence comes from Elgaria multicarinata webbii, assembly GCF_023053635.1. NCBI lineage: Eukaryota > Metazoa > Chordata > Lepidosauria > Squamata > Anguidae > Elgaria > Elgaria multicarinata. The sequence continues at coordinate 53,630,916 of NC_086171.1, forward strand.
GACTCATCTGGCGCCGCTGCAGTCCCTGCAGCGATGGTGATGGAGCCAGGTAAGGGGGTAGGGAGGAGGGAGGCTTATCTGCGTCCGTCATGGGCTTCAATTGAGGCCCTGGTTGAAGCTGGAAGTGAAGGCCGAGACCTCTTCTGGCTTCAAGCCGGGGCCTCAATTGAAGCCCACAATGGACGCAGATAAGGGGGTGGGGGGTTTGGCCTACCTGGCGGCACCGGTGCCGCCATCCATGCGGTGACGGTGGTGGCAGAGCCAGGTAAGGGGGCAGGGAGGAGGGAGGCTTACCTGCATCCATCGCGGTCCGTTGCGGTCCATCGCGGGCTTCAATTGAGGCCCCGGTTGAAGCCAGAAGTGAAGGCTGAGGCCTCTTCCGGCTTCAAGCCGGGGCCTCAATTGAAGCCCATGACGATGGACACAGGTAAGGAGGGGTGGGGCTTACCTGGCGGTGGCGGATTTCACTCCGCAGAGCAGAGCGGGGGATGGGCGGAGCAGCGTGAAACGGATTGGGCCCGATCCAGATTTTCTGGATTGGGCCACGAAGCGGATCGGGGGGCGGGGTCTGTGCAAAGCCCTACTTAAAAGAAACAGATTTACTGTGACATGCGGTATTTTCAGTACGAAATATTTGCCTTAAAAACCTCTACTTCCCATATTCCTTCCAACATTTTCTTTCAGTGCATGCAGAGAATTAGTTGTCAAGGTTTTTTATAACCTTGCTCGTTCAATGAAGTCAAGGGGGTTTGAAAATTGGCATCCTATTGTATGGAGGTACAATGGTGCAGTGGTTTGCATTAATGTAGCCAGAGCAAGATCCTGTCTGTGATCAGGGTTGTATATACTAGTCTGTGCTTTTCTTTTCTTTTCTTTTTTTTAAAATCTAGATTGTGCAACAAAGTCTTTTTTTTTATCACAAAACAATAAAGCTTGGAATTGAAATAACTTATGCATTAAAATTTTGCATGTGTTATGGATCACATGGCATGTTGTGATCTTTTTGGTGTCCAGTAAGGACCTTTTTAAAATTTTGCCAGGCTTTTTAATAACCCCATTTTTAAAATTGTATTGGTGCATTTTAGATCTTTGCATTGTTGATTGTTTTTTTGTTTTTTTAGGTTTTATTTTGCTTAAGACTTACGATTTTTAATAACGTTTTGCTATGTTCTTGTTATGTGATTTTAAGCTTTGTTATGTTAACCACCCAGAGAGCTTCAGCTAACAGGTGATATAGAATTATTATTATTATTATTATTAATAATAATAATAATAATAATAATTGAGAAACCACACAGATCACCTACAGTGCAACAAAACTGCCTAGCTATAATTGCTCAGAGGAGTTCCAACAGACCCTAGTCTGAGAATAGGGTAGGGTACTATAAGTTTACGATTCCTTGCAGGGCTATTGCATTTTCTCCTCCTGTTCAAAGAAGCATCGCTAGCTGATCCATGTAGTCTCCTGAGTCCAGATATGTCTGAATATTGCTGGGGCTGAGGAAGCAGAAGATGTTCATAGCATTTCTCCTCTCCACCCAATTCTGTTGCTGTCCTAGCAACATCCATCCATTCTACTGCAGAATGGCAGCGTCCTAGGTTAGCTGGTCATGATACAGATGGATGTGCTGTGCTGATGCAGCACTTGGTGTTCCCCATCCCAAACAATAATTTGCAGCAACTCACAGGATTTAGAACCCAGGATTTAGCTCTTATCAAAGGAAAAACACATTAAACGCACCAAGAAACAAATAATACAGATAAAAACCACGCAGTGACTCTGTGGAAGAATATATTGGGTACCAGCCTTGATAGGAGACTCAAATGGATTAGGCATTACAAACAGGTATTTTTATAACTAATGTAACTGTCATGGTGTTAAAAATAATTGCAGATCCAGTAGGTTAAGCAAGGGAGCTACTTTCTAACTAAACATTTTAATGAGGTTCCAATGTGGTCTGCAACGCCGTGTAAAAAAAAATCTCTGACTGAAATAATCATAGCTGAAGAAGTCAAAAATCAATTATGGGAAGACAAAATGGAACTGCAAAGACTAAAAGAATTAATCAAAGACAATAGTTACAGGATGATTTTATAGCTGTCAATCAAACTTCAAGCAAATGCAGATAGCAACATTTAACTTCATATTCAAATTAAAGAATTAAATTATATAGTAACTTGGAAGCCTATTTCTGGATTGCATAAGAAGAATCCAGGCCATAATTTCCCCCCTTTGGAATAAAAATGAACATTTCAAAGGATTCCTTCAGGGTGAGTGTATTTTACATAAATGCATAATGCACAACTATGAGCTGTAGGGGAATACATTCTGGCGATGCACAAAGTCAAAAATTACGACATTTTAGGATATAATTTAAAATGTTTGTCTAAAGATCATAGTTTGTTTATAGTTTTTGGATTCACATCAACAGCAAATTGCTTTCATGGCAGTAACTCTGTGCAAAGGCTTGAGGCCACGGAAGGGCTTAACAAACGGCACTGCTATCACAAAACCCACAGCGGCAAGGGGAATGAGTTCCTCTTAATCTTGGAATCCCCTGGCATTCGGGAGATTTACTCTTCTGTGGCTGTCAACAACAAGCAATTCCATCAAAGATCCATAAAGAACAGACTGAAAACAACTGCACAATATACTTTATTCCATTTGAAAGTGCATTGCAATGTGAAAATTATAGGACTTTAAAGATTCCTGTAGAACCCTAGTGAACTTTTACTCCAAATGTTGTGAAGGCAAAAGCAGCCGCACACAAGTTCACACACTCATTGCATATTTTTCCTGGATATGCTGGCTTCTCTTGACCTCTGCTGTCTCTTTTGTGGATCATCTATTTCTGGAGTGAAAATAGATTTTGTCAATACCATTTTTGGGGTATTGCTTAGTGTTGCGATAGCCAGGCTAAACAGCTAATTTCCAAAGGACTGGAAAGGTTTCCAATGAACTATGATGGGCCAATCCAAATGGAAAACAGCTATTAACAGAATAAAAGAGTCCTCATAACCTTCTCTTCTCAGTGTTTTCTTTTTCAATTGTTTTCTTTCTGGAAATCAAAGCTGGAACTAAAGGGTATGTAAGGGAAGGATGGTTTTTTGTTTTGTTTTGTTTTTAATCCTAACTATGTTGGTTGCTGTGTTTTGAGGAACATCCATCCATCCATCTATATCTATCTATCTATCTATCTATCTATCTATCTATCTATCTATCTATCTATCTATCATGTCTTGAGTGCTCAGAACTATTTGGATTTTGAGGAGAAGGCTCCTCTGTGATATTCCTTTGGAACTTTGCAACAACCCTATCGATTGTAATTTATTCATCTGTGTCACTTCTTACCTTCTCATTAACATTCTTCTTAAGCTAGCAGAACTAGTAACAACTGTAGGGTGATTTCCTTTTTGATGCTAGCATAGTTAATCATAGCCAATACAACTTAATGGAATGTGACCAGAGCCCTTACCTCCCAGTCCTGAGATGATGAACACTGGGATGGTGAATATAGTAGTCTCCAGTGATGTTCCTGATAGAACTACCTCGGCCTTAGCTAGACCTACCTGATAGTCTGCCACAGAGGAGGGAAGATCTCACATTGTGATTAATGTGAGATCCCTCCTCCGTTTACACGTGAGGCATGACGACCTCAGAAAGAGAGGTGTCGCACCCACCATTTTTAAATTTTAAAGAAAGAGGAGTGCATGAACGGTCGTGCGCAAAGGTAGGTGCTTTTTTAAAAATAATTTAATTTCCCTGCTCCCCCCCCCCCAGCCTACACTGATGGGCGCAGTGCTCCTGAGGAATCGCATGAGTTGGGTAGTTTCCCCCCATTTTTTTAAGTGATAAGGTGTTGGATCCAAGACCTGCCTTCAGCAAGAGGAAGGGCTCTTCCACGAGAGAGGGGCTCTGCTTGTGGAAAATCATGGAATCCTCCTTTCCCCACACCATAGCTCAAACCATTTAGCAGAGCCTCCTGACTCTCTGTAGCATTTTCAGGGGGCTGGAGGGGCCGCAGTGGGAAGGAGGGGGCAGGAGGGGGCAGGGAAGTCCATTTCCACCATCGCAGTTGATCCAGTGTAAATCTGGATCCAACCCCATCTTATTGTGTACTGGCATAATCAGGGGCAGAAGGCATATCAGCATGTTTCAGAGGAAGTTTACAAAAGGAGGAGAGCCAGCTTTCCTAACTGGCTGTTCCATTGGCTGGTTTGTATGGGGAAGCCTGGTGTTGTGAAGGGACACTTGTTCCTCCCCTCTCTTCAGGTGCTCCCATATCTTGTGGCCAAAGCTGCCCTCACTTTCACAGGAGGCAACGGAACAGAGCTCTGTGAATAGAACACAAGAAAAATTGCTGGTGGCAGACAGCCTGAGTGGATACTTAACCTTGGGTGGAATAATTAATCTTCCTTTGTTTGCTGGAGAAAATAATTAGTCAATGAATTGGAATGTCTGCAGCTGTGCACCTTCTTTTCTCTAGCAATTCTTCTTTCACCAAAGGTTATAATATAATTGTTAGTGTTGGCGATATTTCTGTCTTCTCGAAGCTAGGCTTCCAGCTTCGGTACGGGAGGCAACATAGGATGCTATGGGAATTGATGTACTCTACATATATCTAGATCAACAAAAGGTTCATTTAAGCAGCTACCATGCTGTGTTAATAAGGGAGAACAATGCTTCGGGATGTGATTCACAACGCTCAATGAACGGTCAGCATATGCCTGAAAAATCTACTCTGGAGGGTTGGGAACCTTCTGAAGGAAATGGGTGTGTGGGGGAGGCTGCAGGAGGCTGCAGGAGAGAGGGAAAGAGGGAAATATCCTCTTAATGAGCAGAGGTTGGTTCATGCAACATTGGATTTTGCCCATTGTACCTGTTGGGTACAGCTGAATTGAATTTTCACTTATGTAAATTGTGGGATTCAGAAGGAGACTTTAGAGAGATGCAACATAGGACTTGAGGAAACCCCTCTCCCACACACAAATTATGGGATTTGTTCATGGCTATTCAACCAGCTCCTTTGGCCCCATTTTTAAAAAGGAGCTTCTTCATTCTCATTGCATCATTCCAGCCAATCAGGGATTTATGTTATGAGTATGGAGACACCACAACACTATGCAGCTAAGAAGATTTACCTATTTACTAGGAGGAGGGCTTTCTCTGCTGTGGCACGAGCTCCCCAGAGAGGTTCGGCTGGCGCCTACACTGTATTCCTTCCATCGCCAGCTGAAGACCTTTTTATTTTCTCAGTATTTTAATCCCTATTAACTTAAATTTTAAACTTTGCTGTTTTAATTCCATATTTAACCTATATCAATTTTTGCTGTGTGGTTTTATCCCGGTTGTGCTTTTTATATTGTATTTTGTATTTGTGTGTTTAGATTATTGGTTGTTTTAATGCTCTTCATGATTTTAATTTTTGTGAACCGCCCAGAGAGCTTCGGCTATTGGGCAGTATAAAAATGCAATAAATAAATAAATAAATAAATGTTGATGAGCTCCATCAGATGAGCATTTTATTGCACATTCGTTGCTGGACACTCAGGGATTTTCACGGGTCCTATTCACAACATTGTCTGCCTCCTAGAAGGCCCCTTCTAGCCTTCTTTGCACCACAAAAAAACACCCCAGTAAGTCTCATTTATTTTAAACATGGAAGTTTCTCTCTCCTATTGTGTTCAGAAGAAGCAGTGTGATAAAGATGACTCCTGAATGAGGCATGCACACTTTTTAACTTCCTCTTTCCTCTTCCTGAGAGAACGAGGAAGTATTGAGCAAAGAAAGCAGGGGCGGAGAAGCCACAGGAGGCAAGCGGGATTCCCCCCACCCAGCCCATCTGATGGAGCTCACTGAGACTAAATGAAGCCCTCTCTCTGCCTCACTCTGAAAAGGGAAGCAATGGCAACACAATTACCTCATTCTTCAAAGCCTAACCCTGCATTATGCCTATATATTGTTTAGCCTTTTGGAGACCTGCATACCTGAAAATTTGCTGAATTGAGGTGCTTTTTGAAAAATGTGAAAATGTTTGTGGAAAACATTCTCATTGGTTGAGTTCTGCTAAGTAAACTTGTTCTATACATTAGGAATTATTATTATTATTATTATTATTATTATTATTATTATTATTATTATTATTATTATTATGCAATGCTAGTAATCTTTTGAGGCTCTGTGGCCTGTCCAATACAAAACATATATTTGGTGGCACAAGCATTTTAAAAATTGGACTGTTAGACTTTATTTTAATTAGGCTTAAATCAAAATAGTCCCCGTTGATGTGGAATTGAGGTGATTCACTATGGTTGTTGGAATACTTAGTGAGTAAAGAAGGACCTATATATCTGCTTGTGAGCCTACATTTTGACATCCATTTTTAAGTGCTTATGTTCAACTGCATTAATATCAGCTGTATTTTTTAAAAAAATGTGGTTCATTCTTTTGGAATTACCAGCTGTCTAAGCAGAAACAGCATAACCCTGACATATTAGAATATATCTCTGTGGAAGTTTTAAAATACACTTTTGATGCCAGAAGTTGTCAAGTTATTTCAGATTTGAAAAATATGTTTGCACATTCAATAGTTTCCTACTTTCTGCCTTATGGAAAAATATGGAATTGTACAAGGAGGCAAAAGAATTATTAAATGTTATAGGAAACTAAGAACTTGAGAAAAGAGTTGAACAAAACCGAGAATCTGAAGCTTTGCCAACTAAGTTTCCAACATGATGTCCGAGAAGAAGAGCACTCAAATCTGAAACATCCATGGGGGGTGGGGGTTATTCTGGGAAGAAATAAGACACATGATGGGATGTTTTTCTGCTCTCACAATCTAGATTGTAACCAGGATAGGTCTCTCTTCTGGATGATCTGTGGCTCTTTAATATGGAGGCTTGGATACTGATTTAGTCTGAATACCCCCATTGAAATCAATGGGACTTAATTTAGTCATGACTACTTCAGGTCCCATTGATTTCAATGGATCTACTCTAAGTATGACTTAATTTGGATCCAATTCATTTAATATAAAACAGACCTTCTGCAAAGAGTAAGATGATGGAATTTGAGCACTGCCTTGTGTGCTTTTTTTTTTTTTTGCTGGGGCATACACCAAGTAAACAAACTTATTGAACGGACATCTTGAAATTGCAGCTTTAATTTGCTTAACTTATGCATACTGTGTGCTATTCTGCAGGGCAGTCTGCCGCTGCCCCCTCCCGCCCCACAAACAAATGAACTGCATGCTTAGCATATATCTCCAGTGCAACCTTTTAGTAAAATGTATTTTATAATCCACACCAGTTATGTGTTTTTGTCTAAAATGCCTGGAAGTGCATTGCAATAGCAAAGGTATCAAACAGATGGGGGCATGGTGCAGGGTTGGAAGATCAGTAAGCAACAGAGCAGTGGGTGCTTTGATGTGCTCGGGAATAGAAAAGGGGAGGAGGAGGGATGGAGGGATGCATCACAACAGGAGGAGGGGACACAGTTGAATGAAAGGAGCTTGACCAGCCAGCAAAAACGCAGAGGGGTGGGGTGGGAAAGAGGTGGAGGAGGGGCTGAATGAACAGGGATTGTATGGCTGTCACAGTAATCGAGTCCAGTGGTGGCAAAGTTGCTTTACTGCTCACACAAGGCTTCAGCGGGAATCAGGCATTAGGGGAGGGGAAAGGTTTCATTGGCACAGGACGAGCATTCCCAGGAACAGATGAAGATAAATACAACTCCCCTGTTAAAACAGCTTCACTGGCTTCTGGTCTGTTTCTGGGCACAATTCAAAGAGCTGGTTGGTTATCACCAATAAAACCCTATAAAGCTCGGGTCCAGGTAATCTGAAAGACCGTATTCTCCCATATGAGCCTGCCCATGCTCTGAGATCATCTGGGGAGGCCTTTCTCTCAATCCCACTGACATCCCAGGCACGCCTGATGGGTACGTGGGAGAGGCCCTTCTCGGTGGTTGCTCCAAGGCTCTGGAACTCCCTTCCCAGGGAGGGTAGACTGGCTCTCTCTGTGCTACAGCTTTGGAGGCAGGCAAAAACTTTTTTGTTTCAGCAGGCTTTTGGAACTATACTGGACCTGTTTTAATGTATTGGATCCCACCCCCCTTTTAACCTGTTACACTTTTAATTTTTTTTTAACATGTTTTTAATTTTACTGTAGGTTTACTTTTATTTTAACTTTTGTAATTTATATTTATATGTTTTAATTATACATGTTTTAATCTTGTAAACTGCCTTGAGTCCCAGTACTGGGAAAAAGGCGGAATCATCATCATCATCATCATCATCATCATCATCATCATCATCATCTTAGACAAGAGTGGACCAATGGCAAAAAAAAAGGTTGCTGATATACTGGAGCCTTGCCAGCAGTTCCCATCCTTCAGCACTGTAAAGGCTCCAGGGATAAGTGCTAGGAATGGGTGAGGAGGGTGAAGGGAAGCCCATGACTGATGAAAACAAGCCTCACAGTACTCAATCATCTCGTGGTGGTACCGTGGCTTAGTTATGGGTAAAAACAACCCACCATGGCTTAATTTGCCCAAGGGCCATCATGTCCTGTGAACTGGCCCGATACGTCTCAGACATCACATGAAATACTATTAGTACAGAACATTTCACATCTGAAAGACAGAGGTGGATATCATTCATTTACTATGATGCTGTACAAATATTGGAAGGTCTTTCAGGCACTTGGTTTTCCCCACTCAGTTTTTAGTTAGGGTGGAAGGTTGTTTTACTGTATCACAGCGAAAGAGCTTATTATTTGAGAGCATTAAAATATTGAAACCATGCTCACACCTCACATCCAAAAATAAAGGTTAGCTTTCCAAAAGAATGAAAAGAACAAAGGAGGGTATTATTACATTTGTGAAGTGTTTGTGGAAATTGCTTTAGCACTCAGAGTCAGATACTACCCCACTTCAGACCCACAGTAAAACTAATTGGAGCAGACCTACGACTTGAGAGAATTCAAAATTATGCATTTCTATTCATTTCTTCTTCAAATAAGTTTTCCCAGCCATCATTCATTTCTCTTTAACCCTCGAGGGACTTAGAATTAGTTTAATTTATGGTAATGAGTTAGAATTCTGAGATTTCTTCTCCCTCTCATTTAGTGTCATATAGAAGAGATTTTTCTTATCAGATCATTAAAGATAGGAAAAATCCTGTTAGACCTGCTATATCAGAGATGGCGCAATTGGTTTAAAACACACAAAGGGTATTAAAAGGTATATGGGATCTTGGCTTACTCAGATAGATAAGGAATACCAAAGGATCTCAAGATCATATTCTTGAATTTGATCTATTGGAGAATATGCTTGTTTATTTTCTCAGTCTCTGCATTGTTCTGATTTTTAGCACTAAAATGCAGTAGGAGGGTAAGCAGTGCATTTAACCCCAATATATTATACTCTATAGTATTGTACTGTATACACTGAACCCTACCATTACTCATGATCTCATGGTGTTGGCACATTTAAGCCATTTTCATAAGGCCAATGCATGTAAAGAGCAAGAATTAGCATCATGGAGGCATGTTCTTCCCCCAACCTACGTATGTTCACTAGGCTGTCTATACAGCCCACACATGTATGCAAAATCTATGCAGGTGAAGGACTTGGTGTTCACAGAAGATGGGATTCTGGTTGGCAAGGTTCTGGCTGTAAGGGGTATACAGTCTATCAAAAATGTTTCATGCACATTGTGGCAAAAAGCCTTCATCTGCAAACCAGAGCCTATATCAAGATGAACATCTTCTGCTGTGATGAGACAAATCTGTATAACTTAACTGCTGATGACATTGGCAAGGGCCATGGACATGAGCATGAACATCAAGCCTGAAAAACAGTCCATGGGCTCCATCACACCAGTGTTTTATTGCACTCTCGTCATGCCTATTTTGATGTTTTGCAGTGCTGTACTCACATGACGTCGTGCCTGTCCTGCAGTCACTTTGCCTCTCCCCCTCCATTTTCGTTTTTCTCCTAGAGTGGGGAAAGTTTGGTTTATTTCCTCCATGAGGGATTAAAGTGCCTTTCCACCCCCATGTATTGCCATCCTTGCTCTATGTCCTTTGTTGGGGGCGTGTTCTTTGAAGGGAGGTCTTGCTGACAAAAGAGGAGGGCAGGGTGGTTCTTGTCCTCCAGCATGCTGTGTTGAACAAACGGACTTGTGCTGACTAGTTGAATGGACTTTTGCTGCTCCAACCCCTCTCATTGCCCGCAGAAACAGCACCCAGCCAATGCAATGTTAAATCAGTAAAACACTAGACAACAAAGCCAGAGTGGGGGGAGGGAGGCGCCCATCCATCACAATGTCCATCAATGACAAGAATCAATGAAGTGGAGGGGGAAAGAGAAGGGTCAGGATGGGGCGGGCGGGGTGGAGTGGGAGAGCAAATAAACGAAAGGAGATTTCACCGGTGCAGTGGTGATACCACAAACACACATGAAAGGGACCATGAGCTGGATGTGCTAATGAAACAGATGTGAAAATCGCAGAGGCAAACCAGGGTCGGATCTACACTACTGCTTTAAAGCGCTTTATAACAGATATGGAGTGTGTCCTGGGCCCCAACTGTCGTGAAAACTGTTAGAAAGTGCTTTAAAGCAGTACTGTAGATCCTGCCCAGGAAAAAAAGTAGGTGAGTGAGGAAGTGAAACTACATATTCTTAAGGGGGCAGAAGTGGCTTAACATATTGCTTGAGACCTAATAGAAACACAATCAAAGGACATGTTGCTGAATTTTTGTGCACTCATTATTTAGGGTCCATACATTGTTCTGCTGAAGTTATTTCATGGGACTTTATGGGATTGCTGTACTGAGTAAACTTGTATAGTGTTGCACTCTAAGTGAGAAAAAAATATAAGATTGCTTAGCAGCAAATAAAGCTGCAGCATCCATGCCCATCCAACTTCCCTGTATGTGTTGTAGTGCAATCCCATAAATGTTTACTCAGAAGTAAGTCCCATTTTGTTCAGTGGTGCTTTCTTCCAGTTAAATGGCTATAGGCTTGCGGCCTCCATGTCTCAAATTTATCCAACATTAATGGGTTTACAATTAAAGTCTAAGAGCTCTTTAGAATTTGGACTGAGATTAATGCCTAAATGTTCCTATGTTGTAACAGTCAAAGAAAATTGAAAATGGATGAAAACAGTTTGATGTATTACTGTTCCTTTATTATGAGTGTTCCCAACTGGAAGGGCCCTAGTGCTAATAATTAGAAGGCATTATGCAGCTATTCCATCTTTTCTTCCTTAACAGAGTGTCCATGTAAGAGAAAAGATGGAAGAAGTGGTGGGAATACGCAGGAGGGTTATCAGTGGAAGATAAAGTCTGAACCTCCTCCCACCCCAACTTCCCCAAAATAAGGCAGGACAATGTTGCAATAAGGACCTCTTCTAGAAAATCTAAGAAACTGTTAATAACAAAGGGGGCCCCTAAGGGTGTTGTACAGACATTTATCATACTCTCCATGCAATCTATCACTAGGCAAATATTTGCATGGAGAAGATAGCATGTGGTCCAGGCTGTCAAGGGATACAACCTGGAAATGATTCCTGAGCATGTCTGTATAGATTGTCTATATGTTACATTTTCCATGTAAATATCACATGAGGAGGAGGAGGAGGAGGAGGAGGAGGAGGAGGAGGAGGAGGAGGAGGAGGATAATAATAATAATAATAATAATAATAATAATAATAATAATAATAATAATTTATTTCTTACCCGCCTCTCCGTTTTGATCAAGGCGGGGGACAACAGTAAATATAAAATATGTAAAACTGAATTAAAATATAATATACATTGTTAAGACATCCTAAAATCATTCTAAAAACATCTTAGAAGAGGAGATTTTGGTTATGGTTATGGCCACCAATTTGGATAGCTATAAAAGGGGATTAGACAAATCTATGGTGGATAAGGCCATCAATGGCTACTAGTCCTGATGGCTATTGTGTTCCTTCCAGTATCAATGGCAGTATGCCTGTGAACACCAGTTGCTGGAAACCATGATGGGGGGGAGGGGGATATTGTACTTAATGTCCTACTTGGGGGGTTCCCACAGGGAGCTAGTTGGTTATTGTGTGAACAGAATGCTGAACTAAATGGGCTCTTTGTCTGATCTAGCATGGCTCTTCTTTTGTTCTTATGATATATGAACCAGTGACTGTAACATCCATACAGTGAGATGCTTTAGAAATAGACACCAGGTTCTTGTCTTGGAGTAATCTGATTAGCCACATTATTCTAGATCTGGCCTCTCTTTGATGCCACTGGCGGAATCTGCTTTTTCTTCTGTGCTTGACTTGTTGCAAGAGGAGATTGCGGTGGGTGGGGGCTGAGTCGTTAGTTTTAAAAAGCCACTGTACATTTCCCCCCTGCAACTCTGAAGTGGAACAGCAACATTTATGTTTGACTCCATCTGAAGAACTCTCAGAACCTCTGGGCAGCATGGAATGTGACTGCCTCTTAAACAATCCCTCTGGGCTCCATTATCTTCAATGACTAGCCAATATTCCCCACTCCCCCCAGGATAACTTTAAAGCTCTAAATACTATTTATTCTTGTTGGTAACAGTGGAAAGTGCACTGTGAAATACTATGAAGGCTTAGAGAAGTGAACATCATAGAAAATGGTATAATGGGAAATAAGGCAAAACGACAGGATTGATCAATGCCATAGAAAGCCTTAAAGGTAAGGACAAAGAGTTTGAAATGGGGATGGACCTAGAGTGAATACTGTAGACAAAAATGGATACCCAGTAGCACTTGGGTTCCCCTTTTCCTCTTTTCCCATTTTATTCCCGTTTTTGTTCCATTTTTTAAAATGTTATACCTACAGCACTGCACTTTAAAAAATACGTTTAAAAAACACACACACCACAAATTGACATGCAGGATCAGAATTGGATAAATCTCACTATGATGTATCATCCCACTATATCTATAAATATTTAGTGTGTTACCACGGTGATTGTGCTGAGATTGCTGAAAGCATCTGCCCTCCTGTTGACAACATAAACCTCAAAGGCAGACAAAGAATGGAAAGGATACTCAAGGGGTTCTCTTCACGGCACTGAGTTGGTGTCCCACTTCCCCCCAAACCCCGTGGTTTTACTTACCCAGGGTAGTGTTGAGCAATCCCCACACCAAGGAGGGAGTGCGAGGTTTCTGGCAGTAATCCAGATACTGGAGCCACCCCCACCCTCTTCCTGGTTTCCAGCAACCAATTGCTGGTCGCCTTCCACTAGGACCACCCACCCACCCACCCCGGATCAGCCACGGACCAAGGTCAGATGGCAGAAGAGCCGAGGTGATCTCACTCCCACTGAAAAAGTTGTGGTAAGTCTCTGACTTTTTTTCTGCACAGCTTCACAGGAAAGCCCCCCGGTGGCTGCAAATCTACAGCTGCGTCATATAACTGACGCATTCGCAGCCAATGCGGGGCTTTGGGCACGTACAGATAGAGGAAGGATTTGTTAATGAGGATTAAGTCTTATCAGCTGCAGGCGCCTAGTAAAAAATTTTTTTTTGCCGGCATTAAGAAAACCGGGGGGGGGGAGGGGCATGTGGTTGCAATATTTAAAATATATGTACTGAGAAGTTCATGATGGATGATACTGTCTGTATTCTAGGCAAACTTAGAATACTAATACGGCTAAAACCAAGGAACACAGCAGGGCATCTAGTAATCCAGTTCAGAACTGAGAAGCATATGCACAATCTCAAAATGGTTTCCGTTTTTATTGAGGTTCTGGATGAAACCCTCTAAGATTTTAGAAGGAAAATAAATATGTATGTGACACTTGCAGAGACACCGATTATAAACCTCATCAAAGCGGCTTTTCCCCCCAGGAAGATAGAACAGAAAGTTAGACATCATGTTTGTACAAGCCATTACACATGCCGTCTGCTGTACAGCACAAGGGGAAAAAAGAGAAAGCGTTTTGAAACTATGGCATAATTTAGGTTTGCGTATGTGATCATGTTTCAAGATCAGCATGAATGCTGACAAGCTGAACACCTCCTAGTTGGTTCAGAGCATTGAAATGCAGTTGATAATGTTTCCCATCAAGAGAGAAGGATGAGGAAAAGAGCTCACTGTATTTTGTTTTTTTGGAAGTGGCGGTGATATAATGGATACAACCGAATAAGCCACACTGAAAGTAATGGAGTGAGGCTGTCCACACCATTACTTTTCCATACATCCTTTCTTCCCCCACCTCTCAGAGAAGCCAAAGTCGGTGTATCTTTTTTTCTGTCAAAAGAAAGAAAGAAAAGAAAATTTACAGAAAAATTATTCCTTCTGACTTTGAGAGTCATCAGATGGGGGTGGAGGAGGAATTCGTATTTCCCTACTGTCGCTTCCCCTGCTGCCTGCTTCTATCCCACAATACTTCCTCTTTCTTCACTTGGGGAAGAAAGAGGAAGTAAACAATGACCACATGGCCCATTCAGTGGACATTTTTATTGCACTACTTTTCCTGCACACAGCAGGAAATGGAGGCACGTTTCGCTTCCGATTTACTGAGGCCTGATTTTGTCATTGAAAGAAGACCAGAAGGAGTGGGAGACATGCGGGAGGTTGACGTCGTCATCAAAAGGACCCACGAAAAACCATGAGTGGCCAGTAATGAGTGTGTGATAAAACACTCATCTGATGATGTTCTTCATATTGATGAATACTTTGGGACAATATGAATGGGCTGTATCTAGATTTACGCTGGAACAACAGCACTCTCCTACCTCCTCCTCTCCGTATGACCCCCTCCTGCTCCCCAGAAAGGCTACATAGAGAGTCAGGAGACCCTGCTAGATAGGGTAAGCTGTGGTCTACTCAGAATAGACCTATTGAGTAAATTCCATTAATTTCAATGGGACTACTCTTAAGTATGATAAAAACCTGGATCCAACCCATAATTTATTTCCAACATACCTAAATGATGGACCAGAGGGTAGAGAGGTGTGCAACATTGTCATATCCCTCTGCTAAGGGCCTTATGAGCAAGAGGGGATCACGCATATCATAATATGGCACAATAATATCATATAATTTGACTAGACAAATAGATAAAAGATTTTCTGGGTACACACGGAGAGCTGAATTTGCCTTAGAATGAGCCGTTTGAGCACATTTTCCATGAGGTGGTTTGTTAACCATGCAGTGTGGCTTGTTAACCACCCTGAACAACCCAACAATAAATCATGGGTTCTCAAGGCGGCTTGTTCAAGAAAAATAAGCCACACTGCATGGTTAACAAGCCACCCTGTGGAAAATGTGCTGCATTCAAATGATATGATAACCCACTGTATAACAACAGCCCATGGTTCAACAATAACCCACACTCAACCACTGAACCCAGCTGCTATGTTCCATCACAAACCATTTACACCTTGCTATAATAATATTTCAGTTCAGTGCTGCTCTTTTTCCAAAACTTAAGTGGAGACTGGCATAATGAGGGAAGGATAGCAGGTGTCTAGTTATGGTAAAGATCAGCACTTGCGCTGCCATCATTTCATTCAGAAAACATATACCTACAGTATCCATAGATAGGCCCACAGAACAGCATCCTCACATAACTGGACAACTGGGACATAACTAGCTAATGCCACGGGACAACACAGCACCAGGCATATATAAACTGCAGCATGTATATGTTTCAGTGGCTCCATTTTGCATGCACACCATGCACAGGACTTCCCTATTCATGTAAACTGAGCATGGTTATGCAAGGAAACTATAGCAACCTCTGGATTTTCTTGAGTACTCTGAAAATTGATCAGTATAAAGATTGGGTGCTCTTTCATTTGGAATTGAAATGGAGTCCCCACCCTCCTCAATTATTGAATAGAGAAAATCCAAGATACCAGACCTGGGTATGCATTAATTCTGATCACCTTTCTTCCTCAAAGAAACTACAAGCAGTTTCTTATCTGGCTTACCACATGTTGTCTCCGGAGGTCAGGGGGTGGCTCTATTCTTCACTTATTGGAAAATTGCTAAGTCATGCCTTGTTCCCTTCCTGCATATTCTGCATCCTGAGATGCTGGTGGAAGGAAATTTGTGGAAGCTGGCTTCCCTTTCTTTCCCTGGTAGCCAATTGGACGGAGACACTTCCTGCCTGCAGTAGATGGCTCCACTTGGTTTTCACTGATCCCTATTCCCATTCAGCTCCTCTGCATAGCAGTTTATCTCACTCAAAGGGGTACCCCAATCCTCGGGAAGGCTTTCGGTGAGATCGAGGTTCTGGGTGCTGTCAGGGGAAAAGGGGTGGGATGGGGAATATGTCTTCCATGAAGTCCATTCTTCCAACATGACATTGGATACCACCCAGAGACTCTGAATTCCTATCATTCTTCTCTTTAGGCATCTCTGAATGTTTCTAGTTCATGATTTTAAAATCTAACATAAACCTATTGTAGAGCAACTGTGTTTGTTTTATGTACCATGTGTGATTATAACAGTCCCAAACTGGTAACTATTTGTTAGAGTTGACAGTGATGAACACTATTGCTATGCCATCTACTTGGTCAAAATGAGTGTTCACAGATGTATCTAGTATATGTTCAATATGCTGCACTGGGTATGGGGGAAAACAAATACAACTGCTTCTTTAAAAAAGAAAAGAAAAGCAAAACATTGATCTTAAGCTAATTGCATATTACAAAGGTCAACTATAAATCTAGAGTTATGCATTTGGGAACAGCTTTTAAACATGGCCAGAGGGCCATTCCTCATGAGTGAGAGTTGATTAGAAATGCAGAGCAAATGCTGAAGAATCCTTAATATAATGCGATTGGCAGAGGTTATGAAGCGTGTAAATAATAGGAATTGAACTGGTTTAATTTTTACATCAAAAATATAAATGCAAAGAGGGTTTTTGAAGGGTAGTTATGGAATTGCTATTATCCTGAGAAATTATTTCTCAGCTAAATTCTGGTGGAATTGGTTCTCCTAAGCTTATTGGGTTGGATCCAGATTTAGGGAGCAATGCTATGGCCCCTAGTCTGTGGGGGACAGAGGATATTTTGGATGCCTGGATCTGAGGTTGGAGACAGTGCTCCAATCTCGGATCCAGGAATCCAATCTGCCCACCCCTTCCTCTCAGAGTTGCTGTAGAGAGAACAATGTCACAAGCGACATGTCACAAGACACAAGCGACCTTGGAGAGGAGATAAAGGTGGTGTTTCCATGGGTGGGAATGGGAAGGAACTGGAGAGGCTGACATATATTATATCCTAAGTCCTCTCTAGCCTCCTTCCTTCCCCCTCCATGACACTTCAACTAGATGGGCAAAAAAATCCCATCTAAGTGAAATGCAGAGGAGGAGGCACAGCAGAGGCGAGGATCACCTCCACCATGCCTCTCAATCTGCACTGGATACCTCTGTATTTGGAAGCTTATGAGTATCAAGGGCAGATCCCATAGGATCGCCTTTAGTCATACTAAAGTAGACTTTTAGTAGACTCACTAAAATCAATAGGACTTATGTTAGTCATGACTAACTTAATGGGTAAGTAGTAAATCTCGATCCAACCCATTAACCTGAAATCAGAGCTAGGTGATGGGTGGACTCCTTAAGTTCTCCCTAAGATGTGATTTGTAGAATGATTGATTTCATGTGGAAAGAAGTTTAAAATTCTATTTAAATCCCCCTTTTGTTGGTCTCTTCTGCTATTTTAGTTTATTTTGAGATAAAGTTAAAAATACAGACAACAAGTAAGAACCCATGTAAAAATACATTAAGATCATCCTTAGTATATCACATATATGCTTGTGTGTGAAACAGCCTAAGGAAAAACTGGATATAACATATATAAGGCATGAGTTTTTTGTGTGTGTGCATAAAACACAGGCATATTAGGTACATGGCTGAAATTGGCCCCAATGTTTAAAGGGATGCCACATAAAACCTTTCAACATTTTCATTTATGGCATTCTTCCCCATGCTTCTGCCTGCCAGATATATTGGACTCCAAATCCCATGATCCTAGCCAGCATAGCTAGTGGTATGAATGACAGAGTGATCAGCTCACTTTTCAGATCTGTGAATGACACAATATTGAACAATGAACAAATTCTGGCTGATATTGAATAAACTAGAGCACTGAGCATACTGAGATAACTGCAACTAGGTTTGAAGTATTGCATCCAGGAAAGAAAAGGCAAATGCATATGCATAAGATTTATCTTCCAGTCACACTCTTAGTAGAACAGTACTTCCATCCTCCATCCTCCCCCAACAAAGTTATTATAACTCATAGGAGTTAGTGGGTAATAATTTGAATGTAAATGAACAGTGTATTGTGTAGAAAACAGGGCAATCCCCTTTTTGATTGTTTCATTCTGTTGTAACCAAAACAATGAATCCTACAGTCCTATGCATGTCTACTTAGAACTAAGTCCCATTGAGATCAATGCAGATTACTCTCAGGAAAGTATGCAGTCCCACCACCTGACATCACACATGTGAAAGGAACCTCTTGTGCAAGCACTGAGTCATTACTGACTCTTGGAGGAACACCAGCTTTTGTTGACGTTTTCTTGGCAGGCCTTATAGCGGGGTGGTTTGCCGTTGCCTTCCCCGGCCATTATTACCTTTCCTCCAGCTAACTGGGTACTCATTTTACTGACCTAGGGAGGATGGAAGGCTGAGTTGACCCAAGCGAGCTGGCTGGATCCAGCTTCCGCTGGAATCGAACTCAGGCCGTGGGGAGAGTTTCAGCTGCAGAAACTGCTGCTTTACCACTCTGCGCCACATGAGGCTCTATTTGCAAGAAATCTGTATGCAAGGAAACCTGCCTGCAATTTGGAACCTTGCACCCTGCTCACACATAGAGGTAAATGGGTTTCTGTCTCATGGAAATTTGCTGATAAGCAGAGCCAGGGCAGCAGAGTAACATCATAAAAATAAGCACCTCCCAAATCTTGGTGGGGCATGGCACAAGACCAATGGATATTACAGATACCTCAGGTCATCAAGTAGGCCCCCACAAGTCAGCAGTTAATGCCACCATGCATGAAGATTCCAGTGAGGCGAAGAGCTGAATTTGCCTTAGAACGAACCACTTCTGCTAAGATTATGGCATGGTGCAAGTGTGTGACAAACCTGAAAGGTGTTTTGGGAAGGCTAGCCTCCTGCAGTGGCTAATCTCCATAAATCAATGATCACAAGAGCTTTCCAAACATTTCCAGAGGAAAATTGGTCTAGTTGAAAGTACTGAGTGGTTGCCATTGTAAGTTGGCCAAGTGCCCATTTGCCACCTCTTATCACAATTATTTCCTGACAGTATTGGGATGAATCCAGTTACCATTTTAATTTAGCCTGAGTGCTTTATAAAGAAAAACTAAAGGCATTTTTTTTAAAGGAGCCATAAATGCTATTTTAGTTGCAGACATTGTGCACTTATGAATAGTATAGCTCACACTTTAATTTATAAAGGGATTATGAAGGCTGGCTGAGCAGGTAGCTGATAGTCAAATTCATTCTAACTACAGCACTAAGTGGAAGATATTAGTAGTACCTACTTCCTATGGGAGCTCTTCCCTTTGATTAGCCTTATTGGCCAAGGAAGGTCATCTTTTTGTTCTACAGGAGAAACAGCTGCAAATGCCTTTATCTGGCTATAAATAGAGAGCAGCTGAATGCAGGAAGATCCGCAGGGGATAGAGATTGTGCGTTCAGTGTTTTCCTTAAATATCGAAGCAATACTAAATAATATTTTATGTTCTCCATACAAGAGAAGGGCAGATTGTCTGCATTCATTGTTTATCTCTGACATAAATATCCATACTAAAGATGTCTCTTTTGCATTCAGTTCTTTTCTAGGCAAGCTCCTAAAAGTGAAAAATGAGCCATATTCTGAATTTCTTTTTGTACATGGAAAAGGTTCTTCAAATGATCTGGAGGGTATGGCTCTCCAACGTTCATCTCAGGCCTAATTCAGTGTTGGTACATCCTTAAGTAAACTTCTATTCCCAACTGACCTAGACCTTTAAGAGTTTTGCTGCTTGTACATACAGGAAGTGAAACCCAGTTGTTTACCATTGCATCAGCTTTTGTAATTTTTCAGATTTTTCTTCAGAGATTGGGGGGGGGGGAGGAGAGCGAGTAGATTAATAACTGCTTTAGCTAGACTCGTCATCACGAGTAAGAACGCTCTGGCAAAACACAGTTTGTCAATAGAATGCCTAGAAGAAAGAAACGTTCAAGATTTTTCAACATATAAGAACAGGTTTTTTTTAGCAGCCTGTATCTAGAGTCAGTTCCTGAGGAAGGACTTTTTTAAAATCCGAAACGTTGAGCCTTTCACAAAAAAGAACTATTAAAGATTTTAACTGTTTTCAGCAGCACCAGAGCTTGCCTCCCATTCTTTTTCCTTTCTTCCTATTACCACATTAGCTAGGGTGACCATATGAAAAGGAGGACAGGGCTCCTGTACAGTAATGTAGAAAAGGGAATTTCAGCAGGTGTCAATTGAAGAGGGTGAAATTCCCTCTTCATCACAACAGTTAAAGCTGCAGAAGCCCTGCCCTCTTTTGTATCTGGTCACTCTACTATAGCTAGTGTAGCTTTTTCTTCACTCTTATGATTTCCCTTCCATTGGTTGTAATGGGTTAGGGTATATATATATATATATATATATATATATATATATATATATATATATTCCCCTAATTCCAGGAGCATGTTGGGGGGAAATGGGGAGGCTATAGGTCCTGTGGAGCCAAACCTTTTCATGATCCACCTCTGACATGCCCAAACAGCTGTCCCTTTTTGTCTCTAGCAACTTCAGAGCTTCAAACTCAGGCAGGCAAGAACTGCGGACATTTCCATGGTGGCTGAGAATGAGTTTGTGAGGTCAGATATTCGCCTTCAAGGTTGGACCACTTTGTCTAAGCCTGCAGAGGGGAAGATATGGTATATTCTATGGCCCCTGAAAGGTCTCCCAAGACCATAGGATCTCAGCCTTAGTGTTTGATTATTTGCTGAAATCATGAAGCCACTAAGATCAAAATGGGTTGCCATGAATTATCAAAAGGTGCATTTATCTTTAAATGCACTTTTAAACCTATGTTTGTTTGTTTATTTTATTTTATTTCATTTATATACTGCCCCATAGCCGAAGCTCTCTGGGCGGTTGTACCTACTTGCACCTTGTTCACATTTACTTTGAGGGTAGTTTGATTTACTTCTCAGTTTTTATTTACTTGATAAGAAAGTTTTGCAGTAACCTAATTTCTTAAACCATCAGTCTTTCCCTGACTTCTTGCAACTACAGGGGAAAGGCAGGCAACAAAAAAGCAACATAAATATATTTGATGTGGAAATCATGGAAAGAGAACAAACATCTTTCCGCCATTCCCTTTTGTTCAAACTATTTTTGAAAGCAGAGTTGCTCTTTAAGGAGAAATGGTGATTATGTACAGCAGCAGGAAGCAGATCAGCTTCACTGGTCCCAAGAGGAAGCCCTGTGCTAATCTGAGTGGATGGCGAGTGATTTATGTTAACGTGCCTAGAAAGAGAAATTGGGTTAGGATGTTTTAGACCAGCATTCCCTGTCACATTTCATTCACTCCCCCATAGTTTTTTTCCCTGTTGATATGCACTTTCCCTCCTAGATAGATAGTTATAATTTAATACGATGAATTTGAACAATTGAACCCATGCAGCCCCCACGTATAGTTGATGTATTGCGCCAAAAAGGCGGTGGGTCTTGAGACATGATCGTGAAGTATCCCTATTTGGCATCTCCTAAATTAGCAAAATATCTGTGGGGAATGGGCATGGTTATATGCATTTACCTTTGCAGAGGTGGGGAAGTGCATCCTAAAAAAATGCAAGGAAGAACAACGGTCAGGAAGAAAGATATAGCAAGATGTCAGTCTTGACATTGGGTGAAGAACGTATTTTGACCTGAGGCTCAAATTGGCTCGTGACAATAATGTCAGGGACTACATACTAGTGGTGTAGGTGAGGCCACAGCCCAAAATGAGCAGGGCCACCCTACTGCAGTAATGCACCCCTGATGTGTTTGCCCCCTCGCATTCACTCCCAGAAACACTCACATGGGACACAGCTGGCACTTTGAGGAGCTGCACCTTGAGGTACTAGCTGAGTCCCAAGCCGGCGTGACTCATGCCATCCCTTCAGGGAAGGAGAAAGAGGACAGAATTCAACTGAGACGTGGTTCTCCTACAGGCTGTGCCTCAGTCACTCTCCCACCTCTCTCCTTTATCTGATAGATAAAGGCCTCTGTGGGCTAGAAGGGCTGGCTGCCCAGGCTGAATTTAGCCCATGAAGGTTCCTTACTCCTGATATGGATGAATCACACAAAAGCTTCCCCCCCACACTTCTAGATAAAAGCACAGCCTTTTGTGTAAGAAAATATGTTCTCAGAGTAGAGCACAAGCAGTGACTGAGAGGTATTAACTGAATGAGAGGGCATGGACTGGCCCACATCTCCTGCAACTTCCTGTAATGGATTGCACAAAAAACGGCTGTATGTTATTACATGCTCGGTTCACTGTGTTCTTTTCCCATGTCATTAAAGCCATACTTTACAAGACAACAAAGTACTAAAGATATGAAACAATGATTCAGATTTTTTTTCTTCTCGGAATGAAGAATGGCATTTTGCTTCTCCTTCAAAGTGGAGAATGGGAAACATTCCTCTAAAATATCTTGACTCTTCATTTGAAGACAGCTTCAGAGAGTTGTCATCACCTAGAATAGTCTACCTACACAATCATCTGAGCTTGTGGCAGCTTCTGCATGATCATCCACACTCTGAGATCATGTACGATATGTGACTGCGTGACAACAGCATGTGCCCCAGTCTGACAGCTTCATTTGACCTCTTCTATCCCTTCAAGAACATGGTGCCTTAAGAACATAGATATTTTTGTTGGTATCTTGGGGTTAGATCCAGCATCTGGCTTCTATGGAAGGAAGTGCTCTGCTCACAGAAAGTCCCTCTCCCTAATTATGGGGAATCCCCCCTCCCCCTTGCACCATAGCTCACCCATTTCAGCAGGGTGCCCTGACCCTCTGTGTAGCATCTTCAGTGGGCTGGAGGGACTGCCATGGAGAGGAAGGGAGGGCGAAGTCTACTCCCATCAATCTAGTTGCATGGACCTAAATCTGCATCCAACCCTAGTACCTTAAGACTGCAGTCCTATTTGCACTATTTCCTCTTCAGTATACTACAACCTCTTAGCTGGGAGTCGGGCTTATTAAATGTGCATCGGGCACCATTATAAGAGTGCCGTTTGCACAAATGGTGGTCTTGAGGGAGCTACTTTTTTTCTTGAGTCTGTGGCATCTCTTTGCATGTGGTAAGTTCATTGAGTGCCTCTTTCTTTCAGAACCAACACAAGATGGGTAATTGAATTACGAGAGAGGAGGGGCTGTGCCTACTTATCAGTTGTAATGGATAATTAGCTTTTGTTCTTAGAAGACTAGGGAGGATGATTTAGCTAAAATTAGTGTGTGAGGATTAAAGTCGGGGAAGTAGATTTAGTAAGGACCCCTATTCCCCCCACCTCAATTTGAGCAACCAGTGTGGCCAATGGTCAGGAATATTGGGATTTACAGTGCAAAATATCTGGAGGGCAGAAGACTGGGGAAGGCTGACCTAGATTTCTGGGCAGGTTCCTATCCCTTCACTGACTAGTGCATGCTTTTCACTGCTTTGCTTCAGGTGAGATTGTTTCATCTAGGATTGCGCAAGTCTCAGGCCTCAAATTTGGTAATCCGAATCACGGAGGCTATTTCATGGAGGATCCGCCATAAAATGGCCTCCGTGATTCATATTTCCAAATCTGAGGCCCGAGGCTTGCACAACCTTAGTTTCATCTGGTGCTGTCATACCACACCATTCAGGATAGGCTTAGCTCCTGCAAATTCCCATATTCTGTCTGTAGTCGAACACATGGTCTTGAGTCCTTTCCTCTTTCTTGTCTTACTTTGACCGCATTTGTGTAAAGGAAGGTAAAATGCTCTGAAAAGTATTCCGTATTTCAGAAGCTTTGATTCCTTATTTTAAGATAAAAGTTAGCCATCTAACTAACTTTAAGTCCCTTTGATTTCTGTGGGAACTAGGTGTGAGTCACTTAGTTCGGATCCATTCTATTATTTTAAAACAGTGAAACAAAGTAATGTGACATAATGAATACTTTTCACGTTATTTCAACTTCACATATCTGTCACATTTGTATTTTCTCCTTTCCTTTCTAAATCCTTGCCTTTCCATATTAAGTCCGTTCCCAGAATGCTCTCTTCACCATGATCTTTATTCTCTACCCTTTCCCTCCTCCTTTTTAAAAAAATCCCTTTCCTTTATATTTCTCCTGATATTTGGCTGGCTATTATCTTTTATTATCTTATCTAACATAATAACTCACACATATGATGCCTTCTCCTCTGTGCTTTCGCTACATGAATACTTCCAAATATTTTTGAAAACAGGAATTATATTATAATGAAAACAGCCAGTTCAAAATATTCTTACACAGTGGCCATTGAGTTCCTAGGTTGATTTTTTTTAATGTCTTCTGTTTCATTGAAGGCCACAATCCCTTCATGGGTGGCTGTAGGCCTTTTTTTGCCTAAAGCATGCATAGAGTTACACCCTTAGACTATTAAAAAAAAGTACTCAAAGTTGCTGAATAATATTATTCTCACTGTGCGCTATAACTCTATGCATATAAAATGTTCAAAATCTTCGAAAGCACAGCAAAAGAAGCTGGTTGGGGTTCTCTAACCAAAAATTAAGGGTTTCTCATAAGATGCTGCTGAGTAGGTTGAGGTAACATTGATTTTTGAAGTCATCTATCTTTAATAGTGATGGTAACTTTCCTTCGACACCTATGACTTTTTGAATGTAAGAAGACCTTACTGCATCCTAGGGAAATCTTTTCACTGGAAGAAAAGCATGTGAAAGAGAAAAGAGCAGCCCATTTATCAACAAAGTTGCCACTCTTCTAAACCCTAATTAGGATTAATCTTTATCTCAGGCTGACTTTCAGGTCCATGATTTTTCCTAGCCCTTCAGCCTGATGAAGAAAAATCTCTTTGATGTGGTTTCAAATTAAACATTTAGCCCATTCTTCTAACCTATTTTGGTGTCATTTAAGTTTGGGGGAGAAAGCAGTTTTGGCATCAGTCCAAATCCTATTCCTTCATACACATACACGAGAGAGAGAGAGAGAGAGAGAGAGAGAGAGAGAGAGAAGAAAAAGTAAGCAGCATTAGTTATTCCAAACAGAGAGCTCAGATAAGTTTGCTGTGAAAATGGGAGCTTGATATTTCCACAGCGGACCTGCTAGAATACTACTGCATCCTAAAGAAGACACACATACTCACATACACCCCCCTCCAAATCCTTTTGCAGCAGATCACTGGGGGGCAGAGGGGAGTTTCAACCCTCCTCCCATCCCAATGATATTGAGTTGGGATGGGGGCAAGCTTAAAGCTGTTCCCTCCATTGCAGAAACGCTGCTGAAGATCGCTGTGCTGGGGAGGAGTCTTTCACCTCACCCCCATCACCATGATTTTTCCCAGAGGAAAAGGGCACGTAGGGATGGATATTGAAGAGTTGGTCCAGAAAAGGGCAACTAAAATGATCAAGGGGCTGGAGCATCTCCCTTATGAGGAAAGTTTACAACATATAGGACTGTTTAGCTTAGGGGTGGAAGTGGAAGTGGAAACTTGATAGAGGTGTACAAAATTATTCATGGTGTAGATAAAGTGGATAGGGAGACATTTCCCTCCCTCTCTCATAATGCTAGAACCTGGGGTCATGAAGCTGATCGGTGGGAGATTCCAGACAGATGCATGGAAGGACTTCTTCGCATAGTGCATAGTTAGTAAAAAAAAAGAAAATCCTGCCGCAAGATGTAGTGATGGCCACCAATTTGGATGGCTTTAAAAGGGGATTGGACAAATCCATGGAGGAGAAGTCTATTAATGGCTTCTAGTCCTGATGGCTAAGTGCTACCTCCAGTATCAGAGGCAGGAAGATTATGTACACCAGTTGCTGGAGGGTGCGGATGCACTCATGTCCTGCTTGTGGGTTTCTCATGGGTAGCTGGTTGGCCACTGTGTGAACAGAATGCTGGACTAGATGGGCCCTTGGTCTGATCCAGCATAGCTCTTCTTACTTTCTTATGATGACTTCTCACACCCTGTTTCCTTGGGAAATCACTAAAATAGGGGGCAGGATTTAAGCTCATCCCTATAGCAGTGATTCTCCAGGGAAAGAGGGAATCATCCCCACATACCCTGTTTCCCTGCCGCATTGGGCTCAAGGGTGGCACAGTAGGATGCCGGTGGCAGGGGAACATGCAAGGGCTTCACAAATGGCCCTGCACAAATAGCCGCATGTGGCCCACAGGATGCATGCTGCCCTCCCCTGGGGTTAGATACTCGCACAGAGTATCCAGGGTGTCAAAAACCATAGGAAAGAAAGGTCCAGTGGAACAAAAGATCTACATTGCCCATTGTCTTCAGTATCCTGGACACTGGACACCAGACCCCAGTGTCTAGGACAGGTTGTTGAAACTCTTTTCACCCAAGGGCTGAATTCTATTTCAGAGAAGTTCTCAGGGAACATGGTGACTGGGACTAAAGGCAAAATAGGTGGGGTCAATAATATCACCCAATTGAAGCCTAAAGCTCTTACTGCCAGTAATTGAGGACTCCATCACACCAATTCCGCCCCCCCTTCTAGTTTACCTCCAAGGATTTTTTTACCCCCGTTTCTAAGCGCATCAAGGGATCCATCACACACGGTCCCTTTCACATGGGTTTTTGCTTGTTTGCTGTTACACGCCACCCTGCCTCTTCTCCTTCCTCCTCCAGTTCATTGGCTGTGGTACTCTGATGGGGGTGGCCTCTCCCCCCCTCCCGCTGTGGCATTATTTGGCAATTTGTGATTTAAGGTTTCATCTGGGCTCCATTTCTGTGGGCAATGAGGGTGGTGGTGGTTGGAGCACTAAAAAGTCCATTCAACCGACTAAGAAGTCCCTACGATGATGTGCTGGAGAAGGAGAAACACCCCACCCTCCCCTTTCATCAGCAAGACTCCATTAGCACACACCCCCAACAAAGGAAAAAGCAAGATGGGAAAATAATCCAGGCTTACCCTGCAAAAAGATAAAATGCAACAAAGTGAGGGGGAAGAGGCAAGATGAGTGCAGGACAGGGGTGACATCATGTGAGTACCACGCTGCAAATCCACATGCCAGAAATGACGAGTGTGCAATAAATCGCTGGTGTGCTGGAGCTCTAAGACTTAGGAGGGACATTTCAACCTTTCAGAATGGGGGGGAAAACTGAAGAAAATCCAGGAAAGCACCCAATGATAAGTGGTCTGGGGAAAGGGATGGGACCAGGGGAAGGAGGCGTGGCCTGGAGGGTCAGATTGGGACCCTGGGCCCTAGGCTCTGCACCCCTGACTAGGGCCTAATGCAGGCACCCACTCTGTCAGCATCCATTATGTTTTTTCCGGAAAGGAACCACACTGAGACCTGCTAGTAAACAGATAATTCAGATGGTAATCAAGATGCAATTTATATTCTGCCCACCAGAGCTGGCCCATTTCATATTTGTTTACTTAGAACTGAACTGCCTAAAGCAACGAAGAACCTTACAGTAGAAGGGTGATTCTGAATGTTTGTTTTCTTCTTCTTATGAAACCAGAAAGAAGTCGACCGTTCTAAAGCCGAATACTGAGCGCACTTAATGGGAAGTAAATGTTATTGAAATCTGTGTGTGTGTTGTTTTTGATTTAATGGCTGCAGCAATGGAATGTTAGGATTTTGTATCATGGCCAAATAAAACAAGGCTATTATATAAACACCAAGATGTCATACCCCAAATTCAGTGATCGTGCAAAAATGCAACATTCTGTTGTAACCATATTCACATTGAATTGGATCAAGGCTGAATTCATGGTGCATAAGCCCCATTGCAATCAATGTGAGAAGTTAAGTCATGGCTTGAGTTGTCCCATTGATTTCTGTAACTGACTGTGAACAAAGTATTGAAATTGAAATAACCCTCTGCCATTGGACCAGCCAAAATTAATTTGTCATTGTTAAGGAGCAGAGAAAAACATTGAGGCAACACTGGCTTGAGGAGGACTGCAGAATGCAGTGATGGGAATTGAGATATTTTGAGAAATACAGAAAGATATGTGTGGTGCAAAACTAAGGTGATCCTTGGCTACAAAGAGCTCTTTCTGGATTACCTATAGCTAATACTTATTTCCCCCAAGGATGTACGGATTTTGTTAAATACATTCTGTCTGTGTTTCATGAATTGACAGGCCTCTTTTATTTTGCTATCCCCTCATTGATGGAATCATTTTGTTGTTGTTTAGGGATATATGAAAATTTCATAATTATTATTTTTTGCTAATGTGAATTAGTGAAAAACTGGTCCCCAAATCTGCACCACTGGGAAAAAGTCAGATTTACAGATAACTGAAGTCATTTGAATCTGTTGTGGATTTCTCTGACATTCCTAATTTCCCATAATCAAGCATATTTGCCCAGATGCATGTTGCCTCTACAGGGCTACTACATGCACAAGGCCTTCATCACTCATTTCTATGGAAGGGACTGCAAAGCCTTCTCCTTTGAAATAAATAGAAGGTTTGTTCATGCAGGAGCCCCATGTGCCTTTGGAGATGTTATAGAGCTCTGGACTGTGGCAATGATTCTATATTTTCATCAGCTTATTTAGGTAAAGAAAAGAGGCATTGGAAAATCAGGTTTTGTGCTGCATAACAATATTAGGTCCTGATTTTCAAATTGTGGGGTGGGGGGAAGACATCTATAAAGCTCTGCATTAAATACATAGCATTAATAGCTCATAATCATTTAGAATCCATCTATCACAGGTCGGATTGGGGGAGAAATATTTTTGGTTCAAACTTTCCTGCAAGCAATATGTTAAGCAATATGTGAACCGAAAATCAAAATATCCTTTGAAATTCAGATTTTGTTTTAAATTTTGTTTTAAATTAGGGGAAATTGTAGACAAAAATGTGCATATTCTTGTAAATAACATTCAGAAGGGTGTTGTCTATGGGAAATTGTATATAAAAATGTGTATATTAGCCAAAAGTTCATTTATGTGAAGAACTGACTGGCTGCAGTACTCAGAGATTGTCAGCTGCTCTGCACAGAACCGAGGGAAGGTTGGCAAATTTGGCTGAATGGCACCATGTCTTAACTGGAGCATTTGCAATGGTAGGGTACGGTAAGAAAGGAGATTACCTTAAAGTGAAAATTTATTTTATTTATTTATTACATTTTTATACCGCCCAATAGCCGAAGCTCTCTGGGCGGTTCACAAAAATTAAAACCATCATAAAACAACCAACAAGTTAAAAAACACAAATACAAAATACAATATAAAAAGCACAACCAGGATAAAACCACGCAGCAAAATTGGTATAAGGTTAAAATACAGAGTTAAAACAGTATAATTTAAGTTAAAATTAAGTGTTAAAATACTGAGTGAATAAAAAGGTCTTCAGCTGGTGACGAAAGGAGTACAGTGTAGGCGCCAGGTGGACCTCTCTGGGGAGCTCATTCCACAACCGGGGTGCCACAGCGGAGAAAGCCCTCCTCCTAGTAGCCACCTGCCTCACTTCCTTTGGCAGGGGCTCACGGAGAAGGGCCCCTGTAGATGATCTTAAGGTCCGGGTAAGTACATATGGGAGGAGGTGTTCCTTCAAATAACCTGGCCCCAAACCGTTTAGGGCTTTAAATGTCAATACCAGCACTTTGAATCGGGCCCGGACCTGGACTGGCAGCCAATGAAGTTGTAAAAGGACTGGCGTAATGTGATCTCACCAGCCAGTCCCTGTTAGTAAACGGGCTGCCCTGTTTTGTACCAGCTGAAGCTTCCGGACCGTTTTCAAAGGCAGCCCCACGTATAACGCATTGCAGTAATCCAAACGAGAGGTTATCAGAGCATGGATAACTGTAGCTAGGCTACCACTGTCCAGATAAGGGCGCAGTTGGTATATCAGCCTAAGCTGATAAAAGGTGCTCTTTGCCACTGAGTTCACCTGTGCCTCAAGTGACAGTTCTGGATCGAAGAGCACCCCCAAACTACGGACCCGTTCCTTTAGGGAGAGTGCAACCCCATCCAGGACAGGGCAAACATCACCTCGCCGGACAAATGAACCACCCGCTAACAGTACCTCCGTCTTGTCTGGATTGAGTCTCAGTTTGTTAGCCCTCATCCAGTCCATTACCGTGCCCAGGCACTGGTTCAGAACAGTCACTGCCTCACCTGGGTTTGATGAAAAGGAAAGGTAGAGCTGGGTGTCATCCGCATATTGATGACACCTCATTCCACATCTCCGGATAACCTCCCCCAGCGGCTTCATGTATATGTTAAACAGCATAGGGGATAAAATAGAGCCCTGTGGAACCCCATAGCTTAGGAGCCACGGCACAGAGCAATAATCCCCCAGCACCACCTTCTGGAATCGGCCATCCAAGTAGGAGTGGAACCACTGCAACGCAGTACCTCCAACTCCCAGCTCAGACAACCTATCCAGAAGGATACCATGGTCGATGGTATCGAAGGCCGCTGAGAGGTCCAGGAGAACCAACAGGGTCGCACTCCCCCTGTCTCTCTCCCGACAGAGGTCATCCCACAGGGCGACCAAGGCAGTTTCCGTTCCAAAACCAGGCCTGAAACCCGAATGAAATGGATCTAGATAATCCGTTTCATTCAAGAGTGCCTGGAGTTGTCCTGCAACCACCCGCTCAAGCACCTTGCCCAGGAAAGGGATATTAGCCACCGGCCTGTAGTTGTTAACATCTTCCGGGTCCAGATTAGGCTTCTTCAGGAGTGGTCTAATCACCGCCTCTTTTAAAGAGGCTTTGTCCCTCAGGGCTTTGGGACTGGGGGCACTTTGGGGCTTTCTCTAGAGCACATACCCAGTTGGGAGGGCGTTCCTCAACACTTAAGGCAAGGGAGGCAACACACAGCCCTCCAGATATCTTGGCCTACAAGTCCCATCAGCTCTGGATAGTATAGACGATGGTATGAAACGATGGGAGTTGTTGGACAGAACATCTGGATGGCTACATGTTGCCCATCCCTGACCAAGGTCATGGCTGGCAGAAGTGGAAGCAGGTAAAATACTCCTCCTGTCCAGGGCTGGGGTAGGCCCATCTTTTACTGAGCAGGTGAGGAGGCCATAAGGTGGCTCCTGCCTCACTACTTCCTGAACAGCTAGTAGTTTTGCTGTAGATCTCCTGTATCAATTTATGTATTTATATGAGGCCCTAATGTGCCAGTATCTGTGTCTCACCTGTTTCTTCTAGGTATTGGATCCTCATTTAGTCCATCTATGGGAAGCCTGCTGGTTTGAGAGACACCTTTGCTAGAGATCATGCTAGAGGTCATGTAATGGAGTTCAAATAGTCTAACTCAGCCTTCAATAACTTGGTGCCCTCTGAATGTATTGGACAACAACTCCCATCATTCCCAGATCTATGCTGTTTGGTATTATGGAACTTGTTGTCCAACACATTTGGAGAGCACCAGGCTGGGGAAGGCTGGTCTAATTCCTCAAAACTAATCAGACTACTTTCAAGAGAGTAACTTTCCTCCTTCTATTGTTCCCATTATCCCCTAGTGAAGAACATCTTGGCTTGGAATGCCTCAGAATCTGAGATGCTATCATTAAAAGATATTGAATACCCACTTGCTGAAAAGATACTCCTTCTTGTTTTTATAAAAGCCACTCATTGGCATTTCGCTGTTGATTCATCTACAACCAAGGTGCAGTTTGCCAATGAAAATGAAGGGCGAGCCGAAAGAGACATGATGACTCATTTCTTAATATTTGCTTTGAGAAGTGCGCTGTATTTGCCTTGTCCTGCATTTGCACTTGCAAAAGTCTTATATATGTTTTAAAAGAAATAAATATTAATGTCATGAAGAAGGTTTTCCAAAAAAGAAATGAAGAAACTATTTATAGCCCATTTTATTTTACACAAACTTTTAGAGTTTGAACTACTCTGTGCATATTAGGCTTAATGCAAATGCTATTCCCTCCCCCCACAGCTCTTGCGCTATAAAGTCTGATCATGGGTTTGTGTAAGGAAGCAACACTATGCCAAGAAAAACAGGCCGTCATCTTAGAGGCATAATCCCTCCATGATTTATGGCTCTTGGCCCTTATTTGGCCTTTCATCACTCGTAAGTATTCATAGTATACAAGAAAAGACACAAACCTTAATGCCCAGTGAAGGACTTGAAAGCTCATATTGAGGTTTCTGGCTGGATTATGAAAGCCCCGAAGAGAAACGTCCATTATAACTTTCAGTGGATAAGTGGGAAAACCAGAAAAAGGTAAAAAGTGAGCCGTACCTTTGATGTGGGGGAGTTCATCTCAGCCTTATCCTGGTTGATGGAAAGGAAACAAAGAGCGAGAATGGGTTTTCTCCCTAAATTTATAATGATCTCTTCCCAGGAAGTCTAACAAGCATCAAATGCATGGCAGTTTGGTCCCAGAATTTCAGACTACGGACCCAGGGTTGATGCATATCAGTCGCAGAATAGTTACATAAAAAGATCCATGGCAGCAATTCCATTTTCCTGGGCCAGGTCAGAAAATATTCTTGGGAAATGAAACTGTCATGTTGGGAGTTGAACAGTAAACAGCTGTGCTTCAGTTGATTCACTGTTAAGAAGTGTTTTAATTAATGATCCTGGCTTTCTTGTGTGTGCATGTTCTTTCGTATATGATAACACTAAATCACGGAGTTCGTAGTCTTAAATTTGCATAAACTACCATGTTCATTTGCATACGTTTCACTCATGAGAATGGGCATTTTAAAATATCCATCATTTGTTCAGATTTACAACACTAACCCTTCCCCCACAGTAGAGAGAAGGTAAGTAGCATCATTTCCCCACCAGGGATGCTGGGACTGCCAGGTGGAAAAGATGCTGTGGTGACACCCTGGGAGCACCTGCTGCCACCTCTTTTTCTGTTACTTTCCCCTTCTCCAGGCTATGGTGGTGGCAGCTGAAGCACCTTGCAAGATCAAAGCAAGCACATCTCTACTAGCCTTTGCTGCAAGTAGGACAAGCAGGGCAGCACTTGCCTTGATCCTGGGAACACGCTCTGGAGTAAGAACACTCACCACTATTTCAAGTGCACCTGCCCAAAGGTGTGTGATAGCCAACCATTCAGGGTTCCTGATGGGCTGAAGCAACTATGTGCCTAAATCACTCCTTTGCCAATGTTTTGCTTAATGTGAGGACTTCTAGCAGGCAAGGGACCTGCTAGAAGTGTGGAAGAAATGCCTGAAAAGGGCACCCTTTCCTGGGTTTTCAGAGGAGACATACCATCACCGAAATGATCTTGTGATTTCCTCTAGCAAAACAGAAGGTGCTGTATAGACACTTGCAGGCCTGTGCTCATTGTCCCTTGCATGATGTGACCTGTTCCTGGGCTTTTCTTATTATAGTGACCAGGATGGTGAGAGGTCTGGGAATGGTTTCGTATGAGGAACTGTTGTTAGAGCTGGGTATATTTAGCCTGGAGTAGAGAAGATGAAAGGTGATGCCTTGAAATATCTGAAGGGTATTTGAAGACAGCTATATCAGAAGATGGAGGAGATGTTCTCTGTTTTTACAGAGGCCAGGATTAGAACAAATAGATGGAAATTGCAGGGAAGTAGGTTTCAGGTTAACATAAGAGAAACTTCCTACAGGTAAGAGCTGTTTGACAGCAGAACAGACTGCCGCAGGAAGTGTTGGGATGCCCTTCACAGGAGATGTATAAGCAGCAGCTGGACAGCCATCTGTCAGGGATGCTGTAGACACATCCTGCACTGGAGATCTTGCACTGAGCAAAATGGGTGGGTGGACTAGATGACTCCCAAGGGCCCTTTCAGCTCTATGATTCCATGACACCTTACTGAAGGAAGAATTTTGTTTTTACTTTCCTCGTTCTACTGTTTTGCAAATGTCGGTCTAATTGGCCGCAGCTGTGCAGCAGGGCAAAACCTACCAAGAAATGAGAGTTTGGATCATTTCCCCATTTCCAAAGCACCTCTTAAATGTCTCTTGTGAAAATTCTATCCGTAATACCTTTAGAGTTTAATGGCATGGGACTAGATTTATCACACTGAGCTGTCTCCTGGAGGCATTTAGAACAATCTACTTGCAGGAAGCGTCAACAAGAATGCCATTACCCACAACTTCTCTGAAACATAAAGAAAATGCACAGAAATAGTGACAAACTCAAACAAAACAACACAAAAAAACTACTAGTAAGCTTAATAGTACTATTAGTTTACCGATGGAGGATGATTATTTTTATAATTCCCCCTCAAAAATCTTCTGCTTCAGCTCTTAACTAGGCTTGTGGCCAACAGAATTAGATACACTCTTCTGTAGTATCCTAAAGTACCTCATTATCTACTGTCTTTTGTCAACATCCTGTTGTCAATTCTCAGTCCCGCTTTATGAGCCAATAACTCCATTATATTCTTTGGGACAAATCCCCAGGTTGTGTAAATTTGTGGATTTACAGTGTCTCTAAATATGACTTATTTTCCTCCTACCTCCTGAAAGATTTGTGTAAAGTTCTAAAATCCTGTTACTGGAGATTAGCTCCAAAAGGTCTATATTGTGTTTCTGATCTTCTGTGGCTGCCATTTGAGGCACTTGGCAAGCGCTGAAACACTCTGTTCATGTATTGTTTGACAGCTCAGAGTTTACAGACTGCAAGTTCACACCAGGGGCCAAAATCCAAATTCAGGACATCGTATTTACCCTTGCATATCCACCCCCTACTCCCACACACACAGAGAGCATCTTCTTCCACTTATTAAGTCCCCACAGGGTGGAATTTGAGGTGTTGTGTTCAATAACGCAAACCTCTTTGTTTAGTAGATCAGTTGATATACATTAAAGTAGTTCTACTCTCCTGCTGCTTCAGCACTCAGTATTGTAAAATGTAGAATACTAGAAGTAACCCATAAAATGGTTGTTTATTGACTCATTAAGGCCCAGTATCCTCAGCTGAATTCATATACCATCATTAGGGCTATAGTTCTCTCTCTTTCCCTCCCTCCCTCCCTCACACACACTTGTATGTATGATCATTTATTTTGAATTAGAAATTTGAAGATTGCTAAGTCATGAATAAGGCATATGGCATGATGAATATTTATATATTTTTTCAGGATAAATCATACATAGGGTGACCATATGAAAAGGAGGACAGGGCTCCTGTATCTTTAACAGTTGTATTGAAAAGGAAATTTCAGCAGGTGTCATTTGTATATATGGGGAACCTGGTGAAATTCCCTCTTCATCACCACAGTTAAAGCTCCAGGTGCCTTGCCCTCTTTTAAATCTGATCACTCTAGTATAGCTCCTGCAGCTTTAAGTGTTGTGATGAAGAGGGAATTTCACCAGGTTCTCCATATATACAAATGACACCTGCTGAAATTTCCTTTTCTATGCAACTGTTAAAGATACAGGAGCCCTGTCCTCCTTTTCATATGGTCACCCTAATTAACAGCAAACCATATTCTCTGAGTGTCCTCAAAGAGTCAAAGCAGTGTCATCCATGCACAAGTGGGAGATATCAGCAGGCTCAGGGAAATCCCGAGGTTTGCAGAAGTCCCACCACCACCAAATAAAAAAATTGTTAAGGGGGAAAGTATGCTGGAGAGGAAGGGAGGCCAAGATAGCCAAATTAGGACTAAACACAATTTGTGCATACAGTATGCTGATTCATGGTGGGGAAACAAAAAAATTGGGAGGGAGAGAGAATGGAATTCGATGTCCTTGATAGGAGCACTCAATACGGCAAAATTTTGTTGCAAGTTCCAGTTGTCTTAATAGAGGGGTCTCCAACCTTTTGGGGCCAGTGAGCTCATTTGGAATTTTGAGAGAATGCTCTCTCACAAAATGGTTGCCATGAAGTCAGGGAATTGCCCATTCATGATGTGGCTGCCATGGTGGGCATAGAGGATAACAAAAGACTAATTTCTCAGAAGGCAAACTGGTGAGACTAAAAGAAAAATAATTTTCTCAAGAACCTAAGTACAAGGCAGAGATGGTGTCTGTGCTCCAAAACATAATGTCTCTCTTTTAACCCAAATAAAGAAGAGCATTATTATTATTATTATTATTATTATTATTATTATTATTATTATTATTATTTTAAAAAATCTTAAGAAATAAAATAAAAGTCAGGAGGGGCAGGGAGCTGGTAGGCACCAAGAAAGGTGTCAATAAACACCACATCAGAGACGCCAGTCTTGATATATATAGTTGCATTCAGTGCTTTTTATTCTGTGAAATCCTGGATAATTACAACAAAGGGGTCATCTACACCAAGCAGGATATTCCACTATGAAAGTGGTATATAAAAGGCAGGAGCCACACTACTGCTTTATAGTGGTATTGAAGTGCACTGACAACTGTTGGGGCCCATTAACACATGCCATATACTGCTTTCATACCACTTTCATAGTGCAATGTCCAGCTTGGTGTAGATGTTTCATGGGCCCCAACAGTTGTCAGTGCACTTCAGTACCACTATAAAGCAGTAGTGAAGATTCTGTAGTGCACTTCAATACCACTATAAAGCAGTAATGTAGATCCTGCAGCATACTTCAATACTGCTATAAAGGTGTGGCTCCTGCCTTTTATATATTGCTTTCATACCGCTTTCATAGTGGAATATCTTGCTTGTTGTAGATGAGCCCAAAGTCAGCAACTGCTGTGGGCTTTGATGTTCCAACATGCTTATGTAGGTGTCCCACTTACAACAGCTTTCCCGTTCATTTTAATGTATGGAGCTACCATTTCCAGTTGAAGGAACCGGGAAAGAGTGCACACACGTGAGTTCCATCTTTGTATCAAAGCACACATGGCGTTCTGGTTTGAGGCAATTGTCTATAGAATGCCATTGGGGTGGTTCATTTTCAGTAACACTGCAGTCTGCTTACTACTAAGAAATCAAATAATGTTGTTTTCAATAAAGACATACGGTGTTTATCCAATATGTATTTTCCTTGTTCATGTTACAGCTGTTTTCATAAAGGCTGATCTAACAGGCACCCTGGAGCAGTATATTGCTTTTCTAAGTTATATTTGAAAGTGTACTTTGTTCCACATAATTCAACAGAGTCCATGTTTTGTTTTATTTCAAGAGGAAACACACACACGCACCAAACCATATGTACTTAATCTCTACTTAAAGGTTTATATGTTTGCATTGTATATTCTGGAAGAGTTGCTTCTGAACATATATGCATATTACTTCCAAGAATTTTTTTCTGAAACATTTTACAGAATAGATTGACTCAAATGTTACAAAATGCATACAGTATTTCTAACATAATAATCACTTTTGCATGTGTTGAGCGGAGTGGGGGATCAATCTGAATATTCGTTGCTACTTAAAAACGTGTGGAAACATGGAGCTGTTTAGCAGGTTAGTTTGACATGGGAAAATGCATTCAGCCAAGCGAAGTTGGAATTAGTTGAATTTGCAGCAGTGAATATTGGCATCTAAAGTTGCTGGAACGGAATCTTTAGGTAGGAATGAATCTTTAAGTAGGAATGAATCACTTATATGTTTATAGAATTGGAAGATAGCACAAAAGCATCTAATCCAACCTATAGGAATCTAACTATCTAGTTCTCCAATATGGATTTTACTAACTCCCGCAGTATTGGAGTTGAATGGTGGGATAAATATAATAGTAAACAAATTATTTTATTTATTTATTTATTTATATGGCACCATCAGTGTACATGGTGCTGTACAGAGTAAAACAATAAAATAGCAAAACCCTGCCACCAGACTTATGTATATCTCCAATGTCAGGGAGCTCTGTAATATTCTTAGCTCTAGAAACATTTACAAAACATAAATAACACCAACTAAAGCATAGAGCTGTACAAGAACAGCTGAGGATAGCCTTCCTGAAACCACCTTCCAAATCAGAGGTAGTTGCTTGCATGTTCTCACATTGATGGCATAACCTCTGGCCTGTAGGCCTGATCCAGCTTGCGTTGAGACCCAATCTGGCCTAAAAAGAGTTGAGCACACTCCACAGGCCCTGCCTCCAGCCCTCCCATGCCTCTCGCCAAGCTCCACCCTGGCACGGGAGGAAACCCTGTAGTCTTTGATCAGAGAGTGGAGATGTGCCAGTGATTCTGAGCACCACTCAGCTGGGGCTTGCAGGATTTGGCTCCTGCAAGTGTGAGCTGAGTTGCTCATCCAAATTCTACGAGTGTCACACACTCATTACAAGAGAGACAATGGGAGCGAAAAGTTCCAGTTTAAGTGAATGGCTCTTCCTAATTCCCATCTCTTTGCAAATGACATTCACAATACAGTATGGATACATTTTCACACAGCAATGTTGGCTGTGAAGATGGAACCATACGAAAGCCAAAGCAGCCGGTTGGATTCTGGTGAAGGTAACTTTCCTTCTCCCTAGTCAGGCAACAAAGTAATGCAGGATGGGAATTTTGAATGTGAAATTGAAATAAGACAAATTGTACATAACTGTTTCCGCCTTGATGTGATTTTGCTTTATTTTCTGACTGAAGCATCAATGTTAAATGCAGTAAGCTTGTACTGGGGGCTTGGAAAATACCTTCAGGAATTTGCTTTAATACTTGGCACACCATATATGAAGGTATGAAGGAAATTGTCTTCCCAGGTCTAGCTGACTTTTTCCTTAACCTCCCGCTACCCCACCTCCGCCTTTTGGTAGCATTTTCCAGTTCTAGACAGTTATACTACATGTCTGTATAACCCTACACCTTAAATCATGGGTGGGGAACCACAGGCTCTAAAGGGACAATCTGGCTCTGCTAGGATCCCCCAGATGGCCACACACCCTTTTTCTGGCCACACTCCGTTCACCTGACTGCCAATCATTGGGTGGTTTCCCAGCATTTGCATGTTCCCTCCCCCTGCAATTCTGAAAGTTTGAAATGCCTTTATTAAGGCTTAAGGAATGCCCGTAAGACCTTTAAGACACAATTCTATGCATGTTTAGATAGAAAAAAGGCCTACAACTTTTGTAGCATGCCCCAGCCAGTTGGGAGTTGTAGCATAGCTGACTGGTGCATGATGGGAGTTGTAGGCCTTTGTTCTGTCTAAACATGCATAGGATTGCATCCTTAAGCTAAAATATGCTGGTATTTCAGGTATTTTGTACCCACTGCTTTGACTTTGGCCTCACCCACTGGTGGAACACAGCTCCCTAGAGCCACTGTGAAATTGAATTTGGCCCTCGGGCTAAAAGAGGCCCCCCACACCTGCCTTAAATATATTACAGCATCCATTACACGCACACAGCTTGGAATTGAAGATGGGGCAGGAGCAGCTGACATGCTAAAGAACACACCAGATTATTCATATTGTCAGTAATAAGCTTGAATGGTGGTTCTTTCATCCTTGCGCCATCGGCTCTTCAACAGAAGGAATTTAACATTTGAAAATAGAAGCCGATTAATATAATTTATATCATCTTTTCTTTCCTAAAAGCAATAAGCTGTGTCTGAGGTCTAAAGTTCATTAACCATTCTGCGCTGTGCTGCAATTTTATTGAGTTGATGGCAGAAATCTCATTTCATTTTCTTTCACTGCCTTCGTTTTTATCAGATGCCATTTACCTTGCAGCTTGCAATGTTCTTGCACGAAGGTTTCTCTCTGACCTCCAGTGGGCTGGCTTTGTGAACAGGATAATGGGGAGATAATTTCTGTTTGCAGAATAAATTACATTTGTATTTTTATCTGATCGGGAATGTTAGTGACTGACAAATTTCAGAACGATTCAGATAAGTATCTTTAAAAAAAAAATCCCATCAGAACCTTCTGGCAAGGTGAGGGAATTGTAGGTATGTGCACCCATGCATGAGCGCATGTGTGCCTTCATGATCCTGTTTATGAATAGACCCACCCCAAATGCAAGTGTTTTTGTTGACCAAGCAAAACATTAAAACAGCACCACTGTTGTCCTCAATATCATGCAATGACCTTGGAAGGTCTCATAACAGGGTTCCTTTATTATCCATCACTTTGTTCTGTGGTGCTTGCTCCAGTAGTAAGCTGGCCACTAATGCATCACCAAAGAAGAGGAAATGCATTATCAAAAGGGAGGGGAAAAAGGGGACACATGCTAATTAGCATGTGCATGCATTGATTACATTTCTATACTACCCAATAGTCAAAGCTCTCTGGGCAATTCACAACAATTGAAACTATAAAATGATAAAATACAATATACAAATTTCAAATTTAAAACTACAGTATAAAAAAACAAAGAGAACTCAGCAGCAGTGCAAATTATTTGAAACACAGCAACAGTTTTCTATACAACTGTTAAAGATGCCGATGCCCTATCCTCCTTTCCATATGGTCACCCTAGATGATCATCTGAACATTTCTGGGTTGCTGAATGAAACACTGGACTGTCTGCAGCAAAGGACATTCAATTTCCTGTTGAGCTGCCTCTTATGACTATCTCTGCACAATGCAGACTCCCCAGTCTCTCCCATCCTTTCCCATGGGTGTGAGAGTAGGCAGTCTTTCTGAAGTTGCTGGTGGGATAATGAGGTGTCAGCTTGACAGCCGTCTTCTTCTATCCTGTTCCCAGCTGCTTGGGAGTAAGTTCCATTGAACTCTGTGAGACTCATGCTGTTAACAGCACATGTCCCAGCTAAATACAGTAAGGGAGGAAGCTGAGGAGAAAGAATCTGTGTGGAAAATAACATAATAGCCTTTTTGGTGATCAAATGGATCAAGTCATAAGAAACACAAAAAGCAACGGAATTTATGATGGTCCTGAAGAAAAATATCAAAGCCACAGTTGGACAATAAAAACCAAAATGTTTGCAAAATAGCAAGCAAACTTTTGAGTTCCTCAGAAGTCTTCATCATGTGTGATGGTGAACAAACTGAGATGGGAGTGTTTGTGGAGAGAACGCTGGTTTGATGCTGAAGCCACAAATTCTGCATTTTGTCCCAGTCTTAAGATGGAATGTAAGAGGAGATGGCAGATTTAAACTTAACTGGATTAGGGCTCTGTTAGACACCACAAAGGTTTCATGTTGCATATGCACCTAGGACTGCTGTGATAAAGAAACACATGATGGCTGTCCCTCATTTTTGAAAATATAAAATCCAACTGTTGCCCAGATCTGTCTCCAGCCTGTGTTTCTGTCAGTTCGTTGATCTAATTTTCTTGAAGGATTCCATCCAGCATGATTAAGAACTCTGGGGAACTTGAAAGTTTGCGTGCTATTTTGCAACAGTTTGGCTTTTATTGCCCAATGGTGGCTTGGGCATTTTTCTTCAGGACCAACATGGATTCCTTTTCTTTTTGCAGGATCCCATATTTAATGATATAGTTTAACACTACACATTTTGTCCATTCAGAAGTGTGGAATAAACTAAGAAGATTGACTTGACTCTGTGATTTGGAAATCAAGGTTAATGCCATCGCTTTGTGAAGTGTGTTAACATTAATTCCAGGATGTACTTTTGAAAGCTTCCAATAGGCATGTGTCAATCAAAACAAATTGGGGTGATGCCACTCCCTAGGTGTATAGCTTTCCCCTGCAAATTTATGCAAAGAAGGAGATAATGTCTGGACCAAGGTCAGAAAAATCTAAATCTCACCAGGAGAAGCTGCAGGCAGGCAGCTGAGGAAATAATTATGTATATGAATTTTGTGTTTTTTTTAAAGCATGGCTGAGGTCAATAACTATTCCAGTGCTTTAACCCTGGAGAATTATAGCAGTTCCAGATAATTCGGGAAACTCATTAAGAGCCTAAAGGATTTCTCTCCCTCTCAGCTGAATTTCTCTACAGAAATTATAAACCAACAAAGTGAAATGCGGTCAAAGCAAAACTTACCACAACCCACAAACTACAGAGCCTCCGCTAGAAGACTTTGTAATCTAGAGCTATAGAGGTGGTAAACTAAAGTTCTTTTGCTGTAGGTGTAAGCCCATACCTTACCTGGGTGTTCAAAAGTATGCATGGACCAAGAAACATAACATAATCGATGTGCACTTGCTCAAATCTTAGAAACTGATTCAGAAGCTAACCCATAAACAAAAATGCACCTGATCTTCTTGCTCTTATGGCAACTTCCATAATCAGTGGCTGATGTTCCCTACATGTCATGTCAAGGGCAAGCTCAATTTGGTGGTGCTGTTGCGAAAATGGAGGTTGAAACGAGGGATGCTTGTTTGCCCAATATTCTTGAGCAGCGGGGGTGGGGGGACCTTATTATTATTATTATTATTATTATTATTATTATTATTATTATTATTATTAATATTATTAATTTATTTATATAGCACCATCAATGTACATGGTGCTGTACAGATTACACAGTAAATAGCAAGACCCTGCCGCATAGGCTTACAATCTAATAAAGTTGTAGTAAACAATAAGGAGGTGCCTGTTTACACTTCCCTGTGCCTGTTTGCATTCTCTTTCCCTCCGAATTGTTTACTACAACTTTATTAGATTGTAAGCCTATGCGGCAGGGTCTTGCTATTTACTGTGTAATCTGTACAGCACCATGTACATTGATGGTGCTATATAAATAAATTATAATAATAAATAATAATAATAAGAGAATGCAAACAGGCACAGGGTAGGGTGAAGCTGACAGTATAGGGTCAGAACAAACTCAATATTTAAAAGCTATAGGGAAAAGAAAAGTTTTTAGTTGAGTTTTAAAAGCTGTGATTGAGTTTGTAGTTCTCAAGTGTTCTGGAAGAGCTTTCCAGGCGTAAGGGGCAGAAGAAGAAAAAGGACGAAGCCGAGTAAGGGAAGTAGAGGCCCTTGGGCAGGCGAGAAGCATGGCATCAGAGGAGCGAAGAGCACGAGCGGGGCAATAGTGTGAGATGAGAGAGGAGAGATAGGCAGGAGCTAGACCGTGAAAAGCTTTGAAGGTCAACAGGAGAAGTTTATATTGGATTCTGGAGTGAATTGGAAGCCAATGAAGAGATTTCAGAAGTGGAGTGACATGGTCAGAGCAGCGGGCCAAGAAGATGATCTTTCAGCAGAGGTCCAAGTTCAATTTTGGAGAAACTGTCAGGGGCTGCACTCCATTGGTGGGCAGGGCAGAAGGCAAAGGTAAAAGAAACATACCAACATGTTGTAGCTTAGAGCTCTTACTGCCTTAAGAGAGGTATTTCAACCTTTTAGAATGAGGAATATTGCACAAAAGCCATGAATACACCAAATCATCAGTGGATGAAGAAAGGTGTGTGGTTGTCTGGGTAACATCAGAGGGCTGGATTAGGACCCCATTTCAGAGTGTACTGCTAGGTGCTGGGCCCTCCCTATAAAGCTTAGGACCCAGGTACTTGAAGGAACATATGCTTCCATATCAACCTTCCTGTATACCCCCCACTGTTCAAGGTGAGACAGGTGGTGGCCATAGAGCTGGCATTTTCAGTTATGGCAACCCCAGTTGTGGAGCTCACTTTCCAAGGAAGGTTGCCTTTCAGTGGGGCAGTACTTGGCATGTGCCCCATGACCATTTTCATGCCCCCCCTGCCGCTACCACCAAATTTGCCTAAACCTTGTATAGGATTGCAGCCTTATTCTCCATAGCTTTATAAAGTATTTAAGTGTTAAATGTTTAATGCTATTGTTTGAGTTGGCTGCTGCTTTTATCATCTGCTGTGAATATTAGATGGGTTGCTTTTTTAATGTCTATATTGCTTTAATATTGTTAGCCACCCCAAATCCATCAATGAACAATTAATGCACTCGAAAGTCCTGCATTTGTAGCCACCCCAAACTTCCCCTTGGGGCAGAGGAGCACACAGAGAGAGACTGCTAAACTGCCTAAATGTAGAAAATATTCCTGGTGGGCAATGTGGAAGAAGAGATAAGACACAGGACTAGAAATAAACATTCAAGTATGATTCCTACCCACCCTCCGCCTCCGTGAGAAAAGGCATTAAGTCAAATACCCGGTAATGGCGTGCAAGAGCTCCTAAGTACTGGCTGTGCTCTGGAAGGGCTGTCTTTTGAGTGAAATACTTTTCTTCATTTCATCCAAAGTAATGGCCTTGTACACTGGCAGCCAGCTGGCTGCCCTTTCCATTAACAACAACAGAGAAATCCAGCTTATTATACGTTAGCACTTGTTAATACCAATACATCTCAAGGTGTTCCCAAAGGATCCACAATAGTTCAATAAAGCAATCTGTTATTATGCCAAGTTAATTATTGAACACAAAGGAGAGAGCAAGCACATGGTCTCTGTTGGCCCCAAACCGTGGTGGCAGAGTTGACTTTTCATGGTAAGGACCTTCAGATCGACAGTGTTTAAAGATGCTTATAGATCTTGAAGGACATATACGGTGTATGGTTCATAGGGCTGTGCATGCCCTCCCCGATCCGGACCTTCCAGATCAGGCCCAAACTGGTTCGGGTCAATCCGGGCTTACCCTGATCCACTCCGGAACTGGATCCGGAGCGAGATTCAGAGGTCTGGATCTATATTTGGACACCATTTTGCCCCCCTTCCCCACTTACCTGTCTCCGTGGTGGACAGCAGAGGCAGGTAAGTGGGGAAGGGGG
Source organism: Elgaria multicarinata webbii (assembly GCF_023053635.1). Classification (NCBI taxonomy): domain Eukaryota; kingdom Metazoa; phylum Chordata; class Lepidosauria; order Squamata; family Anguidae; genus Elgaria; species Elgaria multicarinata. Next base: position 53,675,588 of record NC_086171.1, read on the forward strand.
GACAAAATGGGGGCTGAATAAGCCCCCCTCCCTCTTACCTTGCTCCTTTGTCTGCTGCCACACGGACCACGGCGGTGGCGCACAGCGGAGCCAAGTAAGCCCCCTCCCCTCCCCCACTTACCTGGCTTTGTTGTCTGCTTCAACTGCCGTCCACGCCTAAGGATGGAAACAGGCAATCCCAGCTGCTGTATCCTTTCCTCAGAGTGAAGATGCTCCAGTCCCTTGATCATTTTAGTTGCCCTTTTCTGCACTTTTCCCAGCTCTATAATATCTTCTTCTTTTTTTAGGTGTGGTGATCAGAACTGTACACAGTATTCTAAGTGTGGTCCCATCATAGATTTGTATAAAGGCAGTATGATACTGGTAGTTCTGTTCTCAATTCCTTTTCTTATAATGCCTAACATGGAGTTGCCTTCTTTACAGCAGCTGCACACTGGGTGGACATTTTCATCGAGCTGTCCACCATAACCCCAAGATCTCATTCTTGTTTGGTCACTGTCAGCTCAGATCCCATCAGGTTATACTTGAAGTTACACTTGCTTACATTGAACTGCATCTGCCATTTGGATGCTCACTCTTTCAGCTTGGAGAGATCCCTTTGGGATCTTTACAAGCCCTTTGTGTTTTAACAACCTTAAATAATTTGGTGTAATCAGCAAACTTGGTCACTTCACTGCACTCTCCTAAGTCCAGATCATTTATGAACAAGTTGAAAACAATTGTTCCCAATACTGACCCCAGTTTATGTTCCTATTATTTACAGGGAAAGGCCCAAGGTGGGTGGGACTTAGGCCATTGCTAGATAAGGGTTTAGCCCAGGCTGATACCCGGGCTCACCCCTGTGCGTGCAGATGATGCACAGGGGATCTTGGGGTCAGCCGGGGCTAAACCCTCCCTTGACCCGGGATAACCGGATCCACTTGTGGCCCGGTTTTTCCACAGCCCCGGGCTGAGCCCGGGGCTGCAGAAGGTCTAGCTGGTTCCGCGGCTTTTCCTGGCCACGTGGCTTACTCGTGGATAGCTGGGGAAAGCCGTGCACTGGGCACAGTGCTCCCTGTGCCCATCGGGCTGAGGGGGGGAAGAGCGGACCCGGCAGGAGAGATGAGGGGAAGAGCAAAGCCAGGGTGGGGAGATCACGGGTGGGGGGCGGAGGGGGCATCAGACATGGTGAGCGGGGGGCTGGGTGGACAGGCGGGCAAGTGGACATGGTGAGTGGGGGGCAGATGGTCGAGCGGGCAAGCGAGCAGGGGCAGACATGGTGAGCGGGGGGCGGACAGGTGAGTGGGCGGGGGTGGACATGGCGAGCGGGGGCCGAGTGGGGTTGCAGACAGGCGAGCGGATGGGCGAACGAGCAGGCGGGGGACATCAGACATTGTGAGAGGGGAAATCGGGCATGGGGGAGCAGAGAACCCTTTTTTTTTAAAAAAAGAAGACTTACCTTATCATTGTTGCGCTCCTGCGCACATGCCCCCTTTAAATGTTAAAAAAAATGGCCAACGCGACGGGGCTTTCCCTTACCCTGGCACATCTCACATGTAGAAAGGGGTGACGGCCCGCACATCCAGGCCTCTGCTGAGAAAGGCAACCCATTTTCCCAATTCTTGTACAAAGCCTATGCATGCTGAGGCTTTCTGGGCTTGGCTCTTAAAGAGGCAGTACACAACAGATGGAATTCATCCTTTCCTAAAACACAGAAAATGACCTAGATGATTCATCCAGAATGAACCAGATTTCACCAAAAACCACAAAACAGATTCCTACCATGGAAAGTATTCCCTTTGCCACAGACACTTTTTCAGGCCCTACTCAGGGTAATACGGAGTGGAGAGAATAATTAAAAAATAGAATTTTAGCATGGCAGTGCTGGCATTTTGTAATGCCATCAGAGTGTGTTTGCAATTAGAATCACAAATTTCACTTAGCCATTTCTAACTTCTTCAAACCTGGAGAGGTATTAAAATGATAGTGCTGTGCAAACAAAAATCATTATAATGAACTGTATGTGTTAGAGACAATGACCAGGGCTAGATCTACACTACTGCTTTATAGCGGTACTGAAGTTCACTGATAACTGTTGGAGCACATTACACATTCCATATACTGTAGGGGTGTGCACGGACCCTCCGCTCCGCTTCACTTGCAGATCCGCGATTTTCAGAGTGGGCCGCTTCGCCCCGCCCACGCTCCGCCCACTTCCGCTCCGCTCCGCTCGGAGCTCCGGATCCAGATCGGAGCTCCGTTCCCCCCCCCACAGGCTTGCATTGAAAGCTAAAAAATTATACAACTTTTTTTCTGTTCAAGTTAGAAACCTCACATTTGGCACCATGACACCTCATGGGGGTATACACACGCACGCCAAGTTTCAAAGCAATCCCATCATCCCCTGATTTTTGGGGAATTTTTGAAAATTGGGCACCCCATTCACACCCCTTTCCATAGCTCCGTCAATTTGCACGTTAGAAACCTCAAACTTGGCACCATGATAGCTTATCCATGTGTCCACATGGATGCCAAGTTTCAAGGAAATCCCATCATCCCCTGATTTTTGGGGAATTTTTGAAAATCGGGCACCCCATTCACACCCCTTTCCATAGCTCCGTTAATTTGCACGTTAGAAACCTCAAACTCGCCACCATGAAAGCTTATCCAGGGATACATACGCACGCCGAGACTCAAGGCAGTCCCATCATCCCCTGATTTTGGGGGAATTTATGAAAATCCAACACCCCTTTCCATAGCTCCGTCAATTTTGCACGTTAAAAAAAAACCTCAAACTCACCACCATGACAGCTTATCCAGGGATACATACGCCACACGCCGAGACTCAAGGCAGTCCCATCATCCCCTGTTTTTTGGCGGGGCTTAAACCTGCAAAATTTGGAACTTCCAAAACTCCAAGTGAGCGCAGGAAGGACTTCTCCCCTGAGTCAAAGCCACACACACACACAACATCCCTGCGAGGTGGGCAGGGGAGGAGGGAGAGAAGGCAGGCAGGCATGCAGCTGGCATTTCTGGGGGCATAAGGAAGTGAGCCAAGGATAAGCCAGTAATGCATATAAAATGGAATAAATAAACAAATAAACAAAGGAGGGGTGGAATTAAAAGCAGCAGTGTTGCTGAATAAACAACAAGAAGAACTTTTTTAAAAAGGCTATATCTGTCTTTTACCAGTAATAGGGGGACGTGCCCGGGGGAGAGGGAAGCAGCTGCCAGTTCAACTCAAGACAGCCATTGCTTCACCAACAGCTCTGAGAAGTAAACACTCACTTCAACTCATAATAGGCATTGCTCCACCACTAAGAAGTAAACACTCACTTCGACTCATGATAGGCATTGCTCCACCGTTTTACTCTCTTTGGAAGGCTCTAATGGCCTTCCAGTGCAGGAGAGAGTGGGGGCACGTCCACAATGAGATGCTCTAGGGGAGCTCATCCCCTTGCACCACATCTTTTCAGTTGTCCCCCAAAGTTAGGGTGGGTAGCAGTGCTGTGTTTCTATCTCTTATTCTTGGCTTAGTGTATGATTTCAGGTTGAGTTTGTGCATTTGGTGGGGCTGCTGTGTTAAAAAACACTGGGAAAAGTCCGTTCAGATGAAGAAAGAGAAGTTTCCCAGAATCCCAAGTTACCCGTTTTGCCTATGCCCTCCTCTAACTTTGGGATCATGTGATCATGACCGGGAGCTGACTCTGCCCCTCAGCCCTTTGAAAAAGGTACTTTCCCGCCGATTTTTTAAAAAATTCTAGCGCATGACCCGCACCACGCAGAGAGGTGAGAGTAGTCTCCAAATGACCCCCATCCACGACTCTCTGTGCACAAGAATTTTCAGAACGATAGCTTAAAAATCAACCCAGTTATCCCCGATTGTTTTCCGCAATGCAATCCTATGGGCGAAAACCTCCATTTGACCCACGCTGTCCCTGTTTGTAATGTTTGTTGACCCGATTTTTAAAAAAATATAGCACGCGACCCGCACGACGCAGAGAGGTGAGAGTAGTCTCAAAATGACCCCCATCCATGACTCTCTGTGCACAAGAATTTCCAGAACAATAGCTTCAAAAACAACCTAGTTATGCGCGATTATTTCCCGCAATGCAATCCTATGGCGAAATGTTTTCAAGATGGCGACCGGAGTGCTCCGCCTGAACTAGGAGCTCCGAAAAATGGCCGCTTCTCTTCGCCTTGCTTCTAGGGGTCTGCGGTCTGCTTCTACTCCACCTCTGGGTAAGGCGGAGCAGGCCAATCCGCTACTGCTTCTCCGCTCCTAATCGGAGCGGAGCACATGCCTAATATACTGCTTTCATAGTGAGATTTCCTGCTTTTTATTTCACCCAATTAAAACCAATAGGACTAAATTAATCCATGTGCTGGTATTAACATTCAAAGCCCTAAATTACTTGGGACCTGAAGGATCATCTTCTCCTATATGTACCTGCCTGGACCTAAGATCAGCTTCAGCAGTCCTTCCCCAGGGGCCACCAGCAAAGGAAGTGAGGTGGGTGGCTACCAGGAAGATGCCCTTTTCAGTTGTGGCATCCTAGTTGTAGAATGAGCTTCTCAGAGATGCTCACTTGGTGGCTACATTGTATTCTTTCCCCAGGCATTTTAGTCTTTCATCTTCTATGGTTTTAAGTCTGTTAACTGTATTTTAAACCTTTGCACCACACTGCTGCAAAGGTTTTTATTTTGGTTTTGGTTTTGATTTCATACTGTAGTTTTAAACTTTTATATTGTATTTTATAATGTTGTGTTTTAGAGTTTTAATTAGGGCAGTCCAAGCCTTGGGCCTTGGATTCAGAAATCCGAATAACGGAGGCCATTTCATGCCATTTTATTATGGATCCGCCATTTTGTTGCCTAGCCCTAGGCCCCTCCATACAGCCTACAACTCCCAGCATGCATTGCCTGGGAGGGCTGTACTTACCAGGGCCCAGGAGCAGAGGGAATATAGGGAATAGCTGCCACCATCCCCAGGTCCTCTGTGCGATCAGCTGCTTCCCAGGGCGATCGGCTGCTTCCCAGGGTGATTGGCTGCTGCTGCCTCAATCAGGAAGTCTCCAAAGACCCTGGAGGGGCCCACGTGACTTTTGCAGGTGCCTGTTTGGGGACCAGTCCCAGTTGCCCTGGAGATCCCTGTTTTTCTGGAGGTTTCCAGGGTTTTCCGGGTCATCTGGTCACCCTATTTGCCTTGGTGAACTTGTGGGTCCAAAACCCTGCTCCAGCAGTGAGCAGCCACATTCTTCTGGGAAATTCATAAGGAAGACCTTGGCCAGATCTACACCAAGCAGGATATGACACTTTGAAAACGGTTTGAAAACTGTACGTGTAGTGTTTTCCTGGGCCCCAACAGTGGTGACTACTGTTATAAACCATTTTAAAGCTGTAGTGTAGATCCTACCCAAATGAAGACAGTTGTTTCTTGCTGTTTATCCCCAGCGTCTGACGCTCACAGATCTATTGTACCTGAACACGGAGCTTCTGTTCTTCTTAGTGATTATGCCATTGACAGACCTCCCCTCCGTGAGTGTATTTAATTAAAAAGCCATCAGAGCTAGGGGCAATTGCAGCTTCCAAGATATAATTTCTTAAGTTAATTATGTGTTGCATGAAGAAACAATTCCTTTTGACAATTAATTTCATTAGATGACCCTTTTTGAAAGACAAAGAGAATATTTATTTTCTCCATCGTGCTCCCAGTAGTTGTCTTCTTTCTAAATGAAACATTTCAAATTTCTTCTTTCTTTATAATATATATATATATATATATATATATATATATATATATATATATTCCTCACCTAGGAATTTGTGACCTATTTCTAGTCCATGTCACTTTTGTATATATTCACAGATACGTCTGATGTTTCCTGATTCAGCATCAATTTGCAAGAGGTGGGGAGGGGGTTGGACTCAATGGCCTTGTAGGCCTCTCCCAACTCTACTATTCTATGATTCTATGAAAATCTGTGCAAAAATTACATTTAATTATGCATTTTTGTAGGGACAAGGGAAAATGTCATTTGGTCTGCATTTTCAAGTAAACACATCTAATTTGCACTTCCCCAACTCATATGTGGATCAGAACACATCCTTCAGAATGCGCAGTTTTCTTAATTCTGAAATGCAGTTTTCAGCTGAAAAAAAATGCAAATAAAATGCATATGTTAGATAAACATGTTTATGAAAGTAAGTACAATTTTTCATGAAATAATAATAATTATTATTAATGTTATTTCAGACTAAATGGATGTACGATTGAATACTGGCATCATATGAGCACCACTATACAAACACTCACAAGAAGTTTTTAAAGATGCCATTCTGATGTTTCAACATAATCCACAACAACCTACATTGTCTTTCAGGACCTCTTGACTATTTTCCAGCACCACAAATCTTCTCCAGCACTTTCCAATAGTTTAGTTCAGCTCTCAAACCTGATGCCCTCCAAAGTTTTTAGACTACAATTCCCTGCATTCTTGACCATTGGTCATGCTAGGTGAATAGGAGTTGACATCAGACAAGCATTTTTTTGCATGCTCATTACTGGGCACTGATGTATTTTCATGGGTCCCTCTCAAGACACTGTCTGCCTCCTGCATGCCTCCCACCCAGTCTAGCCTTCTTTGCACCACAACCCCCCCCCCCCAGTAAGTCTGACTTATTTTTTAAAAATGGAAGTTTCAACTTGTTGCTAATATGCAGGAGAAACAGCACGATCAAAATGGCCCACTGAATGGGCCACGTGCAAGTTGTTTACTTCCACTTTCAAAAGAGGAAGTAACAAGGGACAAATGCGTAGGTGGAGAAGCGACGGTAAGCAAACACGATTTCCTCCTGTGTGATGATGCTCCAAGTCCAAAACATTTGGAGGGCACTAGATTGGGGAAGGCTGGTCTAATTAGCTGTCCAATTTCTTCACCTTTCAAATTAGACATGCATATCAACACATTTAGGGGCTAACTCCACATTACTTTAAATGTGTCTCTTTCAGCAGGTGTGCAGGGTTTTTTAAATTAAAGCTGTGTGTGTGGGAGTCTGATCTGGATTGAGACCACAGCATAAGGAGAAGGGAGGTTTCACCCTTCCCTCTCCCACCTCAATCCTGAAAACATGTTGTAAAAAACCTTTGCACCAATAGTGTAGGTATGTATATATATATATATATATATATATATATATATATATATATATATATATTACACAGGGCAGTATCCCCCAGATCAAAGACACATACACCCTGGTCCCAGTCCAGATCAGCCTCCCCACTCTGCATATTTGATTTTAATAGAGAGAGAGAGAGAGAGAGAGAGAGAGAGAGAGAGAGAGAGAGAGAGAGAGACCAACAATCCCTGACATTGCTTCAAGCAACACCTTTAAAGTAATGAGAAGTAAAGCTGAGGTTCTACACCCACTCACCTAGGAATCAGCCGCACCTGAGAATAAGTCCCAATGGCACTTACTTCTGTGTAGACATGCATAGGATTTCACATTCAGTCTTGCCATATGAAGTCCTCAACCCTAATCCCAGAGGAATATCCTCTATATGAGAAGATATAAGCTCACAGACACACACACTCACCCCTCTCCACAAATGTGGATCTATTCTGAAGCACGTCTGATTCTCTCAGCAAGATGCAATTTTGCTCCAAGAACAGCCTCTGTATCCACTGACCATAGGACAGCAGCTATGAACTATGAAAATGGACTATGAAGTATTTTTGAGCATCTTCCTCCTAATACATGTGCTTTTGTATGCCTTTTTACTAGTAATAGACACATTTGTTTGCAAGCAGATTTCCTAATATAAGGCATTTTTGAACATTATTGTCTCTAATATGTGCAATTCTTTACACTTTTCTTTTTATTGGAGAACTCCATTGAAGAATTTGGCGAAGTGTGAATTTTAAAGAATAACTGCGTATTAGTTCATATAGCAGTTTGGAAGTCTAAAATTAGGTAAATCCACATTAAAATGCAAACTCAACACATCCTCCCTCCCATCCTTACTTCCGGACAATGAGAAAAGAGGAAGCAGAGGCTTTGTTGCCTGGTGACGGTGTTGCCTGAGTAAACACATTCAGTTCTCACCCCCACTCCCAAAAATCAGAGTTATCCACCCAGCACCTATACTTGATAGAACAGGCAAGGCATATCCTTTACAGCATAGGGATCAGCGTAGGGGGCTGGGTTACTATACTGCTTTCTTGGACCAAATGATACTGAAGATCCTTGCCGTCGTATCCTGCAAACAATGTCTAAGTGTTCACAGGCCTCATGCATTGGATACCAATTATCAGTTTTGGGTTTATTCCATCCCCCAGGCCTCATTTGGAGCCTTAGTCACCCATTCCTCCCTGAGTTATGAATTTCTCAGAAGGAGTAGGATGTTCAGCCAAAATGTGGTTTGAACACCATTACGCACTGAAAAGTAAATTCAGCTCTCATGTTAAGGGCCTCCTCACACATTATACTTTAACATGTGTGTGTACAATACATACTCCTACAAATTCAAAATGTGCATGCGATAGATGTGCATTTGCTGCTGCATATGTCACACCTATATGCCCACTAAGGAGCTGAGGTTGGCCATAGATTTCCATCTCCCATACATCTGGAAAAATATGGACTTGCTCCCTCTTGCATGTATATAGCTGTTCTCAGTCTTGCTGATTATTCAAACTCTAGTTTGGGCTTCCACACTTTGGCCTATCAGCCACACACATCCATGCCAACCCACCTGTACCTTAAGGTCATCCATGAGGCCCTTCTCCAAGTTTCCCCTCAAACTGAGTGGGGGCTTCTTCTTTTCTTCTTCTTTTCTTGTGAATGGTTCACCAATTTTGGAATGCTTTCCCAAGGGAAGCTCACTTGGTATCCACATGACTATCTTTTCAGTAGGGATGTCCACTGCTGGGAAATCTAGTTCTTGTTTTACTCTATGGAGTTCCACAGCACGTATGATTTGATTTGTGTTTGCGAGCTGAGCTGTGAACTTTCCCTTGAACTCTGGGAACTTTTTTTCTTTCCTTTTTTTTTGCACACTCCCTGCAGATTTCTGAGGAATTTGTGTAAATTTCTGAGCAATTTGTGCAAACTATTGCCAAATTTGTGTACATTTGGCTGTAATTTGTACAAATTGCTCAGAAGCATGCATAAATTTCAGAACATGTGGAAAAATATGCAAAATGTCTGGCCCCACTCACTGCAGACCAAGTCAGGTACTGCAATGGGAACCAGAACAAAATCTAGGGGAGCGAACCTAGGGAAAGTTGTTGAATTCCACTCCTCACATATTTTTCTGACTTCCCTACTTTTCAGAATTATTTCTTCTCATTCTTGTTCTCCTGAGATTTTGAAGTATTTTAGTATTTTTAAGTGTTTAATTATTATTATCTTAGTCCATGTGATTAAGGGCCTTGCTAGACCTGCCGGCTTATGCCGGCAGGGAGGCGGGGCCGAGGCGCGCTGAAGTTAGCGCGCCTCCCCCAGGCTACCACACGCATGACGCGCAGGGACGTCACGTCCCTGCGGCGTCTGCCATTTAAAAATTTTTTTTAAAGGGGCCGGGTGCGGCCCGAAGACTCCGGAGAGGTAAGTGGTTTTTTTTGGGTTTTTTTTACCGGGGGGGGGGCGAAGGCTGGGAGGGTGGGTGCCAGGGTGGGTGGCACGGGGGGAGGGCGGGTGCAATCGCGCTGCCCGAGCCTGGGCAATGCCTGGCATGGGGCGGCATTGCAATGCCGCCCCATGCCAGGCATTGCCCGGGCGGCGCGCGGCGCAATCGCACCTGCCCTCCCCCCGTGCCACCCACCCTGGCACCCACCCTCCCAGCCTTCGCCCCCCCCCCCCCCCGCCGATGGGCACAGCGCTCCTATGAGCGCTGTGCCAGGTCCGCGGCTTTTCGTGACTCCTCGCGAGTAAGCGAGGAGCCGCGAAAAGCTGCGGAAGTCCCTAGACGTTCCCCAGCTCTGGCCTGAGGCCGGAGCTGGGGAAAAGGCGCGCCATAAGCGAATTCGCTTATGGCGCGTTGGAGGAGGCCTCAGCATGGCCTGTCTCCGGATTCCCCTGTGCGTCATCTGGACGCACAGCAGGGAAGCCGGGACAGAGGCGCGCTAAGGCCTCGTCTAGGAAGGCCCTTAGTTTCAACTATTATACCTGATGATGGTCATTTTAGTTGCTTTTATTCATATAGTATATTTTATGTTTTGTTGCATTGTTTATTAGTTTTATATTTTTGCTTGTTTTTATTGGGATCTTTTTTGTGAGATCTTATGTTTTGTACAGCACCCAGCGAAGCATATTTATGAAGCATTTAATAATTAGATCAAATAAATAAATAAATAAATGCAGATTCTAATTCTTATGCATGGCATCCTTTTGAAGTTCTAAGATATGAAACAAGCATAGAAAGAAAAATAAACACTGTGCTGTTTACTATCAGAGCAATCTTATGTAATTTTGTTCATAACTACGTCCCACTAGGCTCAATGGGGCTTACTTCCAAGCAAGTATGCTTAGGATCACAGCCTAGGTATTATTTTAGGACTGCAAATGTTCAAATACAATTTGCAAAATGACTTTCTGGGATAACAAGACAGATTACTAAAAGCAACTAGAAAGATCAATTGAAAACAGTAATCCAGCAGATGGATTGCAACCTCAAGTGTATGAACTCATTCAAGCATCCTCTGGCTCAGATGGTGCCACCTCTTCTTGAGATGATACTGTTCTCTCATGGGCCAGCAGCAGCTTTTCCACAAGAGTGTCTCTAGCACAGCTGGTGGCACAAATCTTTTCACCACATTTTTCCATTGAGATGTTTAATAAAGTCCACATGAGTGAAGGACTGCTTGTTGGAAAACACTGCTTGTCCTTTAGCATACAGAACAGTTGCAAAGAATGTGGGAATAACAGAGAACAGCTGTAGAGTCACTTTCTTGTTTCAAGCATCTGAAAATTGCAACGAGAGGAAGGGGGGGGAGACTTCCGGCACAGTATGTCTCCCCTATTTTATTCATCTTAATCCCCATTCTCTGCTTCCTCTCCATAGGATTCGAATCCCTGTTCCACAAAGAAAGATGATGCCTTTGTCTTGAAATGCATTACCCCCTTTACAATAACGGGACAGCTCTTGGGGCATTGGCTTGAGAATTGTTGCCTGTGTATCTCTTGGATTAATTCACACTATGATATAAGTTTCTGCTGCTTATGTATTCCATACATGTATTATTGTTCCATATGTGTGAAATAGTTCTGCTGGAACTGTTAGATTTCTCATTCTGTACGTCCTTAAGAAAATATTTCCACCTCCGGTGGTACAAAGAAAAGCCCTGGTATTTTGTTCATCTGTGGGCCATATTTACCTAAACAGAGAAAATGTGTTTATTGTGAAAAGGGAAGAAATGTTCCAGGAGACACAAACTGAGGTGAAATAAATAATGTCTGAGGCCTAAATCGTAAAAATCTGACTTATTCTTTGGCTATGCAATTTTTTTGTAGGATATTTTCTTTTCTTTTTCCTTTCCCTTTTTTCTTTGCAGCGAAAATAATCATTTGAGAAAGAGCCACACTTCTTCTAGGGATGCGGGGAGGGGAGAGAATCACCTTTCTCTGAAAAACTTCAATCTCTTCTGTTCTTAATTCTAGCTCTTTTCAACAGGGCATCTGGAGAGCGACAGTTGTACAGTACAACTCCTTATCTCACCAAAGGGCTCAAAAAGAGGGAGAAGGTGATGGATTCATTTAAAATGGCAGTTAAATTTTGAAAGAATTTTTTGCTCTGGTTTATGGGATCCCTCCTACCACCCCAGCACCAGATTGGCAGAATTGTGTGTGTGTGTGTGGTCTTTTGTAGAAGGTGAAAGGTTTTGCTGCTACTAGCCATGGAGGTCTGCTCTACGCATGCAACAGAGTGAGATGGCAGGGCCACCATCTTATGGGTAAGAGATAATATTTTTCAATGCTTTCCTACATTAAATGCCATCACTATCAACAAGTCAAAGGGGTTCATCAGACGAGCATTTTATCACTCGCTCGCTACTGCCCACTCATGGGTTTTTTGAGTGTCTTTTAGACGATGACGTCCACCTTGCATGCACCTCCTGCTCCTTCTTGTCTTTTTTTCCATCACAAAATTAACCCCTTTCAATCCAACTTTTTTGGGGGGAGGGGGAAATGGAATGTATCACTGTTTCCTGCTCTGTGCAGGAAAAGCCATGTGATAAAAACACCCCATGAATAGGCCACGTGGTCTTTTTTTACTTCCTTTTTCTTCTCTGGTAAGAAAGAAGAAGTAATGTGGGACAGGAGCAGGGGTGGAGAAGCGACGTTAGGGATGGTAGGGAACCATGATCCCACCGCCCCATCTGATGATGCTCATAGAGTTGGAAGGAGCCTCAAAAGTCCTTTAGTCCAGGGTTGGCCAGAAGGTAGATCTCCAGACTTCAACTCTCAGACATTTTGACCATTGATCATGCTGACAACAGCTTCTGGGACTGGTTCAAAACATCTGGATATCTACCTATCTGGCCGATCCCCCCAGCCAGTGCAGGAAATCTACCATTACAGCATCCCTGCTAGGCGGCCATTCAGACAATGCTTAAAAACCTCCATCAAAGGAAAGTCCCCCAGTCTGCTCCATACATTTTCCCCCTAATGTTTAATTCAATTCCCCTTTCTTGTACTTGAACTCATTGTCTTGTCTCCTCCCCTCTGAAGCATCAGAAATTTAATTGGCTCCATCATCTATGTGATGTCCCTACAAATATTTCTAGATGGCCATCCTATTGCCTTTTAATCCTCTCTCCTCCCAACTAAACAGACCCAATTCCTTCAAGTTTTCTTCATAGGAACTGGTCTCCAGGCAATCTTCATTGCCCTCCTCTGGACCTATTCCAGTTTGCTGATATACTTCTTTAACTGTTGTGGCCAGAACTGGACAGAGTATTCATGGTGAGGTTTGACAAAAACAGACTAGAGTGGTAGGATTACTTCTTGTGATCTGGCCATGATACTTCTGTTGATGATACATCAAGATCTAATCTCACGGGGCCCTGGTCAGGTGAGATCTTGATACCATGTGGCATCAAGTATTGGGAGACTTTCCTTGCCAAAAGCTCTGGGCAAGGCAAAAGGCATTGACAATTATTGTCAGCCATTGCCAGTTGTACAGGCAGAGGTGTGTTTGATGCTCCATGTCCCCTCATTCAGAGTTCAACATGTTTATCAGCCCAGCTGAGCAGCTCATTCATTGCTCCTTTAGCATGGGGAACAAGCAATCTTTATTAATGGGAAAGGAAGTGTGCATATGGTACATTTACCTGAAACCATCCTTATTTACAAGCACAACAGTATCTACTCTATTTTCAGATTATTTTCCAAGATGGGCTAATGCTGCATACACTGAAGTTTGCAGTACTGTCGAAGGATTGCTACAACAGTTCCATATTAGCATGGGAGAGTGATTTTTCACAAACATGCTCATCACTGAGAAGCACCTGTCTCATTGAAAATAAATGGACTGTGCCCCTAAATCACTCAGGTACCTCTGAAAAAGCAACCAAGATTCAACTTAATCAGGCATTTAAATTTAAGCTTAAATACGGATGGTCTTAATTGCTTTCTGAATGGATGCTTAATTAGCATAAGCAAAGGGCAAGAAGGGGTGGAATGGGAATGCTAGCTTTGTTTTAAAAATGAAAGGCTAAAACAGTTAGATTAAGTAATTTGGTTAGGCTGGCAGTAGAAGACCCGTTCTCTGCCTTGGAAGTCACGTGAATTCCCACAGCTGGACTCTTATGAGCTCACATATGGATTCACATATCATACATTAAGAAATGGTAATTTCAGTCTAATTATATGGGTGATGGGGAATGAAACAAAGCTCAGTTCTTATTGCTGGTTGGTTTCAGAAAGTGCACCACCTCCCAAGTTATAATTTTATTTTATTTTGTGACGGTTGATAACAAAAAGAGATTAACATTGACCTTTATCGATTTTCATCCATCATACCAATTAGAGTATTTCTTGTGTTGCTTTGCACTGCAAGTCTGTCATTCAATCTGAATAAAACTCATCCATTGCTCATATAGATGTTCTCCATGTTAATGGGAGTTAAGCATTTTAACACAGACAAAGGACATTTCTACATGAAGCTTTTCTTCCTGGAACTGTATCCTGCTCCCTCTTCAGTCATGGGCCCTTAGAATGGCTGTTTTTATCCTGAAACTTTCCATTTCTTTTCTTTACATGGAGAGGCAGGACCTCTCTTGAGCAGCGGCATCGCTGAGAGTCAAGTCTTTGAGCTCCATCAGATGGGGGGAAATCACGCTTCCCTACTTACTGGGATCTTTTTTTGTTGTGGAAAGAAGACTAGAAGGGGCAGGAGATGCACAGGAGGCAGATGACATTGTGAATAGGACCAGCGAAAATCCATGAGTGCTCAGTAACAAGCGTGCAATAAAATGCTCGTCTGATGACGCTCTTTATATGATGGTTTGACTCTTGCATCTTCCTCTGTGGATCAGGCCCATTTTCCTCCCCTTAGCCAGTTATTGTTTCCCCTGTTGTGATTGGCTTATCCTTCCAGTATGGGCAACTGGATAGCTAAGCCTTACAATAAAAAACAACAACTACCCATCTCTCTATAGGCAGAAGGGAAATCTCATACACCCAAAGGGAAAGCAAGTGGAAGAAAAGTGGTGAATTCCTGTTCAAGATCTAAGTGGTGTGTGTGTGTGTGTGGGAGGAAGACTTAAAAGGGATAAGATGGAGGAGGGGCTAATCATGACATCCATATACAAGCGTGTGTGTTTTTACTTTTAACTTGTGAGAGCAGGTCTCTCTCCTCCCTTTCCCCTTGCTGAGCCCAGGGTTACAGCAGGACCTCTAGAGGGTGCCTCAATGGAAAATATGAAATGCATCTTCCTCAGTGGAGAAGGCAGCCAAGGGCTGCTTTCTACTTTTCACAGGGCCACCTGGCATCTAGTCTTGTCAGCAACCCCTGCTCAGCAATGGCCGTCCTGCTGACCTGCTGATGCAACTACAAATGGTGGTGGGAATGGGGAAGCAACAGATGCCCCATCGTTGTCACAGCCTGATAACCACGCCCCTCCGTTCCGCCCACATAAAGTGAAAAGGCAACAATACACAGGCAGGCAATGGCAGTCTGATGGTGTGAGTAGAAACAAAATACTGCATTTCCCCCGGCTTAAAATAAAATGAGTATGGGCACTTTTTCCAACTCTACAATATCCCATTTTAGGTGAGGTAACCAGAAATGTTCTTAGTATTTTTATTTATTTATTTATTTATTGCATTTCTATACTGCCCAATAGCTGAAGCTCTCTGGGTGGTTTACAAAATTAAGACAATTCAAAGTATAAAACAACAATATAAACCATAATATAAAATACAGAATAAAAGCACAACCAAGATAAAAACAGCAGCAAAGCAAAAATACAAATTTAAAACAGCGAAGTTAAAATTAATTTATGGACTGTTAAAATACTGGGAGAATAAAAAGCTTTTCACCTGGTGTCTAAAATAATATAATATAGGTGCCAAGCGAATCTCCTTAGGGAGTTCATTCCACAGCTGGGGTGCCACAGCAGAGAAGGTCCGCCTCCTGGTAGCCACCTGCCATACTTTCTTTGGCAGGAGTTCATGGAGAAGGACCCCTGAGGATGACCTTAGGATCCGAGCAGGTACATATGGGAGGAGGCGTTCCTTCACACACCCTGGCCCCATGTCGTTTAGGGCTTTAAATGTTAATACCAGCACTTTGAAACGGGCCCGGACCTGGACTGGCAGCCAATGAAGCTGGAAAAGGACTGGTGTGATGTGGTCTCATCGGCCAGGTGAAGTATTCCAAGTGTGGCTGCAGCCTACATTTGTGTAAGGGGAGTATGATCTTGGCAGTTTTATTTTTGATTCCTTTCCTAATTATGCCTAACATGGGATTTGCCTTTTTCACTGCAGCCACATTCTGGATCAACTTTTTCACTGAGCTATCCACCACAACTCCAAGATTTTTTTCTTAGCCAGTCAGTGCTAGCTCAGATCCCATCAGCTTATATGTGACTTGGGGATTTTTTGTCCCAACATGCATCACTTTACACTTGCTTACTTTGAACCACATTTACCAGTTTTACGCTAGTTTTGAGAGATCATTTTGGAGCTCTTCACAGTCCCTTTTTGTTTTAAACATCCTTAATAATATATTGTCACCAGCAAACATGGCCACCTCACTGCTCACTCCCAATTCCAGGTAATTTATGAACAAGTTGAAAAGCATTGGTCCCAATACAGATGCCTGTGGGATATCACTTTTTATATCACTCCATTAGGAGAGTTTACCATTTATTTCAACTCTCTTTCTCTGTTCTTCAACCAGTTAATGATCCATAAGATGTCCTCTTCTCTTATTCAATCTCTGCTAAATTTGCTTGGAAGTCTTTGGTGAGGGACTTTGTCAAAAGCCTTTTGGAAGTCCAAGTAAACAATGACTACCAGATCACCCAGTCCACATGTTTATTGACACTATCAAGCAACTCTAAAAGCTTAGTGAGACGTGATTTACTTTTGCAGAAGTCATGTTAATTCTTTTTCAGCAGGGCTTGTCCTTCTACAGTATATGCTTACTACCTTTAGTAATGCTTTCAGCCAATTTACAAAGATCATGTTCAATTAGATTTTCAAAAAAACACAACACCTATATGGTAACAAAATTTGTTCTGAGACCTAGTGCCCAGAATGACTGGTGTTCACATTGTTTTACTGTTATGTTAGTAAATGCTGGTTTCCCCTGATGCACATAAGTCATGAGCTGTGGAATTCAGCTATGGCTCATCCCAGATTTTTTGCTGAAAGGTAGAAAGAGACCCAGTGGAACCATTAATCCAATACATTGGCTTATGTTTCACATGTCAAATGTAACTCAGCGTGCCACTAACATAATATCGATGAAAACTGGACTTCATGATAAATGCACCTCACCTGCATTAGAATCCACTGTTCTTAGAAATAAAACTTACACTATATAAAATACTGCCTTAACATATTGATGTGGCTCGGTTGGTGCCCCAAAGCTGGATTTTCCATTCTGTCCATATACAAAATAATAGGTTGAATCCAGATGTAGTCATATTTAAAGTAAGCTCAAAGAAACCAATGGGACAACTAAGTTCCATGGATTTCAATAGGTCTACTCTAAGTATGGCTAAATCTGACTCTAATCCGCTATGTTCTTGGTGATGATGCTTACTGGTAATTTCTCTCTTCTCTTTCTTACTGGATAACACTGAACATCCATTACCTGAACTCTGACTATGGCCAGCTTGACATTCACAGGAAACACACATGCATGACATGATGATGCCTCATTTTGTATCCTTGCCATCTAGTAGTCACAGGTAGACTGTCCCTAGATATGGGGGTTGGTTTTCAGCTATCATGGCTAATAACTATGGTAGACCTGTAGACCTATTCCCAGTGAATGCTGACATATTCCAGTGAAATCTCTGGAGTCCCATTAAGATCTTAAGAATTCCAGCATTCCATAAAACAAATAGATATTATTATTTTTTACACCTTTAAAGATCTGTCCTTGGTGGATCTGGAAACTAACTTAAAAGCTAGTAGCAATGTGTGCCATTAATTAATTATTATTCATAACTAATTAATTAAATACATTTATTTAATGAAATAATTATTTATTTATAATAATATGAAATTAAAAATGCAACGGTAAGAACTTTAATTTCTTTTTAAGCACTTGAACCATTTAAAAGGAGAAGCTTCAGTGATTTCATGATAAGGCTCGTATCATATTTCCCTGCCGTGGCTGAGAATTGGCATTGTGTTGGTTACATGAAGCAGGTGAAGAAGTGCATTGGAAAAGTCAGGGGCTTAGCCCAACTTTTCCTGCTGGACAAGGGCCAGCATGGCTCTTCCACCATCTGTCCTCGCTCTGATGCTGCATCAGGGGCATTCCTGGGCAGAAGGCAACCTCCCATTGGTTGCTGGAAACCAGGAGAGGGGAAGGCCCAGTGAGTTGAATGGTTGCCAGAAAGCCCACACTGTCTCCTGCATCGGGATTACCTGAGGCCACCCGTCAGCTGCAAAAGTGTGTTTTTTCCCCCTAAAGTGGGGCAAACCAGCACTGTGAAGGCCGTCTCCTGGTGAAATCTCAGGAGATGCTACCGATATCACAGAAATATGTCAAATCCCAGCAGCACTTTGGCATCCATGACATTGGAGCACAGGCTATTAACATTATGCTCACTGCATCTTATCTTACTGGAATACTGGAATTATCAGCAGCTCACATAACATGACCCCCATAAGAGACTCCTGAGTGCTAAATAAATTACCAATCCATGCTGCGGTGTAGTGAACCAGGGTTCGCAAGGACACAGCGCTGGGCCTTTTCGATTAGCAGGGATGCTGACATCATCTGCCACTCGCCTCAGAAATCTCTATTTCCCCCTGAGCTTAGCTGCGATTCATACAGAAGTAGGAGAAAATAAATTTTCCCAGCAACAATGGATTGCTCCCATTGTAATGGAAAGTATTTGCGAGTACTTAGGCCTCATCTACACCAAGTAGGATATTGCACTATGAAAGCAGTATATAAAAGGCAGGAGCCGCACCAAGAAGGCTATAGTGGTACGAAAGCAGTATGTGATATGTGTCAATGGGTCCCAACAGTTGTCAGTGCATTTCAATACTGCTATAAAGCAGTAGTGTGGCTCCTGCCTCTTATATACCACTTTCATAGTGCAATATCCTGCTTGGTGTAGATGAGGCCTTGGTTATAAATGGGTAATTAAGGCCCATGAGCTTTCCAAAAGACCCGCTCCTGGTGGAGAAAAAACAGCTATAACTGGTTTGTTGCTATAAATCAACACAGCTGCCTGCATTTTTGGACTTTCCTATGGCTGTGGGGCGCCTGCACATCAAAATGTACCACTACACTACTGCATCCATGGTATTTGGGTGTGTGTGTCAGAGAGAAACCTGAAGAACAAGTGACCTGCCATGCCAATGATGGAGAAACTCATTGTATTGGATCCAGATCTCAATATGCTTAAAATATCCCCATTGAATTCAATGGAACTTAAGTTAATCATGACTAACTAAACCTGCCAAGACGCGTGTCATCTCTGAATTTATCCTTTGGTAATTGTGGGAATATGCTTCCATCCAGAAACTTGAGGTATTGAAGTGCTTTAATAAAGCTTCACAGATGCTTCTTCCCCAGTGCAAAATAACTGACTCATGAAATATTGGTAGCATAATGCTGTGAAGAGCATTTTCTGACATATGGTGTACACATGGTTAAAGAATGTGAGGTTTTAACTGGTGACCGCTAAATGGTTTCTCCTACTAGGTTGTAGATTTCCCATCATTTCAAGGGGCATATCTCAGCAATTCTGAAATGGCGTATTGCAATATAATGTAGAAAAACAAAAGCATTTTAAGATGTGTCATGTTATACTTTAAGGTTGAACTGTGGATGTAAGTTTGTATTATTTTACTCTCTTTGTAAATTTCGACCATCTCTTGCAAATTCTGCCTGCTACTCTTACATCTAAGCAACCTAAACACTCCAGATTTAGCACATTTATCTTAATTAACTTGAGGGTTTATAAAAAAAAAACACTGACATTTAACTGCGGCTTTAAGTTTACAAGGCTGAGGTCTTTACATTTGAATTTAGTTTTACAAGACTGAGGTCTTTTCATTTAACATTAAATTCACAAGATTTAGTGGTCCTGCTGCTGCAGTGCTTAATAAGACAGACTGATCAAGAGCTTAGCTTGCTAGAGCAAAGCACACCATTTGCCCAGTGTAATTCAGTTCCTTTGCAGAATGATTCACTCAGCAAAAGAGCTGAGCTGTGTTGCAAAATATTGATGAGTTTGCAAAGCAGCTACATAGTATAATCATCTCAGTGCTGGTATCATTTACCTCAATTGCCAATAACATTATTTAGGGAACTTTGAAGGTAAGGGCAGAACAAAAGCAAAAAGCATCATCAGATGGGGGGGAATTGTATTTCCCTACTGTGGCTATGGCCTCCTGCTGCTGTCCCACAATAGCGATGATTTCTTTGCACAGGGAGAGGAAGCGGAAGCAGCAGCAACGACCACATGAACGAATCAGTCAGCATTTTTATTGTGCTGTTTTTCCAACACATAGGAAATAGTGGCAAGTTTCCCTTTAAAAAAATAAGTCAGATTTACCAGGGTCTATTTTGTCATGGAAAAAAGACCAGAAGGGGCGGAAGGTGAGAGGGAGGTGGACATCGTCGTCAAAATAACACGTGAAAAAACATGAGTGGGCAGTAATGAGCGTGCAACAAAACTGATGATGCTCAAAGTCAAGAGAGCAGCTTACACTGTGGCCACAGCTAGACCTAAGGTTTATCCTGAGATCATCTGGGGTTCGCCCCTGCCTGAGCACTTAATCCCCTGTGTGTCACCTAGATGAACAGGTTTGACCCCTGGATGATCCAGGGATAAACCTTAGGTCTAGCTATGGCCTGTGATTCTGTGAATGTTTACTCAGAAGTAAGTCCCATTGTGCTGAAGGGGGCTTTACCCAAAGAACTGTGTATAAGATTACAGTCTTACAAATAGGTTTCTTTAAAAGAGGAAGGATTAGCTATTGTGTATACATGTATACTTTATATCAGTCACCTCTTCCCCCCTCCCCATTTTTACGCTAGAACAGATGCAGGGTGTGTGATCCAGATTGGGACCTTAGCATGGGTTATGGTGGTAGGAAGGCTTTTAAGATCTGGATCAACCCTTCCCCTCTGCACCTCTCCCCCCTCCCCACATTTTTCTCTAGATATAGCTACTAGACCCAGATTTAAAGTAACGCCTGTTTTGACCCTTAGTGATTCCCCCTTTATATACCATGAGAGACCATGGCCTTCACACTCACCAGGAAGTATAAGCAAAGTCAGTATTTTCTGTCCTGAAATATATCTGCTGGGATTTTTAATTTTCACTTATAAAATTTGACAAAGCTTTCTTCTCCCAAAGATGATTTACATTTCAGAAGATTTCCAACATAATAATGGCAAACAAACTATTGGAATGGCATACTTTGAAGCCAACTGATCTTGCTCAGTCAAATGTAGATTCTCCCTTCAAACTTCTTTTTTTCTTCATAGTCCTTCACAGTTAATTCCAGCTGTGTGTGTTCTGCAGACCCACGCTGAGTTTTCATGGTGGAAATAATGGCCCAGCTTCTCCCTTCACATTCAGCACACGTACAAACATAAATAAAGCCATTACATTTGGAACTCATTAAATTAAGGAAGTTAAATAACAGCAGCATTGAAGGAATAGCAACATCGACTGTTCATGTAACTTTACAAATTTGCCTAAACTACACCCAAGGATGTAAGATGTGTGTGTGTTTGCAAGTGGAGAAGGAAGCATAGAATGAAGACACAGACACCAGAGCTTGGCATAAACTAAGGGCCTCTTTATTTAAACAATAAGGGAAAATTCACTGCACATGAAAGTGTGCGAATCTATGTGTCCTTACCTCAGGCAACTGGCCTGGCTTTATGGGTGAGCCACTCCCCAAAGCAGGAGTCGGGTAAACCCATACCCCTTTTTATGTGACACTTTGTAAGTGTGGGGAGACCGCCTTGCATCACCCCCGCCCTGTGCTGCACAACTCCAAGTAGGTGAGGCAGGAGGGTCTCCAAAGGCAAATCATATCCTGTCTCAGGAGCAGATCTCCAGAGAAGGCAATCACCGAAAAGTGCCAGAGTGCTCACTGTCTCTATCTAAATATAGTATATTCCCACACATCCCTACAACCAATTAACCTATTTATCCACCCTCCTCTAGAGGAACTTCCAGTATAGAGAAGGCAAAAACCTATCCAAATTTAGTGGGAGAAGTTCCTACTCAGCGCTCCCTCCAAAGGGAGCGACTGGCTAATCACATACTAGATGGAGGGAGGGAGAGTGGGAGCTGGAAAGTGAAAGAGCCCAAGCCTTAGTCAGGGCAGGCCTTTATAGTCTCAGCCCCCACCCTTGCTTCATGTGGAACACATGTCCAATAACACAAGATGCTTTATTCCCCTCCTCCCCACCCGTAACAGCCATTTTCCTGCCTAAGCCATCCCAGCTGGTTTGACTATGATTTTATTAGATTGTAAGCCTATGCGGCAGGGTCTTGCTATTTACTGTTTTACTCTGTACAGCACCATGTACATTGATGGTGCTATATAAATAAATAATAATAATAATAATAATAATACAGTATAGAGTTATTTACCCTGATCCAACACCCCAACACCCCATGTACACAGCAGCTGGGATTCTGCATCTTTAGCCCTGGATTGAGCATCTTTAGCTCTAGTTGGGGTAATAGGACCTAGGGGTGTTTGAGAAATCCATCTGGGGGATGAAGTTTGCTGAGCTTTTATCACTTTAGTACCCTGGACTTTGGCTCATTTCGATTTGCATCGAGTCGGTTCAGTTTGCAATTTTCTGTTTTATTTTTATTTGCGTAAATAGACATTTGCCCAAATTTTAGACTTGATTTGCATAATTTGCACAAAGTGCAGCCACAGTTTGCACAAATTACATGCACTGAGGCTGCAATTTGTGCAAACAAATGCACAAAAATACACTTTAATTAATTGGAGGAGAATGTGTACATTTCGAAGATGCACACAATTGATGTGTAGATTTGGAAAAATATACATGAAAATATGCACAAATGTTCATGCAAAACCCCCAACAACCCTAAGCTTGCATCTCATTTGGATACAAGATGGAACGAGCTCCAAGGTAGAATTTACAGAACTTTGATGAGGTTGAGTTTTGCTGATTCCAACATCCTCAGTTTGCAGCTGTTTGTGGCTGCATTTTGTAAATAAATAAAAATTTGGACACACACTACCTATGACTGAGCATGACACAAGCAGTTTGGCCCTGACAAACTGATCGCAGTAGCTCCCATTTGGATTTTAGCCAAAATATTTCATGCACAGTTTACATGAAAGCTAACCACATGCGATTTGTTAATTCAAATAAATAAAGTGCAGGAACTATGAAACTAGACTCCAGCATTCAAAAGCACATTGCATATACAGCATCTGCAATCTATTTCCCCCTTCTTTGACATATTACAAGATCAGTTCCAACGGAGCCAACACAAGATTTTCCAAAGCCCATTTCATGGTGAGGAAAAGCAGTAATTGAGCAAGATGGCAAACAGATTAGATGATTAACTTTATCCTGGTCCTTGCGTTTTGATTTCCCTTACTGCCCGGGAAGCCTAAAATTGCAGAAAAACCGCACACTAACAAAGTTGTTCTCTCTGACTGTCTCTCTCTCTCTCTGCTTTTTTTTTTTTTTTAACGAGGCTACTAGCCCTGATGGTTGTGTGGTATCTCCAGTATTCAAGGCAGTAAGCCTGTGTGCACCAGTTGCTGGGGAACATGAGTGGGAGGGGGCTGTTGCAGCACGTGCTGGTTCTTCATCCCTGGCCAATGGCTGGTTGGCCACTGTGTGAACAGAGTGCTGGACTAGATGGACCCTTGGTCTGATCCAGCATCAGGGCACTTCTTACGTTCTTAAGTGAGAAACATAAGAGAAAAATGTATGAAATATTTCAAGAGATTATTCAGATGCTTTTATCAGGCCCAAACAATACAAAAAAAAATAGCCAAGATTGCCCTCTCCAACCATATCATTTTCTGTGGAAAATCTTTTATTTTCTCCACTTGCTTTTAAACAGTGCAATGTCAGAGAGCTTTACTGGCTGTAACTATTACTTTTTAAAGAAAGTGTGCATGCACGCGTGCACACACACACAGAGAGCAATATATGCAAAATCATCTGCGAGCAATAGAATTCATAATGCAATAAGAATGTTATGTGATGACAGCAAAAGTCAGTGTTCCCCTCTGTCATTTCTCTAATACTGAAGGCATCAACAGTGATGTGATGACTGTGAAAGGAAGGGTTACCTTGCGTCTTCTAGAATGCATAATTGGCTTGCAGTAGCATTTTGTGGGTACTTTTCACCCTGTTGTCATTTATAGCAGAACACCCTATGCCTGAGTGACAGATTGTATCTGACATTGTCAAGCGCTTGTGCTACTGGCTGTTTTAAAAGTTCACTCTAAAGTGCATCATTCCAGAATCCCGTGCTGTCTGCAGTCATCTCTGCATCAATCAGGCAGCACCATGGTTGAAATGATGCCCCAGCTGACCCAGGAAGGGTTGGAATGACACATTTGGGAAGAGCTCTTGAAATGGGGTCTCTCCAGAAACGTTGGGGTCAGGCTGACGCAGGTCAGCTGGGCCTCAAATTGTTCCCATTTTTGAAAGCCTTTTTACCTCAGAAGATGCTATTTCCTAACTAGGTGGCAATTTTGGGTATTCTGTGGGAGCATTTTAATTCTCTTTTGACTTTATGCAGGCGCATGAATGGTGGAAGGGAAGGAGAATGGGCAGCTTTCCAAAGTACCATAAAGTGCCATTTGAAATGGAACTGTATGTGAACTTAATGTGCATTTTGTGGGACTGATGACAGCCTTCGTCTTATGACCAGAAGCCCATACATAATGGGCTAATACATTTATTTTAATTCAATACTTTGGAGCAATTGCTGTTCTATAACTATTGGTCGGGTGTGATTTCCTCATCGAAATGAACTGAAGCTAGGGAAGCTGTGCTTAGAATGCATATTTATTTTGTCAAACCTGCATTTAAGTTTGCATATAAACTCACTTATTGCACCAAATGATTGCTTAAAGGGCCTTTGATGAGCTGTAATAAATATATAAAAGATACACCATTTTCTGAATAATTTTCACTATATTGGCAATAAACGGTGAGTTGTGCTTTTATACTGATTCATTATACTTGTACTGTTTAATTTACTTGTAAGGCAAAGTTTGTGTAGAATATAAAAAGATACTGTACTGCAGCTATAGGATATTGGATTTTAATTACCTTTCTTTTGAAATATAAATTAACATGGTTAGCAGTTCACTTGAAATCTAATTAACTTGCCTCAGCTATCTTGTCAGATGTCGCCAATATAGAAATATTCCTCACAAGGCTAACATATTAATAAGAGTGTGGTTATGCAATTTTGCTCATTTAGTTACATTACAAAAGTTGGTTAGTCTCTGAGATGAGTATCAAACATCAATTCAATAAGTGCTCGTTTAACAAATCATTTGATCATTGACTTATGGAATATGGTACATTCATTCCCTATTAATTATTAATTGCTTTTTTTAGACTTAATGTCCAATTTGCATTTTTACTGTCACTTTGTATAAAGACTTCTAAAGACTTTTCAGGAGACTTTTTTCTTCTTCTTCTTCTTCATTTAAAATCCACACATCAAATTCTTAGGTACAAAAAAAAAAAAACCCCGAAACACACTTTGATATCCTAATTGCAGGTACTAGAAACTGTGCCAACTTCTCAATGCTCAGATGGTGGCAAGTACCTGGAGCACTGAGGCAGGCAACAAGCAACCTGGCTTAGTGGTCTCTCAGCAATAGGGTTGCCCAATTGAGGAGAACAGTGGATCATTTAATAACACGGTGGAGGGGATTCAATGCTGGCCTTATGCTAGCAGAACA
The DNA here is from genome assembly GCF_023053635.1 of Elgaria multicarinata webbii. Taxonomy (NCBI): domain Eukaryota; kingdom Metazoa; phylum Chordata; class Lepidosauria; order Squamata; family Anguidae; genus Elgaria; species Elgaria multicarinata. Next base: position 53,701,229 of record NC_086171.1, read on the forward strand.
GAAACTCCTGGTGGATTCCCCCTCAACCAGTTCCCCAGGCACCCCAAAAATATGCTCCAAAGATTCGGAGGCCCCTCTGAAGATGATTTTGGGGGCATGTGTGGGGCTGTAGTGGGAGAGTGAGGTGAAGTCCTGTTACATTATTAGAAAAGGAATTCAGAATAAAACTTCCAGAATCATGTTGCCTTTGTACAAATCTATGGTATGACCACACTTAGAATGTTATTTACACTTCTGGTCACCAAACCTAAAAACACGATATTATAGAGCTGGAGAAAGTGCAGCAAAGGGGAACTAAAATGATCAAAGGGCTGGGGCATCTCCCCTATGAGGGAAGTTGACAACAGCTGGGAAAAAGGAGGCAAAGGGGAGACATGATAAAGGTGTACAAAATTATGCATGATGTGGAATTCACTATCACAAGATGTAGTGGTGGCCACCAATTTGGATGGCTTTAAAAGGCGATTGGATAAAATCCTGGAGGAGAAGTCTATCAATGGCTACTGGCCCTAATGGCTATATGCTACCCCCACTATCCGAGGCAGTAAGCCTATATGCACCAGCTGCTGGGCAACATGGGTGGAAGGGTGCTTTTGCACCATGTCCTACTTTTTTGGTCCCTGGCTGACAGCTGGTTGGCCACTTTGCGTGCAGAGTCCTGGGCCCTTTCTACACCTAAGGGTTATTCCAGGAAAATGGAGGGATCATCCCTGCCTGCTCCCAGGATCCCCTGTGTGGCATTTGGATGCACAGGAACGATCCCGGGGGATCCCAGGATATAGGGCTGGTGTAGACATGCCCCTAGACTAGATGGTCTGATCCAGCATGGCACTTCTTATGTTCTTAATAGACATCCACACAAGTGACATTGGATTTAAGGCATGCTGTTTGCTAATACATTTAAAATAAGAGCTGTGCAGAAATGGCCACCAAAATTCTCCACCCTGTTTGTGGGCAGAGAAATTGGATGAACAGCTTCTCACAGGTAGGGTTCATCATTACCAGGTGTGGTAGCACAGCTTCTTTCTTTTTTCCCTAAGTGTTTTGGGGTTTTCCTTATGGCAAGTGGCAACAGCGTTAACTGTGGCCTTAGCTAGACCTAAGGTTTATCCTGGGATCATCCAGGGTTCGCCCCTGCCTGCGCACTGGATCCCCTGTGTGTCACCTAGATGAACAGGTTTGACCTCTGGACGATCCAGGGATAAACCTTAGGTCTAGCTATGGCCTGTGTTAGTAGCCCACCCTCTGTTTTGCACACTCCACAATGGGGGTACAAGGAGGGCAGAGTTATGTGTAGTTCCAGGGAAGAGGTGAAACTAGTGCTGTGTAAAAATCTATCCTCCAATTTCCTGAAAGTTTTCTTCTTCAATGCAAAAGGCTTCCTTTTTCTGCCTCATTCTCATGGCATTTTATAATTTATTTTGAGTTTCTTTCTTTGGTGTGTGTTTTTAGCTCACCCAATCATTGCAAAGTGGCCAAGGGTGATGGGGTGTTTTATCTTTCTTTTATACATCTCCTCATTGATCTGCAGCCTCCCAGGCTGCCTGCACTTCCTGATCTGAAAAATCCCTGTGGGAGGAATTAGCTCATGATTGTCTTCCCCTGGACTTGAATTGAAGTGTGGGAAGCTGAAAAGACTACAGGCTGCCAGAGAGATGGTGGTACAACGAAAGTCAATCTCATTCCTCAGCCACCTCATAGATAAGACAAGCACTACATAACCTATGGGAATTTATCCTAATTTACTTCTCCTTTGAATTTCTTTTCAAAAGCAATTTTTCTTCTATCAAATTGAATGAGGATGGTAAAAAAAATGTTGAAGAAATTTTCAGCAAAACAAAATTAAAAATAACACAACTGTGTGTGTGTGGTTTTTTTTAAAGGGAGCAGATCTAGAACCTTTAGTAAGGTGTAGCATGATTTTTCTCTGGGACCCTCTGATTCTCAGGATTAGGAAAAATTCAACTCCCAGGAAAAGTACATGATAAGATCTCTGTGAGTTCCTCCTTTAGCTTGTGGTCCCCAGGACTAGTGCCTGCATGATGAGGCAAATGTCAGCATGCAGTCACCAGGCTGCCAAGGCCACCACTGAAGCATCTAGTTAGTGCTCATGTTGAGCAGAGTGTCTGTCACAACTGGAGGTGCCACCATGTTTATGATGCTGCCCCTGCCCCAACATAACGACATTGGGGGTGAAGCAGGACTCATTAACATAGTGATGCTGGCCACTACACATGTACCATGTGGGCCTAGAATTCTGCTCTTGGCCTCCACCAACTATGTGGTAAAGGGGCAAGGGCTGCTGCTGGTGAGGTCACAATGCCACTGGGGTACTCATCAAGGGTGGCTTGTCCAGGTCCACCCCCAAGCCTGGAGGTGGGATTGGTAGTCCAATTGTGTACTGCCTTACACCTACTTTGCTTGGACGAGCGATTACATTTTCTTGCTATACTGTTCTCAGTTCTTGTCCCATTGCCAGCACTGAAGCAAGACTCCTCTAGTTGGCATCTCTATGTGAAATGGGACAGGACACCATTTCTCCTTTCTCCTTGGGCAGCTAAACATTGTGGGCCGGTGTTGTTCCATTTTCCTGCAGGATAGATTTATTATTTATTTATTTACAATATTTATATACCACTCCCCAGTGAAAATTTCGGAGCGGTGTACAAGATAAAATATAATAAAAACAGAATAAAACACTTTAAAATAGATTTTAAAAGAAGCAAACTGTACAGTAAACCATGGCTAGTCATTAAGGAAAGGCTTCCTGGAATAATGACATTTTCAGGAGGCGCCAAAGGAAATACAAAGTTGGTGCCTGCCTGACCTCCAGAGGCAGGGAATTCCATAGGAGGGGGGCCACCATGCTGAAGGCTCTTCCCCTGGTGGACTCTAATCAGAGGATGGGTCTATGTGGAACCACCACCAGCATGCCTTCAGATGACCTCAGTGACTGGGCTGTGTGGTAGGAGAGAATGCGCTCTCTCAGGTATCCTGGCCCCAAGTTGTTTAGGGCTTTGTACACAAGTACAAGAACCTTAAACCTGGTCCGGTAGCAAATAGGCAGCCAGTGCAGTTCCTCAGCAGAGGAGTTACATGCTGGAAAGGGGCAGCTCCAGACAACAGCTGAGCTGCAGCATTCTGCACTAGCTCCAGCTTCCGGTTAGATGCTACTACTGGATAGCTGGAAAAACCACCCATACCTTTAATGGCTCATTCAATTTGTGGTATTGGGCTTTTCTCTCTCCCCAGTTTCTACTTCTTTTGCAGAAGGGGATTTACTTCATGTCCCTTCATCAAGTTCCTAGATTAATATGCATCATTAATCATTAAAATAAAAATTTAGCTTATTATTTCCACGCACAAGAGGACATGTGGCTGTTAATACTGCAAAGCAACCAGAGGTTTTCATATAAGCTTGTTGACAATGATTTTAATTAAAGGGAAGCAGCCTGCATTCAGGGTCATTGATTTGCTGATTATTGCTGAACTTATGCAGTCGTAAGTCTGCTTTTATTAATTTAATCTGCATATAGGCATGTCTCTTCTTCAGCATTACCATAGGGATTTCCTTACTAGAGAGAGTTATGTTAACTTAGTATTGAATAAGCATAAAAAATAATTAGGTAGTTGGGTAAGGTGCAGAAAACACAAGTATTCTGTGAATTACTACATTCTCTTTCATGCTATAAACATGCAATTCACTGAAGGTTCATAAATCAGATGTCGAGATTCTTAAATTAGGACATACAAGTTTACTAGGAGTCCATAGGATATATTTATGGACTTGTTCATACACGGCTGTAGTAGCATGCAGTTTGCACATGAGACAGAGTGTGAAAGTGAGCCTTAGGCTCATGTGCTCTCTTCTTCTATTCCTTCAAAGGGAACTAGTGTTTATGAATGCAGATCTGAGTAGTGGTTGAGTATGCAACCACAATAGGTGTTCGCGTACTCAACCACTGGAAGGTTTAACGACTGAGGTGTACTTGTGTTGGCATTTGTGCATGTAGGCCTCAATGGATATGAAAGGTTCTATTCACAATGGCACCAAGACACCTTCCATGTTCCACTGGATATTCCTTCATGCATCAAAATGAAAGCTGACTTTCACCAAGGCCACTGACTTGCACAAAGCAATTTCAATACAGACTGGGGCAGGGTGGGTGTTCTGCACCCTACTTTACCAAGTACAGTCATCTATTTGAAGCTCTGTGTGTTCATTTTCAAGGTAAAGAACTTTGTGTTTCTCAGAAAACTCCTGCTTTCGATGGGAGGCAAATGACGAGGCTTGCTAAGTAATCCACAAAGCTTTCATTAAGCAACAAACGTCTCTTCTACCTGAAGAGACTCTAACCTCTTGGAAACGTCCCCCTAGGCAAAACTATGCAAACTAAGCAAGACAATTGTCCACTCAAGAAGAATAGGAAGCTTCTCAAACGCCCGTAACTTCAGAGAGCTTGGTGCGGAGGCTGGTTCTGGCATAATTGAACCGACTTTCTCATGCCTTCCTTCCGCCCCGTGCGTTTGAGCTTGCGGCGGACCCTAGCATCAGCTAGCTTGTCGGGATGTTCACCTCCAGAAGAAACCTCACTTCCCACTGAGTGTGTAGGATTTGGCCTTGAGGAGATAAGCTCTGAAGAGGGCTGATGCCCAGCTGGGGTATCACCCATGAGAGCTTCCTCCCCCACTAGTACAGGCTGGCTGGTGTCTGGTGCTGTGTCTTCTAGTTCTGAATCTGATTGATTACCTGAAACATCTTCTCCCAAAACAGGGGCAGTAAGGTTAGAGATGACAAGAAACATAATTTATTATTTATTTATTATTTATTGCACTTATATACTGCTCCCATAGCCAGGGCTCTCTGGGCGGTTTACAGAAATTCTAAAATTGAGCTAAAAACAAGTATAAGAGAAGAGAGTTTTGAGGTTGTCCATCAGCAGTGAGCACCTGGGTGGCAGGTTTTCTTTTCTGGGCCATATCTACACCAAGCAGGATACAACACTTTAAAACGATTTGAAAATGGTATATGTAATGTGCCCTGGGCCTGAACAGTTGTCAAAACCATTATAAACCGTTAAAAGCAGTAGTGTAGATCCTGCCATGGTTTGTTCACACATCGCATTGGTGGATTTGGGAAGAGTGCCAATGTGAAGAGAATTCAGATGCTAACCTGCTAACACTGATGAGCAGTGAACACTCATAAACTGCAGATAAGAGAGTCTTTTACTGTTGCTCAGGGCTACCAACTGCTCCAGACATCTCCGAAAATTCAGAGATGTTAAATCTTCTGTCACAAGAGGAATAAGCACTTAAACCCCTGCTATGATTAATATTTTACTTGGGTTCTCTTGCAAAGTGGTAACAGGCAGAAGTCATTTGAGACTATTTTCTTACCTGTGGATTCTACAAAGATCCACATAGAGATGGGTGAACAAGCGATGTTCGCCTTTGCCAGAGATCCTCCAAGCATCACATCAACTGGATGCTCATCTCTCCCCCAATTTCCAAAATTATTTATTTATTTATTTATTGCATTTATTACAATTGCTGTTTGAATTGCATGAATGGCAAAACTGTGCAAAATTTTGAGTCTTTTTCAAAGCTGTGCAACTTTTCCCCATTTTTTTAAAATTGCACACTTTCAATTCTCTTTTTCTCTGAAATTTGCACAATTGTTTTCAAAAGTGAGCACATGGTTGAGAATTTGCAAACATTTTCAAAGAACACTTTCTCCTGCTCATGCTTGCATTTGAGATTGTGAATGGACTGTGCTCAGCTGTTTTACGAACACAAATGAAATTCTCATACACCCCTAGATCCACCATTGTGGAAGAGACCTATGATCTTATTAATTTATTTACAATATTTATATACTGCTCTCTATTAAGGAATTTTGGAGCGGTGGACAAATGGAATCAACGAATAAAAACTGAATAAAAACACAATTAAAAATACATTTTTAAAAGAAATAAAAGTGCAATAAAACCACGTCTGGTCATTAGGTGAAGGCTTCCTGGAACAACAATGTTTTCAGGAGGTGCCAAAAGGAATACAAAGCTAGTGCCTGCGTGACCTCCAGAGGCAGGGAATTCCATAGGAGGGGGCCACCACACAGAAGGCTCTTCCCCTGGTGGACTCCAATCTGACAGTAGGTCTATAATGGGACCACCAGGAGCATGCCCTCAGATGACCTCAGTGACCCAGCAGATTGATAGGGGAGAAGGCACTCTCTCAGGTATACTGTTTCCAAGTTTTTTAAGGCTTTGTACACTAGTACAAGAACCTTAAACCTGGTCATGTAGTGAATAGGCAGCCAGTGCAGTTCCCTCATCAAAGGACTTACGTGCTGAAAAGGAGCCGCTCCAGACAATAGCCGAGCTGCTGCATTCTGCACTAGCTCCAGCTTCCAGAGCAGCTTTAAGGGCAGCCTCACCTAGAGCACATTGCAGTAATCCAATCTTGAGGTTACTAATGCCTGCACCACTATGGTCAAACTAGATGGACAATTGGTTGGATCCAGCATGGCACTTCTTATATTTTAATGGTGCTGGGCAATTGTTTATTAAATATATGCAATGGAAATTCCTGGGCCTGTGGCCACAACCAGCAGCAGTGGAGCATCTCATAAGATTGGCTTCCCTAGGAAACCATCTTGAATGCTCCTTTCTTTCACAGCTCTACCACTATGGCACAGATTGAAGGTTCGGATGCACGCATCTCTACAAGAGAAACCTGCAAGATATTGGGCAGTATCCTATGGCTAGCGGGACTCAACACTTGTGCAAAGGGAAGCTAGCAGTTCCTGAAGCATCTAGAAAGAGCAGGAATGCTTGCTCCTGGAATGAAGCAAGTCAGTAGAGCTCACAGAAGGGAGATCCAAAAAAAGCATTCAGCTCAATTCTGGGGTTGTGCTAGTTCCTGTTGTGCTAGAAGTGAGTCCACGGGCACAACAGAGCTATTGGAAATGCAGTAGCAGCATAGGATATTGTGCAATGTCTGAGCTATTGAAACTCAAGTTTTCTTTGTGAATGGTGAATTGATCCGGCACAGTAGGATTTTAAGCTGGCATGCTTAGTTCAACATATTAATTTTTATGCTCTTTTAGAATGATGCAAGTGCAAGTATGAAAAAGAATTATATGGTGGAAGAATCACTAAGGTGATCTAGTTCTGGACTGGGCCATTACCAATTTGAGGTACCATTTATTTCTATGGATAAAGATTTGTCCTTCAGATCTGATCTGTGTCTCCTGCTATTGTCCTCTCAAGAAAAAAATCATCAATAGCATTCAGTTTCTTCATATCTAATCAAAACATATTGGCAATAATGATATATCAAGCTCATCCAGCCATGGCAGTAACAAAGTTATAAATGTGCACAGTGTGGTGTGAAAGTGTCATAAAATGATATCTTTGTTTACAGGATTATTTTTCAGCACCATATTTTAGCTTTCTCCAAAGATGAATGCCCACACGCTCACAGGCATGATCCCAAACAGCTAATGCAATGAAACTGGGTTTTTAAAAGCTTTTAGTGACTGCTGCTTTATAGACATGAGCGGTTTCAGTAATCTTTAGAAAAAACAAATGTGGTATGGCAGACTTTAATACTAGGCAAAAGACGTCTCCTAACATTAAAACAATGTTGATGCAGACTGTTCTGGGTTATATGCTAATTCTACTGGGAACACTATCCTTCCAGAAAAATAATTTGGAAAAATAATCCTTCCCACCATGACCACGAATATTTTGATAATGGTACCAAGAACTCAAACCACTATCCATTCTTTCACTTGTAATTCTGCTTCTAAATATACATGTTCCAAAATTGGGTTCTGTAATCAGTCACCATAGATATATTATATAATATTATAAATGTTTTGAAAATGGTAAGTACGTGGAGGCTGAATGCATGTGCACCCAGGGATTCCTTGTACATGGAGGGACTCCAATGGACAACATTGACACTGAAAAAATTAAAAGAAAATGATCTCATTGATTTATTGTCTACTTCCATAGCCTTTACGTAGATGCCCCCTTACTTGTAGCAAATACATGTATAAGTGATTGCTTAGAGTAATATTTCACAAACATTTGATATATGGAATACAATTGATGGTATAAGCTCTGGACTCTTGCATTCTAAAAGGGCAGAGTTAGAGAAACTAGTCTAAAACATGGTATGGACTAAACCAGCATTCCCCAACCTGGTGCCCTCCAGAGATTTTGGATAAAATAAACAACATTCCTGACTATTGTCCATGCTGGGCTAGCAATGTGAAGGCCCAGAAAAAAGAATTGGGGAGAAATTGGGGTTTTCCCATTTCCCCTATTTTTGTTTTGTTTTTTGGAAAAATTGAAAAAAAAGAACAGCTTTAGATTATGAAACATTTGCTTTTAGAATTAAAGAGAAGGTATTTATATATTGTTACCCAGCCTTTACTCCTCCCAAAATGATTTCTAAAAACTATGTAATAAGAACACTTGAATAGAAAGACTAGAGGTGTAACATGTTTGGAAATAATGAAGCCATGGGGGGTTGTTTTTATTTTAATTCTCTTTGGTAAGATTCCCAAAAATAGATATTTCTTACATTCCTTCTTAAAATTATTTATCTAAAGTATATTTTAGCGATGGTCATTTATGCTCAGTTTCCCAACATGTGAGCAGAGTCACCATTGTGCATTCTTGACAGTTTGGAATTTGTTCTATAGAGTCCTGTGTTTCTGATGCCATAGCAGCCATTTAATGCAGTTCTAATCTATTCAGACAATAATTACAAATGTACTGAGTTGACTTCAAAAAGTTTTCAAATACAATGATAACTTTATGAGTAAACTAAGCTATACATAAATACCTTTATGTTCCTAATCAGCCCTCCCCAACCTGGTGCCCTCTGTATATGTTAGACTACAGTGCCCAGCATTCCTGACTTTTGGCCGTGCTGCCTGAGGCTGATGGGAGCTGAACTCCAAAATATCTGAAGGGCATTAGGTTGGAGAAGGCTGTCCTAAAGCTACAAAGTTACTTGAGATCTGTAAGGAGCACTAACCCTCCTTCCCAAATTCCTCATGTATTTTTTCTGGGATCCCCCCCCCAAAAAAAATGGCCTCAAAATTACCAGAAATTTTACATCAATCACCACAAAGAAAGGAATTTTTCAACTCTAGTTGGGGCTGATGGGAATTGTAATTCAAAACTTAAGAGGGTACAAATTTGGTGGAGAAGGCTGGTGCAGACCTACTCATGTCATCCTCCACTATGCATCATACTTGAGGACAGAGCATGTAAATGTATCTCCTCCTCCTTTCAAAGTCATTCCCCTACTCTCCAAGGATAGCAAGAATTCCATCACTGACAAAATATCTCCCAAGTCTTCCCGGATTGACCTTTTCTTCTTGCTAATGTTCGTCCTTCCTTCGTGTCTGATTAAAATGATGTTATATCCTTGGGTTGTATGATCCATCTGAAACCCCTCTATCAAAAGATGCCTGTGCAAGATGCACATTCACAATATTACTATAGGTTTTTAAGGAGAGGCGGGTGGCCTTCAGGAACACTGCAAAAGAGCATCTCCTCCATCACCAGGGAGTTGGGCTAGATGACCTTTGAGATCCCTTCCACTTCTACAATTCTACGAGGAGTTCCTGTTCCCAACACCATCTTGACTTACTAGATGTTTCTTCCTTGATGTCCCATGGTAGAGATACCTGTGTGAATGCTAATGCTGCAGCAAGCAGGACAGTCATTATCAGATGGCATGTGATTTGCCTGGAAATGCCCCCATTACCTTTGCCAGCATGGGATGAGAGAGTTTCTGTTTTCCCCAGATGCTTGTGAGTCAACCTACACAAAGGAAGGAATCAATTATCCATCATGACATTCTATATCCACTATTGGTCTCATAGCCAATTCTTTGGAGATCACTGGCTACAAGTACATGTGTACCACTGGACTTCTTAGTAGGAAAAGGAAGTCAAAATTTCCCTGAGTTTGCCCCTTCCTGTCCTGTAAGTCCCTGTTGCATTTTATGTGGGTGTCTTTCACATGCCAGCTCCTAGCAGCACTGCTTTCTAGTACTCTGAGAGCAATGTTCTCCACCCATCCAAAGAATACTGACAGCATGTCAAAGAAAAAGGCAAGCATAATGTCACTGTTAGCTACAGGAGTACAGATTGTATTGGTTTGTAAGTCATCACATTTTCCTGATTCAGCCTGTGAAAAGTATCAGATTAGGAACGTGAATTTCATTAAACACAGTTTCATGGCAAATCATGTTCTTCCTTACCATTAGGCACAGTGAGGGGATTGTCAGGTGCAGTGATGGCATCCTCCCCGTTGTTCTACCTGAACTCCCCATTGGTCTGAAGACAGAGCTGTTTGTATGCCACACAACCATTCTTGGGGGCTTTTGCTACCTCGGGTGTAGTGCCAGACGAGTTGACTCCTGTACATAATGTGCAGAGGGTGCGCCACCTCAGGCAACAAAATATCTTGGTGGGCCCTGCCAGATGCCTTTTAGACATTTCTCCGCTCATATGGAAGTGACCGTTCCAGGTCACTTTGTGTCACTTCCCATGACACAACCATGCAGGTGGGGACTAATAACTGCTCGTGTACTGGCAGGATACTGATTCTATGCATCATTCAGATGCAATCACCAGGTATGTGGGATAGACTTGTGCAAAAGCTGCTGTCATATGTCAGGAGGCACATCTACAGGGCATTGCTGGGTAACTTTAAATTAGCAGCTGTCTCCCTCAATGACTGAATGAAGCCAACAATATTGTTTTCTCCTTGCTTTAAACATGCTGTGTTTATTAAAGGGGGGTAGGTGGCCAAAGGAATTTTGTTCTTTTGGTAACTTACATCTGCTTTATTGTTTTGAGATGTGGATTTTTCTGCTAAACGATCCCTCTGCAGCTCACAAAATCATAATTTGTTTGGAAGATGCTTTTGGTTTTATATGCTATTTGGGTTTTTAAGGCTGTGTGATCTTATGGTCCTTAGGAGGGCAACCCAGCAGTAATAGGTTCTTTGGGATTTCTCGCTTCTAAGGCAAAGAGAGAGATCTGCCCTTGGAAAGGGAGTTCCCTGGCCAAAGGCTTCCTCCTTGAAGCTATGGCAAGCAGCTGGGGGGGGGGATTTTTTTTCATGCTTCCCACAATTGGGGACTGCAATCAGTTGAAATGGTGGAGAAGTTTCTCAGTGGCTACTAGTCCTGATGGCTATGTGCTACTTCCAGTATCAGAGGCAGGAAGATTATGTGCACCAGTTCCTGGGGAACGTGTGGGGGAGGGTGCTGTTGCACCATATCCTGCTTGTTGGCCCCTGGTCAACAGCTGGTTGGCCACTGGGTGAACAGAGTGTAGGCCTGCAGGATCTACACTACTGCTTATAATGGTTTATAATGGTTATGACAACTGTTCAGGCCCAGGACACATTACATATACAGTTTTCATATCATTTAAAAAGTGTTATATCCTGCTTGGTGTAGATCGGCCCTTGATGTACCCTTGGTCTGATCCAGCATGACTCTTCTTATGTTCCTATCCTCACTCTTTGCTCTGTTGGCGTGAGCCTGACAGGACATAGGAAAAGTGAAATTGTACTTCTCTACATTAAAAACAAACAAACAAACATTGCTTTCATTCTGGGATTGTTATTGGCTCAATTACAAGGGTGGCTACCAGGGGTGTGCAAAGTGGATCTTCTCCACCTCAAAATTAGAGTGCTCCATTGTGGTGATTCTTTACCCCAATTTCAAAGTGCTTCCGCTTACTCTACCCTGTTGGATTATCCGTCAGAGAATCACCCATTTTCAGATAATGGAAATTAATCCAGTTCCCTCATTTTTAAAAATAAACAGATGAAACTTGACATGGTGATAGCCCTTAAGTAGGGCTTTAGCCATGCCAAGATTGTAGCAGATCCATTAGTGTCTTTATTTTTTAGGAAAACACACATGTTAATCCACCTCTGCACATTTATGGAGAGAGCTTTTATCTGTTACTTTGCTGATGCAGAGCTCCACTGCTGCTGATGGAAGTTTCTACTCCAGCCTTCTCCAATGTGATGCCCTCCAGGTGTATTGGACGGACCACCACCCCCTGCACTGGAAGTCCAGCCAGCCAACAGGACTGATTAACTGAAATAAAGAGTCTGCCTGTGCCTGACTCAGGTGTAGGAGTTTTCTCACTCATGCCAGCCAGCCCAGCAGCACTTTCAGACTGTGCAAATGTGGATGATTGATTTCTATGAGTCCGAGCAGAAATGCACTGCCACTCCACCCCCAAGGGCCAGAATCAACAGCCAGTTAGTGTTTCCCACTTCCCTGATCACGGAGATTGGAGGAGAACACGGTCACAGACAATGCTGTGGCAATTCCTAATTGGTTAGCCACAGATGTCAATATCAAAGCTACCCTTCATCCCACTCAGCATCTTCCAAATATGGAGATATTCAATCGACACACACACAGCACTGATGTTGGTTAATTTCTGAGACATTAGAAATTCCAATTAGGCACGTCTCCACTCTGATATTAATCAATGGGTTTGGAAGCGGTCAATCTTTGCTCTGGAAGAGTGAATGCTCCGCGAATGTTTGCAGTCACCAGATAATTCCAGGGTGGAGTGCACTCCCCTAGTGGCTACATGGTTTGGAATGAATACTTCGTGTCTCCATTCAACTCAATTAAAACAGTGCCATCTGGTGAGGGAATTTTAGCACACTGCCATTTTTACACAGGGCAAGTCTGTGGATTTTTTGTTTTTGTTTAAAGCTGATTATCTCTGTTTTCTGACAGCCGGATAAGGATAGTGCAGGATATATCCTGGCTGATTATGACCACATGTAATCAACCCTCAAACTTCCATGAGTGGCCAGTCACGCATGCGCTATACATTGAGAAGCCCTTCCTCTGCCTTGGATTCTCTCTCTCCTGTCCTGCCCCCTAGGATTGCTCTGCCAAGTTGCGTTTGGTGCACTTTGGGAAACAGACAGCTTTTCCCTCCGTCTCAGTCCAATTTCTGCCAAACAGCTTTTTCCTTCTCTATCACCGCTGCCTTTTCGCCTGAAGGCTTTTAAGCCTCTCAGGAGGCAGCCTTTTAATTATGTCATTAGTTGTTTGCTGCTCCTTTTTATTGTTAGCTTAAATGTTACTGTTTGTGCTATGAATTGATTGTTGCCCGTACAGTCCGAAGCTGAGCCTTTGGTATGGGTCTGATCAAATCTTGCCTGCTGCTGTTGCCTTCAGGACATTTGTGGAGAACAAGATGTTGCTGCTGATAAGGATTCTTTTGTGATTAAAAAGAAATCAACAGAGAGCACATTAATGAGCTTTCTCTTGAAAAGAAAAGGTGTGGGAAAGACCCGTATCACTAGCTGATGCATGTTCTCTACACGTGGGTTTCAGTTTCAAGTCTGAGTTAGAAATACAGATTAAGTTGGAAATGTTCTAAGCTTCCATTCTTTTCTTTACCCCCTTTCTTGTTGTGAAAATAGAGGAATTTAAAAGTGTTTTTTTAAAAAATAAACACAGATTGTAATTTATTTACAGCACATTCCTATGCGTGTCTACTCAGAAGCAAGTCCCATTGAATTCAATGGCACTTACTACCAACTTAACATAAGGAATCTGTGGGCTCATCTACACCAAGCAGAATATTCCACTATGAAAGCAGTATGAAAGTGGTATATAAAAGGCAGGAGCCACACTACTGCTTTACAGCGATATTGAAGTGCACTGACAACTGTTGGGGCCCATAGACAAAGAACATATAATGCTTTCATACCACTTTCATAGTGTTATATCCTTCTTGGTGTAGATGTGTCATGGGCCCCAACAGTTGTCAGCGCACTTCAGTACCACTATAAAGCAGCAGTGTAGATCCTGCAGTGCACTTCAATATCACTATAAAGCAGTAGTGTGGCTCCTGCCTTTTATATACCAGTTTCATAGTGGAATATCCTGCTTGGTGTAGATGAGCCCTGTGTTTCTAAGTCAGACTTGAAATTGAAACCCACATGTAGAGAACATAAAATGGAACTTACTTCCAGGTAAGCGTGCATTGGATTACAGCCTTAAGCAAAGTGATGGTGAAAAATAGTCAGGCATAGAGCAGTGAAGCACAGAAAAGCAAATGTTGCCTGATTTCTATGGCTTCTTTCTGCAGCTATCTTAGAGAGCCATAACTGCATGCTTAAGTCAAATGCTGCTATTTTAGTCCCAGAACAATTTTCTTCCTCCTGCAAAGAAACACATTTTGCTATTCAGTTAAAAGAAAATTGATACTTTCAGCTCCTCTTGTAGTGTGAAGCCTATTCCTTTCGAGGCCACTCAGTTATGTGACACTCAGATCTTAAAGAATTCTCAAAGAAATGGTTCTCTGAAACTTCGCTACAGCAGCACCCTTCCCCCTTCCCAACCACCATTTCTGGAGCATTTTCAGTTCAGTGCCAAGCCAAGCCATTTTTCTGCCTCAAGCAGTTCAAATACCCTACCACAGAAGTAGGGCCAACACCTTAAAAAAGGCTTGCTGTACCATTCAGATGCCAACTTCTCTCATCATCAGTGCATCCCCTTCATGGTGTGTTTGGTGGCCAGGTGTTCTCTTATAAAGAGGAAAGTCCTCTATTTGAAGGACTGTGAAAAGACTGTCCTCTATTTTGAAGGTGTCCTCCATTTGAAGGGCTATCCAGCTCACGTCCGGTTTAAAGAACTATTTATTTTATTTATTTGTGGCATTTGTATATCGCTGAATATAATAAAATCTCTCAGTTCACAATATTAAAATACAATACTGAAAACACAACATTAAAACACAGCATTAAAACAGTTCTGATGGCAGTAAAAATCAAGACCTGATAAAAGAGGTAACAGTAAAGAACCCTACGGAGGAAGTGCAGGGCCTTGAAGTTACCCATAAACAGCACCTGAACAGCAGACTGCCTAAGGCCCACAGCTCATGTGGTCACAGTCATCCTCAGTCTCTTGTATCAGGGGATGTATATATGTTTGTTTGCTTATTTTTTATTTCCATAATTTTACAACTACATGGCCTAGGGATTCTAAACTAAAATTAAAAACCATACAAAAATTATCTAATTTGGGGGTTTATTTATTTATTTATTACATTTTTATCCCGCCCAGTAGCCAAAGCTCTCTGGGCGGTTTGCAAAAATTAAAACCATAATAACCAACAGGTTAAAAACACAAATACAAAATACAGTATAAAAAGCACAACCAGGATAAAACCACGCAGCAATAATTGATATAAGATTAAAATACAGGGTTAGAACAGTAAACCTGTATATATCACAGGTTGATATATATTTACAATTTTGAATGGATATGCTTGAAGTTAAACAGGTGATTCAGAGGTGCTTATATTTATTGTGATCATTCCATACATTGAAATGTGGGGGGTTGTTCCTCAGGTATTTCCCTTTCTTGTTAGGAAAGAAAGAGTCTCTCTCTCTCTGTCTGTGTGTGTGTGTGTGTGTGTGTGTGTGTGTGTGTGTGTGTGTGTGTGTGTGTGTGTGTTTCTTTCTGTGCTCCAGCCATAGTTGATACTGCACCTGATCTCTTGCTTTTAAAAGGGGGTTTCTGCTGGTTGCAGGCACTTCTGGCTGCTAAGAGAGGGTCACTCCTGCACAGTTTAATCTTCAAGAAACCCCCAATACTACGGAAATGCCTCTCCATAGACAAGGGTCTGGTATAAACTCTTCCCCGGTCTGATAATTCTCAGGATTTTTGCTCCTGGTATTCTTGCCTGTTCCAAGGCTGGACGGGGACTCTGCAACTAGAGCAGGGCCCCCATTTGTTCACACCTGAGATTATGATGTCAAGTTTGGGGGAGTGGGGTTCAGCCAGATTCTTCTTCAGACATTAGTAGGGTGATTACTTCTGTGTTGCCCCAAAAAAAGGAGAAGGAAAAAGAAATGCATCTCCCCAAAAATAGGATAAAAGAGAACACCAATCACTATGAATAGATGCAAATTTATAAATAACTATACTTGAAATAAAAATCCAACACATCTCATCATAGCGGAGAAGCCAGACTTGGGGACCAGTGTGCCTCCTCTGTAGGGAGGATAATGATTTATGTAAGGAGGGTATTTGTTGAAAGTGATATGTGTTTATATAAAGGTAGTGTTTTCACTAATGTCTAAAATTAGCCAGGAGTAAAAACATGGGAACAACGTATGTTTAAAAGTAAATACCCACTTCTAATATAACATACATTGTTCCCATGTTTTTAAAGAAAATGTAGTATTCTTATGTACAAAAGCCCCTAAATCTTTGTTTAAAAGAATGAGGGTGTTGTCTATATGATACTACTCTAATGGTTAATTTAATTGTTTGTTTTATAGCTCCTGAAGAGGCATCTTTTCCGAAATGCATAGAGCACAATACATTTTCTTCTTTTCTTTGAGCACTGGAGTTTGCCTCCTCCTTCATCTTTGTCTTTAAAGCAGACTTGGACGGGACACCTCTTCAAGGAGAGGACACTTTCCAATACATGACTGTCCCCTTCCAGCTCTCCAAATAGAGAACTGGCCTCTGTAATGTTGGACACCTGGCCACCCTGTTAGTCACTATGGGGGAATCCGCACGTCGTACCGAGATCGCTTCTAAGCGACCCCAGTGCGGCGTGAAAGCGATTGTGTAACTTGCCTTTGGAAGAGCCGACGAAGAGACGTCTTTGCCGCCGCCACCACCCACAGACCTCCTCGCCGACTGGCGAGGAGAGCTTGGCTGAAGAAGGCGGGGTTGAAAGCGGAAGAAGCTCTCCACCCCGCCTTCTTCCCCCGAGCTCTCCGTCCCAGCCAGCGAGGTGGGTGGCGGTGGCGGGAAAGACGTCTCTTCGTCAGCTCTTCCAAAGGCCAGGTACATGATCGCTTTCACGCCGCACTGGGGTCGCTTAGAAGCGATCTCGGTACGACGTGCGGATTCCCCCTATGAGACTGGTGTTCTCTTTCTTGCAAATGTATTCCTCTGTAAGGCAGAATGTTTTAGTTCCTATGATTGTTAGCTGCATTGAGTACCATTTGCTGGGTGGAAAGTTGTGGTACAAATCTAATTAAGTAACTAATTAATTAACAAGGCTACAATCCTAAACATACTTACCATTTAATTCAGTGAGTCTTACATCTAAGTAGACATGTATAGGACTGTACTGTGAGTGATTTACAACTGGCTCTGTGCTGATCAGGCTGCATCTGGAGTACTCGGACCAGTTCTGCATACCTCAGTTTAAGGAGAACATTTGCCAAATGCAGCCATATCCACAGGAAGGAGACTAGGCTAGTGAGGTGTCTGGAAAATACTTGAAAGGCAGCAGAGGCTGGTGGCTACAGCAGCATTTAAGCAGAAGCTGGATGTTTACCTGTGACTGTTCAGCTGATAGGAAATTATAACACAGTGCAGTTACAAAAGCAGTGGTACATGCAACTGATTTATTTGGGGGGGGGGGATAAAAAGAAACCTTAACTGTATTTGGCAGTTAACTTATCCTGTCTGAAATGTTAGCCTGAAATAGCAAGGACACATGCTGGAAGTAGCTGGATATTTGGTCACTCTAAAAATTCATTGCCATTATGTCTCATCTCAAATTTTACAAATCCCTTGCTGCAGTGATAAGTGCCACAAATACATACTAGCAAGCAACCCAGCTGCCTACAATGGGAGCATTGCTGCCGGAATCAAAGAACTACAGGTTTACAGAGGAGAGAACAGAAAGAACAGGTCATCTGGTTCAAGTCTCTAGTAGGAAAGTGCTGCTTCTAACACTGCTGTATATTTTCTGTTCCTTCCTCTAGCCTAGTTTTATATGTGTCCAGAGTAACACTCCCCATGGAAAACCATTCTGCAGTTCATTAGATCTTACTGTTAGGAAGCTTTTCCTGATGCTCCATCCAATTGCTCAATTTCTGAGGCCGTGGCTGAACCCTACCACATTAGACCTATGTCTCTCCCAGAGTGCTGCAAAATCTTCCAAACGCATGCCCTCTTTTCAAACTTGTTCAGATCAGCTCACAGTAATGAAAAGATTACTTTACTTTATTCTTTCCATTAAGTACTCACCAGCAGACAATGTGAAGTAAAAGGTGAGCTGTACCTTCCTGCACTTGTGAGATGAAAAGTCAGTGCACTCCTTTTATTTCATCCCAGGCTAACTCCCTAATTTGAGGTTGAGCACAAGCATCCCATCCAGGTCTCTTCCATGTGGCTAAGGGCATGTCTACACCAGTCTTTTTCCCGGGGATCTTCCCTGGATCATCCCTCTGCATCCACATGATGCACAGGGCATCCCAGGAGCAGGTAGGGATGATCCCTCCATTTCTCCAAAATATCTGCAGACACTTTCCCCCCAGTTTTTCCCACGATCCAGGGACCATCCCAAGGACCATGGGTGGTATGGGTGTCTGTCCCAGCTTCTCCCCTCCTCCCCACGAGTAGCGGGGGTCAGTAGAGGGAAGGAACCAGGCTGGGGAGAGTCCAACATTGGAGGGGGAGTGGGGTCAGGGCTTTTTTAAAAACCAACTTTTTCGCTGTCTGGTTTTTTGGTTTTTTTTAATGGCAGGCATGATGGGTGCAACGTCCCTTTTCCCTTCCGTGACATCGCACTTCCATGTAGACACCCTGGGACAATCCCAAAAGCAGGTCAGTCCAGGATTATCCCCCATCTCTCCCTCTATACCCTATGGTGGAGACATGCCCCTAGGATGTATTCAGATGAAGCATCTATGGCTCATTCATGGAATTTTATTGGGGGTTGGGGAGTCCAGGGCATTGTTATCTTCAAATTGTAACCCTCCCATAATTTCCTACAACTTCTTCCATCTTTTCACTCGCTGCAAAAAAAAAAATCCATTATGAAAGAAAATATGAAATAGTTTCACTATACTTTCTCATTGGTAGTGCTAGGAGCTACCAATGAGAAGCAACCCCAATGGGAAGCATGGTTAAGAATGACAGAGAAATCTGTTCGGGGTGGGTGGAATTCAATGAGTTTTTCTAGGTTCAGCCCACTGGACTTTGTTCTGGTTTCTGCTGCAGGACTTCCCAAGCATTTTATGCAATTTTCTTCGCAGGTTTTGCATTTATGCAAATTTTTGAGCAATTTGCGCAAATTGCAGAACTTGCAAAAATGCTCCCAAAAAGGTTCCAGGAGTTTGGGGGAAAGCCCACATCTTGGCTCACAAACATAAATTGTCATACACACCTTGGAACTTTGTCAAGTAAAAAAAGAACCAGATTTCCCAGCAACCAGCATCCCTGGGCATAGTGTACCCCATTAAAAGAAAGTAAGTCTCAAATATCTATTTCCTTAAATAAATGTCCACAGACCTGTACATTTTTAGCAACAGTCCAGGCAGTAAATGCTGTTTTGGAGGCACATTTGGGAGGTGAATATAACATGTGAGCCATCCATAGATCCAGCTACATCTTTCCAGCAGCAATTCCCACAATTGCTGAATTGTTCTCTAGCTTATCACTTATAGGTATGGCTGCTTCCCTGAAAGGTTAGAACCACATGTTACGAATACAATCACAGGGGAACATCATACACATGTCTGGAAAGAGGCAGCTAGTTCCATCCTCAATATATTTCTTTATATTAACTGCATTTGGGATTAAACTTGCTGTCCTTCTTGGAAGATTTGAAGAAGCCTTAGCACTAGGGCAGGATTTCACAGTTCTAGGGAAGAGTACTTCTATTTCACTGGCACATGGAAGGAACTGCCCTTCCCAAAGCTACCCTGGGTGCTTGCCTACTAGTTGTTTGGTGCAGAAATGAAATAAATACAGAAATAAATAAGTCTGACTGAAGTCTAAAAATGGACTCTGCAGATTCATGTAAAGTGTTCTTAGAATCCTTTTCTTAATTCCAAATTGTATATTTTTGGAAGAAAAAAGTAAGCAGTTTATCAGAAAGAAACATTCCCCAAACCTTCTGAGCATCCATTTGTATACAATTCCTTCCCCCCCACTTTTTAATCACATATTATATACTTATGACAGGTTATTGAAAAACAATAAGGTATGAATACATTATGGATAATTACAGTATAATGTATACTGTATCTTATTTACATACCTAATCTGCTAGCAACTTGCATTTAATTAACCTCCCATCAATGTTCCAGTCAAACTGTAATTTAGTGTAATAAATTGAAAAAGTTGTCCAATGTTATGCTTAGTCAGGCAGCTATGAGTGTCATTGTCTATTCAGAAAGATTAAGGGCTTTACCATTAAGAGGATGGATTTAATCTATGGATTCACCATGCCTGTATAAACTGTTTCCTTTCTCATCTAAGTTGTGATGGAAACAGGAACATCATCATAAACATAATAAAGACTGCTGTATAAAAACGGAAAGTCAAACTGTATCTTTTATTTATTTAGCAGAGAAAGAAACAGAAAATTATGGTGATTTGAGAATGAATGAAAGATGACAAATCTACCAAATAAGCATAACTGGTTGAACCTAGATTACTTAGAATAGACTATCAAAATCAAGGGTCCTTAAGTTAGTCATGACAAACTTGTTCCATTGGTTTCAATGGGTCTACTTTATGTATGATTAAGAGCTTTATCACACCAGCGTTGTACTGTGCAATCACTGCAAATTGCATGCAAAGGACTCAGAAGTTTTCCACCTTATAATCTGCTTTGATTGTGAAGTACTCCCATGCATCCTGCCTTAATTGTGCTATAAAGCCAAAAGATCACTGTATTTAGCCCCTACTTTTTGAGCATATCTTCCAAGCCGCCGCTGGTGCACAGAAGCAGGATTTTATGCTTACGTAGGATTTTATGCTTACGCAAGATTTTATGCTTTATGCTTATTTTATGCATGAAGCTTACGCAGATGTAAGCAGAAATGCCTCCAACTCCCAACCGAGACAGCCTATCCAGTAGCATACCATGGTCAATAGTATCAAAAGCCATTGAGAGGTCCAAGAGAATCAGTAGAGTCACACTCCCCCTGTCTCTCTTCTGGCAAAGGTCATCCCAGAGGGCGACCAAAGCAGTTTCCATTCCAAAACCAGGCCTGAAGGCCGATTGAAATGGATCTAGATAATCCATTTCATTCAAGAGTGCCTAGAGTTGTTAATTCTGCGACCTTAGCAAAAAGTGTACTTTATGTGTTACCATCGTTATCTGAATAAGTTCAGAAATGGTTCTTAAGGAGCATGAACTTTCAAAAATAGGCTCACAGTGCAGTCTTATACATATCTACCCATATAAGTAACTCTTATAGGGTTTACTTCCAAGTAAGGGTGAAATACTGTATTTATCTACTCAAAAGCAAGTCAGCTTACTCCTATGAACAGGACTGCAGCCTGAGTCATGCATAGGATCATTAGCATTTACTCAGAAGTAAGTTCCACTGAGTTCAGAGAGCTTTTCTTTTTAAGTAAAGGTGATTATGGTTTTTGCCAGACTATCTGATGCAATGGCATCCCTATTGCTCTGTGTAATATGAGAAAATGTATCAGAACAAGACATGCCGGTTGGAACTGGAGGTACCATTTGCTTAAGAGGAGACCTATGCAAACATTTCCATTCTGCATTTGTCCCATATAATGAACTAACTGCTGCATAAACATTTAGGAGAATAAGCTACCATTAGCACCTAATGTGAGAGTACTAGAGTGGAGTGTTATTTATTTAGATGACTATTATCTACACTCAGAGTAGGATAATGTACAACTGTAGTTAAATACAATTTGATTCTCAAAATACCATGGAGCCCAGACTGCTTTGCACACAAACAATGTCACTGGAGGAGAATACAATTTTATTTGTGAGGATTCCACTTTAGAAAACGTTTCTGTGTAATCCGGACAGATTTCTCTTAATGTGGTATCTGGCTGCAACAATGGCAAATGATATTTTATTTAAGCCATCCTCATTTTATGTATGCATGGACAGAGGGTTTAAAAACTAGCTGTTTAGGGCACAATCCTATGCAGGTTTAGTTAGAAATAAATCCTACAACTCCCAGCATCCCCCAGCCAGCATGACTGCACCTTTAGAGAAAGTAAAAGCTTTAGAGATGAAAAGCTCAAGGATACTTTAGCAGGAGAAAGGCAAATTGTGTGTCAGAATGTTGTGGCCATTGAGCATGGTCAGTCCTCATTGGGCTGTTTCTGGGGTGTCCCCCTCCCTTACGGTTCTTTTCCTAAAGACTTTTTGTATTTCTGCAAAGCTTGCGGTTTCCCCAAGCTGGCTGAGGTCTCCCCTTGTGCACAGGTGGTGCTTGTTTGGCTACGTAAGCAATGGTGCTCACCTCTGAACATCAAAAATAGAAAGTGTGATTAGGAAAATAGAGCAGTAAGTGTCATAAGTCCACAATGGTGCGTCCATGTCTCTAGTTACTTTTGGCTGTCCTGGTCACCCTGTTATAAAGAGGACATCACAGACCTAGAGATGGTACAGAAAAGAACATCAAACAATAAGGGAGCAGAAGGATAATCAGCACTACACAGAAAGCAATTGTGGCTGTTTAGTTTAGGAAAAGAAAAGCAAACTAAAGGGACTTTGACAACATGAACCGGTTTATAGAATAGTGAATGGCCCAGACAGAGAAAGGTTTCTTTCACATAACATTAAAATGTGGGTCATACAATGAAATTGATCCACAGTATGTTCAGGACAATCATCATCATTATAGCAACGACTTGCATAATTAATATATATACTGCCACTAAATTAATACACAGTGTATCTACTTTTCGATATCATTAACCATGGTAGCCCTTTCGGCCTTCTTGGATACATGACAGAAGTTCTATATTAGTTGCACTGGTTGTTTGTACAGTTTGAGGCTCAATTCAAAAGGCCTTTTTTGACCTATAAAGTCCTACATGTTTTGGGACTAGGTTACCTGAAGGACTGCCTTTAAGGATAATATCCTAAAAAGTAGCCTAGAGAAAGATTGAGCTTTGCTGAACTAAATGGACCTTTGGTCTGGCTCAGCATGTCAATTTCGGTATTATTTTCTTAAATTCTTCTTAGCTTATATTTGGTGGTGGGTGGGTGGTGGAAAGAGTTAATAAATATATAACCCACCCATAGTATCCGTGAGAAAAAATTTGCATTGCTAAAAGATAGAAAATGCGTCACCAAACAAAAAGGTCAAAAGAAGGTACCAATTTGCATAAAGTTTGCATAACATTTTGTACATGCTAATTAATATGTATTTGTGCAAATTTAGAAATAATTACTGCAATTTAAATAGAAATGCAATACCTCTCACTACAGTGAGAAAGAGTATGACCTTTGTGCCTCCTTTGTAGGCCATGCGCCAATTGTTGATGGACAATTTCTACATAATTTCATAATATTATTGAATTTCCCTATCAATTAGCAGTCAGCGGCACTTCGAACCAAGCTTCATTTTTGTCTCCAAGAGAATAAACACTATCTGGCATGCCAACCATCAAAGATTATAGTTGGGTGCACAGATAATTAATGGACTGAGTAAGATGCAGGACTTTTAGTTTTTGTTTTTTTAAAAAAATATGCAATAGGTAATTTCCTCTACAGGATTATCTCTCCTACGTGTTTCCCAATAGGCACAGATAACAGGATTCAGAGAAATGGAGTTGTTTGAGTTTATTTGCTTAATTATGTTCCTAATCCTAAGTGTAATTATCATCGAGTCTCCTGAAAGACCATAGCTATTAGGGGTGTGCACAGACCCCCCGCTCCGCTTCACTTGCAGATCCGCCATTTTCCGGATCGGGCCGCTCCGCCCCGCCCCCGCTCCGCCCACTTCCGCTCCGCTCCGCCCGGAGCTCCGGATCCGGATCCGGAGCTCCGTTTCCCCCCCCCCCATAGGCTTGCATTGAAAGCTAAAAAATTATACAACTTTTTTTCTGTTCAAGTTAGAAACCTCATGTTTGGCACCATGACACCTCATGGGGATATACACACGCATGCCAAGTTTCAAAGCAATCCCATCATCCCCTGATTTTTGGCGAATTTTTGAAAATCGGGCACCCCACACACAACATCCCTGCGAGGTGGGCAGGGGAGGAGGGAGGGAAGGCAGGCAGGCATGCAGCTGGCATTTCTGGGGGCATAAGGAAGTGAGCCAAGGATAAGCCAGTAATGCATATAAAATGGAATAAATCAATCAATAAACAAAGGAGGGGTGGAATTAAAAGCAGCAGTGTTGCTCAATAAACAACAAGAAGAACTTTTTTAAAAAGGCTATATCTGTCTTTTACCAGCAATAGGGGGACGTGCCCGGGGGAGGGGGAAGTAGCTGCCAGTTCAAGACACTGACAGCCACAGCTCTGAGAAGAAGTAAAACGCTCACTTCGACTCAGAACAGGCATTGCTCCACCACTGAAAAGTGACCATTCACTTCAACTCATGATAGGCATTGCTCCACCGTTTTACTCTCTTTGGAAGGCTCTAATGGCCTTCCAGTGCAGGAGAGAGTGGGGGCACGTCCACGATGAGATGCCCTAGGGGAGCTCATCCCCTTGCACCACATCGATTCAGTTGTTCCCCAAGGTTAGGGTGGGGAGCAGTGCTGTGTTTCTATCTCTTATTCTTGGCTTAGTATATGATTTCAGGTTGTGTCTGTGCATTTGGTGGGGCTACTGTGTTAAAAAACACGGGGAAAAGCCCGTTCAGATGAAGAAAGAGAAGTTTCCCAGAATCCCAAGTTACCTGTTTTGCCTATGCCCTCCTCCAACTTTGGGGTCATCATGACCGGGAGCTGACTCTGCCCCTCAGCCCTTTGAAAAAGGTATTTTTCCCGCCGATTTTTTAAAAACGTCTAGCCCGCGACCCGTACGATGCAGAAAGTTGGGAGTGGTCTCAAAATGACCCCCATCCACGACTCTCTATGCACAAGAATTTTCAGAACGATAGCTTAACCCCCCCCCCAGTTATCCCCGATTCTTTCCCTCAATGCAATCCTATGGGCGAAAAGCCGAAAACGCAGTTTGAGCCGCGCGGTTGACCCGATTTTCACAAAAATATAGCCCGCGACCCGTACGATGCAGAAAGTTGAGAGTGGTCTCAAAATGACCCCCATCCACGACTCTCTGTGCACAAGAATTTCCAGAACGATAGCTTAACCCCCCCCCCAGTTATCCCCGATTCTTTCCCTCAATGCAATCCTATGGGCGAAAAGCCGAAAACACAGTTTGAGCCGCGCGGTTGACCCGATTTTCACAAAAATATAGCCCGCGACCCAGACAACGCAGAGAGGTGAGAGTGGTCTCAAAATGACCCCCATCCACGACTCTCTGTGCACAAGAATTTCCAGAACGATAGCTTCAAAAACAACGTAGTTATGCACGATTATTTGCCGCAATGCAATCCTATGGCGAAATGTTTTCAAGATGGCGACCGGAGCGCTCCGCCTGAACTCAGAGCTCCGAAAAATGGGCGCTTCTCTTCGCCTTGCTTCTAGGGGGTCCGCGGTCCGCTCCTACTCCGCCTCTGGGTAAGGCGGAGCAGGCCAATCCGCTACTGCTTCTACGCTCCTAATCGGAGCGGAGCACATCCCTAATAGCTATACTTTGAAAACCAATAGGGTAAGTAGGGTAACTATTTAATTCAGGGGAACAGGTAGGTGAGTAGAACCTGAGTCACATAAACAATGGCTTGAGCCTCCCTAATACAATGAAGAACAAATGATGGGTATCTCAGCTGGCAATGGTTGTGCCCACCCCAGTCTCCGAACAGGGCAGCATATCTACATAATGCTTGTTGCAGGGATGTGATCTGCTGAGATGGTAGTAATAGTCCATCTATACCAGGGGTGCAGAAATTTGGCCATCTGGACTTCCCCAGATGGTGATGGCCATTCCCCAGGCCCCATTCACTTCCGTTCCTACTGATTATATGGTGGCTTCCCAGACTTGTGCAGTCCACCTGCCCATTCTAAGAGTTCAAAATGCTCCCTTGAACCTTACTTACTGGCAGTAAGAGCTTTAAGGTAAAACAGGCTGGTATTTTACTCCCACTCATTTTACCTTTGGCCCTGCCCACCACTGGAATATAGCCACTGAGAACTACTCTGGAATGGAATTTGGGCCTTGGGCTGAAAGATGTTGAACACCCTTGTGTTATACTGATGCTCTCTACTGCCCATCCAAAGAAAAAAGGTGGCTTACATATGCGCAGTTAGGCTCCACTGATGTGATTGTCCTGGGAGAAAAAGCTCCTAATTCCACCATACTTCTCCCATAATTCTTGCTATAATGCCCTGGAGCATGCCTTAAGAGAAAAAAAGAATTCAGGTTTGCCATGCCCTATAAATTGTTTCAAGGCCCATCAGTGACCTTGAGCAAAACATTCATGCAAAATGACACTCCAAATTGACCCCAAACCACTAGGGCTGCACTGGAGTGACAGGCTACCCCCATATCTTCAGAGGACAAAAAAAACAGAACAAGGACGAAGCCATGTCAATTGCCCATGATTCAGTACCAAGGGCTGAGTCACACTTTAAAAGCCACTGCAAGCAAATTGCCAAATAGCTGAAACTATTGTACAGGAAGTGATCACTGATTTATATGACGTGAAATCTTTATACAGTTTTGAAACAAGTTGAAGAAGAAGAAAGAAGAAGAAGAAGAAGAAGAAGAAATAATAATAATAATAATAATAATAATAATAATAATAATAATAATAATAATAAGGAAACAATTCAGAACACATATCCTTTTCTTCCTTCTCCTTCTCTTGACCTAAAATGCTGTCTATGGCCTTAGCTAGACCTAGGGTTTATCCCGGGATTGTCCCGGGGTCATCCCTGTTCTTGTAAATGACACACAGGGTATCCTGGGAGCAGGCAGGGACGATCCTGGGATAAACCGGAGGTCTAGCTAAGGCCTGAGTCTCTGATATTGCTACTATCTCAGGTTCTCAGATGGCATTTCCTGTGATTCCCATCCATCCATTCATACTCCAGTGTGTGTTTGAATGGGGGAGGGGGCCACTGTATTAGCAATTTTTAATGTATTCATTTGCAGAATAAATTACTTCCTTACGATGTGAATCTTTGCAATGGTTAAACAACAACAACAACAAATTACCTGCCTTTCCCTCTGGATCGAGGCGGGGAACAACATTGAATACATATTTCAGTGGTACTTTAAATATTAAATTTATTAACATGTTAAGAGTGACAACACTTGAAGAATGAGGAGTTCAAATTAAGGGGGAAATATTCACTCTTTCTATCCATCAGGATAAGTGCTTCAGTGGTTTCCTCACAAGCGCATGCGTTAACACCATTGTCGTGGATTTTCATTGTCAATGGCAAAACACCAACAGGACTTCAGGTAGCATTCTCAAGGCTAAGGGCCTTTAATTGCGAGTTAGAAACACCGTTGTGACAGAGCTCCCATCCATGCAGGGAGGGAGACTGAACTCCGCCTTGAAGCTCTTTGCATTTATAATGCTATACAAACAACTAGCTATTTCCCTGCAAGCCCCCCTTTATCTTAGTAGAAAGTTATATACTGGCAGTCAAAGTTTCTAGAAGGAGCGGTGCATTCCTGCCTTATCAGGAGGCTTAGGCTGTACTGATCTTGGTGGCTATAGCTAACACAGATTCTTTCTTGCTTGAGGCACCTTCTCGTGTTTTTTGCAAAATCCCAGAAACTCTTCTACAATTCCCATCTTAGAAATTCTACTACACCATAAAAACACTTTCTCTGGCTTGCACAGATTTTTTCCCCAGCAAATGGGCCGCACAGCACTTTATAACACTTCTGCAAGTCAATGAGCAGTTTGTTGTAAATTAGGCCAATGGCCTTTGATTTTGCCTACTTTTAACAAGCAGGGAGGCGGCTCTAGTGCTTCCCGCATTGTTAAGATGCACAGATGTAGCTCAAGCTTTACTTATGCAGTGTCACTGGGCCAAATGTTCAGGTAGCTTTTCCTACTCTCCTGTAAGGGTGTGCAACCTCAATTCCAGTTGGAGTCAATGGAGGCTTTTCATGAAAAAAATGGTGATGGTAGTGGTGTGTTGGTAATGATGGAAAATTTAACACCCCTCTTCTGGAATGCCACACTCTTGATCCAAATTGGGACTGCACACACTTACAGGAAAACAGGGTATATAGCACTTCTCTACATTTTAAAAATATATATTCTGCCTTACCATGGCTTTTTGAATCCACTTTGTTTCTGAGTGTCATGCCTCACCTCAAAGAAGAGTCCTCTGAGGAAGCAAGCCAGCTCATGGTGCTGTAGCCAGAGGCACAGGGAGGCCCCAACTGACAGTGTTTCAGAGATTTTGCAAGTGCAGGAGGCAGAAGAGCAGCCTGGCACAGCAGGCTGAATGCCAGAGATGCCTGAGTTGTAGGAGGTGGAACTGGATGTAATTCAGCCGATGCAGCAAAGAAAAAACAAATGGCTGGAACAGCAAAGGAGGAAAAGCCAGTCACAACAGGAGAGAGCACTTAAATACCACACCTGGCCTTGATGACCCAGCTGTGCTAATTAACAGCTAGGTATAAATCAGACCAGGCCCAGGCATACCTTGCTGAAGGTAAACAGTCTGTTTCCTTGGCCTGCTGCATCATGGCTGATACTTAAACCCTTGGCAATGCTTCTAATACTGCTTTCTGGACACTCCCTGACTGCTTTGATGCTTGGCTCCATGACCCCTTGGCAACAGGTTACAGACTGACCTGACTATGCTTCTGCTTTGCGATACTGGCTGTAATTTCACTGAGATGACCTGGACTGCTTGCCTTGCCAACCTAGCTTAGGGCATGACCCACCTGTAAACAGAATGCTGGGGTTATGATCGGCACCATCACATGGGTGGCCATGTGCTCAGAAATTGTACACCATGTACATTGATGGTGCTGTATAAATAATAATAATAAATTGAATACTTCCTCTCTCTGTGTGCTCCATTCACTTTAATGAATCAGCACCATCTAGTGGCATAATTATAGCACAACACCAAGTTTACACACTGGGAGATGGCACAATTTCTTGGATATTCCCACATTTTTTTTAAAAAAAACCTATGATTTCCAGGAGATAGTGCTGCAGAGGCCCTGGATGTAATGGACCCACAAACTTCAGTGAGTGGCCAATCATGAACTTGCTATAAATTGCTCATTTAGAGAAATTCATAGATATGTGTACTTAACTGAACATTTTCTTTGGACCAGAGAAAGTGGTGGACAACAGGTCCCAAGCAAAAGTATGATTTATCACTAACCCTCTCACCATGCCATGGAGGGCATATGTAATCAGAAAAGAGCTAACTAATTTACAAAAATAAGAAATTATTTTTAATCTTTCTTGAAGATTTTTTTAAACCATTCATTCAATTTATGAGTTGCCCTATAGCCAGAGTCCTCAGTGCAACATACACAATAAAAACAAACACTTCAAAGCAAAGCTTTGAATGCAGCAACAATAATTTATAAGAATTTTAAAATAGAAGAAAAATGTCCAAGCAGCTAAAACATAGAAAAAGGCCATTTTAAAATGCAGCATTACACATATCAATAAAAACAAAACCAGCAGCAGTTAAAACTGTTTTAAAAGTCTTGGAAGAAAAAAATGTCTTCGCTTAGATCTTATTCATTCTCTTGTGCTATATCTAGGCATACATGGAATACTCAAACTTAGCATCTAGAATATTTCTTAAGTTATAATGTACAAAAATGACTTAGGTAATTATCTTTGAAAAATGTATAGATACCTTTTTTGTTCCTCTGTTTCTTTGAGAGTAGAGTAAATGGCACCAGGGTTGGTTCCAGAATCTGCCTTCTGCAAAGTTTTGGGGATCCCCCCCTTTGCTCCACACCATAACTTGCCCCATTCAGAAGTGACTCTTGACTCTGTGACCCTGTTCAGATGACATGCTAAGCCACAGTGGTTAAGCATTTTGAGCTAAGAGTTATGGCATGGCATGTGAACCGTTTCTAACAATGGTGGTTACATAATCAGGGTTTAAACATGCTCACCAACCATTTGCTGCAAAAGGGTTAGTGACCTAACCATGGCTTAATGTATCATCTGAGCAGGCCCTCTGTGTAGCATTTTCAGGAGGCCAGAGGACAGTGATGGAAAGCAAGGGGTGAGGAAATTCACTTCTATCAGTGCAGTTGGTCCAGCATAAATCTGGATACAACCCCAGGTCTATAGTCACCCTGTCTTATCCTATCCACTGTACAATGGATCTGGGCATTGTTTTCATTTAAGACTGTAGGGAGGTAATGAGTGGGGTACTGCAGGGCTCAGTCCTGGGCCCAGTGCTCTTCAACATTTTTATTAATGATTTGGACGAGGAGGTGCAAGGAATGCTCATCAAATTTGCAGATGACACAAAATTGGGTGGGATAGCTAATACCTTGGAAGACAGAAACAAACTTCAAAGTGATCTTGATAGGCTGGAGTGCTGGGCTGAAAACAACAGAATGAAATTTAATAGGGATAAATGCCAAGTTCTACATCTAGGAAAAAGAAACCAAATGCACAGTTACAAGATGGGGGATACTTGGCTCAGCAATACTACAAACGAAAAGGATCTTGGAATTGTTGTAGATCACAAGCTGAAGATGAGCCAACAGTGTGATGTGGCTGCAAAAAAAGCAAATGCTATTTTGGGCTGCATTAATAGAAGTATAGCTTCCAAATCACGCGAAGTACTGGTTCCCCTCTAAATAAATAAATAAAATATTCGGCCCTTGTTAGGCCTCATCTTGAGTCTTGCATCCAGTTCTGGGCACCCCACTTCAAGAAGGACGCAGACAAACTGGAGCGCATTCAGAGGAGGGCAACGAGGATGATCAGGGGTCTGGAAACAAAGCCCTATAAGGAGAGACTGAAAGAACTGGGCCTTGAGAAGAGAAGACCGAGGGGAGACATGGTAGCACTCTTCAAATACTTGAAGGGTTGTCACACAGAGGAGGGACAGGATCTTTTCTTGAACCTACCAGAGTGCAGGACACGGAATAATGGCCTCAAGTTACAGGAAGCCAGATTCTGGCTGGATATCAGGGAAAAAATCCTGACTGTTAGAGCAGTACGACAATGGAACCAATTACCTGGGGACATAATTATTTTATTATTTTATTTTATTATTACTATTAATTACATTTCTATACTGCCCAATAGCCGGAGCTCTCTGGGTGGTTCACAAAAATTAAAAACATTCAAAGTATAAAACTACAGTATAAAACCATAATATAAAATACAATATAAAAGCTCAACCAGATAAAAACAGCAGCAATGCAAAATTACAAATTTAAAACACCAAGTTAAAATGTATTTATAGTCTGTTAAAATGCTGGGAGAATAAAAAGGTCTTCACCTGGCGTCTAAAAGCATATACTATTTCTTCGATTCTAAGACGCACTTTTCTTCCCATATAAACATCTCTAAAAATGGGGTGCGTCTTAGAATCGCAGGTGTGTCTTAGGGCTTTTTTTTCTGTTGGTGGTACTGAAATTAGTGTGTGTCTTACAATCAATGGTGTCTTACAATCGAAGAAATACGGTAATGTAGGTGCCAAGCGAACCTCCTTAGGGAGCTCATTCCACAGCCGGGGTGCCACAGCAGAGAAGGCCTTCCTCCTGGTAGCCACCTGCCTCACTTCCTTTGGCAGGGGCTCGCGGAGAAGGACCCCTGAGGATGACCTTAGGGTCTGGGCAGGTACATATGGGAGGAGGCGTTCCTTCAGATAGCCTGGCCCCAAGCCGTTTAGGGCTTTAAATGTTCATACCAGCACTTTGAATCGGGCCCGGACCTGGACTGGCAGCCAATGAAGCTGGAAAAGGACTGGCGTGATGTGGTCTCATCAGCCAGTCCCTGTTAGTAACCGTGCTGCCCTGTTTTGTACCAGTTGAAGTTTCCGGACCGTTTTCAAAGGCAGCCCCGCGTATAATGAGCTCTCCCACCCTAGAGGCATTCAAGAGACAACTGGACAACCATCTGTCAGGTATGCTTTAAGGTGGATTCCTGCATTGAGCACGGGGTTGGACTCGATGGCCTTATAGGCCCCTTCCAACTCTACTATTCTATGATTCTAAGGCCATAGTTAGACCTAAGGTTTATCCCTTGATCACCCAGGGGTCAAACCTGTTCATTTAGGTGAAACACAGGGGATCCAGTGCTCAGGCAGGGGCGAACCCTGGATGATCCCAGGATAAACCTTCGGTCTAGCTGTGGTCATAGACTCTAATGAATGGAAGATTTCGAGACAATGTGTAATCTATGATTATATAATACTATATGCCCATATAGTCAACGCTCCAAGCCACTGCCCCACATCTTTCCCACATTCGTCATCCTAGCCTAGTTCATTAAGACTGCAAACCTATTCACACTTACCTGGGACAGGGAATAAATCTCATTGTACCCAATGGGGTTTGCTTCCGAGTAGTCATGTATAGGTTGCAGTATAAATGTATGATTTGAGTTCAGTCCCTTGATTTCATCCTCAGCAATCTGATTCATGAAGTGGGTCTAAAAACTACATACAATTTTGCCATTTAGTCTACCCTTGCATTCCTGTTTCAATCAACATACAGTGTAGCCTTTCAACTATGTAGTCCAACACCTCTGGAAGGTACGACTCCCATGGTTATTAATTGGGGATGCGCTGAAGTCCAACACTTTTGTAAACCGCCCAGAGAGCTTCGGCTATGGGGCGATATATAAATGCAATAAATAAATAATTAAATAAATACCTTTTAGAGAGAAGCAGGTTGAGAAAGGCAGAGGAAGTAGGAACTCCAGCTTTTTCAACCATAAGGTAGAATCAGAACTGATCCTATGTTTGACCCCCTTTTGATAACACCATTCCCACATATCCCCCCACGCGCACCATGTGATGAGTGTAAAGAGTTACTGCACAATTGGAAAGTACAGTCAACTGTAGCCACCCTGTTATGTAGCTATGTCTGCAAGTCATTAAGAAACAGTAATCATGAAGAAACAGTTGGCTGGAGATCTGAGACATTGTAAAATGGAAACTTTATTCTTATACTGTTAAGGTTTATTCTAAGTGCCTCATACTAAAATGGCACTGTTTACAGTATACTTGCAGCTATGATTCACAGACACATTAACATACATTGCTGGGGATTAATAAAAGCTATATTCATTTTAATAACTTTAAAGTGCTTTATTGTTGATTGCCCTCAGTTAAACATGTTTTGTTTTCTTTAAATTTCCATCATAAGAGAAGCAAATTCTTTACGCGCGCGCACACGCACACACACACACACACACGAGCATGAGCCATACCTGACATAGCCAATTTATTGGATTTAAGTGAAGTAGCACCCAACAATACAAACTAACAAAATGCTAGGGGGAGCCATAGGAAATTAAGATGGCGGGGGGAGCATATCATAGAACTCCAAGAGAACCCAGTGGTGACTTTGCATTGTGAGGTCTGTGGGGTGTAACGCTTAAGAAAGAACAAACAAAGGGCAATGCAAAGGAAAAACAACAACAAGCCATTGAGATAGAACAAACAGGAGCCGTAACACACACACACACACACACACACACACACACACACACACACACACACACCATCAATCAAATGCGTTTACAGCAAAACCTGGCTGTCTGTGATTCTTTACGGATAATGAAAAGAGTGATTTCTGCAGACCTCCATCAATTTTGGCTCACAAATAGGCTTCTCAATGCAGTAGTTTCAAACAAACAAATGAAACCTGAGATTGTCCAGCAACAGCTCATGAGTGCACAAGGAGCTCATTTGACTGGGTTTCGCAGGGCAGATCAAAGGCCCAGTTTATATCTTCCATCGGAATCAGAGCCAGGAAACACATTACAATGACTTTGGGTATGCTGCTAGCGATGGTCTCTCTGTGGGGAATCATCTCCACAAAGAGACCGTGGCTAGCAGCATTCCCATGGTAATCCCAACCATTTGCAATATGTAGGAATACATAGATTGTGACCATCAATTTGTGACTCACCTCACTTCACCTTCCTAGCAGCTGCTAGGATGGTGTGAAGTATGTCTGATGTAAGGAGTATTCCTGTATGTTACAGGCAAGTTTGGGATGATTCTGCAGCAGAAAGCATTTTGGCGACATCTGCTTGATAGTCAGGCATTCGTAGGTGATGATAATGGTGACCTTGCTTGCTACAAAAAGCTTCATTTGATTGTTTTTGCAAATCACGGCCTTGTTAAATGCACAGGCCTTACTTTCTGGTTAGTGCCAACAGTTTGGATATTTTTAAACTTCTTATAGAAAAAAGATATTAATGCACATAGATGACAACAGAAAGGGTATTTTGGAGAGGATGACAGCTGGGTCAAAAGCTCCCTTCCACTTTTGCAGGTTTGTTGTCCCCTGTGAAAGTGGGGGTGGTATTTGGTGACAGGAGGGGGGATTCTTCTGATTTGTAATGAAGTGGCCAAGGGTTCATTCTTTCAAACAAACAGAACTGGAGCTGTCTAACAACCCAGCAATGTTCTCCCCACACACCACCCTCCACCTATACACCCATACACACACACACACACTTCCCCCAAAAAAGTTTGGGCTAAGCACTTGTTGTGATCCACTAGTTTTTAGGAGAAATTCTCAGATTATATTTTTCAAATGCAGGTATTTATAAACAGGTTCAAAATACAATATACAATGCAATTTAAGCAAGATTAAAAAGTCTTGCCTGATCTTCAAAATCTGAACAGTTGTCCATTTTCTTGCTGTGCAAATGGGTCACGGATGTATACATAGATAAACATTAACTCCCACATCCTAGGTTAGATATCAGATGTTTGAGTTGAGGGCACTTCTTGATTGGGATGTAGAGCTGATGTTTTCGCTTGCTTCTATGGGAAGAAACAACTCACCCTACCTTTCAAATAGATATTTTGTGAACCGCCCAGAGAGCTCCAGCTATTGGGCAGTATAGAAATGAAATAAATAAATAAAATAAATAAATAAATAAATTTTGAAGGTTGTAAGAAATTACTACCTCAGAAAAAATGGATGAACTGTGTAAAAGATCCCTTCGTTACTAATTTAAGCATTTTCAGGATAAAGGTCAAGAAATAAACAGTAAAGAGAGAAGTATTGGTTGGACTTTCAGCCAGATGTGACCTGGGCTCTAGCTTAAACTACAAGTCATTAATACACCTGTACCTTACAGCACTTCCTTGACTGAAAATTTTCATATCAGAGGTGACCTGGAATGCCAATTTTCTCTTATCAATTGTGTATTTCTCATCTGACCTCTGGGTTGAATGGCAACAGCAGTCTTAAATACCAACAGCTGTTCTGTCATCAATAAGGTAGCCATGTGCACAGCAGAATCCATGTCTTCCCTTCGGGACTCGGATTTCTTTAATGGAAGGGAAATTGGAAAGAGGCGTCTTTCCCTCCATGGCAACGATGCAGACGCCTGTTACTTGTAGGCCCTAGATGTGCATCTGTGCACATGATTCCTGCCTCTGTTTCTAGTGATTCATTGCTGCAGTGTTGAGTTCAAAGAGAAGCATCAGATGAATAGGGAGGACATGTGGTACTACTCAAATGTACAACTTTTAAGGTATGTGATTTTTATTTTAT
Source organism: Elgaria multicarinata webbii (assembly GCF_023053635.1). Taxonomy (NCBI): domain Eukaryota; kingdom Metazoa; phylum Chordata; class Lepidosauria; order Squamata; family Anguidae; genus Elgaria; species Elgaria multicarinata. Next base: position 53,736,815 of record NC_086171.1, read on the forward strand.
TTTTTGGTTCCTAAGCAATTTGGCAGTGTCCTTATTTTCTGCCTCACTGATCTCATTTTATCTCTTCTCCTTCTCATGTTTTAGTTAGGTTCCCCCCCCCACGCACACACACTGCTGCCATTCCTCCGTCAAGTTATATGAGTGGCACTGAATGCTGATGAGTACAGCTTGCCCCCAGCCACTCATTCTCAGGTAATCACTTTTGGCATGGAACACTGGCTGCATTGTCAAGGGAACCAGCCAGCTCTAAAACTCAAGTTAGCTAGTTAGCTTGTCTACCCACACTGTTCATTCCATACACCTTTATTGTAAACAGGGTATTTGCCATAAGGCTTTAGAATTGGCAATGCTAATATTGGGTTGAATCCAGACATAGTTATACTTAAAGTATGCCCATTGAAAACAACTTGGGACCAGGATATCTCAGAGAGCACCTTCTCCCTTACCAACCTGTCTGGTCACTGAGGTCATTAAAGGGTATGCTCCTGGTCCCTCATGGACCGAGTGCCCAATTGAAGTCTACCAGGAGACAAGCCTTTAGTGTGGTGGCCCTTTCTCTTTGGAACTCCCTGCCCCTGGAGGTCAGGCAGGTGCAAACACGGTGCTGCTTTCAGCACCTCCTGAAAACAACTCTTTTCCAGGAAGCCTGCCTTAACTGACCAGCCATCATTTTTATTGGCATTCTGTTTTAAATTGAACAATATGCTGCTTTAATTTTTTTACCTATTTCTACGTTTACCTCTCCAGAATCTATTTAAGATATGAAGCAGTTTATAAATATTGTAAATAAATAAATAAAACAATGCAACTTAAGTTAGTCATGTCTAACAAATCCCATTCATTTCAATGGGTCTACTCTAAGTAACACTAACATTGGATACAGCTCTATGTGTGAACCCAGCCCATCTGATTAGGCAGGGCCTGTCGTGAAGGAAGAAGGCCATCTCCAATAACACATTTTGAATGCTATGTAAGGGCTGCAACCAGCCATTATTTCATTTATTATTATCATCATGTTTTATCATAAGGGGAATAATTGGGTTTTCAACTGCCAGACATTTTGTTGGCCCAAGACACTGGATGATCTTTTTCTTTTCCTCTCACAACATTCTTCTTTTATTGCCTTCAAGTTGACATTATGTGGGAACAGAATTCATTTTAAGAAGGGCTTGAAAGTCAAATACCATATCATTATGTTATGCAATAGCAATGAAAGGCTAGGAGGTTACCATTAAACTTTGTAGGCGAGAGACTTAAGGCTATACATCATTGGACACGATCCTTTCCTGGTGCAAATCGGCATAATAATGGAAGCAAAGGTCAATGGAGCTACATTTTTGAAAGTTAATCTTACATTATTTTTCTGTGTTAGAAATGTTAGCTTCTGATTAATAAGGGTTTGAACATGTCTTAATAGGAAGTCAAGAGTTTGAAAGAGCTGGTATTTCTGTACACATTTCATATGCAATTCAGTATGTCTGAACAGTCAAATTACCTCTTTAGTTTCCAGGGGACGAAACATCCATGTCTGTCATTTTGGGTGAGGCTATACAGCTGTAACATCCTACTGTTAGCATTCTCTGCTGATTGGCTATCGGCCTAGCAGAGGTCCTAATTTTGACCTTTTGTGTGTTTAAAAAAGAAACAATAAAAAAGATTAAATTTCTTGAATCTTTTAAATTACTTGACCTGAAAATGAATTACACAGTGGATAAATTCTATTACACCATGTATTATATATCCACCCAGATACTTAAATTGTTTTCTGGTGGTGATCTGCTGAGATCTTATGACTTGGCAATATTCAATTTTTATTTTGTGTTGGTGAATTTGTGTCCCATTTACCCAGCTTCCAAGGAGTCTAGAGCCCCTTGTTATAGTCTCACAACAATCCTATGAGATAGATTAGACTGAGATAGATGGACTAACGTTTGTTTTCTGATACTTCAGCAGAAAGATCCCAACAGGTTCATGACAAGAAAGGTGGTTTCCACTAAACTTTAGGAAGAACGTGCTGGTGGTACAAGATATTTGACAGTGCAGCAAGGTCTCCTTTGTTGGAGGTTTTCAGCAGAGCTGGGATGGCCATCTATCAGAGCTGTTGTAGCAGAAGATTTCCTGCATTGGTAGGGGGTTGAACTTGGTGCCTTTTGAGGTCTGTTCCAACCCTATGATCATGTATGTGATATATCTCCTTACCCATCCTGCCAGCATACCATCACGGGCTATATAGGAAAGGAACCTCTCGTGCAAGCACTGAGTCATTACTGACTCTTGGAGGGACGCCAGCTTTCGCTGACGTTTTCTTGGCAGGCCTTATAGCGGGGTGGTTTGCCGTTGCCTTCCCCGGCCGTTATTACCTTTCCCCCAACTAACTGGGTACTCATTTTACCAACCTCGGGAGGATGGAAGGCTGAGTCGACCCGAGCCAGCTGCCTGAAACCAGCTTCCACTGGGATCGAACTCAGGCCATGGGGAGAGTTTCGGCTGCAGAAACTGCTGCTTTACTGCTCTGCGCCACACGAGGCTCTCACGGGCTATATAGGTAGTTGCAAATCCACCATGGCTGTTTATCAAAATATAACTAGAACAAAAATGGCCCTTGGTAAGTGGGAAAAGGCATTAGTTGAGCATAATATTTTATCCAAGTCCAGAAACTTGTCTTGTTTTTCAAGAGTCCCATTGTTTGTTTTTCTTTTTGCCCAATTATTTCTTATGAATAAGGCTGTTTCAGCTACAGAGACTATGAACTACATGACAAAAGTAGGCTGGAAAAATAATGCTTACTGTACCAACAAATATATTCCTCTCCTTTCTAATAGCCTGATATTCTGTATACTTCCACAACAGTAAAATAAAAGTTACTCATATCAATCACTTCACTGTTGTTTCACTACAGAGAATATCATCCCATTCTACTAATGTGGTACAATGGAAAGCTAATAGTATGGGAGAAGGCTGACAATTTGATGTAGGATATTAGGGGGGAAATTTGACAGAGGTGATCTGTATTTTTGCTTTCAACTTGTTCACTGAACAAAAGGTACACAATGACTTAGGGGCATGATATTCAAGATCGAGTGCTGTTCCAGTATCAGAACATCATCCTCACTATTGAGACATAGCTACTCAAACCCATATTTTAAAATACATGAATATATAGGTGGATAATATGTTGATGTTGTTTTATTGATGTATTATTTATTGAAGTTTTGTTGCTGATGGTTTTATTGTTGGCCTCTTCTACCTTGAAATAACTGATGGGAGCAATCCTATATTCCCAAGACAGTGCCTGGGGGAGATATAGGAGTTTTCTGTCTCTAGGTTCATAGACAGTGCTCCAAGCTGGAAGACGTGAAATTGTGCTCCCTATGGCCTCCCTCTCCCCATCACAGCCAGTGAACCATGGCAGCTGCCTCTCTTGTGCTCAGTAAACATTGTGCAGAGAGAGAGAGAGAGAAGGGGGTAGTCCCAGAGCAGGGAGGGAAGGAGACCATGGAAGCTGGTTTAGACAGCCTCCTAAGTATGGCCTCCCCCATCCCACTTCCCAGCTAGACAGCCAAAATTGGCTGCTTAGCCAAAAAAAAAAGGGTGGACGGAGCTTGGAGGAGTTCAGTTCAGTTCAGAAATTATCCAAACATGCCATGTTTGTGACCCTGAATGCAAATGTGAACAAGAATGCATAAAAAAAAAAGCTCTAATATTCCTGAACTTGTGATTGCCTTTGAAAAATGTGCTTTTGTAATGCTTTATCTCACTTTAGTCAATGGGAGAAAGTGCACACTTTTGAAAGAGGCATACAGAAATGCACATTTTTCTTTGTTTGAAATCCACACTTTCCCCATTCAAACAAATGGAAAACAGATTGCAATTGAAGATGGGAGTGAGCCAAACTGAGCCTCAAAGTGAAGTTTGGAGAATTTCGGTGAGTTTGAACATCCCTGATTCTCCCCTCCTTAATCACAATATGCAAATTAATATGTCCTGGAATTTCAGCATTCCATTCAAGTACTGTTATTACTGAATGTTCACTTTGGTCACTTGGAATCATGTCACAATTACAGAACGATGTCACCAGCCTAAGTGCAATTGGGCAGTCAACAGATATGACAGTGATATGAATCCCATCCTCTGATAATCTCTTGTGTTCAGTACAACTGAGTGACATCATCGCCTAATGGCAGGGCAACAGAATGGTGGTGTCTCATGAAGACAGAAGGAAAAAGAAGGCCTTAGCTAGACCTACCTGAAAGTCCGGGGCAGAGGAGGGGAGACCTCGCGTTGTGAATAACGTGAGATCTCGCTCCTGTTTACACATAAGGCGTGACAACCTCAGAAGGAGAGGCGTTGCACCCGCCATTTTTTTTAAAGAGACAGGAGCGCACGAGTGCTCGAGCGATGCCAGGTAGGTTTTTTTTTTAAAAAAATTACTTTCCCCACTCTCCCCACCTTAACCTCAATGGGCACAGCACTCCTGAAGAGCGCTGCACCCTGTGCGCGGCTCCCGGCTCCGTGTGAGCAAACCTGCAGAATCAGGCCCCATGCTCCGCGGTCTCGGGCTTAGCCCAAGACCGTGGAAAAAGCGGGGCCAAAGGGTAGGGCTGTATCCCGGGGCAAGGGAAGGATGATCCCTCCCTGATCCTGGGATCCCCTGTGTGTCATATGGACACAGGGATGCTCCTGGGTATCACCCCGAGATATAGCTTGGTCTAGCTAAGGCTGAAGGACACTGTGATGTAACTTTTGAAAACCATTGAATGGCTGTAGGAATCAATGGCACATTCATCAACTAGTGAAAATGAAAGAGAAAACATTGACTCATTTCAGACATCATCACACCACAGTTAAGGGCCCAACCATGGTTTGGATTTCCAAATATGCAACATGTAAACCATGATTTAGAGCTGCTTTCCTTTTGCATCTGCTCAAGCACTTAGATTCATAATATTATAAGTTGACTCCTGTCTCCATAGTGTAGCAGCCTCTTGAAGCAGAGCAATGACTGCACCTGCAAGTTCAGGTTCAGTCATGGTTTGGGAGCTAACATAGATTCAGAGATTAAATGAACCATGATGTTTTGGGGGCTGCCTGTATGGTGCCGGATTGCTGCCATGCTAAACAAAATCGCTTCACTTTCTCTGCTGCGGGTTGGCGGTGGCTATTCTCAACACAGAGGGAGGGTGCAGGGTTTCTGGTGGCCATTCAGCTCACTGGGCCTCTCCCCTTTGCCATGTTGTTTCTCCCAGAAAGCCAAGGGGTGCAGCTTTCTAGTGGACCTTAGTTCTCTCACCAGTGGATGCAGCCAGAATCTGCAGTCTCAGGGATCTGTCAGTCAGAGCTGAGTCTTCCTTCTGACAGGGAAGGGTGAAGCGAGCTTGCTTGGGCTAATATATGGGGCCAGGTTGGTCTCCCCTCCAAGAACCTTGCCATGATGTACTTCCTGGGAGGCAGGAGGTGCAGCCTCTCAGTGGCCCTTGGTTTGGAGATGCAAGTGTAACATTTTCTATGGGATATATGCATATTTCAATAATATGAAAATGCAAACTCATGTCTTGTAAAAATAAAAAGCCAACCTTTTTTTGTACTATTCCTCAGATTTAATGTATGTTGGATATGTAGACAGTCATTTCACCAACGTCCAAAATTAACATAATTCTCATTTCACATATAAAGTCTGTTACCTTTTCCTTATCATACTGCAGTAATACACAGGAAGGCTGTATTTTGCAGCTTTGCCAAGTACCAATAGCTCTGTGGAATCATTAAGAAGAACAAAATGCTATTGGGAGCAGGCATATGGCCCAATTGTCGTGGCCTGCCTTCACGTTGTTCATTTCAGAGCAGTGTTTATTTTTACTTGCATTATTGTTCCGATAATTGTTTATATTAACTTTGAGATTTTTCTATATTATAATTTTGGATTTCTATATTTGTATGGAGGGTAAGTTGCTCAGAGACTGGGTGTTTTTTTCCCTGTGGGAAGCCACACATAAATTTAATAAATACTCAGGGCCGGTGCTACCATAGAGGCCACTCAGGCGGCCGCCTAGAGCGCCAAGCTAAGAGGGGCGCAGCACTCACGCGCATTGGCTATGAGCAGGCCCGGCCCGAGGATTCAGCTGGGCGGGCAAGATGGCACCCCACGCCCACCCAGCCAAAGCGAAGCCAGGGACGCTGGGGTGGGGGTGGGGGGCGGCTCCACGTTCGGACTTCCACCCGGAAGCCACCCTCAGAGCTGCTTAAAAATCAAAGTTGGCATTTTGGGGGGGGGCGGTGTGGTAAGGTAAAAGTCGCTCACCTTGCCTAGGGCGCAAAATAGTCTGGCACCGGCCCTGTAAATACTACTACTGCTGTTGCTACTACTACTACTACTACAACTACTAACTCATGTAGTAGGGTGCTTACTCATGTAAATACCACAGCATAATTTCAACATTTTCAAGAGGTGCCAGTTATTGCATTGTAATGGGAAGACATTGGAAAAGATCTTTAAAGAAAGCTCAGTATATACAGCCAGACTGAAAACTTCCCAAAATATGTTATTCTTTTAAGTTTTGATAGTACTTCACATATTATTATTTACCTCCAGCATGATATCTATATAATTGGTCATTTCTGGCACTAGAAATATTAGGACCAAATTACACGTGACAATGGGAGATTTCTCGTCAAAACAAACACTAGCTTCAGAAAATGGATTTTTATTAGGACCATAGCTGGCGAGAAAAGGGATAACACACACACACACACACACACACACACCTGATGATGCAATTTCCATTTGAAACATCCCTGCAAATTAGGGGCTGGATCCAGATTTACATGACATGGATTAACTGCACTGGTGAGAGTAGACCTCCTTGCCCCCTCCTTTCCAGGGCAGCCCCTCCAGCCTCCAGGTATATTGAGAGCCAGGGATCACTGCTGAATGGGGTGAGCTGTGCTGTGGGCGTTGAAGGAGGATCCTAAAAAGTTGGGTGGAAGGACTTTCTATGAGTGGAACCCCTCCTCTCATGGAAGGCAGATCCTGTAACTAACCCACCATGTAAAGACACGGTTAATACAACAGCAATCATCAGACTAGTGTTTTATCGCACGCTCGTTACTGGGCACTCATGGATTTTCACGGGTCCTATTCATGATGTCATCTGCCTCCCATGCATCTCCTGCTCTTTCTGGCCTTCTTCCCATGACAAAAAAAGACCCCGGTAAATCCAATTTATTTTTAGAAATGGAACTTGCCATGATCTCTTGCTGTGTGATAAAAATGCCCACTAATGGGTCACGTGGACATTGTTTACTTCCTCTTTCTTCTCCATGAGAAAGAGGAAGTATTGTGCAACAGAAGCGGGGGTGGAGAAGCAATTTCCCCTTGTCTGATGAAGCTCATAGTCTACTTTTGCCCTTTAGTTTTAATCCAGGAAAACTGAAAACAGTTGATGTCCTATCTTTATGCAGCCCTCAGAGCACCCGTTTCTTCAAGCTGGTAGCTTACACAAAATGCTAGCAAAGGTGATCCCCTCTTGAGAGTGGAAAGGTTTGAGCACATCTACCCCAGAACTAGTTCTGTATCAATTAAGAAGTGTGACTTGCAATCAGAAGTACTTTTTAAAAAACCTAATAGGACTTTAATTTCACATATTCCATAGATTAGTTCTTTATTTATTTGTGATATTGATAATATATTGAATTTCTAAGTGGTCTACATTTAAAATACAATATTAAAAACAATTTCAGTTAATCAGTGCAGTAAGATGGAGCAGCATGATTAATTACAAGCCTGGGGAAGCCTGGGTGAACATGTGCATTTTCAGGAGACATTGGGAAGATGCCACATTTCCTGCCTCCTGAACTGCATAGAGGAGGGGTTTCCATAGGGTGAGTGCTGCTGTCATTGAGGTATTGAGTGGCCACATCCCATTCATTTCAGAATGACAAGCAAGGCCTCCTCTGACAATCTTAAAGGTTGGCTGGGTATACTGTACATAAGGGAAGGCGATCTGCTAGATAGCCTGGTCCAAAGTTGCTTAGGGTTTTGTAGGACAATAACATAACCTTGAACATGGCTTGATAGTTAATAGGCAGCCAGTGCAGTTCTTTTAACACAGATCTTACCCTAGTTGCTGCTTCTGAACCAGGCTTGCTACGGATCAGTGTTAAAATCAGGAAAGAATTTTCCAAACCCCTCTAAAATTCTCCATTAGCAGCATTTTTTAAAAAAAAAATTAGAGGCAATTAAAGCTTTAGATTTATATTTGGAATTAAAACATGTAACTGGCACTGAACCCATATATATATATATATATATATATATATATATATATATATATATATATATGCCGTTTTACAGGTATAGATCAACTTTCAATCCATACCTATACTGTGAAGTAAGAACAACCTCCTAGCACAATTCTTGATCATGATACATTTTTTTAATGTGAATATGCAGCAACGGCAAACAACTTCCCTTTCTGTTGCCATATCTTTTCATTACAGCTGACATTTCGGAATAGCTTTGTTACAGACTAATGACACCAGCAAGGATTGTGCTGGTAAACTCATATTGAAGTGGGATGGAAGGAGATAATATATATTCACAACAGGAAAATGTGGTAAAGATACAGGGGTAGCTATGGATTTATCCACTGCGCTGTCCGAGGTGGAATTTTTAGCTCCTCTGAAAATGCTACACAGAGAGGCAGGATCCACATTACTGCTTTGAAATGGTTTATAACAGTAGTGACAACTGTTGTGGCCCAGGACACACTACATATACAGTTTTCAAACCATTTTCAAAGTGTCATATCCTGCTTGGTGTAGATCTGGCCAGAGTCAGGACAACCTGCTGAATGCGGTGAGCTGTGGTGTGTGTGGGGATCCCCCAAAAGTAGGTAGAAGGACCTTCTGTAAGTAGAGCCCTTCTTTCAAGGGAGGCAGGTCCTGTATTCAATTAATGAAGTGGTAGAATTGTCTTGCTGGCCCTTTTGCAGGGGTAAGTAGTGGCTTGTTGTACTTGGATTGAAGTAGGTATACTACATGCATCATGAACCAATATCAGCTTTCCTTATAAAATATTCTCTGGCCTTAGCTAGACTTACCTGATAGTCTGCAATGGAGGAGGGAAGATCTCGCATTGCGATTAACGTGAAATCCCTCCTCTGTTTACATGTGAGGCACGATGACCTCAGGAAGAGAGGTGTTGTGCCCACCATTTATTTTATTTTTAAAGGAAGAGGAGCGCATGAATGCTTGTGCGCTAAAAGTAGGTGCTGTGAAGGACATGGGCTTTTGCTGATGTATGAAATGTACTGGCTCTTTAAGTATATGGGCTTTTAATTGTCTTATTCTTTCTGCTGTGTATCTGTTCTGGTATGTGTTGTGTAGTCACAATGGTATGTTAAGTGGAGGTGGGAGTCCGGGACTCTAGGCGCCAAGACTCCAAGGTCAAATTGGGCCTCGCACCTGCAGGTTATCTCCATGGTCGTTAGGATAATTGGGTTCAGTGTGAGAGAGAGGGTGAAGCCTCTCCAAGAAGGGAGGGGTGTTAATAGCCAAACTGAGTGAGAGGTTGGTTCAGCGGAGTCATGAGGCCCTATAGCCGCAAGGGGATAAAAAGGTGCATCCTGCCTAGGAGGGGGTCTTCTCTTCGGGGTTTGGAGGAAGAACATCAAAAGCCGCCTAGAATGGTTGCTTGGAGTAAGCCAGAGTTTTTGTTTATGTTTTAGAGGTCTGGTTTTCCTGAGACAAGGCTGGCCGCTTTTATGGCTAGGGGAGGGCTATCTGTTTGTCAGTTTTAAATGGAGTGCTGTGTATTTGTGCCTTCTCCTGTTGTAATCTACCCTTTAATTTCTCTCCCTTACCTTCCTTCCTTTTATATCCCTCTTCCCTGTCCTGCATGCTGCTACCTCAGGTCAAAGCCTTACGTGTTAGTGATAGCGGATTTATAATAAACTTGCTTAGGCCCTTACGCTGAGTGTGTGTGAGTTTTATTCCTGGAATCTTTGGCTCCCTCAGTTGGTTGATCCCGGGCCTACCTTGCAGGGAGGTCAGATTGACTCTGGCCTTCGTTTACAGGTGCTTTTTAAAAAAATAATTTCATTTCCCCGAGTAATTGCACAGAGCTGAGTCAAACCGCAGCAATGGGCCAAACTGGACCCAAAGGGGAGAGCTATATCCCAGGGCAAGGGAGGGATGATCCCTCCCTGATCCCAGGATCCCCTGTGCGTCATGTGGAAGCACAGAGACGATCTCAGGGTTTGACCCATGATAAAGCCTGGTCTAGCTAAGGCCTGTACCTGTCTGTCTTTCCCCACCTGCTTCCAAGGAAATACTTTGAAACTGGAGCTTAAGTATCTTAAGAAAATTGATAGTGGTAGGATGAGTTCAAATATAGAAGACGGAAAGTACATTTCCTGAAAATAACAAAGAAACTCAGGAAAGAATTCAACAGAAAGCACCAGCTTACATGATGCTTTGATTTCTTCTTTTCTAGGAATCCAAATTTGATGGGAATCAAGAGAAAGACCTCTGATGAGGTCCAAATGGATCCCTGCCCCTAAGCTATGAAGGGCTTTAAATGTCAAGAACAGAAATTGAACATGACTCAGTGTAGTTGGTGAAGCACTGATGTAATATTTCCATCTCACCCAGGTCCATCAGTTTCCAAACAATCTTCAGAGGCAGGATGATGTATAACACATTTCAGTAGTCTAATCTATTGAATGGGATGGTAATGTGTGACAGTCACTGCTGTCCCAGTAGACCCAGTTTTGGTGTAGAGTTGGTAGTGGGCACTCTTCTGGGTTGTAGTTCCTAAAAGATGCCTGTCTATTTAAAAAAAATATATATTTCAAAGACCTCTAGGCTTAATTTCAAAACAGAAAATGTTTCCAAATACAGTAAATCATTTTAAAACAGCATCAGTATCAGCATTTTAAATAATGAAACAAAAAGAGCAATATATAATATTTCAAGACAGCCATAGAATCTAAAATGATAAAAACTATATCAATAATATCAATAAGGGACTTGTGTACTGTGTATGAAAATCAGTGTTTATCACCACAACACTGAGATGAAGATTGCTTGCGAGTAGAGACGGAAGTCCCAGAAATAAGACACAGACACCAGAGATTGGGATAAAATAGGGCCTCTTTATTTACTCATGGAGATTCTCCCCGCCATGGATCTGTGCGTGAACGTGTGGGAGTCAAGCTTGTTTATCTTCAGGCAACTGGCCTGCCTAACAGGGTGAGCCACTCAGCTGAAAACAGGGGTGGGGAGACCCGGCCCCCCTTTCCAACTACACTTGAGTGCTTGGAGAGACTGACCCACGTCATCCCCACTGTGGCTGCATAGCTGAGTATATGAGACAAGAAGGTCCCCAAAGGCAAACTCTATCCTAATACAAAAGCTGCAAAGTCCCCGAGGAGCAGGACCTCTGGCTTGCCAATCACAATAAAGGTGCCAGAGTGCTCACCATCCCTATTCTGACTTCCCCAAATTCCCACACAACCCTGCCTTTTATAATTAACCTATTTATCCTCCGCTTCTAAAAATTAGATCCAGTACAGAGTAGGCGAAAACTTGAACATCTCTAGATGACAGGGAAAATTCCTACTCTCTACAAGGAGGACGACTGGTTATTCCCATACTGGTCTTAGAGAGGGCTGGTGGGGCTGAAATTGAAAGAGGCCAAAGTGGTGCACGCTGCCCCCGCCTCACGAGGCTGTATGCGTGCCAAGCACGTGTACGCGCCTTCCTTTATTTCTGGCTCTCCCCCCTCACAAAAATTGTCCCCAGCTCAAGCCGTACCAGCTAGGCAGGGATCTGGCTTAGAATGTTTTGTAAGACTTCTCAAATAGTTATATGGAGTCCTACCAGTGGAATTGGAACAAGACCCTTGTAGAAGTCCATGTAGACGTGTATTCTTGAATTCTTCCTTTTATTTTCCACCCTCATAACATTGCAGCTTATCTTTACTCATATTCTCTTCTTGCAGGGGTGAGAATAAATGACAACAGGGACCTTAGTTCAAACTGGCATACTAATTCCCAACTGTGTGGCAATCTTTACAAGAGCTTCCAATTCCATGTTCATTTTATAGATCAGCAATTTCCTTCAGCCTTCTTCGTTGCTGCACTTAGGTAGTGTGGGGGACTTCAATATGTAAAGCTGGAATTGGTATTCCCAAAGTGTCCGTCATCTGCAATGAATAACCTTTTTTGTGTGGAAAGTAACTCATGAGCAGAATATTCAGCTGATTGTTTTGTGACCAAGGCTTCATCTTCAGTGCAGTTCTACAATTATGGAAAACCATGAATGATTGTCATTTATAGGTTAGTAACCATCTTTGTCTATTAGAAACAGTCAGCAGATGCATCAGAGATCTTGATGGGCTTATTGCTATGTAGCAGATGTTAGCAGAATGGGACAGCTGTTGTAATTAGACGTGTTGTGGGCATTTCAAAGTATCGGCCCATGCCTGAATCCACAGTATAACAACGATGCAACCAAATACCATTAACAGCCAATTATTTTTACTAATTGTCAGGGGAAATGGATTTGATAAAATAGATTTACAAAGTAAAGACACTCTTTCCTCATCTGGATGACATGACTAATGCCTTCAAAAACTGAAAGCCAAGCTGGGTTTTTGTTACGTTCTCTCCCCCCACCCCCACTACACACACAGCTGTATGCATTCATATTTCCTATGACCAGAAGTCTTCAGGATGAGCATTAAAAATAAATAAATCTCAATGCTCAGTGGAGTCTGAGGTAATTATTTCAAACAGTCGAAAAACTTCCCACAGAGATTCTGTAACAGATAGTTGTATTCATCCATCCAGCACTGGGGATGTTGGAAGAGCATATGCAGGATAGTAGAAATGAAAGGATTATTATGAATGTGGATGAGCATACATACACACACACAAATACAAACTGACTCTCTATAATTTCTTGGACAATACATTGCAAGAAATCTTTGTGTTCCAGGTATTCACAGACACACTGTGGCTAATAATTACTTCTACCAAATAAAAAGGCTGAACTAAAGTCACAAACAGATGTGATGTAGGATTATTATTATTATTTAAAAAAAACTTTATTCAGAGATCTGGGGGTGGGTATTCCAATTGCAGCAATGGCATTGTGGGAATGGGTTAGCCCTTTCCCCTTGTGCCATTTTTCAAAGTCAATTCCCCTCCCCCATAGTTGCTATAAGGCCTATAACAGGGAAAAAAATCTGTACCTGCATAATACAGGTACCTGTATTTCTTTTCAACTCATTTCGACTGTTCAGCATGAGTAGGAGTTTTCCAGATAACGTAGATCTCAGCAGGGTTGCCCGAAATAACAGCTCGCGTTACTTCAGGTTAGTCCATTTGGTTTTTGTTCTGTGGGAGTGTTTGGTAATCACAATGTACAATTTTATTAATTGGTTAAAAGTGTGTTTAATGTCTTATAGGCACGTGTGTTGCTTTTCATTAGTACTTATTTTGCATTTATCTTGTATTTGTAGCTCCTGAGGAGGGATTTTATATCTGAAACGTGTAGAGTGTACTGAAGAAAATATTTTTATTAAAGATAAGACTTTTTACCAACACCAGAGCTTGTCTCACTTTTTGCATCTGCGTCATGGTGTCCTCCCCATCCCCTGCTGTTTTCTACTGCTGAGTGTTGAGGTTGTTTCCTTTATTTTCACTGTTTTATGAAATTTCCTTTTATTGGTGAAGTTCTCCTTGGCTTGCTGTGTTAACACTTCATCCTTTTATCTATTGTACAGTGTTTTCATTTTGTAAGGCACTGAATTTTAGTTTAAGATGTTGGGTTTATATTTTTTTTTAAAAAAGGCAGTCACTTTACACTTATCTGCTTTTCCAAAAAACAACATGGTGCTCAAAGTGTCTAATAAAAATAAAAATGAAAACATTAAAATAAAACCTTCGTTAAAACAATCATAGGGCAAATACACTGAACGCAATTAAAAGACTCAACAATACAATAATAAAAACAGTAGCCAACCCAATAGACCAGTGTAAATTCCCAAAGTCTGTTTCAATAAAAATGTCAACTAATGGAGTCAATCTAGCCAGAAACCAACCAGTAGCCAGTGAAACTGTTGTATCATGGATGTCATATGCTCTTTGTAACTGGTCCCAGTCAACAGTCTGGCCACAACATTCTGAACCATTCTGAAACTTCTGAACAGTTTTCAAATGTGCCACATAGAGCACATTATCGTAGTCCAAATGGGATGTAATTAAGGCATGTGTGACTGTGGCCGGGATTTGTTCATGAGATCATAGCCAAGTTGGGCTAACAGCAACATTCTAGTCCTTATAATTCATTGTCTCAGAGTGGAGAAGGTGGGGCTCAAAACCAGAGCAGTGGAATAGATGCATGTTAGTCTGGGTTTGGTAATTCTGGTTAAAGTGGTCCTTTGCAATGAGCCTGTTTTTGCAGAATGTTTTTCTTCTGTTATAATATAGTATGGCAACAACCCTCTGGGAAGTTTTCCTGTGCTGCTCTAGTTCATTTCAATGGGGTCTGCTTAAGAGAACTTCCTACGGACTTTGTCATTTGTCATTTCTTTGTGGACTGAGAGTGAGGTCATTCTTACACTGTTGCTGCAGCACATTACTCTTACTTAAAATGTATCAGATACACTGCAGAAAATTGGTGATATACCATTCCTACAGTCTCTGGATAAGGAACATAAATAAATTAGAAAATGGTGTGAATTGTGTGCCTTCTCAAGATAAACCTAATAACATGAGCTGTAAAATAATATGAAATTCACTTGCATGGTGTAAAAATGTGTACAGGCTTTAAAAAAAATCTACTTAGCGGATTCAGTATTTATAACATTTTTCATCAGTTCAAGGGGAAAGGGGACAACTATCGCAAACTTGCTATAAATGATCTTGTTAAATAGATGTCTAAAAACTTGCAAAATCTATATCTAATCCTAGAATGAAGTTCAGCTCAATGGTAATTTTCTCTTCATGCATTCCATGTGAGCTATTTCATACTGGACAAATTTCTATAGCTTCAGTGACCAACTTAATCCATTCTCATTACAACTCTTCCTGCCCATTACTGAGGAACAGGAGTAGGTTAAGAGAAAAAAGAATGCAATTCCAAAGCAGGAGGTCTCTAGCTTTTGTTCCCTACCTCCTCTTTTCTCCCAATTCCCATTCCATTTTACTATATTTGCAGGTAGGGAGGACACTGGATGCTGTGAGGTTGACAGGCTGTGCCTTGATGAATAAGGAACTGTGACACTGGCTTGTGGGAATGAAAGAGAGCAAATGCATATGGGACCAGAAAAGACTTCATAAATGAAGCTCTGTTTTCCCCCAAATGAGTACAGGTCACTTGCATATTTCTTACAAACGGCTAGCTTCTCTTCAGGTAAATGCCAAACAGCTTCCTGAAGAACAGGGGGCAAGGGATTCCCGCCCCCTGTGTTCAGAACCACAGCTCTCCACTTTGACAAGCAAGGAGAGAGAAGGAAATACATTAAACGTAGAACCATAGATGAGACATAAAGACAAACCAAGTTACACCAAATGGAATGGAGGGAAACCCTAGAGAAGCACTTATTTCCTAGGGGTGGGAATCACTGACAGAGGGCATGTCTAGATGAGGGGGGTGGAGGGGTATGATCTCACGATTTTATGATCGCGAGATTGTCCCCCTCATCTACATGCATTCGCGACATTCCGGGAAGAAGAGGACGTCGCACCCGCCATTTTGTTTTTTGTTTTTTAATTGGAAATGAGTGCAGGAGCGCTCCTATGCAAAAAGTAAATTTTTCTTTAAAAAAAACCCTCCTGCCCCGCCCCACCCCTGATGGGCACAGAGCTCCTTAGGAGCTCCTTGCCTGGGTCCTCGTGGTTACTAGCAAGGAGTCAGGACAAAAACGTGTAGGGTACCAAAATGGCCCGCGGTCTTGGGATGAGCCAGAGACCGCCGGAAAAAACAGAATTAAACTGTAGGGCCATATCCCGGGGCACTGGTGGGATCATCCTTCCCTGCCCCCGGGATCCCGTGTGCGTCATGTGGATGCATAGGGATGATTCTGGGGCGATCCCCGGGATATTGCCCTGTCTAGACATGCCCAAAGATAGAGAACATTTGGAGTACATAACACTGGAATATGAATTACTTCCTCTCCACAAAAAGTGTGGTTGGGCTTTTATCTATGGTGCAGAGGCAGCTGAAGATTAGACCAGTGAACAGACTGCTTCCTTTCATCATTCCTGTATACTGTGGAGTATAAACTGCCTCAGCACTCTGATGGACAAACACATTGTGTGAACCAGGCAATCGTGGATATAGTAAGCAGAAATCCCCCTGATTGCAATAATTAGGGAACGAGTGAACAACCAGGGTGATATTGGGAATTGCTACTGACTTCGGGTTCAGTTCAGATTTAATCACACGTAGAGTCAACCCTAAATGTAACTAAAACTCAATTCAACCCTATATTTGTTAATGATCTAGTTCACTGCAATATGTAAATCACTCCTGATAATTTACTCCAATTCATTTCAGTGAAACTTATTTCATTTTAAATGCTAGTGCTACAATTTATGTAGCTTGTTGATGGGATGACCCACAGAAAAAAAGTTTTGGGTTTTTTTACAGAAAAGTGTTTCTGTTCTTTGAATCTTAGCTGACTCCAAAGGGAAGGAGGGTTCGAGGGGTGTTAATAGTCTCTTACCTGCTGCATAAAATTAGTGATGGGATTTAATGGTCTCTAGAAAATATACAGCAGAGAAAACTGACGGAATGGTCACTAAATATCCACATTTCAGAGACCCTTGCAGGTCAGTTAGGTGAGATGTTACTGAAGCAGAGTGTTCCACCTGACATTTTTTAACATAAAATGTTGCCAAAATCAAGAACAAAAAATAAGTAAACGAAAAGCTAGTCACATATGCGTATGCCAGCAGCGCATCATTAGAAGGGGGCAAATCAATGAGACAAGCAACTATTAACACCTGACAGACTTTTAAAAGTTAGCCTTTCTTTTTATCCTTGATCCTTGAATAGAATTTGGGGGTGGGAGTGGAAGGATGATATTCTATATAACCTGCAGAGAAACCATATTTTCAAATCAATAAATCATAATAATTGGTTCAGCCAACCTCCCCAGACATCAGTCCAAACTCAAAATTATTCTGCACTAGCACTTGCCTGTGGTTCAGAAACTCACAATTAGCAGTGAGTGTATCCATTTGGAAACAGGTTGGCTCTGAAAGGACGTTACAACCATCATATTGCACTATGATTGACACACACACACACACACACACACACACACAGAGAGAGAGAGAGAGAGAGAGAGAGAGAGAGAGAGAGAGAGAGAGAGAGAGAGATTTGACACGAGGGAGCCTGAATCCTTGTCAAATACAGACAGCAAATTGTTCTGGGCTGATTGTTGGGATGAAATACACAAAGCTGTTTTCCCTTTAAGGGACCAAAAGATACTGGGAGTTAGCAGGGTGGAATTTAAACTAGCCTTTAAGCCACTGTAAATTGCTAGGCTATAGAATGGATCTGATCAGATTACCTGCCGTAAATAATTACTCCTCCTGAGTTTCTAAAAGAGGAATGATTTATTCCTTCCTATGTTAGAGGAAACATTGCCTGTGTCCTTCTTTTTTTAAAATCCAGTTTACTCAATTGAAATCCCAATGTGGATATGCTTACTTGAATACAAAGCTGACTGCAATTTGTTGAAGTTAAACACACACACACACACACACACACACACACACACAAGCAGATAGCGATGCTTGACATGAAGTCTCAGACCCATGCAGTGCAGACTCTACTGTTAGCCACCAGATGCTGGGACACCCTGGCTGTTCTCTTCCACTGGAAGGCAGAGCTGCGTATGCCACACAACCTGTCTTGGCCCCCTCTAAATTAGTCTTCTGCCTAGACGTGATTCCACCATTAGTGCTGAAGTAATGTTCAACTGCCAATCCCAGTACTCTTCTGTAGATGGACTGGGGGATGGGTGGCATCTTGCCCTTTGCCTCAGGCAGCAAGATGACTTGGGCTATGACTGCCATCAGTATGACCGCCATCAGTAAGAACAGCTGTTGAAAAAGATTCATCCCAGGCTGAATTTCAGAATTGGCAGGTGGACGTGTGACGACTGTCAGAGTTTCGGCACATGTTGAGCTCTGCACAGATTAACTAGTAACACACTAGTGTACCCAGATTTAATTGAACCTTTGTGGTAACATCTTGGAAACTAACCTGGAGCAGTTGCTCTGTGAAAAAAAGTTACAACATCTGGGACCATTAAGCTCTGAGAAAAGGAGAGTGAGGGGAGACATGAGAGAGGTGTATAAAATTATGCATGATGTGGAGAAAGTGGATAAGGAGACATTTTTCTTCCTCTCTCATAATACTAGAATCCAATAGGAGTCATTTCATGAAGCTGATTAGTGGGAGTTTCAAGGCAGTTTTGTTGTTGTTGTTGTTTCTGTTAGGTTTGGTTACATAAGTCAAATAATATCATTATTCATGTACATTTCAGTTTAGATTCAGATTCAGGACAGTTAAAAGGAAGTACTTCACACAGTGTGTAGTTAAAGTATGGAATTCATTTCCACAAGATGCAGTGATGGCCACCAGTTTGAATGACTGTAAAAGGGGATTGCACAAATTCATGGAGGAGGAAGTTTTGATTTACATGAAATTAGGACTATATTCTATGCATGAAATCATAATTTAATTAACTCAATGGGAATGTTGTTTTAATTATTCCAATGGAGGCACAAACTTGGAGTATTATTGGAATTCTCCATGATTTTTTCATGAAAGCATATGCACTGGATATTGTGTAACTTCTGCTCAGTTATCTTCCATAAGGATCGTAGGAAGGACCTACGTAACATAGACTAATATAAAAGAATCATTCTAAGAACCTTACCATGGGAAAAAATTGTCAGACAAATGTGATTAAAATCATAATTATGAACTGTTGACTCTTGTCAGTGAAGTTTACATGATAAGGAATCTAGTGTAAATCTGGTAGAAATATACATGTTGCCTTTCTTGAGTTATGAATTGTGGTTATATATAATCATGTCTATTCCTATGCATGTTTGTCTAGGACTTATTTTATTTATTTATTTATTTATTACATTTTTATACCACCCAATAGCCGAAGCTCTCTGGGAGGTTCACAAAAATTAAAACCATAATAAAACTACCAACATAAAACTCTACCAGCCGGGGGTTGGATCCAGAATCTGGCCTCCATGAGAGGAAGGGACCTTTTGCGAGAGAAAGGACTCCATTTGTGGAAGGTTGTTCTGCCACAAATTTTGGGGATTCCCCTCCCCCCAGCACACCCCATTCTGCAGGATCTCATGACTCTTTGTGTGGCGATTTTAGGAGCTGGAGGTGCTGCTGTGGGGGAAGGAGCGGTTGGGAAAGTCCACTTCCACTGGCATAGTTCATTTCTTGTAAATCTGGATCTAATTTGGTCTGTATGTATCCCTTTGTTTGGAATTCATATTGGTTTATTCCTTAAAAAAAACTTTTAAAAATTCTAACTTGGATCCACAAAGTGGCTTATGAAAAAAAACCCAAAATAAATAAAACCATCATTAAAACAGATGAAAAACAAACAAGAAACCAAAGAATCAAACTCAGGCCATAGCTAGACCTAAGGTTTATCCCTGGATTGTCCAGGGGTCAGGGGATCCAGTGCTCAGGCAGGGGCGAACCCTGGATGATCCCAGGATAAACCTTAGGTCTAGCTGTGGCCACAAAAACCATAGTGCAATTGATCCCTAAAGGCCTCTGAAATAAAACTAATTTGACCCTACATCTTTAAAAAGTGACTGAAGAAGGAGCTCAGCAAGTAGCTCCCAGAGGGTGATTCAGATTAATAGCATAGGAAGTTAGATCTCTGTTCCAGCACCATGGTCCCAATCTGAATTTCATCCTCCTCCCTCAATGTATTTCCTCTCTGGAAGACCCATCCTACACCACCACCACCACAACAACAACACACGAGATCAAAACACATATCTTATTGGACCTTAGAAAAGATACAATTGATTGGGCAGAAGAGATTCTTTGCTTTTCAGCTCTGAAACCCCACTAAAGAGTCATGAAATCTTAGCCATGCAGAAGATGAAATAGTACACGTTCAAAGTATCTTTTCCTTTGTGTCTCCTTAACTCTAAAATCAGAAAGATAAGAATCACAGAATGTCAGGATTTATCATAAATTTTCTGCCTTCAGTTTGGATCAAAACCATACATGCATACACCCTAGCAAAGACAATGCTAAGCATCTAGCTTTGAGGTTGTTGATCTGAAATTTGTTGTAGTGATAGCTCCAATATAGTGCTAAGGAAATGGTGAGAATGGCTGGTAATGCACAATTACAGACAGTGTTGGGTAATTGGCTGATCCCCGATTTACTGGGGCAGGGTGAGGGGGACAGAGCTTATTACACAGGTCTAGAAGGAAAGATATAAGTTGTGGCTGCTGAGATGGAACAACTTTAAATGTTCTATGATTGATTTTTGAAGTAACAGATCCCTGCCCCAATGAAGCTGAAAATCAGCCTTAATATTATATTTGTTTCAATCAGAAACCTCTGTAGAAAATTTCATTTAATTGCTCTCAGACTTTACAACCTGCCACTCTTGTTGTCCTGTGTTAGGGTGTCATTTACTTTTATTTCCAAAACCACCATCTAGTTTTGGAATTGCTCTGATTTGCCCTACAGTCAACTGTTAAGACTATAGATCCAGTGTTTTCCCCAGAAAGTCTTTGGCCTTAGCTAGACCTAAGGATTATCCCAAGCAAATGGAGGGGTCGTCCCCGCCTGCTCCCAAGATCCCCTGTGTGTCATTTGGATGCACAGGGATGATACCTTGACAATCCCGGGATATAGGCCGGGTCTAGCCATGGCCTTTGACAGAAGTAGCTGTGCATCAACTTATTTCTCTCAGTAACTTTCATATATCTTTAGTGTTCCTGGTCTGAAACTTGGCTTTCTATTTATGATTTAGCCATGTTTTCCTTGTACAGTAACTGTTCAATCCAGCTAAGGGAATACATGGATCATATGAACGAATATGAATGAATCTTGTTTGCTTTTTTAGACATACTTTATTTCAGGGATAGAGAACCTTTCTTCCCACCATAATGGCCATATTCTATTTGGGATAATGTGTTGGAGACCTCATGCCAAAAGTGGGTAGAGCCAAAAATGGGTAGTGACACCCACCCTCTCTCTCTCTCTCTCTCTCTCACACACACACACACACACACACACACATTCCCCCCCCCCCCCCACATACACAACCATGCACATCTTCCACTGCAATTTGGTGAAAAAAAAATGCCAATTGCTGCAATGGGGTTTTCCCCACAATTCAAATTACAGTCATGGCAGGAGGGGGGAAGAATCTGGCTTGGGCTCCAGTTGTGTGTGTGGAGCGGGGAGGGGCTTTAACCTTTTTCTCCCTGCTATGGTCCCAGTCCAAATTGGGACCCCTGAAAGTTTATTCCATTAGATCCAACAGCTCCATGTTGATGTTGGTTTTCCTAGGCAATCGTTTTTTCAATGGCATGGTTTAGCTCAATGAATTACCTATTACTGGAAAACAACACCCTGACACTACTTGTGTGTATGATTAATGGACCTTGTGTGTCCACTTAGCAGGCGAAAGGCAAAGTCGTTTACTCTAGAGAATAATTTGGAAACAGCTCTGACCCATGAAATTATACATTTAACTAACATTCCATCCTAACTACTTTGCCTCAATATTTTGTTTGCCATTTAATTTTCATTAAATTGAGTGTAATGTTTTGCTGTTATACACATAGACACACACACACACACACACACACTTCATTAGAACCAAGGAATGAGAGAATTCTTTGTTTAGTTATTTAGTTAGGGTGGAGATTATTGCTCCTACACCCCAAAAATGAAGTCATGAGACATTAAATGGAGTGAGCTAGGGTGCAGTGTTTTATTAATTTACATGTCTGATCTACAGCATTCTTAATTAGTTAAAGCCAACCTTTCCAAAACTCAGTGAGGACCTTCTCCTCCTCCTCCTCCTCCTCCTCCTCCATTTATTTATATAGCAACATATAGCAACATGGCGCTGTGTGAAATACCTACTACTAAGGTGAGGGCTACGAACTGCCAATGCCACTTGTCACCTTGGATATACAGACCTACCTTTGTCAATAGGTTGCAGTCTGGAGAGACGTAGGGGCTGAGAACTGGAGCCAAGACCAAAGAGCAACAAGGACTGGAGGAAAAACTAGGGGCATGGCTAGACGTACCTGGTGTAGAGGGATGGAGGGGGGAGGATCTCGCAATATGATCGTGAGATTTTCCCCTCTTCCCTCCACCCCCTTCCTCAGTGATCCTGATCCAGATCGCTCTGTCCTCACTGGTAGTGTTGAACCTCCATCGATTTCCCCAGAGAAGTAAGAAGCCTCACGTGTGCATGCAAACACCTGGATAGTGCTTGTGTCTCAGCTGAATTTAACGCATAAGCTAAAAAGCCACATGTCCCTTCAGTAAGGCATTGGGGGGGGGCACAGCTCATTGGCAGAGCACCTGCTCTGCCTGCAGAAGGTCCCAGGTTCGATCCCTGGCATCTCCAAAGAGAACAGGAAAAACTCCTGCCTGAAATTCTGAAGAATCAAGAATACTGGGCTAGATGGACCAATGTGCTGACTCAGTATTCTTCTGACCCCCCCCCGTCCCCCCCATGTGTGTGTGTGTGCATGCGTGTTTGGGGATGGAGAGAATACAGCACCACTGGCACTTCTTTAAAGGAACATTCTTTCTAGGAAAATAGGTGTATATATAAGGTGGGTGGGGAAATTCCCCACACAAAAAGGAGGCTAAGGGGAGACAGGGTAGAGGTGTTCAAAATTATGCATGGTGTAGAGAATGTGGATAGGGAGGCTTTTTTCTCCCTCTCTCAAAATACTAGAACCCAGGGCCATCCCATGAAGCTGATTGGTGGGAGATCCAGGACAAATAAAAGGAAGTACTTCTTCACACAGCACATAGTTAAATTACGGAACTCACTACCACAAGATGTAGTGATGGCCACCAATGTGGATGGCTTTAAAAGGGGGTTGGATAAATTCCTGGAGGAGAAGTCTGTCAATGGCTACTAGCCCTGATGGTTATGTGCTATCTTCAGTATCTGAGGCAGTAAGTCTTTGTGCACCAGTTGGTGGGGAACAAGGCTGGGAGGGTGCTGTTGCAGCATGTCCTGCTTGTTGGTCCCTGGCCACTGTGTGAACAGACTGCTGGACAAGATGGACCCTTGGTCTGACTCAGCATGGAACTTCTTATGTTCTTAATTAGAACCAACAAATGCTTTTTATTTCAGTTGTGAATACATTACATGCAGTCAAACCACAGCAGAGCCCCCAGTAGGAAATCTTCATTTGTTTCAGAAATTGATTATCCCAAGGGACATCCCTTCTTTTGGCTTGACACTGAAGAAGGCTTTTATTTAGGTTATGCATTTGTTTAAAAGTGTAGTTGTAAATGGAACACTTTGAAGGCAGGTTGGAAATGCTATGCATGTTTGTTCCACACACTTTTTCTAAATGTCTGAACAGCAAATAATCGTGCTGCAGACCAAACATAAAAACAGACTCTCCACCTTGAAGCAATATAGGGAAAGAAAATGAAATCACATCATATATGGGTCATGATCCAAAGAGCTTTTTGGGCTGCAAGCCTATACCCACTTAACTTTAAATGAGCCCCATCAAACTCAGTTGGACTTATCTCCAGGTAGACACATATAGGATTATCGTATTAGGCATGTGCAATTGTTTCCATGGACACATAGAAATTTTCCAACTTGTACCATATTGATGCTGCCCTAAAGTCCTTCAGATCCTGGACACAGATTGTCGGCTGGTGTAGGTAGTGCTGCTGTACTCAAAAGGAGGCAGATTTGGGCCTTGCTGTGTGTGGCATGGAAGTCTTTGTCTGGCCAGTTGATTGTGCACACATTCTAGATGTTCAATTATCTTGCAAACTTCTGTGGGATCTAATAACCTGTGCATAAAGCAGGATTCTCTCCATCAATCCAGCCAGGGAGCTGTCTTCACGGCACTGGGTTGGTACTGCCTCCCTTTTGTGTAAGGGTATGGATTCCCCTCTCCCCATGGTGATTTAATAATTGGGGGACCTCTCTATTGTCTCCATTTCCTTTCTCTCCCCCCCTCCCCCTCACTTACAGGAGACCTAGTGTGAATTTTGCAGGGAAAGTGGGTGGGCACACATATACTTTTTGTACCAGGCTCCAGTTGGTGGATCTTGGGGTTCTAGTAAAATATAAATAGAACCTGCAAGCCTGAAGTCTGCACAGCCTGGCATTACAGTGCCGGTTCCAAACTGGTAAAGCTTCAGGCTTTCAGGTTCTACTCAATTTTTTTATCTTGTTATAAAACTGTGCTACCTATTATGAAGTGGATGGGCTTGTGGCAACACAAATACTCCCTTGCTAGACAATCTGCCTGACATTCCCAGTGCTGGCTCTGTCAGCCCTCCTCCTCGTCCTCCTCTATTCCCTGCTACTTCCTTCCATGGTTGTTCTGCACAGCCGCTTTGTCTGTTGACAATTCACGTGTTTCCATCAGCTACTTACTTGCCCATTTTACATAATAGCATATTCATGAGGGGATCCTTGACGCTGTCATTTGGACAAAAGGCATTTCCTTCATATGTATTTTTGCAATGGCCAAGACAGAAAGACCATCCTGGGGCAAGTGATCCAGGCCTTAGCTAAACCTACCTGTAAGCATGTGACGGAGGAGGGAAGATCCCGCGAGATCCCTCCTCTGTTTACACATGACATGTGACGACCTCCGAAGGAGAGGTGTTGTGCCTGCCATTTTTTTATTAAAGGGCCAGCAGTGCACGAACACTCGTGCGCAAAAGCAAAGTAACTGTTTTTAATTTAAATTCTTTTCCCCGCTTCCCCCAGCCTACCCCCAATAGGTGCAGCTCCCAGCTCCTCACGAGGAATCACGAGGAGCTGGATCAACCCAAGGCACACGGCCGCATGTTCCATGATCTCAGGCTGAGCTCAAGACCACGGAAAAAATGGGGCTAAAGGGAAGGGCGAGATCCCAGGGCAAGGGAGGGATCATCCCTCCCTGATCTCAGGATCCCAAGTGCATCATGTGGACACACAGGGATGATCCCGGGGATCACCCCGGGATTTTGCCCCATCTAGCTATGGCCGTAGTCTCACAGCAAAATGGGCAGCCTGTGTGGCTGCATTCCTGCTATAAATTAGGAAGAGAAGATAGACACTTGCCATACTACTCCTTGTGCTTTACCGAACAACTGGCACTGAAAGAGGTAAAACAACAACAACCCACCGTGGTAGCCTTTCGTCACAGTGCAAAGCCTTTTTTTTTTTTTACAAAAGCACCTACACACACACACACACACACACACACACACACACACACACTTTTTGGCTCCTGAAATTGGCAGTGCTGAACAACATCTGCCCGTTGTCTTGCTTCCTGGTACAAATCACATAACAGTCTAACTTGCTTTGCGCCGTGAAATGCTTTTATCTTTTCTCTGCACAACGGATCGGAATTCATAGGTCGCAAAGCCTGAAGCAACTCCAAAATTGAGTGCCCTCCTTCTGTTAACAACACCAGGCACAACTTTATTGACTTGACTAAGGACGAGAGAATACAAATGCTTTCAAAACCTGGGAGAGGGACTACTGTGCTGAGTGATTCAGTAATAACTTTCCTCTCACTGGGGGAAAAAAGCAGCTCAGGGGAGTGATTTTTTTTCAGTTGGAAAAATCACCCCACTGAAAGGGAAAGGATGAAGAAGCCCCTCCAAACATACCAGGCTTCTGCTACAAAGTTCAGCCTCTGCAGCTGCATTTTCTAAAAAATACATAAAGCCTAAACTATATGTGTATTCATTAAACAAAAACCTACAGTTTACAAAATAATGTTAAGGCTCTACAGTTTCCAACCAAGCACCCAAAAGCAGGGAAATTGGGAGTTTAGGCTCACAAGCCTTAACACCACAACCTCCCTAAGGAGGCAGAAAGTGCCAGTGAGATTCTCATTCTCCCAAAGCAGATAAACCATGAGGACAGGATGGAGAATAGGATATGCAGAGGTGACTGTGCAGTTGTGGAAAACTGATGACGAACAACTTAGGGCCACCACAGTCACCTCGGCATATCATATTCTCCATCTTGTCCCCGTCTGACTGGGAATCACAATATGGGTATATACTGCTCAGACTCTTATTAGCTATGATGAGTTTTAATGTTGATAACTGGGGAGGAAATTGTAGTGTAGGGAGAGGTTTGGGACTGGGGAGTCTTATCTTGAAACAGAAGCATTGCCAATTAATGCTTTTATTCTTTTGTATTTTAAACTGTCCTCCTTCCCACAATCTTTTACCAGTCTTCTTGAAATTTTCATGGTATGTAAAACCAACGTTTCTTTCTGGCACATGTAAATTTCAGGAAGATTGGTAAAACATTTTCGATTTTATGAATTTTAGAATAGCCCCCCCCCCATTAGAATGCTTTATCCACTCTTCGACCTTAACTACAGGGACATGGCCGTGTCCCTGCAAATCATGGGCAGTTCAAGTAGTTCCTGTGCTGCAGAATTGCCTGTGATGTTTTTCATGGTTTGATTGGAAAGAAGAGGCTAGGATACACAATAGGCAAAAAGCTTAAGCCATGGGATCTTTGGGGAGGTACGCTGAGAATTTCTGTATCAGGAAGACGTGGGTTGCCAACCACACAGATGGTGCCCAGCAATGACAGGTAAGCCAGGCATGTAGAGCCAAATTATGATGCCTAATGTATCATGGCTTTAGTGTTTCATGCATAACCAATCCCCTATAGTAGATCAAAGTGTAATTTGACACCTGTGAATACCCTCTCTTTGCAGAACCAAGGATTTAAGTTTGATTGGAGCTAGATGCAAGCTCTGAATTACCTTATGTTCAATTGAGTCTCAGCCAGGTGTCAGTGGTCCCCAGCTCTGCTTATGATTATCAACTTCCATTTCTGATGAAACTTAAAGGAGTGTATATAAGGAAAGGGTGTTGTTGTTGTTGTTGTTGTTAGATTTCATCTAATTTCTCTTCCCCCCCCCCCATACTGATGGGCAAACTTAAGCTGATGTTAAACTTATTTGAGATAGGAGGGGCCCTAGCTCAGTGGCAGAGCACCTACTTTGCATGCAGAAGGTCCAAGTTTCGATCCCTGGCATCTCCAGGAAAGGCACGGAAAAATCCTGCCTGAAATCCTGCAGAGCCACTGCCAGTCAGTGTTGCCAATACTGAGCTAGATGGATGGACCAATGCCTGACTCATTATAAGACCCTGTTCAGAAGACACCTACAGTGGTTAAGGCTT
This sequence comes from Elgaria multicarinata webbii, assembly GCF_023053635.1. NCBI lineage: Eukaryota > Metazoa > Chordata > Lepidosauria > Squamata > Anguidae > Elgaria > Elgaria multicarinata. The sequence goes on from NC_086171.1 coordinate 53,764,292, forward strand.
TTTTTGTTAACAACATGGGCCTAGCCACCATGGTTTAAGGTGTCTTCTGAACAGGGCCAAGGTAGCTTCCTATGTGATGGGTCCTTGTTTGCTTGCTTTTTTATTTTGACGTAACAGCTTCAGGGGGGTGGTGATTTAAAAAGATACCATGGTTTTTAATTTCAGGGTACAGGATGAAGCAGATTGGGACAGCAGTATGTGAGGAAAAGGATTTTTTTTTAAAAAAAATCTCCCACATTTTCTTCTGACCATTCTCATTAAATTTGATAGAAAAGAAATTGCTTCTGAAAAGAAATTCAGAGGAGAAGAAAATGTAGGAGAGATTATGATGGGTTGGATTTGGGATTCTTGTGCTTACCATTCTCCTGAGGTGACTGAGGAGTATGCATGAGTGTCCTGTCTTTCACTGTGCAATAATCTCTCTAGCAGCTTGAAGCCTCCTCATCTTCCCACACTTCAATTAAAGCCCAGGGGAAGTCACCATGAGGTAATTCCTCCCGTAGGGCTTTTTCAGATCAGGAAGTGCAGGCAGCCTGGAAGGCTGCTGAACAATAAAGGAAGTGTAATAGGAAGAAGAAACCTACACAACACTCTCAACCACCTCGCAGTGATTAGGTGAGCTCAAAAACACCATCAAGAGAAATTCAACCGAAATTATAAAATGCCCTGAGAATGAGACCAAAAAAAAGGAGGCCTCTTTCATGGGAGAAGAAAGCTTTCAGGAAATTGGAGGACAGGTTTTGGCACTTCAGTTACGCCCCCCTCTTCCCTGGAATTGGGCATAATACTGCCCCCTCACATCTCCTATAGGGCTTTCAGGGATATTATTAGCATCTGCATTAGAGACAGGATGTATCCATAAGGACCCCATTTAACATTTGGAAGATCCTGGGGAAGGTACTGAACCCTGAACAATGAAAAATAGAGATGAGGCAAAATTTCTGAGAAGAGATTTTTCTCAGAAAAGTTCTGCGATTTTTCTTTTCTTACCACCCCTCTGCCCCAAGGAATCAAAGGTCACTTTTATTTTTGACAATTACACTTCTTCACCGTGTGTGTGTGGTGACAACCTTCCCACTCCCAATGACACAGAATCTATTTTATTTCTCTTGCCCCAAAATGATGCTATGTAGTGGAGGATGCAAAATGGGTGGTGACCGCCAACACAGTTGCTGCTGATGTTACTTCTAGCAACAGTGCAAACACACACACACACACACACACACACACACACACACACACACACACACGAGGATGTGCTACAAACCCTGTCAGTGGTGAGCCTGATCTTTTAGAAACCATTGTAGAATATCTCCTCCCACCCTGAAGTAATTTGGTGAAATTGTTCCCCATTTTCTCTGCCCACAAATAGGCTTGAGAATTTTGAGCTGCCATTTGCACACAGCTCTAGATTTAACCCTTTGTCCCAACTGCGGTCTTGATCTAGGCCAGATCCCTCACAGCTCCTATTTGCCCCCAGAGGAAAGCTGTCTATGGCAGTAAGGTCAGGTTTTCTACCGAAGCAAATAGTTGCCGTGTAAAAAGGCCTGATCCAGATTTTATTTAGTCATTTTTAGTTTATCTTTAAAATTCACAAGCCACCCTTCATCCACAAGGGATCCCACAGCAGTAAATATAATATTATCACACACACACACACACACACACACAGAAATACCATATAATAACAATAATCAAATGATAAAATAAGTTGCAAAAACACTATTCAAACAAATCAATTCATGAAAATCATTTACAGTTCAAAATGCCTGGGCAAAAAGGAATGTTTTGATTTGGTACCAGAAAGAAAGCAAGGCCAATGCCCAACATATCTCACTCAGGAGGGCTTTCCAAAGTTGGGACGCAACCACAGACTTTGATCAGAAGCCACTGAGCTCCTTCAGATGGGGGAAAGTCACATTCCCTTACCATTGGCTCTGAAGCTGCACCTCTTCTGCTTCTGCAATGAGCTGCAATTACAAGGAGGAAGAGAGCAAGAGAAGCGACCACATGGCCCATTCAGTTTAGTAGGACAGCGCCCTCTAGTGGATGTGTTATAGCCTCACTGTCTTGCATACGCCAGGAAATCACGACAAATAACATTATAGCTCAGAAGAGTCACGTTTAATGAAGATTATTTTATAACAAAAAACAGAAAAAGGCAGGAGAAACGCAGGAGGTACACATCGTCATCAAAATGACCTCCGAAGATAAGTGAAACACTCATTTGAAGAAGCTCATTGAGATTAGGGCTGTGGCAGGGACAAAAGGTTAAATCTCCTATCCCCCCCACCCTAATCCAGATTGCCCCACCCTGTGGAATCCAGTAAAAATGTGGTTATTCTTATAGGCATTGCCTTTCCCATCTAGCATTTTAAAAACGGCAATCAATTGCACTTTAATCCCCCCACTTAAAATCAATGGGAAAGTTTATAGCAATGTAGATTTTTAGTGCTGCACACAGTTTGCCTCATTGCCTCTTTAAAGACACCTGTGCCTCGGGGCATAATTATGCATTTTCCTGTGATTTCCTGCCGTTTTTTGGTTCATCAAGAGGAGACACATTTAAGCAAAGGTGTCTGTGCCACCCAAATGATCCCGCATTCATTATTGTCAGCACCACTTTGGTAGCAAGAGGGTGCAGAGCATGCCGAGCGAGGCAATTTTCAAACAGGTGGGAAAGGTGGGTGGCTGTGCCCGCAAGAGCAAACTTGAAGCACAAATTGCTGCAGGTGCTGGGAAGGATTGTGGGAGGCTGCGACATTAGAAAGTTCAAAGCGGTGGTGTTCCTTGCCAGCTGGCAATGGGGAGGTGATAAAAGTGAGGCTTGGGAGGGGGTGCTTCTGAAATGCCTCCTTCTTCGTCATTTGTATTTAACCTGGAAATGGGTTGAAAGTAGGGCTCTCAAAGAACATAAGAACATAAAAGGAGCCACGCTGGATGAGACCAAGGGTCCATCTAGTCCAGCCCTCTGTTCACACAGCGGCCAACCAGCTGTCGACCAGGGACCGACAAGCAGGACACAGTGCAACAGCACTCTCCCACCCATACTCCCCAGCAACTGATGTATTTAGGCTTACTTCCGCTGATATTGGAGGTAGCACATAGCCATCAAGACTGGTAGCCGTTGATAGCCTTCTCCTCCAGGAATTTGTCTAATCCCTTTTAAAAAAAACCCATGCAAATTAGTGGCCATCACTACGTCTTGTGGTATCAAATTCCATAATTTAACTGTGTACTGTGTGAAGAAGTCCTTCCTTTTTTCTGTCCCGAATCTCCCACCAATCAGCTTCATGGGATGATCCCAGGTTCTATTACTACGAAAAAAGGAGAAAAATGTCACCCTATCCACATTCTCCACACCATGCACAATTTTGTAAACCTCTACCATGTCTCCCCTTAGGGGCTGTCTATATGGGGGGAAGCCCCGTGGTGGCTGTGGATCTGTGCTGCATCATTTAGATGGAAGCACAGGTTCAAAGCCACTGCGGGGCTTCCCCGCGATGCTGCATTTTGAAGGAGTCAGGGATTAACCCCAGAGTTTTTCAACATGGTCACGCCATAGAGTTGTATAAAGGCAGTATGATCCTGGCAGTTTTATTCTCAATTCCTCTCTTCTTACGCATTGAGAGGGAACGCCTGCCAATTCCTTCAGCTTAGGGATGGGGCAATGGCACAGCTCCAACTCCCAAGTGGATTGGCCTTAATCAGAATTGTCCCAAAGAGTCCTTCTTTTTCACACAGTGGTGAACTGGATGCCTCCATTTTGCCCACACTCAGGCCTCTTCCACCAGTGGGGTGACCCTCTCTTTTTGTTGCTCCATGGACATAAAAACCCATATGGAAAAAGGAGGTAGTTGTCCTACTGCAAATTGTGAGATCCCCGCCCCCGCCGAAAATCTGCTGGAGAATTTTTTGTTCCTGGGAGAAATTTGAGGAGATCTCTCCCCACCAGCCCCCAGTTACTCTGACACAAATAGGGTGGAGTATTTTAGGAGGTCTTTTACACACAGTCCAGTATCTCATCCTAAAAAGACAAAAATGTCCCATTTCAGCAACAACTGCATTCTATTCCAACAGGGGAAACTTTGGCTATAGTTTTGCTCCATAGTTCTGGCCAATAATTCAAAAGGCATGTGTAATGGGTTACTGCCTATTTTCCCTCTCAGACATCACACCATAGTGTCTCTAATGGATTGAAGGATTCCTATTTAAGTGAAGCTCAATCAGGCCTGTCACAGCAGAATGTCTTAGGCATTACTTTCAGATGCTGATGTGAAAAGGGAGTATATTGCATTGTAATTCAGATCAGCTTCCATTGCTGGATCCTCAATTAATTGAATTTTAATTATTCTGTCAATTTTCATGTTCAAGCAGAAAGCCCATTCTTTCAAATTTGTTCTTGGTTGTTGTACTCATTTTAGCATGTACCTGATATGCCAGAAGACAAGATACATAAGAAAGGAAACAATTACAGGGCCAATAGCTTCCTACTTCCGTTATGGTGTTTACTGTAAAGTATGTGGGAGTTTTGCTGTCAGTGCAGCCTGCTGAAGTGTGAATCGAGTAGAAGATGCTAGCTTGTACTCAAGATGGTAAACTTTGGAAATGTTTAACCGCCAGGTGTTCTTGTACTACTACTCCCATCAGCCCCAGTCAACATGACCAGTGGTCAAGGCTGATGGGAGTTGTTGTCTTAAATATTTGGAGGTTGCCTATCCTATTCTACTGCTTCTCTAGTTTCTAATACTCTACTAAGCTACTCTTTTACTCTAGATTCCAAGGGCTCATCTACACCAAGCAGGATATTCCACTGTGAAAGTGATATGAAAGCGGTACATAAAAGGCAGGAGCCGCACTACTGCTTTATAGTGGTATTAAACTGCACTGACAACTGCTGGGGCCCATTGAAACATACCATATACCACTTTCATACCACTTTCATAGTGCTATATCCTGCTTGTTGTAGATGTGTAATGGGTCCCAACAGTTGTCAGTGCACTTCAGGACCACTATAAAGCAGTAGTGTGGCTCCTGCCTATTATATACCGCTTTCATAGTGGAATATCCTGCTTGGTGTAGATGAGCCCTCTGTCTAGATGCTATACTCCTCTGGGCACTTTGTTGTTTGCAATAACACAGAAACAAAAATAAAAGCAAACATCTATAAAAAGAAAACTCGAACCCTGAATCCAAGTAAATGTGACAAATTAAGCAAATGCTAGGCTTTACATTTTATGTTTATATATACATATATATCCACTGGATTTTCTATGAGACTGCAGCAGCAGCAGCAGCAGCAGCAGGAGGAATAGAGAGGGAATGGGCAACCTCCCCTCCCTCTCTGATGGGTACTGGGTTGGGGGCCACTCAACATATGTGCACACATATGCATGCAGGCATGTTCTGGATACCACACTCTGAGAAGGATTCAGATAAATTGAAATGAGTTCAGAGAAGAGGAACAAATCTGATCAAGGGAGGCAAACAAAGTCCTATGAGGAAAGATTGAAGGAACTGGAGATGTTTAGGCCTGAGAAATGTAAACTGATGGTAACACTTTTCAAATGTCAAAAGTGTTGTCACAGGGAAGAAGGCCACAACCTGTTCTCTAGGATCCAAGCCAGCAGAACATGAAATAACGGGCTTAAGTTATAGGAAAGGAGATTTCAGTTGAACATTAGCAGACAATGACTGGGTTTGGATGATCAATGGAAGAAAAAAAGGCACTGCGGCTTCTTTTTCCTGCCCCATGTATGCCTCTCGGCTGCCATTCTCTTAATTACCCTTACGGCAATGTGGGTTGCTGTGTCATCTGAATCTGATGAGATGCAAAGTGGGGTTGCTTCTAAACTAACTCATAATTCCTACAATAAGTCATGGGCTGCGGGGTGGTTTGGAAGCCATCCTGCCATGCAACTGGCTGGGTTTGGATGACACTGCAACTCATGACACACACAGGGTGGGAAAAGAAGCTAACATGGCTTCTTTCCCCCGCTGATCATCTAAGCCCAACCAATGGAACCAACTGCCCAGGGAGGTGGTGGGCACTCTATTGCTGTACATATTCAAGCAAAGAATGGACAGCCATCTATCAGGGATGCTTTAAAATGGATTCCTGCACTGAGCAGGTGCTTGGACGGACGTTATGGTCTAAATGGCTCCTTCCAACTCTTGATTCTATAAAATGCATACACTCTCTCCCATGCCCATGCATTCACACATACATGCACACACAGTGATGAACACAACCCCCCTCCAATATCAGCTTACAGGACAGTGGAGGTTCAAACCTCTGCACCATGTGCCCTGTGAATACTTCATGCCTCTGTCCCTATGAACTAATCACTTGATTTAAATGGAGAACAATGTTTTGCAGGCTGTGGAAAAGAGCCATCTCCATGTGCTCTCATTGTAAGCAATAGCAACAACTGCAGCATGGAATAAGGGGTGGAGGGACAGTGGTGGCAATAGACACCCATAGTGGGTCACACAGGAGACCTCTGAGAGCCACATGTGGCCATAAATTGGCCATATAGAGAAAAAAGTGAAAAGCATGGCTATTGGGCCCAGAAGTCCAAGGATTGGATATTAGGAAGAAAGAACAAACCTCCAGAGCCCCATGTTTTGATATTTTGGAGTCACCTGTCTTTGTCATAGGGGAAGGGCTGTAGCTCAGAGGTATAACACATAGGGAAGGTCCCAGGTTCAATCTTAACATTTCTAAGTAGGACTGGGAAAGATCCTGAAAAACAGGTCTGTCTGAAACCCTGGAAAATGGCTGCCTGCCAGTAAAGATAATACTGAGCAAGATGACCCAATGCTTTCTCAGATCTACACCTTGTGTTATATCGATAACAATATGATCCCATCATAGTGATGCTATATCCCTCTTGCAAATTTATACCTTGTAGCTAGGGTGACCATATGGAAAGGAAGACAGGGCTCCTGTATCTTTAACAGTGGTATAGAAAAGGGTATTTCAGCAGGTGTCATTTGTATGCACGCAGCACCTGGTGAAATTCCCTCTTCATCACAGCAGTTAAAACTACAGGAGCCCTGCCTTCTTTTGTATCTAGTCAAGAGGGCAGGGCTCCTGAAGCTTTAACTGTTGTGATGAAGAGGGATTTTCACCAGGTGCTGCATGCATACAAATGACACCTGCTGAAATTTCTTTTTCAATGCAACTGTTAAAGATACAGGAGCCCTGTCCTCCTTTTAATATGGTCACCCCATGCTAATTTCCCCATCTGGATTTAACCCTCTGTACTTACTTTTGAGTAAATAAAAAAGGCTCTTTCCATAGCTGTACTGAGGCATTTACAATAGCTACAGAGCTCCTTTCAAACCCTCTAAAAAGAAATTGCATATTGTCCTCTGTTCTTAATGGCAAGCCAGCAACAATTCTTTCATAATAAACCTTCCCCATAACAGCATGGAGGCAACCAATGATCTAAAAATGCCTCCCTTTATCTCTAGTGGGAAAGCAATTACTTTTTCTTACATTACAGGTCCCAAGGTATTCTCCATTAAGGCTTATGTCACTGGATTCAAGTTGATCCCTTATTGCCAAACAGAAGAATCCATTTAGCAGACAATAATGTGTTTCAGCTTTTAATACTCCACTGACTGAAGGTACTTTAATGAATCTCTCATGAGCTTCACAACTAGGCCATGAACCCACTAATCAATGGTTCAGAGAAATGTGGTGGGCAGGCAGAGGGGGAGGGAAGAAGGTGGAAATCATGTTCAGTGTTATCATGGTACCACAGTCAATTTTATTCCTGGTAGCGCAGCATTTCTTCAGCTTTTCTTTATTTCCACCTTCAACCTGAAGTTGCTTTTCTGGCTGCAACACTGAAGGACATAGTAGTCAGTCAAAAGCAAAAATGACACACTGCATGTCTCCTGATGTAGAACGTTACTTTATTCACCAAATTTCACTTAATTTTATTACAAAGGTCCAGGTATAATGGCAATAATAAGGAAAGGCAATAATTTTGTACTGTCATTGGATATGGCAATTTAAATGATTATGGATGCCATTTTCTAATCATTTACGGTATTTCAAAAATGCAAAGGGATTTGTGTGAACCAAGAAATACTCTCTGGTTCCTACAGTTAACATTAAATATTTGTAGTTTTATTGTTTTAGGTTTGTAGTTCAAGCTCAAAAGTAAATTCATGGACATTCCAACATCGCCTCCCCCTTCTGTTTGCTCTTGTTTTTAATTCACTCCCATAATAGCATTCCTTATCTCATTCTGTGGGGCAGAAACAACCCTAATGGGTCATATCCAATGTTATTCTAGTGAAAAAATTACAAGATTTGGCACTGATCTGCTAGCAGGTGCGCAACTACGAGCAGAACACCTAGCCTTGTGCAATGCCTTGTGCAACAATTTGCAGAACAGCTTGCACAAGCAGAATCAAAATACTGCTTTCGATACTTGTCCAAGGATAACAATGGGGGTTCCATTAGCGATGGAAGAGTTGTGCTTGCAGAATGATAGCATTGGATACTTCCCAAATGTCTGCTCCAGAGTTCCCTATGTGCAGCCACTTTCTTTGTGCATGCTACAGAGGCGGGCATCCTATCTTGGCCAACATCTTGGCCATAATTGGAATTGGGCGATCCGTTCATATCCTGAGCAGTGACATGTGTCTACCATCACCCATCAGGATTCCTCTTTTGGGGTAGGTAGGCCTTCCAATGTCACTCCCCCTCAGGTTGCAAAACTCTGAGTGAGTGAGTAAGGTTGGCCTAAGAGGTAACCCTTATCCCACCACTGGCGCCGCAAGACTCCCAGCTGAGGGCCTCAGGTATTACCAATCACCACAATGGTACCTAAGAATGCTCACCAACCTTATCCTTGCTCCCGATGCCCGCACGCCTGCCTCCAGTCAAAATGTGACCAGAATCAACCAAGCCGGGCGTGGTGTAAGGCCTTAGTGCTTTGAAATGAAGCTGTCTGTTTTCATCTAAAGTGCCATACTTGACTCAGAGCTCCAGCATGCATACAAAAGCTCCTGGATTGAAGCCAGTGTTGCATTACCAGGATGTGAGTACAGCAAGATGCAAAACAATTAGAATGTTTAAGCCTGACCGTGAGACTGCTGCAAATAATGAGAATTCAGTATGTTGGTGTGTTTTTTTTTTTTTAAAGCAGACTCTCCCTTAACACATCTTTTCAGACACACAGAATGAAAGGAAAGCTAGGTTACTTCACCGCAACTTCTATGGGATTAGAGTAAAATCCCTATAGCTTCATAATAAATCTCACAGTTTAATGTTTGAAGCAGATTTTAACTTATGCTGATCACAGCTGCTGCTTGATTTTTAGAGGTGTTTGGGGACACAGTATTTTGGTTGGGGGGGGGACTTCCAAAACTGTGCATATTTAAAAGGAAGTTACAAAAGATAGTAATATGTCTGATTGTAAGAGTATCCAGCTCAAAATGTCTCTAAAAATCAGGCAGCAGCTGTGATCATCATAAGTTAAAATCTACTTCAAACATTAAACAGTACCATAGTATAGTATAGTGTAATGTTGTATAGTATCATAGGTGTGTGAATGAGTTGTGCTGGGTGTGCCCAACCGCACCCTAATATCTCAAGCAAAAAGCACTGAATGGAGGGGGCTATTGAGTAGGGATCCAGAGGGGGATCCAAACATGGTGGGAATGGTCCTCTAGCTGCCCTCCAGCTGCTCCACCACTGTGCCAAAGAACACTCCAAGAGTGTGCTGTTGCTCCCAACAGCAGGAGCAAAAAGGAATCGCTCTGCTGGGAGCCTCTCTGCTGGAAGCCACGCTTCAAAGAGGCCGGGATGAGAGCCCCTGAAGGTTAATACTGCCTTGTATACTCCTCCTCTGGCCAGTGTCACTACAAAGCTCCACCAGTGCTGGGGCTTGAGGAGCATTTCCTCATTCCCACCACACCCGCAGTGGCCCTCCTGAGGTCAGGCAAGCGAATGCAGGTTAGAACAGTGTCTTGAGTATTCAATAAATTCCCCCCTTTAAAGAAATAATTTTAAAAATCCCTGGGTGCACACCCTAAAGTAATGTGCTACACACACACACACACACACACACCTATGTATAGTATATTGACCATGATGGGTGGGATGGATGGGAGTTGCAGTCCAAGGCATCTGGAGGGTACCAGGTTGGGCAAGCTGCTAGCACTTGTCATAGAAGATGTGGATACCAAAATTTGAATGATTTCTGGAAGAACTTCTAAATGAACATTCTTTATCTTTATTCCAACCTAGACTAATTAGGAATATTGTAAGTTTCAGGGGGAGGGGGGAGTTCCACAACAGTTTTGTGTAGTATAGTGTAGTATAGGGAGGGGTGACAGATTATAAACTATATCTCAAATGTGGGGGGGGCAGGGGTCCCCAATGCTTGTTTGCCATTTGGAAGTCTTACATGCCTCTTGGATCAAAACCTTAGGCCTTTGACTGTGAAGATCTATGCATGTCTTATGAATACTTGGGGATGAACACTTCATATTGTATTGTTTTTTAGATTTTATTTTTAATGGTATTTATTTATATTTGTATTATTGTGCTTATTATGGTTATTATTATTATTTATTTATATAGCACCATATTGATCTTATTTATACAGGTTCGTATTGATTTATACAGGTTCATATTAATCTTGGGGGGGTTTCTGTTATAGTAATCACAGTTTTCTGTATTGTATGTATATGTTGCTGCTGTTTTGGTGGGAAGTGTTTTGGTGGGAAGTAGTATCTATTATTAGATACAACTACTACTACTACTAATAATAATAATAATAATAATAGAACTATGGCAGCAGGAAAAGGTCATAATTATTCTGTTAGTCACATCAGTCACCAGCATCACATAAAAAACTATACAGAAAGCCTTCAGAAACTGGGCCTACCAAAATACATCCACACCAACATCAAGAAAGCAGTCATACTTAAAACATGCTCAATTGTCAGGAAATTCCTGAATCAGTAAAAAAGACAGCATGACTTGGCAAAGCCTGTCATGTTATCTAGAAAAACTGCCACAAGCACGATAATAATAATAATAATAATAATAATAATAATAATAATAATAATTTATTATTACATTTATATACCACCCCATAGCCCAAGCTCTCTGGGCGGTTTACAAAATAATAATAATAATAATAATAATGATGATGATGACTCAGAAGTAAGCCTCATTGAATTCAATGGGTTTGCTTCTCTGTAAGCATGGATAGGATTGCAGCTTTTTACTGACTCCTAAGGCATGCAGTGATTGTGGTTCAAATCAATTTGACTCAAAAGCATCTTGGAATTAGAAATGACCTACCATTTTCTAATAATCCAATATGCATGTAAATAGTGCAAAAGAAACTCAGAGATGATTTAAGCCTCATGTGTGCGTTCAAGGTTTCTTCATTGGCCTAGTAAGAGAATCAAATCTAAAACGGGCAGCTAGCCTAGAATTTGTAGTGTCTACAATTAAACAATTACAGTGAGTTGGGTGAAGATGGAAATGAGGAGAAAGTGAATAAGGAACATAAAAAAATGAGTGCAATTCATCCCAAACTGCTACAAATAATGGGGAATGTTGATATTCCTGGCATCAGTGGTTTGCTACCGTGGTTCTTTACATGAGAAGTAGCCTTTTGACTTGTACTATCCATTAATTATAGCCTGTAAGAACATGAATTGACTGTCGAAAAGCAATGTATGTCTTCCTTCCTTCTTCGGCTCAGCTTGCTATTGTTCATTTTTCATTTCAGAAAGCTGCCTTTTGGAAACCTGTGGGAGAAGAATTGTTAAAGGAAATGATGTTGCTATACAACATTGCTTTAATACACTGAAAATACTGGGAAGGCATGAAAAGGTACACAATTGGAATGAGTTCTATTTCATTGCTATTTTTTTACTATATGCCAGATAAAGTACAATAAAAATAAATAAATAAAATACGATGTATTGTGTACTAACCCTTTTTCTCTCTCTCTCTCTGATCAGTATGCAGTACTTCCTGTTATCTCAAAATATGTATCCAGGATTCTGGCCAAAATGAGAGTGGCTCTTGGTAGCACACAGAAGAAGATGCTGTCCTTTGTGGCCCTTAATAACATTAGTAATGTGAATGTGTTGCCAAAAGGACTTACACAAAGCAATCAGGAAATACAGTATTGCCTTTCTGATAGTGGATAACTTTTGAGGGTGACCTGAATTTAATAACAAGTTTTTGCTACAAAGTGTTTGATCAAGCTGGAATTAATGGGAAAGGTTTAATTTACTGCCACTGGAAAGAAGGAGGCCTATTACTACAAAATAAAGAACGAGAAATTATCCCACTTGAAGTTTATCAGAACTTAAGGCAGCACACAATAAAACCATATACACAAATAACAGCAAGGTAATACAAAACACAATATGATATAGCTAGGGTGACCATATTAAAAGGAGGACAGGGCTCCTGTATCTTTAACAGTTGTATAGAAAAGGGAATTTCAGCAGGTGTCATTTGTATGCATATAGCACCTGGTGAAATTTCCTCTTCATCACAACAGTTAAAGCTACAGGAGCCCTGCCCTCTATGTGGTCACTCTAATATACTGTAGCTGGAGGAGCTTTAACTGTTGTGATGAAGAGGGAATTTCACCAGGTGCTATATGCATACAAATGAGGCCTGCTGCAATTCCCTTTTCTATACAGCTGTTAAAGATAGAGGAGCTCTGTCCTCCTTTCCATATGGTCACACTACACAATATGATATATAGGGTAACCATATGAAAAGGAGGAAAGGGCCCCTGTATCTTTAACAGTTGTATTGAAAGGGGAATTTCAGCAGGTGTTATTTTTATGCATGCAATTTCACCTGGTGAAATTCCCTCTTCATCACAACAGTTAAAGTTGCAGGAGCCCTGCCTTCTTTTGTATCTAGTCAAGAGGGCAGGGCTCCTGCAGCTTTAACTGTTGTGATGAAGAGGAAATTTCAACAGGTGCAGCATGCATACAAATGACACCTGCTGAAATTCCCTTTTCTATGCAACTGTTAAAGATAGAGGAGCCCTGTCCTCCTTTTCATATGGTCACCCTAATATTGTGTTTTGTGTATTACCTTGGTGTTATTTGTGTATATAGATGCAGGGCACCCTTCCCCAGCCTGGTGCCCTCCAGATGTTTTGAGCATCAATTTCCATCAACCCCAGGCAGCACAGCCAGTGGTCAGGAATGCTGGGAGTTGTAGTATCAAACACCTGGAGGGTACCAGGTTGGGAAAAAGCTGATGTTGTTTGGCCAGAGGAACTGGTTGCCCATCTGCCATATGGGTAATTGTTTTAAAAAGGAGCTCAGAGTGACCAAAGTCATGATAATAATTTCCATAATTTAAAATGGATGGTTTTGTAAGTTCTATATTGTGCTCACGAGTTTATTCCTGGGCAAAAGTCAGCCTTTCCAGACAGTAGAGCCCCAACTCCAAGTGTTAAAAATAGCTGAATTTTATCCAACTTGGAAAAATTATATAGACTTTTATTGGCACCAAGTTTTAGAACTTTCTTTCCACAGGTTTAATCATTAATACGTACATAGCAACACTTAGCAATGTGTCTTTTGCAAAAGCCCGTGAGGCAGCAATGAAAATGTTTCATTTCTCCACATATAGCTACAAACCTCTTATTTGTTCTCTGTACTGGTTAAGCTGGCATGAGACAGCACATTGTTAAGGAATTTTAATTTTGCTTGGATTTGGGATGTTGTATCATACTATTTCAGAAATGATAGCTTTATAATTTACTGTTAGGTTTTTCAACCTCGATCCATCTTCCAATTATTCCCATTGAAAGCCTGCTGATTTCAATGCGACAAGCAGCCATAAAGACATATCTACAGGATTGCATTCTATGCACATAGACACCCAGGAGGAGCTGGATTGCCTGGGACAGGGTGGGTGGGCAGAACATGAGGCCGGGCCTGATTGTGAACCTCTGCAGGCTGAATTTGTCCTTCAGACTGGAGGTTCCCCACTGCTGCTCTAGTTTGTTGAAGAAACAGAACCTAGGTTAGGGATGTGAAAATAGGGGCTTGCTTGGTTCTTTAAGCATATTCTAGGGGGTAAAAGGCAGAGACTGTGGCTCAGTGGTAGATAGTATGCTTTGCATTCAGAAAGTCACAGGTATAATCCCTGGCATTTACAGTTTAAAATAGAGCTGGGGTGGTGTCTATACACTCTATTAACCCCACAGTAGCTGCACAGTGGTGCTGCATTGTTTATATGCTGCAGCTGCAACTTGCAGCCACATTGGGCTTTTAGCCCCGAAACTGCACTTTTTCGTAGTGTTGTTTTGCTGTGACTTTTCCAATTGCTGTGATGCCACTATGTTGTTTCTTTTGCCTGGGCTCATCTACACCAAACAAGATATTCCACTATGAAAGCAGTATGAAAGCGGTATATAAAAGGCAGGAGCCACACTAGTGCTTTATAGCAGTATTGAAGTGCACTGCAGGATCAACACTACTGCTTTATAGTGGTACTGAAGCACAGTGACAACTGTTGGGGTCCATGACACATCTACACCAAGCAGGATATAGCACTATGAAAGTGATATGAAAGCAGTATATGAAAAAAATCAAGGGGTAAACCAATCTGATTCCAACTTGGCTTGCTGAAAGCTCTCCTTAAGAGCTATAACTGTACCAATTTTGATCTCTTTATCTTTAAAAATTACATAGAGGTAAGCATTTTTTTAAAATTTCCATTTTAAAAAATCCTTAAAATCAAGGGATGAACAAATCTGGTTCAAACTTGGGGTTGCTAAAGCTCTCCTTAAGATCTATCACCATGCCAAGTTTGATCTCTTTATCTTTAAAATGTACACAGCACAGATGTAAGCATTTTGGGTACCTTGGAGCAAAGGAGGGGACCTGACCAACTTTACAAAAGAAATTAGTTAAAATGATTGTTCATCTGCCTGCCCTTTGAAAGTTGCAAAACAAACCTTCACTGCTACTCCCCTATAAACTTTCCCAAGGGGCAGGGCAGGAGATTTCACCAACATAGTAGCACTCCAGGTGAAAAGATACATGAGCTGAAAGAGCGCAACAACACACAGCGGTGAAAGTGCCCAGTGCTTGACTTGCTATGGAAATGGAAGAAGAAACCGCAGATGAAAAATTGATTAAAAAAGTAGGTGTGACAGAGCCCATCGGGTGCAGGGCCTATGTATGTTTAGCGGGGGGAAAACCTACTTTTTTCTGTCTAAGCATTGTGCCCAACTAACATTGACAAATGTATAATCCACTAGCCTTCTCCAACCTGTTGCCCTCCAGATGTTTTGGACTTCAACTCCCATCAGCCCCAGCCAACATGGCCAATGGGGAG
Organism: Elgaria multicarinata webbii; assembly: GCF_023053635.1. Classification (NCBI taxonomy): domain Eukaryota; kingdom Metazoa; phylum Chordata; class Lepidosauria; order Squamata; family Anguidae; genus Elgaria; species Elgaria multicarinata. The sequence continues at coordinate 53,779,665 of NC_086171.1, forward strand.
TTAGAATCCAAATCATCTGGAGGCAACCAGGTTGAGAAAAGCTGTAATACACCATAAGCTGCTTTGAATTTGAAACACAGACAGACAGACAGACAGACTCCAGTTATCAGGCAGGTAGGTACTGTGATTTCCATTCATATGCTTTCTAGCTCCCATCTCATTCACCAGTATCTACTTGCTTCAAATAATAACTTTATTATTCCTATCTTGTATCTATGTCTCTAAGGATACATTTATTGTATCCCTCTGAAAAGACTCATACAAAAATCACAAACAGAAGAGATATTTAAGGATTCCTGTTGGTCAGATCTATTGGAGTGTGGAACAGCATTTTCTGGACAAGAATCACAAAATTGGAAGCCCAATGTTCCTGATATATGGCTTTGAATAAAACCAGCAGATGTTATCTATTTCACATTTTGCAGGAAGGCATGTATGAAATAATATACACAGCGTGGACAAGATAGACATCGATGCTGCACTTTTCAAATAAGGAAGGGGGGAATGCTGAACCCTTGCTGATTTTCTACTTCACTAATCTTTTCTCGACAGCAATGCTATTCTGCATGAATTTGCTTTATTTTCAGGCCCATGCAATGTTTCTGCTTAAATTCATATTCATGCATACCTGGCCTTATGTACATTTCTGCTACAGCTGTTTAGATGAGCTGGATACTCAGGGGATTAGTATCAACAACAAAGGCACACTGAACATCACGCCAAGTTTTGGGTTTTTTTCTTCTTCTCCTACACAAGAAATAATCCTAGGCCACTCCTAAAGATCAATAATGGATTGTTTGCTTTGGCTTTGGCAAGGGATGCAATAGAAAGAGGATTAATTTTGGAATAAAACATATAACACCCCCTGCCCCCAAGGGCCTACCTTCCACTTCTAAAGTTAGGTTATGTTTTCAGAGAGCTACTAATTACAATTATTTTTCTCCTGACATTTAAATGGTATCTCATCCGAACGATGGGAGCTGTATTCAGATAGCCTTCAGAAATTAGTCCAAGATGTACTAGAATTGTCACAAGGTGAATATAAGTTAAAAACAAGGGAAGAATTGTTGGAAGAAGGTCATACATGTCAATGGTTTTCTTATGCACAAATTATGGAAAGGTTCAAAATAGATAAGAAGAATCATGGGTTTGAACAAACGAAATCTGAATTTGAAATGGCAGTATGTACAAATGATGAACATGTTATTGCAAAGATGTATAAATTGTTAAGATATGAGATGGAAGATGAGCAAGTAAAAGATTGTATGATAAAATGGGCACAACATTTTGGACATAACATCTTAATGGAAGAGTGGGAAAGTATGTGGGGAAAGGGTTTAAAATTTACATTATGTGCAAGACTTAAAAGGAATTTTTATAAGATGATGTACAGATGGTATATCTCACCTGTAAAATTAGCTAAAATGTATAAAGGTGCCTCAAGAAATTGTTGGAAATGTAAAAAAGAAGAAGGAACTTTTTATTATCTTTGGTGGACTTTAAAAAAGCAAAAACATTTTGGACTCAAATACACACCTTAATTCAAAAAATATTAAAGACAAATATAGAAATGAAACCAGAAGCTTTCTTACTTGGACTAATGGACAAACAACTAAAAGAGAAGGGGGGAACTTTATTTTTGTATATGACAACAGCAGCAAGATTGTTATATGCACAAAACTGGAAGAGTGAAGCAATACCAACAATGGATGAATGGATGTTGAAGATGTTGGAACTCACAGAGATGGCAAAACTCACACTGATAATGAGAGAAAGCTCAACAACTATGTTTATGCTGGAATGGAAACCTTTGATAGAACATCTGAAAGAGACAGAGAAAAATGATGTATTTGTTTGTGAATTTTAGGGTTAAGATGGAGAAAGAGAGGTAAAGAGGAGGGGGGAAGAGAAGAAATAAACGTGATTGAAGTATTAATTGTAATTAAAGAATTAGAAAGAAATGAAGTATGATTCTGTGAATCCAATGTATGAGATTCAGAAAAGTCTTAAGAAAGAACTGAATTAGATTGACATATAAATGATAATTAAGAAATTAGTTAGCATTTCTGGTATGAAGAGGGCCAAAAAATGTACTTTAACCTTATCCTTATTTTTTTTTATTGTACTTTACTGTAAGTGTAGTTGTTTTATGTATACCTTTGTTCGTATGTATTATATGTGATGTTTGTGTTTGTGATGTTTAAAATAAAAAAAATATCAAAAAGGAAGAAAGAAATTAGCCCAAGATGCATTCAAAGTTTATTACCATAATGGTTAAAAAGAGGAGAGAGAGAGAGTGGCTTCAAAGCAAATTGAACTACAAACTGAACTGAGTGCTTCATTATATAGAGAAAGTCAGGAATGCCTTGGGAGCAGAATGGGTTGTATCCAATGTTATTCTAACTTCAGTCCCATTAATTCCAATGAGCCTATTCTAAGTAGGAGTAACAACACAGTGCTTTTCTTTACAAAGCTGTTAATCCACTGCATCTGCTTTTGGTTTCATCACAGTGTTGAGATATGAGCACTACACCAGGAGCATTTCCTTTCCTACTTTTCTGCTACATAACCTCTAGGTGGCACTGTGGTATAGTGGAAAGATGCAAATACAAAACAGGAAATCACACTGATTCTTTCACTTTCACTAAGGGCTCCATTTTCCCAGCTCTAAAAAAACTTACCCAAAGTATTGGTTAGAACAGAAGGGAAACTCACAATGTCATCTAAAGAACCTGTAAACAACCATGAGTAAGGAATGATGAACCCTTATGTAGAAAAGTCCCTAGTGTTACATTCTGTTGAATGTTGACATCTACATTCTCATGTCACATACCTATCACTTTGTTACTTGGACACATCTATGGATTACATTTTTTAATCCAATTCCAAGGAGCTCAGGGTGGCATAATTGTTTTCAAATAGCCACTAATTAGAATGATTTTTCCCTTAAGACCTATTTAAATGCTTGTGAACTGCCCAGAATTGTTGTAAATCACCCAGAGAGCTTCAGCTATTGGGCAGTATAGAAAAGTAACCATCATCATAATCAATAATAATAATAATAATAATAATAATAATAATAATAATAATAATAATAGGCATCTCATTCAGATGCTGGGCCAGTGGCACAATGTGTCTGACTATAGACCAAAAGATTCTCAATTTGACTCCTGGTTGCACAGCTGTGAATTTGAAGAAGGCCCAGTGGTAGGAGCACATGCTTTGGATGCAGAAGTTCCCAGGTTCAGTTCTCAGCATCTCCAGACAGGGCTTGGAAAACTCCTGCTTGAAATCCTCGAGAGCCACTGCTAGTCAATGTTGACAATATTGGACTAGGGACCAGTGGTCTAACCCAACATAAGGCAGAGCTGATGCTAACCATTTTATTAAAAAAAAACCTTTAGCATACGTATGTAGGGCCCCAATATGGATCAGGATCATTGTACGTGGATGGGTGGGTGGTTTAACCTTCTCATCCAGCTACTCCCCCCCCCCCCCCAATTTGCTTCTCCTATGTGTGGAGGCCTATGGAAGTTTTTCTTTCTTTCTTTAATGCCTGCATGGGGAGGATTTTGGGAAAGGAATCAGCTAGTGGGAAGGTTTAACTCGCCTGCCCCTATACGTGGTGGTCCCAATCTGGCGCAGGGGGCATGGTTAGACGAAGGGGGTGGAGGGGAATGATTTCGCAATATGATGATCGCGAGATCCTCCTCCTCAGTCTACACATGGCACATGATGTCCCGGGAGGAAGAGGACGTTGCGTCCACCATTTTGGGTTTTTTTAATCGAAAAAGAGCACAGGAGTGCTCCTATGAAAGAGTGAGGTTTTTTATTTAAAACAAGACCCTCCTCCCAGCTCCCACCCCATGCCTGGTTCCTGGCTCCTCACGGTTACTCATGAGGAGCCGGGACGAAAACGGGAAGCCTGGCCACACGTCCCGTGGTCTCAGGATGAGCCCGAAACTGTGGGAAAAGTCGGGATTAAAGGGTATGCCAATATCCCAGGGAAAGGGAGGGAACATCTCTCCCGGGATCCCCTGTGCATCATGTGGACGCACAGGGATGATCCCTGAGATATTGGCAGGTCTAGACATGCCCACCCTGGGACCCATGTGCTTAAGTAAAGTTAAAAATAAAAAGTTGGTTTTAGCTACACATTTAACGTAGCATGTTGTTGAGTCATACGTTTCTCAAAACAACTGCCCTATTCATGGGTTTGAGAGCTTGCATGCACCGGCATTCACACAATGTATTTGCATCTGGATTTAGAAATGCATGTGAGCTCAGCAGCATTGAACTCTCCTCAACTAGACTTATCTGTCAGAAGTAGCAGCGAAGTACTGCCTGAGGAAGGAGGAAGGAATGATTTTGTCAAGTAATCATGCACAGTGGCCAAAATAGTCTCCCCTTCCAAAATAGTCTCTTATTAAAATTTTAAATGACAAAATATAGTCGCTGGGGGCTGGAGGGAAATGGGAGCCCCCGGATCCACACACAAAAGAGGGAAATGGATTTTTAGGTGCTTCATTCTCTAATGATGAAATAAAGTGGTAAAAACTGGCAGAACAGCTCAAATTTCTGTTCTGTCTAGTACATTTAAATGTGTCATTTTAGGGCAGATTAAAAGTTTAGAAAAGCAGGACACTTGTAACCTGAAGAACAAAATGTGAATGTAAACCCTGCTGGTTTAACTTTGATGCTCTCTTGGGAAATTGCTGAAACATATAATTGAATCTAGCCCTCCTGGGAAGGAACCCTAATAAACTGGAGAACAGCTTGTCAGCAAGTGCTTGGACTGACTTTGCAGTGCTCAAGGCTTGGTAAAATTACAATAAAAGGATTCACTTACAACACCAATTACTCCACATTCTCCCGACATTGTCAGGTCCCAAAATGCAAAGGAAAATGTTCTTGCACATCACCACTCTTCCTCCTTAACCCCAAAAAATATTCCAGCAAAGCTGTTTTCCCTATTAACTTCTATCCCTGAGCTGTCACAGGTAGTTCACTAATGCCTAAGGGGTCAAACTTGACATGGCATTAATTGCATGAATGAAAGTAAGGTGCATGTTTCTTTCTTTCTTTGTTTAAAAATGTAAATAGCAACCACAGGATAAGTGAGCACTGTTGGGACCACAGGAGGTGGGTGGGAGAGTTTAAACCTCTCCTCCCACCAGGATCCTGATGAAAATTCTTCACAACAAGCTGCTATTTGCATCAAGAAGGAAGTCTACAGGGATGGTGAGTTTTCATTGGGACCATGGCTTGGGGAGGGGGGCGGTTGAATTCTCTCTCCTCACCCCTGTGGTCCTCTTGCACAAACATTTTTGTAACCTTCATTAGGCAAGGGCAAACCTGTCTGCTTTGCTTTCTCATGCATTCCAATGGTTTAAATTTCAAATTCTTTCTTTCCCAAATATGAAGAACATTGTGAATATTGGTATGTTCTTATCAAAAACGAAGTGAAATGAAATTCTAACTCCTCCTGCACCTGCCAAATCCAATTGGTATAGCTATTTCCAGTATGGAGACGACCAGGATGGACCTGTCTGCCGTATAATGGGTTTGCTGTGCCGCCGCACACCCACCCCGGGACTTTTTGAGCATTTGGACAGCCCCTCAGTTAGTGTCCCTATCAAATGGTTTCTGGAAAAAAGGAAATGGTTTCTGGAAAAAATGGTTTCTGGAGAAAACTTATTCACGCAGTTACTGGAAAAAAAGAATTCCAGAAAGTTACTGGAAAAAAGAATTTAGAAGCTTATGGTTTTTCTAGGCATGTAGTTGATTTAGTGGCTGGATGTATGTGGAAAAAGTGTGAAAGGCTCAGAGATGCTGCTTGATTCTTGTTGGTCCTCTGAACTCAAGAATCCATTGTGTCAGCTCTTCAACTAAACAAGCTACAACATGGAAAGGAATGCTGTGAAGAAGCGAGAGCAATAGGTTTTATGAACCTACCCTAATTTTTTTCAAGAGTCTCAGGCCTTAGCTAGACCTACCTGAAAGTCCGGGATGGAGGAGGGAAGATCTCACATTGCAATTAACACAAGATCCCTCCTACGTTTACACATAAGATGTGACGACCTCAGGAAAAGAGGTGTCGTGCCGGCCATTTTTAAATTTTTTAAATTAGATGGAGCGCACGAACGCTTGTGTGCAAAGGTAAGGTTTTTTTTAAATTTTAACTACTTTCCCTGCTTCCCCCACCCTATCCCCACTCTCCCACCCTTCCCTACCCTCAGGAGCGCTGCGCCCCGAGCACGGCTCCCGGCTCTGTGCGAGTTATTGCGCAGAGCTGAGTAAACCCGCGGCAACCAGCCACACGTTCCGCGGCCTCGGGCCTGAGACCACAGTAAAAGCAGGCCCAAAGGAGAGGGCTGTATCCTGGGGCAAGGGAGGGATGATCCCTCCCTGATCCTGGGATCCCCTGTGCATCATCTGGACACACAGGGAAGATCCTGGGGTTCGCCCTGGGATAAAGCCTGGTCTAGCTAAGGCTTCAGTTACTTATTTGAGTTTCCCATAGTCTAACATCATGCCACACAGGGTCTTTTACTCTCATGTCCCATGAGGGTATCCACTGGGACTAGAAGTTAACTAAAATCCCCATGGTCTACTGTAAGCTTGTGAACCATAGTTCTTTGTTCCTACCTAAGCTGGTGATGATAACGATGATGATTTAGTTTACTGAGTTTGTATCCTCCCTTTTTGCCTGGACCACATCCACAAGAGACCTACAGTAAAAATTCTGCAGAAAAATATTTAATGTGGCTAATAAGGAGAGCTTTTTTAACCTGTTGTCTTATTTTTCATTTTGCTTTGTTTTCTGCATCCTTTTGCACTTACTTAACCCAGTTATAATAGTCTTTAAGTTATTTATTTTATTTTTATCATTACAAAGATACTTCTGAAGATTGAAAAACCCTGAAATTTGTCTCTAGATGTAGTTTTAAATGCCAGAGATGAGGTCATGTATTTTTTTTTCCTGCTACTGTGTGACTATATAAGGAAAGGAACCTCTTGTGCAAGCACTGAGTCATTGCTGACTCTTGGAGGGACGCCAGCTTTCGCTGACGTTTTCTTGGCAGGCCTTATAGCGGGGTGGTTTGCCGTTGCCTTCCCCGGCCGTTATTACCTTTCCCCCAGCTAACTGGGTACTCATTTTACTGACCTCGGGAGGATGTAAGGCTGAGTCGACCGGAGCCGGCTGCCTGAAACCAGCTTCCACTAGGATCAAACTCAGGCTGTGGGGAGAGTTTCAGCTGCAGAAACTGCTGCTTTACCACTCTGCGCCACACGAGGCTCTCAACTAGAGAGAGAGAGAGAGAGAGAGAGAGAGAGCTGTTTCAAACAATATTCTTGCAGAGCTGAACTCTACTTCGTGTTCATTTGTGGCTCATGTCATGGTTTAGGGAATGATTGCTTTTGGTAAACCCAGAGCAGTTTTTTGTACATTTATTTCAAAGGAGGAAAACCTAATGCCATACTTCCATGCTGCTCATGAACCAACTAATGACCAATGCATTCATATATACAACTGATATATACAACTGACTTTAATCTAGTTGGTTCCCTTATTCCAATTTTGTTTTGTCTATGGTTAAGGTGAGCATTTAAAGTAGGGGTCCTCAAGTATACAAAGACCCCCATTTGAACTACAGCAAGAAGAATGAAGGGAAGTGCATCCTGCTATGACCAGGACCCTGCCTCTGTTCTGCTCACACACTACTCCCCTCCCCAACCTGTTACCCCCTTTTGCTCTGCAGAGGAAAAAAAGGGGGGGAGATGGGGTAACAGGTACAGAAAGTGCCAGCAATAACAGGAGAGATGCAATGCCCCCCTCCTCTAATGGGAAAAAAATATGCTTTTGTCATTGGCAGCAATGAGTGACCATATTTCTTATATGCCCATCATCATATTTGGAATCATTTGTTTGAGCAATGCAAATGATGATGTGAGTCCATGGTTTCATTTTAATTGCTGAGGTTTCTTGGCAACATTGCATTTGGATGTTTCAGCAGTAGTGTTCAGAAGATTCGATATGTTGTTGTGTGGGATCACTATGCCTGTGAATGGAAAGAACAGACTGGAGGACCTTTTCCAATGATAGGGGATTCTGCGAATGAGGGTGTCAAGGCATGTAGACAATGACAATGCAATGTTATGGCATTAAATAACATTTAGAATCCTATTTTTCCCCATGAGTGCTACTGAAATGTCCTTTCTGATTTGAAGACTATTCCATATGCCCTGTTATCATTATGAAACAAAGGCCAGATCTCCACCAAGCAGGATATAACACTTTGAAAGGAGTTTGAAAACAGTATATGGAATGTGTCATGTGCCCCAACAGTTGTCAATACCATTATGAACTGTTTTAAAGCAGTAGAGTAGATCCTGCCAAAGATACTATAAGCCTTGGGGTGAAGATGGGAATGATGCACAATCACTGGTTGGTACTGGAAATCGTAAAGATACAGAAGTATGATTGTGCTTTCAACCTCTTTAATAATTTCTGTTCAGTAACTGCATGTCATGCATTAAGCCATTTTGCCTGGAGTTGAAGCTTTGTTTTGAATTCTCTCCAGTGGAATATTTGCCAATGGCAGTCACTTTAATACAATATTAGCATAGCCAAGTCTTCCCATGTGGCATGTTTCAGCATATAATATTAATTTGCCAGTTGGTAATGCACTAGTTTTTAGCAATCTCCTGTGATCGCCTTAATTACAGAGCAGCCTGGAATGATCACTCATCATCTTTAACCCCCCTCCCCCATTTCCTAACTTCCTCAGCTGATTTTGCATGTTTGGCTGTCCATCCATCATACCATAACATTGGTTTTCAAAGCCCACCCCACAAATAACTATCTTTCTTTCTTTCTTTCTTTCTTTCTTTCTTTCTTTCTTTCTTTCTTTCTTTCTTTCCTTCTTTCTTTCTACAAGCACAACAGTCACATAGTACATGTGGTCCAATAAAGAGCATTTTCAGACAGGGCGAAATCGCATTTCTCTCCCGTCACTTTACTTCCTGCTTCTGTCCCACCATAGGGATGAGGAGCTTCCTCTTTCTTCACACAGGGAACAAAAAGGAAGCAAGTAGTGACCACTTGGCCAATTCAGTGGGTGTTTTTGTATCACAGCTTCTCCTGCACACAGCAGGAAATAGTGCCAACTGTTATCAGAGCCAAGAAGAAACAGATTTTCCTTTGTAGTGCGAAAAACAACAGAAGACGCACATAGGAGGATTGCTGCATTCTCAAAATGACCCGTGAAGATCTGTCAATGGCCAGTCACGAGCATGTGATAAAACGCTCATCTAAAGATGCTCAAAATCAGTTTCATTCTGGCTTTAGGATTAGCTTCATGACAGAAGCTGCCTGTGAGATTCCCCCTGCTGAGAGAGAGAGATGAGAAGGGGGGTTGCAACCCTGTTGGTTCTTCTGGACCTCTCATTGACTTTAGATATCATCAACCAGGGTATCCTTCTGGATCAGCTGTCTGAGTTGGGAGCCCTGTTTCACAGTGGCCCCATTTCTACTTAGATGGCTGTTTCTAGAGTGTTGTGCAGAGGCATTATTGTTCTGTTCTATGGCAATTATGTGACAGGGTTCTGTAGGGCTTGATTTTATCCTATCCGTTATTCAACAACCTCCCAGAGAGCTCCGGCTATTGGGCGGTATAGGAATGTAATAAATAAATAAATAAATAAATCTACATGAAACCTCTAGGAGAGGTTATCTAGGTATGTGGGCTCAGGTGTCATCAATATACAGATGACACTCAGCTTTACCTCTCCTTTTCATCTAACATGGGGTATGTGGAGGGGGAGGGGTGGAGGGGGAGGATCTCGCAATATGCTGATCACAAGTTCCTCCTCCTCAGTCCACACATGGTGCACAACATCCTGGGAGGATGGAGGATGTCTTGGCCGCCATTTTGTTTTTTGTTCTTGTGTTTTCATGAAGATGAGCACACAAGCACTCCATCAAAAAGGTACATTTTTTTTTTAAAAAAAAAAATCTCATTCTTCCACCCACCCCACCCTCGATGGGCACGGAGCCCCCATGCCCAGTTCCCGGCTCCTCGTGTTTTCACAGGATGAAAACGGGATGGTGGCCCACACCTCCCGTGGTCTCTGGATCATCCGGAGACCACAGGAAAAGTTGGGATAAAAGTGGTGCCCGTTATCCTGAGGAAATGGAGGGATCATGCCCCCTGCTGCCGGGATCCCCTGTGCATCATGTGGATGCACAGGGGTGATCCCCAGGATAAACACTTGTCTAGACATGCCCCTAGGTGGATGTCCTGAATCACTCCTTGAGCAAGGTAATGGACTGGATGAGGGTCAATAAACTGAAGTCTGAACCAGACAGAATAGAGGTACTGTTAGTGGGTGGCTCATCTGCCCAACTGAGTGGTATTCAACCTGTTCTGGGTGTCTCTGTATTCCCCCTTAAAGATCAGGTGCCCAGCTTAGGGTGCTCCTGGATTCATCATTGTCACTTGAGGCATAGGTGGCCTTGGTGGCTAGGAACACCTTTTATTGATTTAGGCTGATATACCACCTGTAACCCTACCTGGACATGCTGGTAACCTCTTAGAAGATGGCTTGGAAACTTCAGTTAGTTCAAAATGTACCTGCACACATCTAAGCTAATCTTTGAAGGCCCTTCTCCAGGTGGCCTGCCAAAGGAAGCTAGGCAGGTAGCTACAAGAGAGAGGGCCTTCTCCTTTGTGGGGCTCCATTTATGGAATGCCCTTCCCAAAGAGGCTTGCCTAGTGCCTATATGGTTATCTGTCTGGCACCAGGCAAAAACCTTTCTTTTCTCCCCAGCATTTTAGAGACTTACTTTTTTAAATTTCATGGCTGTTCTTAGTAGGGGTGTGCACGGACCCCCCGCTCCGCTTCACTTCCAGATCCACGATTTGTGGATCGGGCCGCTCCGCCCCGCCCCCGCTCTGCCTATGTCCACTCCGCTCCGCTCGGAGCTCCGGATCCGGATCGGAGCTCCGTTTCCCCCAAATAGGCTTGCATTAAGCTAAAAAAGTATACAACTTTTTTTCTATTAAAGTTAGAAACCTCAAGTTTGGCACCATGACACCTCATGGAGGTATACACATGCACGCCAAGACTCAAGGCAATCCCATCATCCCCTGATTTTTGGGGAATTTATGAAAACCGGGCACCCCATTCACACCCCTTTCCATAGCTCCGTCAGCACGTTAAAAATCTCAAACTCGCCCATGAAAGCTTATCCAGGGGTGCACATGCACGCCAAGACTCAAGGCAGTCCCATCATCCCCTGATTTATGGGGAATTTATGAAAACTGGGCACCCCATTCACACCCCTTTCCATAGCTCCATCAATTTGCACGTTAAAAATCTCAAACTCGCCACCATGATAGCTTGTCGTGCGGTGGAACTGCTTCCTGGTGGAACCGCAGGCTCAATTGAAGATGGCGACGGACCACGGACGGAGGCAGGTAAGGGAGAGGAGGGTGGGGAGGGGGGTTACCGGGCCCTGCCGCCTTCGCCGCATGGGCGACAGCGACAGCGGCAGGGCCCGGTAAACCCCACTTACCTTTCCAGCGGAGCTCCGGATCGAGGCGAAGGATCCGCCTTCACCTCGATCCTCTTCGCCATGCTCCACCGGCCCCCCAATCCTCTTCGCCTCCGCCTTAAGGGCAGGCGAAACCCCCCGCTCCGCTCCTGCTTCTCCGGTCTGATTAGAAGCGGAGCACATCCCTAGTTCTTAGGTATCTGTATTATATTTCCTACACTGTTTCTGATTGTAGTTGTTTGTAATCTATACCAAGAATATTTGCTATTGGCTGGATTAATAATAATAATAATAATAATAATAATAATAATAATAATGAAATCAAATAATGGACCAGCAAAAATGTTCCAGTTTACTTTATTCATTTTTGATGCAGAAACCGTAAATACATCAAAGCCTGTCAAAAAGGTTCACACACAAAAATTATCAGCAGTTGTCTTGCTTAAGTTCTATTCACATATACTGCAGTGGGGGTGGGCGGGAAGCACAAAATTTCTTATGAATCACATCAGAATTTCCACCACAGGATTTGTGGCTACAATTTAGGGATTTATATTTATTATTATCTCTCTTTTCTGGCTCGTGGCGGTTTTTCTAGATGAACATGATGGGCTTTGCCAAGTCGCGCTTCTCTTTTATTGATACAGAAATTTCCTGACTACTAAACATGTTTTAAGTATGACTGCTTTCTGGATTTTGGTGCGGATATATTTTGGAAGGCCCAGTTCCTGAAGGTTTTTTGATGTGATGCTGGTGACAGATGTGACTAATGGAATAATTGTAACTTTTTCTTGTTGCCATAGTATTATTATTTATTCTATTATGCCCTTGTTTCTCTAAGTGAAATGAAGCAAACACTGTAAATAATAATGTGGGGGGTGGGGGTGGAAACAAGTAGCAGAACATGAAATGAGCTAAGAGCTGTATCTGTTGAAAAACTACAATGTGTCAGGAATTATGTGAAGTGATACAACAAAAGCTTATGGTAGTGGAACTGAAAGCCCTAGAACTCCCACCTCCCAACCTACCTGGAAAGAAAGGGTTTAATGTGATTTGGAAGACTTAAAAGAGTTCCATCAAATGAGCATTTCATTGCACACTCATTACTGGGCACTCACAGATTTTCACGGGTCCCTCTCACATTGTCGTCTGTCATCCACGCGCCTCCCGCCACTTCTAGCCTTCTTCGCTCAACAAAAAAACACTCCAGTAAGCCTGACTTATTTTTTGTGATGGAGCTTGCCGCTATCTCCTGCTGTGTGCAGGAGAAACAGCGTGATCAAAAGGGCCCACTGAATGGGCTATGTGCACGTTGTCTACTTCCTCTTTCCTCTCCTGTGAGAGTGAGGAAGTAATGAGGGACAAATACACAGGCAGAGAAGCAACGGTACGGAAACACAATTTCCCTCATGTGACGATGCTCTTAAAGTCAGTCTTATCAGAACCTAATATGTGTATCTTACATTTTGCATATGGTGCTTCCTGTTTTTCTTATTTAATATTTGGTTTATTCTATTTCATTCGTGCTCCTTCTTGGAGTCTTCCTGTCAGGAATCTTTTGCTCAGTTATTACTTGACTCTGGATGTGATATTAGCCAGCTTGCAGGGATGCAGAGCTGTCAGTATAAGATGATGCCAACGTACACTCCTTGGAGGAAAAAATGGCAAGAGGTGTGCACTGAAGAAAATTGTGATTTTATCATCTCTCCAGTACCCATTAACCTTAACAGTTTCAGCCATTTGAAAACCTGATGTGTCATTTCTGAAGCCCGTAAGTGTTTTATTGACCATAATAAAAAATCCACCACTTAAACTGATCACTGTTCAACCTGTTCCGATATGGAATCTGTCTAAATCAACATTTTAGAGAAATCTGTGCATGTATCAGCTGCCAATTACTAATAAGAACCATAATTGTGTCATTTACGGGTTCTCCCCATGTACATTGGTACGATTATTTATTTATTTCTAGAATGCCTACCCTTCCTCTCTAAAATGGAATCAAGACAGCTTGCAAATGTGAAACAATAATAAAATGACAACACATAACAAAATATAAAATAAAAAGCCAAGTTCAGTCATAAAGGCAGCAGCAATGGGAACAATGTATCTTGTAAAGCTTTAACCCACTGAAATATAAAAACATGTTTGCTGCTCATCGAAAAGCAGGCAGCAATGGAACTAGGTGTCCATATTTAGGGAAGCTGCTCCATTTTCTGGGTGCCACAGCCAAAATGGCCCTGTCTGGTACCTATCCAAAGAAGGATATTTGAGGTTGAATGGAAGCTCATATCATTAGAGGACATTATAAAGGCTTTCTTACCTTAAAGCCCTAAAAGGCCTGGGTCTAAGGCTAGCACATTGAACTAAGAACATAAGAAGAGCCCTGCTGTATCAGACCAGGTCTAGCATTCTCTTCACACAGTGGCCAACCATATACCTATGAAAAGGCCACAGGTAGGACATGAGCGCAACTGCAGCCTTTTGTTCATGTTGTCCAGCAACTGGTATTTCAGAGACATGCTGCCTCTGATCCTTGAGGTGGTATATAGCTATCATGACTAGTAGCCATTGATAGCCTTATCCTGCTTGAATCCCCTTCTAAAGCTGTCTAAGTTGGTGGCTAACACCACATCTTGTGGATGCAAATCTCATAGTTTAACTACATGTGAAAAAATACTTCCTTTTGTCAGAATCTCTCTCCGTTTGACTCCATTGGATGATCTTGGGTTCTAGTAATATGAGAGAGGGAGAAAAACATTTCTCTATCCACTTTCTCCACACCATGCATAATTTTACATATGTCTCTCATGTTGTTGTCCCCTGGAGACTTGCCTTTTTTCTAAGCTAAAAAGCCCCAAAGTTCTAACCTGGGAGAATTGCTCCAAACCCTTGATCATTTTGGCTGTCTCTTTCTGCACCTTGTCTAATTCTACAATATCAATTTCTAGGTATGGTAACCAGAACTATACACAGTTGTCTAGGTGTGGTGGCCCCATAGCTTTGTATAGAATCATGTTGGCAGATTTATTTTCAGTCCTTTTCTTTATGATCACTAGCATGGAATACACTTATTGATCTTCCATTGTTAATGCATGGAATGTTTTATTTTATCCACAAAGGAACCCTGTGAGGTAGTTTAGGCCATTTAACAGTGACTTTCTTGAGACCAACTAGTGGGCTTTCTGATTGAGCAGGAATTTGAACCAGAATTATTCAGATCCCAACACATTTTTTGAGTCCTATTCAGAAGTTTGGTACCCATGGGAACCAAATGCACAAAGAAGCTAGCAGGACCACATGGAGTTAGCCACACTACCATGACACTGCTGCATGGACTACCTGATATCAGTTCAAAGGGGACTACATCTACATACTTAAGGTGTCCTCTATGGGAACCATACCCTGGTCAATCAGGGATGCAGTCTTCATGGGGGAAAGTATTGTTGTCACGACTCATACATCATCCAGCAGTTGGTGGTATTGCAGCATCAAGGCTACAAGACTGGTCATGCATATTTCTATTGGCCACTTCACCACCCATTCAATATGCACAGGTATAGCTGAATAGAGCTTCTATCACTATATTGCATTGGTCAGGCACACTATAGCAAGAAAACAACTCCAGTCTAGAGTCTCCAAGGATTAGCTCATGGAGTTCAGCAAGGACTAGACCATTGTGTGTTGGAAATCCTTTGTGTAGCCAGAGGAAAACACATGCAGAACATGTCTGATAACAAAGGGATCAAAGGGAATTGAGCCCAGCCCCTGCTCTTTAGGAGTTAGTTCCAGATTTATGCTGGATCATCTGTGATGGCAGAAGTGGATTTCCCTTCCCCCTTTCTTCCCATGGCAATTCCTCCAGGTTCCTGAACCATGATACACAGTCAGGAGACCTTGCTGAATGGGGTGGGCTGCGGGGAGGAGAGTGGGGAGAAAGCATCCCCAAGTATTAGTATTAGGCAGAAGGACATTCTGTGAGCAGAGCTCTTCCACTTATTGAAGGCCCTTTCTTCTCACAGAATGCAGATCCAGGATCCAATCCACAAAGTTTCAGATTTATGTCAAGTTAGACTTTGCATTGTAAAAATGAAGAAAGGAGAGAGAACGAGAGAAGTTCTAATATGCCATTATTGGCACAGCTCATTTTGAAATCCTAAGATCAGTGATGAAGTTGTGCAGTGTCATGCCAGATGAGCAAATTCTGTTTGATGTGAGTCACTTTCCCTTGTGACATGCGCAGTCTTCCGCTTTCAACACTGTCAGAATTCATGGCATGGACTTGGTATCAAAGCTTTTTAGAACATTGGATAAGCAAATACCTCACTGCTGGAAATTTCACACACACACACACACACACACATATACTAATGTATTTCTTACCCACCTCTCTGATTGGATTGAGGCGGGGAACAACAGCAAACATAAAATACATAAAATACTGATTAAAAACATGGTATACACTGTTTAAAAACATACTAAAAGCATCATAAAAGCATCCTAAAAAAATATCCTAAAATTCTACTGCATAGGCCTGCCGGAAGAGATCAGTCTTGATAGCTTTCTTTAATGCTAAAAGACTGTCAAGCTGATGAGTCTCCTCTAGCACGTATGCATGCACACACACACACCATAGTACTAACAATGAGTATTTCACTAATAACATATACATAGTCCAACTGATTAATATTTGGTGATTAATTGCCTGCATGGCATACAGCTGGACTCCACTGGACTGAAGTTGCTTTGGGGTGCTCTGGGCAAGGTGGGGAAACCCTCTGTCTTTTGTTGGGGTTGTCAGTCTAACTCTGATCTTTCGTTAAAATCACAGTTGATCATTGTGGGGGGAAAGCTGCAATACGGCTTTGTGGAGTGTAGGTGGATAAATAACGAGACATACAACATAGCTGGGTTTAAACAGGGCCACTTATTTATTTAGCGATCTGCAAGAGGGGGTTGCAACCTATCGGGCATCCATTTTAGCCTGTTCCAGGCCGCTTCAATAGGGTGAATCATTCCTGCCCCGTGGAGAGGTGCTACGCCATGCGTCTCCTCACGGGCCTCCCCTGTCGGGGTAGGGGAATCTTCCTTTGTCACACCCAATTCAGACCGCCCGGTTCAGAGTGGGTGAGTAGGGTTGGCTCCAAAGGTAGGTCTTATCTCCCTAGCTAGGCCGCTGGGCTCCAAACTGGGAGCCTCGGACCTACCCATCGCTTTAAATAGCACCCGTAAATGCTCACCAATTCAGAATCCCTATGGATGCCCGTACCTAGCGCCAAATAAATGTGACCAAATTAGCAAATCAACCTATTTAAACTCCCAAACTGTCTTACAGTGTGAAGTAGGCAAAAAACCTCATGTACAATTCAGTATATGAGTAAAAAAATTCCTACTTGGCCCCTAACAAGGCAACCAGCAAGCCCACACTGTTTATAGGGAGGGAGGGAGGGAGGGAGCCACGCAGCAAAAGAGGAGGTGGGAGGGGTAAGGCTAACCCATATAGCCATCACACGCCCTCCCACCAAGGCCCGGATGTGCCCATCCAATAGGCGATGGGCACGTCTCCTGCTCATCCCCCCCACCCACAAAAGCTTCCCCGCACCCAGGCCTTGCCGGGCACGGCAGAAACGCCCTTCTCCTAAGTAAGTGTATTTAAGTGTGTGGATAGTCCCATTATATGGAGAACCTCCCGTACACAGGCCAGATGCAGCCTGGTAGCCCTCTCCATCTGGCCAGCTGCCTCTCACCAAGCTCCACCTGCTCCTCTTGCCCCCCCCCCATCCAGAGCCCCTCCCCCCATTTTCTAGTTTCCTGCAGATCAGCTGAACAGTACAGTGGGTGGGGGAGAGAAAGACAGAGGGAAAGAGAGAGAGGGGGGAAGAGAGAGGGAAAGATTGCAGGGAATGAGAACTTCCCTTCCTGTTGATTTGTGGCAAACAACTCAGAACCAGGGGAAATAGGACTGTAGAGGAAACAGGACTGTAGAGGGAACAGGGTGAGTTAAGAAAGGGACCGGTTGCTTTCTTTCTCCATCTCCAGCTCACTGTGCTGTTCTTCTGTGTTGTTCATGGCAAGGGAAATGGATTCCCTTTCTCAGCACACAGCACAGAAGCTGTGTGAGCTGGCGATGCTGGAAGAGACTGCTTGCATGGAGACCTTTGGAAATAATATTATGAAGCACAAAGTTATGTGGGGGGAATGTCCCAGATGACAGACACAAAGCAAGTGGGAGATTTAGCAGCTCTTTGTCTGAACAACTGATCTAGCATGGCAGCGTTTCAGAGGGCTGCCAATCCTTTTTATATCTTTATTGCTGACTGCAGCGGCAGCACCACTACCACACGAAGGCTAAACCCTTAACTCTCTTGGATATATAATTTATATGGACAGATGAAACAACAAAAGCAGCTGCTGTTCATCATATGCCAACAGACATCTGAAACATTGTCATCTTGTGGCTGGTGAGAGGTATAACAGACAAATGTCAAATTGTCTAACTACATTAACGCAGACAACAGGGAACATTTACCATTGTAGGCCCCAGGAAAGTGATCACTCCCTGTTTTCCAGTTCTCTTTTATTTGGAACGTTTATTTAGGAAAAGGCTGTCTGTCCCACATAGATTCCAAGGTCAATATCCAGTGCAATCAGATGGGGGTTGGTGGGATATATATATATATATATATATATATATATATATATATATATATATATGCCAAGCTCACTGTTTTATTTTGGACACCCACAGATTACATTTTCACTTGACAGATGAAGAAGCAAAGGCAGAGAGATCCAATGAACTGCCTAACATCACATGGGAAATCTATGGCAAAGCCAGGTTGATAATGCACATGCCTAGTATTCCATCTTCACTACGAAATCATCATTTCTTCATATTAAAGTAGCTGCAAAGCCCAAATCAGTCAATTTCGGATTACTCTTAATGGTGCTTAGTTTCATTCATTTCAGTGATGCTGGTAGCTATCAGAATAGTTCCAATTTAATAACTGCTAAATGATATGCTGTACTAAGCACACCCTTGCTAGAAATTACACTGCCCATCGTGATTATCCAAGAGGAGAAAAACGGCCGCGCGCCAGAAGTCGAAGGTTCGTCGTGCTTCTGCACGTGGCGGTTTGCAGCCTGGGTGTTGTTGCCCAGCTTTGTGCTTTCCTTTCTGTTCCTGAATTGTCCTGGTCATATTGGAAGCAGGAAGACACTCGTAATTCAGACAGAACAAAAAACCCAGAGACCAGCTATGAGCTACAAGGGCAGATATTACTTAGACACACGTGAATCTCAGCAGCAGGGTTACCATAATTTGTGCAAGATTCCACCAGCTCTCAAAATGTGGGTAGCAAAGACAGCTATGATGCTTTGGATCCTGAGAAACTGATGCAATGTCCATATGACAAACATCATCAGATCAGGGCATGTAGGTTTCCCTACCATCTTGTCAAGTGCCGTAAGAACCATCCTGATATTGTGCAGCAGCTGGTCACGTGCCCATTTAATGCCCGTCATCAGGTCCCCAAAGCAGAGATCAAGCAGCACATATCAAGCTGTGATGACAAAAGATGCATTGAGCAGGACGTTGCAAGTCAAGTTGATCATCACAGAAGAGAAATCAATGTTGTAAGTTCATGGCAGTCTCCTCCATGCGACGAAGACTGGGGGCCTTGCTAGACCAGGCGTTAGTGCGGTGTGAGGCCCGTTTTCCCTCCTGTGCATCCAGATGATGCACAGGGGAATCCGGAGTCAGGCCGTGCTGAAGCCTGCCTTAAGCCGGCATAAGCGAATTCGCCTATGGCCCGGCTTTTCCGCAGCCCTGGCCTGAGGCTGGGGCTGCGGAACGTCTAACAGGGTCCGTGGCTTTTTGCGGCTACTCGCGTACTCGCGAGTAGCCGGGAAAAGCCACGGACTGGGCACAGCGCTCATACGAGCGCTGTGCCCATCGGGTCGGGGGGGATCCCAGGGAGGGGAGGGGCAGGAGGAGGGCCGGACCCACCAGGAGAGAGGGGGGGAAAGCCGGACATCGGCGATGGCAAGGGGGTGGAAGCCGGACATTGGTGATGGCAAGGGGGGGAAAGCCGGACATCGGCGATGGCAAGGGGGGGGAAAGACCGGGATCGGGCCTGGCAAGGTGAGGGAGAAGATCGGGGACGGGATCGGGGATGGTAGATGGGGGGAGGACGAGCGAGCAGGCAGGGGGGGAATCAGGGGCAGGGAGAGCCGTGGGGGGGCTTTATTTTTGTAAAAAACCACTACCTACCTTCTCCGGCGGGGCTCCGGCGCACATGGCTCCTTTAACAAAACAAAAAAATGGCCGATGCTACGGGGCTTCCCGTTGCCCCGTCACGTCGTGCGTGTAAAAGCCAGCAACAGCGCGCGCTAGCTCTAGCGCGCCGTCTCCCCTCCTCCCTGCCGGCTTATCCGGCAGGTCTAGCAAGGCCCTGGGACAAAGATCTAGCAGACCAGTCAAACTCCGTCTTCATTTGGGGCATAAGCCGCTGTAAGGTAAACAGTTCTGGATCAAACACGACAATGGGTTATAAGAACCACTTAGCTTCAGGTCTGCGAGCTCCCAGGTCCTTGCCATTTGAACTACCATGGAAGAACAATGCTGAAAATTGAAGACCGTGGCAGAAACTGTCCCATCCAGTGGTTATCAAGTGCTCATTATCTACTCTCTTCAAATGATTGGAGTGCCAGTTACGAGACTCAGACTAAACTGTGTCCCTGATTGGGTTAACT
Source organism: Elgaria multicarinata webbii (assembly GCF_023053635.1). Taxonomy (NCBI): domain Eukaryota; kingdom Metazoa; phylum Chordata; class Lepidosauria; order Squamata; family Anguidae; genus Elgaria; species Elgaria multicarinata. The sequence goes on from NC_086171.1 coordinate 53,799,979, forward strand.
AAACAAGTTCTGAAAATGCAAATTCTTAATCCTAAATATGGAAGTTAACAATATAGTTGTCTATGTTATGTTAATAGGCAATATACATTTGGATCTCCTATCAAAAGCCCAGTGAAACAGGCAGTGATTGTACAAAATGCAGATGAACAGGAAAAATTCTCAATTAATGGAAATTGTAAAATCCCTTGCATTCTCGATGAGTACACACAACCAAAACTGGTGCTGTAGTTCTGAGTTGTAATTTAAAAATGGTTATAGTATTGTTTGGATTAATTTTACTGTATTTGGGTTTGCTTGTTGATAAGAACAAATAAGCGTTATGCACAAGGAACTCCTCTACAAAAACAAAGAAGATGAGCAGGAGAAATTCAACAGTTGCTGGAAATAATTAAACCCTTTGATATGAGAACATTGGATACATACTCTTTGGGAACGAAGAATGAACCTTTCAGCACAATAAACCTTTCAGCACACAACTGAAACTGGTGCCATAGTTCTGGGTCGCAATTTGAAATGGTTATGCCATTTTCCTGACTTCTTTTGCTGTATTGTGTTTGCTTGTCGAACAGAACACTGATCTACTTGCATCCCTTCATACCTGTTCAGATGCTAAAATTTGTCTTGCATCTTTCAGCAGCATCCATAGTTGCATATTTAATCACCTTGCCTGGGAAGAGATTGAGAAAGTGCCCCAGTAGTATAGTGCTTTCTGACTACTGGAAGTAGCGCTCACTGTTCAGGGCTAGGAAGAAATAAAGGGGAAACTGTAGTTGAGGTGGCACAATCCATGCCTATGATTTTGCTGCTTCCACTGTCAGATCTTCTCTTTCTATTCTCTCCTTCGTCACCCACTTCCCAATGCTGTGCAATGTTCCTGTCCATTTCTGGCACAGACTGAGGAATAAATTGTTCCAGGGACAAATAGGTGGAGGACTGTACCTGAAACCCTATGGACCACGACTGTTAAATTAAACTGAACAAAAGCACATGGTCAGGGGCAGATTGTCTGGGCCTTCCCCACACAGTATTGCTCTCCTGGAAAGCTGTTGATACCTTGGTAAAAACCCAGGCAATTGAGCACCGCCATGTGTTTTCAGGACATTTTAAATCTTCATAGTGAAGTGATTATCTAGGTGCTCCATCACAAATGAAAGGCAGGATGATGTCATAATATCCTGAGATGATCACTTATCTGAACTAAAAAGCAACCCAGAGCGCTATAGTCTGTCCCCTGACATGCCGAAAGTGCTGTGTGCATCTGTCTTTATCCCAGCCTTCACGATCTGAGCTTCCCGTGGGTATCTGGCCACAGTGGGAAATAGACTGCTGGACTAAATGAGAGGCTTTTGGTCTGATCCAGGACACTCTTCTTCCTTAGTCTATGGGCCGCAGCAAAGGTCAGTAGTCTTTGCTGCCTCCCTTTTCATGTCAATCAGGTGCATGATCATAAAGCTTACACTATCAAAAGGAGCTGGGCTGGGCCTTTATCTTTGAGATGCTTCATTGATAAATGCTCAAACTCAATTTCCTTCATTTTCAAAAGAATTTTGGCAAACACAAGTTGGCCATTGATAGTCCCTCTTATTTCGCAGGCTTGTGAGGAACGGGCATGTTTAATTGCTGAATGAAAATGAGAGGCTTATTTGGAAGCATTTCATCCTCACCCCAAACAAAGGTTAAGCCCCCAAACACGTCCCATAAGTGCTTTCTTGTTCGACAACCTTTGTAGATTTTTTTTTTATGTTAGCATGGTAATTTTAGATTCCGAGGAAACAGTTTTGGTTTCTGGTTAATGCTTAAATTTGCCTTTTTTCTGGCTACATTTCTGCAAAAAGAAATTATTGTAGAACTTTAAACTTTAAAGAATTTAAAAGCAAGGTTTATTAAAACAATTCTTAGGGGAAGTGATTATCCAAGAGGACACTCTTCTAAAAAACAAAAACAGCAACAACTTGGGAGTCATTTCTGATTTAGAGTTTTGCGCCATTGTAAACTTCTGGACTTAGTTCCAATTCCCCTCGGCCCCTCTCCCTCCTACCTCCACCAAAACAATCCACAAGGGTTGCAATACAGAGATTCGCAGTGGCTGCCCAAAAGTTGAGAAGAAGATTCATAGAGGTCAATATGGTGAACTGTAATGATGAAATTTAATATGAAGTTTTAATGTATCAGTAGTATTAATTTTTATACCTTTATGGACCTTTTAATGTAAATTCTAAGTGTCTCTTATTTTAATTCTTTGTATTAAAACTAACTTTTACATATTTGTGGGCACCTTTTAATGAAAACCTTTTTAGTATCTTTTTGTATTTTACTTCTTTGTATTGTAATATTTTTGCATGCTTACCTGTATTGCTGGGATATGCATTTGTAAAGTTGATATGACCATGATGGTTGAAACAACAAATAAACCATTTCAATACAGTCATTTGCTTTAGCCACTTCATTTGGGAGCATATCCCCTATATGCTTGCAATTATTTAACCACTGCAGCACAGAGTGCCACTTTTGGAGACACTGGCAAATGAGGCCTTGGATTTGATATATTGCTCCCCAGCTCAAATTCCACGCACAAACAGGTGGCATACAGAGGGGTAGAGGGTCCGGGACTCACAGGGTTAAAGTGCCAGGACCTTTTAATCTGCAGCAATGCTGATATCATCTGCCACCCTCTCAGACTTCACTGTTCCCCCAAACAATATATTGTTGTGAGCTATCCATGCTTTAGTAAAAAGTATTTTGGTATGGCTTGGTCCTGAATGGGAAATTAAGACCCATTAGCTTTATAAAGTACCTACAAAAGACATTACATAGATATAGATGATTCAGATATATAAAGAGATGGATCAATACAGTTGGCTGCATTTTTGGACTCTCCTTGGGATGTAGCTATGAGGACTATCATGGAGTGTGCCTGCGCTTCAAACTTTATCACTGCCACAGCTGACAAAGCAATTTGTGCAATGTTGTCTAGGGCACTCTATGGCCTCTATCCATAGAAGAGATCCTGTAGGCTTGTCCCCAAATATTGGGGGACAACTGATCCACTGACACTAACATGCATCCAGGTCAAAGCACACATGTTATGGATCTGGGAGAGGGGATTATTTCCCCACTTAAAGGCACTTTGGATACAGTTGAAGTCTAGCTGTTAAAAAAAGGTTTATTTTGGAATGGGGAAAATAGGAAGAACATGGGAAAGCAATCAAATTCCAAATAAAAAACAGTATAATCGATCTAATATATAACTAGTTACATGTTACCTATTTGAATAGTCTTTGGTTTCAGAGCACTTGTAGAGTTCCTTGCAGAAAGGAGGACTAAGAGAAAACATGTTTGGCTTCCTGATTAGATGTTGTCAGGAAGACCCAGACTGGGAGCAAAGCCACATATTTATGGGAATCTGAGATAGAGAATTTTTGTTTTGTCAGTGTGATACCTTCCATTTCTGATGTCATTGCCCTAGTCAGCAAATAAGAACAGTATTTAGTATCTAGATCCACCTTCTTGATAACACTAGATTTATAAAAGAACTTGCCAATTCCAGATGGACAAACAACTGTGCAAAAGTGCTTAAGTTTTCAATGTAGTTTGGGAAACAAAAGGTAAGATTTGACTTATTCGATTTTCTGTCAGGGTGCTGAAATGTAGACACAAAATCCATACATCCGTATCCACAACCAGCTCAATCCGCAGCTCAATGGTCAGGGATTATGCAAGTTATGGGCCTACAACATTTGAGTGTCCAAGACTGGAAACCACTATTATGGAGGAACATTTAATCATGTGATCCTGCAGTGGTAGAACCCACACACAGGTTTACCAGCTCAGTGAGAACTAGGCCTAAGGCTCAGTTTTATTCACACTTACTTGAGAGTAAATTCCATGAACTCTGTTGGACTTACTTCAGGGTAGACATGCACAGCTTTGCACTATTACAGCACAACCTTATGCATGTCTATTCAGAAGTAAGTCTCACTGTGCGCATTGGAGTGCCTAGGTAAGTGAGTAGGATTATAGTCTTCATCTCAGAGAACTAAGGCAAAGCATTTTACTGAATGCCCCATGGGAAATTAGTAACTAAATTGGAAACTATAAATAAAAAAAACATTAATGTTGAATGTTCTATATGGAGCTATTTAAAGGAAAGATAAGGATCAGTTGAACTGGAATTTTCTCTTCCCAATATTTTCTATTAGCAAGCTTGGTGAAGGGAATAGGCTTTTTTTTTAAAAATGAAATTGTGCTGACACTGTTAGATTGGGAAACATTGCAACTAGAAACAAAAATCATAATGTTATAAAGGACAAATGCTGTGCTCAAATATTTGGCAAAACGTAACAGTATAACCTGGAAGGTCATTGAGCCAGGAGTTCATAGGAATGACTTTTAGTTGCTTAGTTTTGCTTTGAGGATCCTTCTCCACTAGTGGCAGAGAATGGAACACAACCTTATTTATTCAACTTCTGTACACTGGACACAAGATTGAGTTTGGATCTTATTTTGGTAAGCAGGTTGATGTAGCTTCGGCAGGATCTACACTACTGCTTTAGAAGTGCACTGACAATTGTTGGAGCCCATGACCCATTCCATAGACCATTTTCAAAACCACTTTCAAAGTGTTATATCCTGCTGGGTGTAGATCTGGCCTTGGACTGCTTCGGGCACAGCCTGATTTACTTCTGGTCCAAAGCAGAGCCTTGACTTGCTGCTTCAGGTATGGCCCCCTTTGTCTCAGGTCTGAAGCAGAACTTCACTGGAAATCCAAGGCCTTGTACATCTCCCCGTTGACTTACACGAGAAAACGGACAAATATTTAAAACTTTTAACAGAATTTGCTGAAACTTGTAGGCATAATCACCACATCTGAGCGGACGAAATCAGCCAAATTTTAGATAAATAGATACAGGAATTTTTGTTCAAATAGCCTTTAAATTTTCTCTGGTTGTTGTTTTTGTTGTTGTTTTAAAAAGATGCCTGCATTACTTTTATGTCTTGGCAAGCGTAGTAGTGCCTTGGATTTCCAGTGAAGGAATGACATCTGCCAAATTTCAGACACATAGTTGGCAATTTGTGCAAGGGCAGCCTTTACGGTGACACTGGCCACAGTGACACATGCCTTAGTTACATCTCAATTGGATTACTGTAATGCGCTCTACATGGGGCTGCCTTTAAAGAGTGTTCGGAAACTCCAGCTGGTTCAAAGAGCTGCAGCCAGATTGTTGACCAGGGCTGGTTACAGGGAGCATACAACTCCCTTGTTAAAATAGCTCCACTGGCTTCCAGTCAGTTTCCGAATACAATTCAAACTGCTGGTTATGACCTATAAAGCCCTATATGGCTCGGGTCCGGGTTATTTGAAAGACCATATTCTCCCTTATGAGCCTGCCCGTGCTTTGAGATCTTCTGGAGAAGCCCTTCTTTCAGTCCCACCATCTTCACAGGCGCACTGGTGGGCACATGAGAGACGGCCTTCTCAATGGCTGCTCCAATGCTTTGGAACTCTCTTCCCGAAGACTGGCTCTCTCCTTGAGGGGATTTTGGAAGCAGGCTAAAACTTGTTTGTTCTAGCAGTCCTTTGGAGAATACTCTGGTCCTTCATCTATGTTAATGACTTATAATTTTGTTGTATATTTTAAACATTTATGTTTTAATTTTAATTTGTTTTGTACATTTCATTTCCCAGGTTTTACAATGTATGTTTTAAACTTTGTAAGACCACCTTGAGGCCTAGTATTGGGCAAAAGGTGGGATAATAATAATAATAATAATAATAATAATAATAATAATAATAATATACAGTTTTGGGGAGATTCAGGCTTTGCTTCCAATCTTTTGTCTGGAAGGCAATTCATATGCACATGACAACAGAGCCAGCCCTTCCATGAGGCAGTCCTCCTATGAGGAGTGGGAGAAGCAGCAAATCGCAATCTACCCTGCCAGGAGGCCCCCATGGGTCCCACCAACCAGGGCGATAGGTACCTGGATGGGCAAGTGCTGCTGCTGGGTAGACAGGTCCTCCAGAGAGTACTAGCAGCTGCTCCCCCACTGTGACGTTTGTCAGTGGGAGAGTGAAGGTGACAGGGTTCTCCAGAACTACCACCTGGCAGCACTGGAGTGGGTACACTAGATACCGCTGGGGGAGAGCAACCAGCAGGAGTCTCTGGAGCAGCCACCCACTCTCTGCCTCTTAGGAAGATCCAGAGGGTGGGCGAGTTCTCTGAAGAAATGGTTAGTACAGCTCTTCAGAGAGCCAGCCAGACCTGGATGCTTGGCTGGCTATCTGAGGAGTGTGGGAGATTCTTTAGAGCCAGACATTTTGAGAGAAGTGTCCCGGGAGATGGCCTGTTCAGGATGTACAGTATATGCTTGTGACGCCACCACCTCACACACAAGGCTTTGATGCGCACACCTCCCTCAGGCTAAGAACCACCACTTAAATACCCAAGGAAGGGGTAAAAGGAAAAGTATAACCTTTCCCTTATAGCAGAGGGAAAAGGTAAGGAGATTTGGAAAAAGGCTTTTCTGTGAATATAGCAGGCTGAAGGTTTAATGTAATGTGTTTATTCATGAACCAATAGAGCAGGAGACACAGCCAAACTGACATGTGGTTTTATGGTAGCAAAATAAAGAAAATGTTTATTGTTGTTTACAATAATAAGGATTAGTTCCTTCAAATTCTATTCCAATACTGCCTATCCTTAAGAATACTGGTAGTAACAAATCTAATAATAACAATCCTTAGTCCCTTTGATCTTATTTTCACTCACTCCTCACACAACTCCTGACAAGAAATCACACAGCTAAACACATCTACCCTCCAAACCCAATCACCAACCGAACACCCCGAACCACTCAGCTCCCCTATATATATATACTCCCCCCCTTTTCCACAGCATCACCAGCCACACACACTCAGTCCAACATTCCGTTCTCTCTAGACATACTTACTCAGACATACCTAAGGGAATGGAAATGCGAGTAACGCCACAATGTTCCTCACACATGATGGTGTACATCAGGGTTACTGAACCTCAGGCCTGGAGGCCATATCTGACTCTCTGGACTTCCCTAGAAGGTACACCCTTCCCCTGGCCCCACCTCCTTTCTCCGCCTGGAGCTAACCTAGATCATCCACTTGAAGCTGTGTGGCACTGTGGAACAGTGATCCAGGAAGTCTTCCCTCCATATTTGCAGGCATGGCTGAAGGAGCAGGAATATGTGACCTGCTTCTGTCTCAAGGCAAGGAGTATTGCCCTAATTACTCATAGACTGTTGCCTGACCTGAGTGGAAGTAGCCTCCTGCACAATCAATTTCCCACCTTAAGCAGAGTATTATTAAATAAATGTGGCCCATTTTCCATCCAATACAGTTGTCTCATCTCTTTATTTCTGCTACCACTGCAATGACTTCCTTACATGGAAGTGAGTTGTGCAGGGGAAAATGCACATGAAGTGGTCCGACCAATGCAAATCAAAGGATTTGGGTGGGGAGTAATGTGCTTATGTGTCAGAGCTACTCACTATCTCCTTCATCCGACAGAATCACACTTCTTGAACTGCTGCATCATCCATTTTGCAATGTGAAGGTGACTGTTTTCTACTTAAGTGCAAGGGGAGGGAGCAAAAACATTCAATTCTAATTTGGTTTAAAAACGAGATAACTGATCAGCAATTTTTTTTTTGAATGAGAAACAGAGCCAGCTAATCCATATCCTTAAATACTTTCACCTTCTAATTTTATCTACTGTTTACCCAGTTATCCAACAGATCGAATGCCAAAATGTTGGGCTGGCACTTATTCAAGCAACTTAAGCAAGTTTTGCTGCAACCAAGGGGAAACACTTAAGTCAATGCTACAGTGAACAGCAGATGTGTGTAGTTTATTTTCCATTAATAGAATGGATTTTAATAGTTTGCATGAGGTCTTATTTATGTTCAGAATTTCACATTAGGGACCCGAGGTTCACTGTGCAAACAGAACAGCCATGCCATCTGCCTTGATATATGTTGAAGGAAACTAGGAAACATCTAGAAATGTTAACTATCCTTAGCAGTAAGAACAGTGAAGAAGTCTTTAAAAATAAGAGAAGAATCTGTCATAAATTCCCTTCAGTTTGACCGTCCTGTTGAATAGTTTTGCTGAATGAGGCAAAGGAGACGATATTGATGGTCACAGTCAATCACTATGCCTGTTGTCTTCAGACCACTAACTGATAAGAGAGAATGGCGTACTACCAAACCTGAGAAGAAAAAGACCAGGACCACATTCATCATGGTAGGATCATTGGCATATTTTGTTTTGTTTGTCACTACATAATGCATCATTTCCATGGCTGATGTAAAGGCTCCTGGGAAACTGGTGAATTTGGAGAGGCTCTGCACATCATTTTAGCTGTGAGTCGATTGGTTTCAGGTAATAATAAATACATCTAAGAATTGCCATTACACTAAGACTTAAACACTGAGAGCGGACAAGTTGACATAAAAACTCAGACTGGTTCAGTATTTCTCGACTGTTGGGCAAAGAGCAATATAACAAACATTGGTGGCCTAAGGCTGTTGTATTTAAATGTGGTATCCTTCCATTCTTTTTCTTTGCTACTTGAAGCATAATCACTCACTCAATGCTAATTTTTTTAAAGCACTTGGATTGGATCCAGATTTATGCTGGATCAGCTGTGCTGATGGAAGTAGTCTCACCCACCCCCTCCCTCCCATGGCAGCCATTCAGATCTCTGAAAATGTGAACAGAGAATCAAGAGACCCTCCTGAATGGGGTGAACTGTGGTGTAGGGAGCAGGGGCTCCTCCCAAATTGGGTGGAACGATCTTCTGCAAGTGAAGCCCTTCCTCGTGCTGAAGACAGATCATAGATCCAATCTCTTATGTGCATTTTTTTAAAAAAAAAATATGCTAAGTTTTTATTGTTTTAAATTGTACAGGATGTCTTTTTAGCAAATAACCTGGTATATGAATATTAATAATAAAATAATAAAATAATGAGTAGTCCACTAACAATGGGTTGCGGTGTGGAAAATGCTTGGCACACACCCCTGTTTATGACATTTCTGGCGTGGCATCATTTATGGTGGGTGGGCTGCACTGGGTCAGACCAAAGTGTGTCTATATGATTCTGGCTCCTTGTGTAGAGCTGGGCTTTGTAGTAAGCACAGAAACACCGTTTCTTTGTTTTTTTGGTTCCTGTTATCTGTCCCTTGAGGATTACAGCACAGCACTAATTGCCTTTTAAATTCGTGGGTGTTGTGTTTTGTTTTGGGTTTTTTTTAAAAAAAAGTGTTAAAAATGTTCAGAAGGAAGGCTAACAAAATCTATATTTAGAATAAATTATTGTACTCACATTACATTTAAAAGCGTGCATACGTTTAGGCCTTGTTTCAAAAGCTGAGCTCAGCACTTTCTGGCATTTTACTGTAGTGCCAATACATTTATATGGGTTGACACTGATATTTGCATCATTAGTTTATCTTGGTTAAGATTGGAGGTGCCATCTTTGCCCTCCAGAGACAGAGGACAACATTGTCTTCTAAGTTCAGCCTGCTCAGTGTGCTAATACCCTGTCAATATTTAGATCCTGCCTGCCTACATGGTGTAAAAGTTTGTTTTGTCATATTTTGCTCCTAGAAAAATATTTAATTTGAATGATTAGTTTCCTCCAAAACAAGCTGATTCCATATATTATAACGTAATCTCCTTTTGCCCTCCAGTTGCCTAAGGCAACTTTTCCCATGTGATCCTCCTTGCTTTGTCTGATCACATTCAGTTGTGTCTAAACAAGAATGCTGTGATGAAGACCCTCTCTCTGGTCACTACCCACGTTAAGTCAGATGTTAACAGTTCAGCGAGAGCCTCCAAAGATGATCTCAATGCAAGTTGATATAGGAATAATCATTCCTTCAATAGAAAATGTGGGCTAAAATAGACTCCCCCAACCTGGTACCCTCCATGTATTTTTAGACTACAGTTCCCAGAATTCCTGTCACAGGCCATAGCTAGACCTAAGGTTTATCCCTGGATCGTCCAGGGGTCAAACCTGTTCACCTAGGTGACACACAGGGGATTCAGTGCTCAGGCAGGGGTGAACCCTGGATGATCCCAGGATAAACCTTAGGTGTAGCTCTGGCCACAGTCTCCACAAAGGAAATTACCTTGCAGTCAGGCCCAATTGCAAGTTTGGGAATGGACTTGGCAAGCTCATTTTAGAGGGGGCTTGTGTGGTAGTGTGCCTCTTGCCTTCACAAACTGGTGGACAGGCAGCAGCACTGAGCAAAGTTCCAAGTCCTCATGGTGCATATGTAGTGGTTGGCACCACCATGTTTATAATGCTGGTCCCTCCCGTGATGGATCCGGCATTATTAATATGGTGGCACTAGCTACCATGCATACACAGGACAGTATCGTCACACAGCTAGGGTGACCATATGAAAAGGAAGACAGGGCACCTGTATCTCGTGAGTCTAGTATAGCTCCTGCCGCTTCATTAACTGTTGTGATGAAGAAGGAATTTCACCAGAGGCTGCTAAAATTCCCTTTTCAATAGAACTGTTAAAGATACAGGAGCCCTGTCCTCCTTTTCATATGGTCACCCTAATATATATTCATTTGGTTGAACCAGTTCAAAGTTTGAGAACTTTTTCTGTATGATACCTCCAGGCCACAACTGAGGAAACCTTCAGGTGAGATTCTAACGCATTGCTTAGGACTTCTCTAAGTACAGCCATAGTCTCTGAGAAGGATTTCCATGAGCACAGTGGCAAATGTTTTCGGAAGCCATAGCAGAATGAGTGCATCCCTGGGGATGATTATGATGGTTCATGCAGATTAAAACTTCCTTTATTTCCCTTTTCTGTACGTGCAATGTGATCTTAATATTAATATTTAATACTGAGTTAGTAGACTCACTGGTACCACCATTTCATTAACTTTAAATTTATTATCTGTATCTACTCTGGGAGAATCACTACAAATTATTCCAGAAAGAAAGAAAAGCATGTTAAATTAGAATCTCTTTCATGTAGAAGTGCTTCTAATATTGAAGATGAATGACACAATTTAATAATTTGATTCATTTGAATTGAAATTTACAATGCCTGGATGGTGTCTGCTGAGATGATAAATAAAAGCCTTGAAAGGACTTGTGATAAAAGGGGAAAAAATGGACTGTAAGAATAACACACATACTGAATGTACTGGGGAAATGTACATTAATTAGGTTTATGTGGAATATACAGATATGATGACATCAATAGAAAAAACACGTTATTTACCATGCAACTGTATAATATCTACTCAGAAATAAGTCCCTTTGAGTTCCATGGGGCTTAGGCAGGATCTACACTACTGCTTTAAAATGGTTTATAACAGTAGAAACAAGTGTTGGGGTCCAGGACACACGCCATATACAGTTTTCAAAGTGGCCCTAGTCCCAGGAAATTCTGCTTAGGATCCCATCCTTAAGCAAACAAAGGAAGCTGTTGAAAACAGGTCTACTGGTCCCTCAGTATCTCCTAAGAACCATGATTTCCCTGTGTTGACAAAAAGGCCTTTTCCTGCTTTATTTGTTTTTAATATGCCGTTAATGCTAACTTGAATACAAGGACAATTATGGATAAAATGTCTCTGGTGTTCCTGTGAAAGAGGATTTTGTGCTTGAATACTAAAAATGAGTATCTGAGTTTCATACAGTACATATGTTCCATCTACCATGGACACTAGGGTTGTTCACAGGCTAATGGGCAATAAAAAGGTCTTCAAAATGGCTTCAACTGAATGTATAGAACATTTGGCCCTCTCAGGTAAAAAAATTGAGCTTTTGTATTGGGGTAGCAGATATTTCCAGAGGGATGAATTATTGAGAACATTCACCCTTTTCCCTTTGTTCACTGCCCTTGGGATCATGATTCCTCTTACTTAGAACTTCTTTCTTCATAATGAAGTGATACCAGCCAATCAGGAATCATGTAGAGAATGTGATGCCTTCACAATGTAATGTAGCCAATCAGATTTGTTGATATGGTGACACTGAGGGCACATGCTGCTGCTTTAGGGCAGTACCTAACTGCAACATTCTGCTGGTGCAAATGATGTTGGACTAGTGGAAACTAGGTTCCAAACTATGCACACAACAGTTATGTTTGTGCAAGTGCTGTGGTGCAAACGTAATGTGAAAGGGCTGCAGGAACAGAAAGATTTGGAGGAGCTCTGTTAGCACTATTTAGGTTTGTGGAAGGGCACAGTCGGATATTGCCCACTGAGTGTGGGGTTTGCTTGAATACTAAAGCAGAATATCAGAGTTTCATACAAGGAGTTTCATACAAGTTCCAGCTACAATGGACATTTGGATTGTTCAAATTCTAGTCTATCACAAATTTGATACTTGTACTGATAGCAAATGAATGAACACTTTCCAAATAAGTGAAAACTGTTTTCCCCTTTTGCAACAATCCTACAAAATGACTCGTACTTTTGAACCCTGAGCTGTGGCCCCTCTTACTTAAAGGTACAGCCCCCTTCCTTGCGCATAGAAGATGTTGCCACAGGATTAGGGTGAGCATATGGAAAGGAGGACAGGGCTCCTGTATCTTTAACAGTTGTAGAGAAAAGGGATTTTCAGCAGGTGTCATTGTATGCGTATAGCATCTGGTGAAATTCCCTCTTCATCACAATAGTTAAAGCTGCAGGTGCCCTCCTCTCTTCTGTATCTGGTCAAGAGGGCAGGACTCGTGCAGCTTTAACTGTTATGATGAAGACAACATTTCACCAGGTGCTACATGCATTCACGCCACATCACAACATCATGCCAGTCCTTTTCCAGCTTCATTGGCTGCCAGTCCAGGTCTGGGCCCGATTCAAAGTGTTGGTATTAACATTTAAAGCCCTAAACGTCTTGGGGCCAGGTTATCTGAAGGAACGCCTCCTCCCATATGTACCTGCCCAGACTCTAAGGTCATCTTCAGGGGTCCTTCTCCGTGAGCCCCTGCCAAAGGAAGTGAGGCAGGTGGCTACCAGGAGGAGGGCCTTGTGGGACGGACGCAAGAAATAAGAGATGACTCAAGTGCTGGAAGCAAGAGGGCTTGGAGGGGTGAGGCACCTACTTTTAAAAGGGGGCCAAAAACCCCTACCTGCTCTAGTGGCGCCAAATCCTGCCAATGCAGGATAGCCATGTCTCTTCCTAGCTCCGCCCACAAATCCCTCCCCATGCCCAGGCTTTGCCGGGCATGGCAGAATGGGCCTTCTCTGCTGTGGCACCCCGGCTGTGGAATGAGCTCCCTAAGGAGGTTCACTTGGCACCTACATTAGATGCCTTTAGATGCCAGGTGAAGACCTTTTTATTTTCCCAGCATTTTAACAGTCTATAAATAAATTTTACCTGGTTGAGTTTTTATATTGTATTTTATATTATGGTTTTATACTGTTGTTTTATACTTTGAATGTTTTTAATTTTTGTGAACCGCCCAGAGAGCTCCGGCTATTGGGCAGTATAGAAATGTAATAAATAAATAAATGACATTTGCTGAAATTCCCTTTTCTATACAACTTTAAAGATACAGGAGTCCTGTCCTCCTTTTCATATGGTCACCCTAAGCAGGATTCAAATGACCAATCCTTCCAATAGAAAGCAATGAGGGATTTTCTCCTATATCATAGAGGCTGCTCCAAAGTGTATGTGGAATTCATGCATCTGTCCACATTTATTTTTCTTAAATAAGAAAACTACAACTTATCCAATGCCATAGGGCTCAAACCCAGAGCCCTAAGGGTCAGGCATTGAGTCCCTAAGCTGGTATCATTTTATATAAGAGCCATGTGTCATGAACATTCTATAGTGTTCTACGACTAGGAAAACATGTGGCAAGAAAAAATTGTCGGATCCAAAGCTGAACCTTGCCTGATCAACACACATCTGTCATGGGAAACAATCATGTGGACTTCCTTTCGTGCATTATTTAGACTTGCACACATCTCAAATACAGATGTGCACACCTGTGACTTAAAATAAAAACCCTTAATAGGATTAGCAGTTCTAAGGCAAACTAAGCCACAGGATTTGAAAAGCATTTTGCTACTTTTTAACCTAGTAGTGGAATATGCTAAGGGATTAAAACATGTGCTAACAATTTGGTAGGGAGTCTCTTAGAAAATACAGTGCTTTTTTCTGAGATACTTATACTGTGTTTTAGTCTTTTGAACATGAATCTCCCGAGTCTTTTTATATCCTGTACTGGTATGTTTTTATGGGCCAAAATTGCTTGCATGCTTGCAGAGTCTTCATGGGGATCGTGTCCAAATGTTGCTGAAGAGCGGCTTTGTACAAGTTTTAAGGCCTACAAGTTAGGCTCATCTACTAGCTCCATGTTGTGGGCCCAATTCTATCAAGTTCATTTACAGTCACTATTCTATCAAACTGTTCTTTGCAATGAAATACAGAGGGAAAGGGCTGAGCAGCCTCCAAAACAACATGCACACCCATGCACAAGCACATTGAGACTGTTCACACAACATGCTAACTCATACTCAGGCTTCATCTACACCAAGCAGGATACAGCACTATGAAAGCAGTATATAAAAGGTTGGAGCCACACCAAGCAGGATACAGCACTATGAAAGCAGTATATGGTGTGTGTCAATAGGCCCCAACAGCTGTCAGTGCACTTCAATATCGTTATAAAGCAGCAGTGTGGCTCCTGCCTTTTATATACCACTTTTATAGTGCAATATCCTGCTTGGTGTAGATGAAGCGTCAGTGGTTCAGTGTGATATGTTTTGAAAGATTGGGTAGCATGTTGTCTCTGAATGGAGCCAGGGCTGCTTGTTAATCTGCAGAGTGGCTTATTTTCTTGAACAAGCCGCCTTGGGAACCCATGGTTTGTTGATGGGTTGTTCAGGGTTGGTTAGCAAGCCACAAGTTACTCTGGCTACATTCAAACAACATGGTAACCCATGGTTCAACGAACAACCGAAAGTTCAAAACAACCCACACTCAACCACTGAACGTGGGTTAGCATGTTAATCATGTCGATATGTGACATTGTATCATATGTCACAGGGCATGGTCTGTCTGAAGGCACAAGAGAGCCCCCCCCCCTTGCTGAAGCTAAGCAGGTCTGGGTCTGATCAGTGCTTGGAGGGGGAACCACATGTAGCCACCTTGAGTTCCCTAGTTTAACAAAGGTGGGATATAAGTGAAATCAATAAATATAGACTTTTCAAACACTTCCCTCAAATATTTAAAAATATTGCCATCATAGCAAATCTATGGAGGAAACCATTTTGATAGGAGAGAATGTAATATACTATCAACAAAGGAAAATGTCAAGGATATTTGCTGACAGATTCTTCCCACTCACAGGTGCTGCATAACTGATCAATGTGCTCCTTTGCTTGATTACTCATGCAGATTGCATAAAACTGCAGTTGAGTCTCAGCATGCACAATGTTAAAGCCCATAGATCGCATTGTAGGAACTCATTTGAAATCAAGATGCCTAAATGCGAAGCATTAAATCCCAAATCCTACTATTAAAGAGACTGACAACTGATTTAAAAACAAAACAAAACACAGAAGTGTCAAAGAACCTCACACATGCCCCATTTGCAAGCATGAGTTTGGTTCCCTGTTCCCCACTCTCAGCTGTCTCAAATCCTGGGTGATGATTCATTTTCCTAACCCTCATTTGGGGTTGTGGAGAACTTGGGACCTAGTTCTGCTGCTATTTAGATGAGAAGAAGTTCCAGAGTAGCTAAACAAAAGGACTGGGAGATTAGGAAGACAGATTGTGGCCTTTCCCTGTTACATGCACATATTTTTTATTTGTTCATTGGTTTTAATTTTTGTGAACTGCCCAGAGAGCTTCAGCTATTGGGCAGTATAAAAATGTAATACATAAATAAATAAAAAATATTTATTTATTTTATGTAGCCAAAGCTCTCTGGGCAGTTCATCAAAGTTAAAATCATAAAATACAACAACACGATAAACCCCAATATAAAACCTTTAAAAATGCAAAATTACAAAATAAGCCAAAATTAAAGCCAACAGCAATGTGAAGATCTAAAACAAACAAACAACAATAATACATTTCCAAAGAACAAAAACTAGAAGACCAAAACAACAGGAAGAATAAAAAGATCTTTACCTGGGGTAGAAAAGACTACAACCTACTGTACACACAAACAGGATTTTCCAATTATACAGACACTGAAATACTGGCATGGCATTAAAGCCATGATACCAAGACAAATGCTGCTTTTTAAAAATAATAATAAAAATAAAAATACTGAATTTACCTAACACATGTGTTATTATGTTCTGAAATAAGAACTTCTTTTCCTCAGCTTGTTTTTTATCATAGTAAAGAGGACAAAGAGTTAGCAAGAAGTGCATGAATATTATTTTAGGAAACCCTGGAGATAGTTTGTCAAATTCAATCCATGTACATAACCAGCAGTGCAAGTTGAGAGTATATGGCCATAATCCAAAGGTGTGTAAACCTTTAATGGAGACCATGTGACTTCTCCCTCTTCAACAGACATTCAGGAATAACTCCTCGGCTTGTGCAAGTTCTGGGGCTGCTTTTCAAAACAATTAAAATTAAAAAGAAGACCCCTCAACAACTGCCCACACTTCTGTGCTATGTGGTGATCCCCAGACTGTAGGCAGATGATAATACCCCTATAATGACGCATGAGCACTGTATTATATACTTCCATAATATTGCTATCCTGCTGCTCTGAGAGGATTTCCTGAGGCAAAAAGATGAGATTCTAGTTCTACTGTTTACTCTAAGCAATCTGTCTTCAGACTGCTAGGTGCTGTTGATGATGTCAGTTAAACCTAAGCTGAAGTACAAATTCCAAGGCTGTGTGATCTGCTCCTCAACTGCAACAGGGTCAAAGGTTGTTAACACAGCTCAGATGTTCTACAGCATCTCAGTCCTCCAGATGTTTCTGCCAGGAGTACTGCTTCTGCTGTTCTGGGCAGATGGTATCAATAGCTCCTAGGTCCCAGAATTCCTGCCTTGGTGGCTGTTGGTGATATATACTGGTGTTTGAGTACTCTAAGCCAGGGGTAGGCAGAAAGTAGAGCTCCAGATGTTTGGGACTTCAACTCCCAGCATTCCTGACCATTGGCTATAATGACAGGGTTTCTGGGAGCAGAAGTCTAATTCATCCAGAGAGCTACCTCCTGCCCAACCCTGACCTAAGTAAAACTAAATTTCTAAGATGAACCCTTTCCTTAACTAGTAAAGTTTGGTCATCTTCTCTCATGTTCCAAACTTTTCTAAAATAAGCCATTCAGTAGCAGGATATTTAAAAAATACACCAAGCTTTCCAAATCAGGGGAAAGAGGTTGGCCTTTCATTTACCTTTTGCAGTCCTAACTCTGTTGAGATTCACAACAGCTTCTTGTGACCTTTTATAAACTTCCGATCTGCTTTACTGCTGCAGATGTCTCTTTTACAAGTCCTCTAGATCTACCAGCTTGTCCAAACCTAGTACATCACTCCATAGTCAGTAGTTTACATGGTGACAGTAACAGCCAATAAAATAGCACTGTGAAATGCTTTGGTATGAAAAGGCTAATTCTGTGTTGGCTAATAAAGTCCTGACAATTCATCATGACAGAATATTTATGTACAGGGTCTTATTAAGCAGATGTGTAAGACCCCGATATAATCAAATCCTGTGAATTCTTTTCCTTGCCTCTACTCCCTGTGGAAATGAGTGGTCTGCAGAATAACAACAACAACAACAACAACTGTTTGCTTCCTTGATAGTATGGGCCCAAGTGAGGGAGGCAGAGTGGAATACCAACTATTCTATTCTAAACAAAAGTCGGTTTTTCTGCAACAATGTTTAAGAAGTCCCTTCATAACCAGTTATTCATACTAGTGACAGGTAAGAATTTTTTATTCATTTCTTATTTATTTATTTATTACATTTTTATACTGCCCAATAGCCGAAGCTCTCTGGGTGGTTCACAAAAATCAAAAACCACGAAGAGCATAAAAACAACCAACAAATTTAAAACTTATAAGAAGTTTTTGATAAGAACTTAACAAAAATCACAATTTCTTCATAAATGGGACAGAAAGAATTTGAAATTTAAACATTTCAAATGTTAGATAAAACGGGTTGCTACCTCTTTTTACAGTCTCCTTATCTTAAGAATATAAAGAGAGACCAAGGCCCATCGAGTCCAGCATTCTATTTACACATTAGCCAACCAGGTGCCCATGAGAAACTCACAAATAGGACGCAAGTGTTGCATCTTACCATGTTCCCCAGCAACTAGTTTACATGGCATACTGCCTCTGATACTGGAGGTAGCATTTCACCATCAGGACTAGTAGCCATTGATAGCCTCTCCTCTATGAATTTGTTTAATCCCCTTTCAAAGCCATGCAAATTGGTGGCCATCACTAGACCTTGTGGTAGTAGATTCCATAGTTTAAGTACACGCTTTGTGAAGAAATACTTCCTTATATCTGTCCTAAATCTCCAACCAATCAGCTTCATGGCATGGGAGAAATATGTCTCCCTATCCACTTTCTCCGCACCATGCTTAATTGTGTACACCTAACACGGAATTTGCCTTTTTCACAGCAGCCGCACACTGAGTTGACGTCTTCACTGAGCTGTACACCACAATTCCAAGATCTCTTTCTTGGTCAGTCAGCGCTAGCTCAGAACCCATTAGTGTATATGTAAAAGTGGGATATTTTGCCCCAATGTGAAACACTTTACATTTGCTTACATTGAACAGCATTTGTCATTCTGATGCTCATTCTCACAGTTTGAAGAGATTCTTTTGGAGCTCTTCACAATCCCTTTCAACATGGCAGGCAGGTTAGAATCTGGTCCACTCAGTGCTGGTAATAGCTGTATTGAATTTGGCCAGTGCGCATGGGTGAGAATTTCTTTCAGTTTCACTTTTTGAGCAGAACTTATAAAATTTGCAAATATATTTACAAACCAGATGGGGTGAAATGAGATTTTTAAAAATGGAAATATGAGAGCAAATGAAACTGACAGATTTATCCATTCCATACTGGGTCACGCCAAGGCCTTTACTGTTGAAACAGCCATTCGATTAAGAACCTTCTCAATTTTTAAGATTTACGTGTCCTAGAAATGCGACATTTGGTTCTTGTTGCAAAAATATAGTGGCTTAATGCAATTTTAATTAATAGTAACCTGCTATTTTCTTTCTTTATCCTTTTCCTGCTACTTAAAAAGTTAAATATTGAAACTTCTTTAAAAATGAATCCTCCTTTCTCCAATTAACCCTCTCTTTGTATTACTAAGGATAAGATTTAAGGGATTTTTAGTTTTTGAAGCAGACTACATTGCCTGCTTCTTCAAAGGTGGAAGCTCATTAACATAATTCCTGTGCTCAATGAAAGCCCAGAGCTGTTTAAACAAAGAAAGTCAAGCAAATCAAAGTTATGACCAAGGGAAGTATTTCATGAAAGTAGCATAATATACATCCACCCCAATTCACCCCAGTTCAGTTAAGGAGAACTGTGCGCAAACGCTCTACATAAGGAGTGGGTGACAGGTTGCCTTCCAGATGTTGTTGGACTGCAAGTCCATCATCCCTTACCATTAGTTATGCTGGTTAGGGCTGAAGAGAGTTACAGTCCAATAACATCTGGAGCACTACAAATTGCCCAACCCTGCTCTAAACTTAACATTTCTTATATCAGAAAGCACAAAGTACAACAAATCTGTATCAATGCACATTACAACACACATCTGAGTGTGGATGCAATCTATCCATACTGCATTGTTTTCAATATGAAGCATATTAAAATACACATATATTGTGTTGAAACTAGTTGCATCTAATCCATCTATCATCTATCTATCTATCTATCTATCTATCTATCTATCTCAGAACTAGATCTAGATCAGGGCTATTTAAAAAAAAATTGCACATGTGTTATAACATACTCTATAACTGCAGGATTAAATACTCTTTAAGAGTATTCTACTTACTCTTAAACTGTCAACTGTCCTAAAGCAAATATTTGCCACTAGAATACTACTTGCTGACTCAACAAGTTCCAATGGCGGCAGTGCTGAAGCCAGCCCTGGAGAGGAATGAGGTGCATCAACAACAGCATTGCAGGTGCATGCTGCATCTTGTGGAGGCTGCTGGCTCTGATTTTGGTTGGGCTGTGAATCCATTGTGGGTTTAAATCGGAGTCACCAGCCTCCACTGGCTGCATCTCTAGATTACTAACTGGGGAGGCAGAACTGTCTGTGGGCTATTTAAGACCATGCTGCCCCCAGCCAGTCCTCTACACCCTTGGTCACAGTATCCTCTCTTTGCATTGCAGTAGGAGCAGCTCGTCACATAAAGGCTGGGTAGGAAGGTTTTGCTCATCAGCCAGATTGGCAACAGGAGATGGGGGCTCTCACTTGCTCTACACTATTTATCTGGGGTGGTTCATGGCAGTTGGGAGGCATCCAGTAAATAGGCGGTCAGGTGGATCACACCATGAAGGACTTTTCAGGAAAGGAATGTCTATAGTAAGAACTTTGGTGAATGCTCAGAGGCACCAAGATGGTGAAAGAGGATTCCATAGACCAAGAGGGTCAAACTTCTTTCAGCTCAAGACCCAAATTCATTTTGGATAAGCTTCCAGTGCTGGGTGGGGCCAAAGCCAAAATTCCAAAAAAATCCCCAGTGTATTTTAGCTTCAAAGCTCTAGCTAAACATTTCATCTCTTTAGAATTGGGGGGGGGGGGTTTCTCAAAAGCCATGAAGGCACCAAATGATTGGTGGTTGTGGGAAAGAGGGTGGGGCCAGGGGGCACCTTGGGAACCTGTAGGGCTAAATTGGGACCCCAGCAGGCCATATTTGGCTTACGTTTCTGCACCCCTGCCCTAAAACATCCCCTTAGGGCTTTGAAGTGCAGGTGGGGAAGTGAAGCTCTTTGATGTTAACTTGGTTCATGCACCCTGAGGCTGGGGTTGTTGGTTGGGCAATGACCCAGGAATGCCTCTCTAAACACCTGAACAGGTATGGCCAAATGTAGGAAGAA
This sequence comes from Elgaria multicarinata webbii, assembly GCF_023053635.1. Lineage (NCBI taxonomy): Eukaryota > Metazoa > Chordata > Lepidosauria > Squamata > Anguidae > Elgaria > Elgaria multicarinata. The sequence goes on from NC_086171.1 coordinate 53,821,051, forward strand.
GGTAGGCAACACACAAAGGGCCTGCTCAGGCTTGCCCTAACTTAAGGCAGGGATAGTCATAAGGAGACACCTCCATGATGACCTTTTCTACACAAAGCATTGATTGTGCACTCTTCATTCCTTACTCATGGTTGTTTAGATGACATTGTGACCCTCCAGTTTCACTTTTGTCTTTAAAGAGCACTTTCCCAGAGGGTAGTGTGGGTTTAGGGTGGGGAAATGGAATATTATTTCTGAAAGAGAAAGAAAACATATCTTTCTACTTGCACAACTACATTATTCCACAATAACACAGCGCCACCTAGAGGTTATGTAACAGACAAGCAGGAAAGGAAAAACTCTTTGTGTAGCACTCAGATCTCAATCCTGTGATGAGACCAAAAGTAGATACAGCAGATTAACACACTTGTATAGAAAAGTTCTACGATAGAGGTCCCACACAGTCATAAGATACGTTGGAGTTCCCTCTTATGTTTAAAGTTCATGACGTTGTGGTCCGAGTTGACCCAGCGACAAGTGTCTCATCTCTTTATTCCAGGTACAGGAACAAGAATGTTTCAAGCCTGGTCCAGAGTCCTGCTTGCCCTCAGGTTCTTCCTCCCCTTTCTTTTTCTCAAGGCCTCCTGTCTTCCATTGAAATGAATGGGGCAGCTCTGTGGCTGTAAAAGCATCATCTGTCGATTGGGACTCTGGCATTCAAAAGAGAACACTGGCTTGTGTCTAGTATATGTGGTCAAGATATATCATGATATAATAATGCAACACAAACTTCAGCATGTGGGTTTAAAATGAATAAGCCCCATTTAAGTAATTTAAATATTCTTCAGTAGCTTGAAATGTAATATAAACTCTTAAGAACACCAACTCAATAATTGTATGACAATCCTGTAGACAGGCAGGGCTGGGTATTATGGGTAGGTAGATACAAGAGTCAAGCCTTCACAGTTTACACCCACCCCCAGCCACGTTTCCAACCTACTGCTGTGCTTTAACTATTTGGATCTTTCCTAGGTCGGAATGTGTGCCCAGTTTACTTCTTACTCAGGAGGTGGGAGCAGAAAAAGAGAACAAATATAGAATATAGAGCAACCTTTTGAGGGAGAAAGTGGCTTAATTTCATTGAAACTCGGGAGATTTCTATATTTGGAACGTTCTGTTTACCAGTCTTTTCACAAAAGGCCCTAACAGATGAACCACGGGAACAATTATGACGGGAAGAAATAGAGACACTGCACAAATGAGACTCAAAGTCATTCTTTGAAGATTACTTATGTTTACTGCATTACTTTTTTTGTCAATTGAAGGGTCACATTGTTTCCTATTGAAAATTAGAGATCCCTTTTACGTGTATGTGTGTAAGCTGGAGCGCCTCTCCACATGTGTCTCTTCTCCCTTTCTCTGTTAAATAACTAGCTCTCCACTCAGGCCTTTTATTAGGACTTGGTAATATGGGATGATTACTGGAGGTACAATTCACTAAACCCAGCTGCTGTGATCCATATCACAGTTCACTTTAAGAAAAGTAGAACAACTAAGGAGAGGAAATGCTGGTCCTTATGTCAACACAAATAGGTTTGGGAGGAGGGGAAGGGGAATTTGTGACAGGCCAGGGATAGGGGCAGGGCATGTCCAGAAGGCAACATGCAGTTTCATGTTCCTCCTGATGCTGGCAGAGACAGAAATAGGGCAAGCAATAAATATTTTAGCCTCCTCCACTCCTAGACCGGCCTCTTGGCTGCAATCTTGGAACCCCACTCTACCTGTATAGGACTAGCTGGTCACTTTGGGGCTGAGTAGGTTTTTTTTTGGGGGGGGGTGATTCTCAGACTGGCATATGGGATTGAGAGGGGGTTTCCACATCCCCAACAATATTCACTTAGTTGGGAGTGACAATGACCCTGTTCAGAAAACATGCTAAGCCATGGTGATTAAGCAGTTTGAGCTAAACATTATGGTTTACTGTGTCATGTGAACCATTTTTAACCATAGTGGGTACATAACCACAGTTTAAAGATCCTCACTAACCATTTGCTGCAAAAAAGTTAGGGGCCTAAACTAGGGTGACCATATTTGGGAAACCAAAAAAGAGGACACCTAGTGTGTGTGGGGGGGAAGCAGCTTTCTGAGTCCTGCAGAAAGTACGCTATTTCCCCGCCACCTTAAAAAACCCGATTGGAGTGGAGGAGGGGAAAGGATTTCATTCTGCACCACCACTATCCACTCCAATTGGGGCCTTTTCTATAATGTCCACGAATGACCCACTTTCCCCTTTAAGACCTCAATTGGAGCTTGGGGTGGGGGAATGATGTGCCTCAAGAAAGCATGTCATTCCCTCCTGCCATGCTAATGGCAGCCTTAAAGAGGAAGGTGTGTCATTCCAGGACATTATTGAAAATTATAGAAAATCCCCCCTGATACCATGGAAAGAACAAAAACCAGGACAAATCCGGGGAAATCCTGACAGTTGGTCACCCTACCTAAACATGGCTTAGCATGTCATCTGAACAGGGTCAATGAGTGATTGGAGTGTGTCTAAGTTTGTTTGGTAACTTATTTGGCCTGTGCAAGAAAAGTAACATAAGTAAGAACATTGGTGAGCACTCTTGAGATACCTTAAATATGATGGGATATTCCCAAGACTGGCCACTCAGGGCTTTGGAATGCAAGTGGGTGGGGTATGGGACCCCATTGGGAACAATTTCCATCACTCTACTCTGCATCTCAAAGGAGTGATTCCAGAAAGACTCCCTCATGGTTAATGGGGAGAAAGAGGCAGTTATTACTCTACTTTAAACCCATGATGGGTACAGCTTGCCTACTTTAAAGGATAGATGTCAAGAGTCTCCCACCTGCATACTGTCATGATAGTTGCAGATTCTGTGATGTTAAGAATAAATAACCTTGTGGCCCAAGTTGAGATCCAGTGTGGTGTATTGGCGAGAGTGTTGGAGTGAGAGTTGGGTGATCTGGGTTCTAGTTCCCTCTCAGCCATGAAAGCCCACTGGGTGACTTTGGGCCAACCTACCAGTTGCTGGTACTGGAAGGCTATGCTAATCATGAGAGGGTGACCAATAACTGGCATGGGGAAGAGAAATGGGCGTGAACCACATAGGTAGATACAAGAGTCAAGCCTTCATTTAAAGGATTGACTTGCAAGACCAGAAACAGTGGTACAGTTCCAGGAAGAAAATCCCTCATGTTGAAATGCCCTTATAGTTGCCTGCTGCCTCAGTTTGCCTGTGTGTGTAATGGAATTCTACTGCTCCCTTTTTTTGTAATCTACTGTGCTGTGCTTAGCTAAATTTGTGAATCAAAGTAAGCCACTCAGAACTTGCAAACAGGTGTCATTGGCTCTGCCTCCAGTGACCCCTTGGGCTCAGCTTCTGCTGACCTGCTTTCCGCCCCAGCAGTCACAGTGCCCATTATGGAGTTAAACTATGGAATTCGCTACCACAAGATGTAGTGATGGCCTCCGATTTGGATGGTTTTAAAGGGGGTTAGACAAAATCTTGAAGGAGAAAGCTATCATTGGCTACTATTTTTGATGGCTCTGTGGCTACCTCCAATATCAGAGGCAGCATGCCTATGTACGCCAGTTACTGGGAAACACAAGTAGGAGGTTGCAATTGCACTCATATCCTACTTGGGGTCTTCCCACAGGCAGCTGGTGGTTGGCCACTGTGTGAACAGGATGCTGGACTAGATGGACCTTTAGTCTCATCCAGCATGGTTCTTTTTATGTTCTGATGAAAAAACACCACAGTATGCCATCCTGCAGCCAAGGGCAGGCAAGCAAGGCAAATGCTTCTCCTTTTCCTCCTGTGAATTTCTGCTTTCACTTACATGTATCCTCCCTCTTTGTCCCTCCTGGGGAGAGACAGACAGCAGTCTCTGAGAAAGGCCCTAGCTTCAATGGCGTAGCCACTGTAGCCACAAATATGTGCTGGCTGATTCACACGAACACTTTCCCATATAGAACAACACGCGCGTGCACACGCACACACACACACTGCCCCATTTGGGAAGGCTTCCGCACTACAATTGTATGAATGGGGACTAATATTACGGGGCACATCACACCATCTCAAATTTTCAATGTGGAAAGCAGTTTGAAGAAAGAGCAATACGCGATACCCCTACACTGCGACATCAAAGGAAAGACTTGGTAGGTCTATTGGTAGGGAGAAAAGATGGAGGCAAGTGGAGTCATATGCTTAAAAATGGCCTTCTTAAAAACTGGCCAGAAGATATCAGAGACGCCTAAGCTCTTCTTAATCATGCTGGGGCTGTGGGAATATTTGGAGGGATTCAATAAGTTTGGGGGTTTATTTGCTGTAGCTCATTTCTCTTTGGTTGGGATTTTAAAATATTGTTTACAGCTATTTGCTTTGCCTTTACTTTAAGCTTCACTGCTTTTTAATAAAGATATGTGCTTGCAAAAAGTTTTAGAAAATCCTCGGCTGCATACGAATGTTTTCTGAGTTCCAGAGGCTTCCATTCCCAAGAAGAGTGTTAAACTACTGTGCAGCTATGGCAGGCTCCTACTGAGGCCTGGATGTCACCCAATTCTTCTGTCTATTCATTGGTTTTATGAGACTTCAAACCTACAGATTATCAGATGGCCTCCAGGAAGCTATAGGATGTTGTGGAAAGGCTGCTTCACTGGTAGAGGGGAATACCAACAGAGGGGCAGGATTCATGCCCCTGGAGAAGCCCCCAGGAGCCCCCATCATGCCAGTGGAAAAGTCCACTGATATATATGTATCACTGGCTGTGTTTTGCCAGTGAGAGGGGGAAAAGGATGTTTGGGATGCCTGTCACAGAGAGACTGGGTGAGGCCTTGGATCCACTCCTTTGTCCAACATTGAAGAGGGGGGGGAAACTATGCTAGCCCTGGAGGTGCTGTAGTGATTTTCATTCCCATTGGTGTCAATGGGGGGGGGGGACTTAAAAATGCCCCAGGAGAAGGAAACCCATTTTCCTCCCTGACCAGTGCAATCAGCTGGGATTAGGAAGTGACAGTTCCTCCATCATGGATTTTCTCCCCACACCCATAGGATTCTAACCATTTTTTTCACCCTCTGGTTTCTAATTAAACCACCATCAGACTAACAACATTGAAACAGCCATAAAGTTACAATAAAAACTCATAATTATACAATAAAGATATTTTCTTTTTTAATGCAATACACAAAGCATTAAATATAGCATCTTACTCAAAGTATATGAATAAAGAAATGAGAAAACATGGAAATAAATATGACCTGATAACATCTGCACATCAAGCTGCTTTTAAAGGCATTGGACATGTGCTCACAGAAAAATTGGCAACTGTACATACTGTGAAATAAACATCACATAATCACATTATAATTCTGGGCACTCAGAATTCCTAGTAATTTAATGCTGCTATAATATGGCTGTGCAGGCCATATTTATCATTAGTGGTTTCATTTTGTTAAATAGTAAACTAAATGCCTAAGTTCCACCATATTCCATTCCCCCGTACATGAAGATAGAACAAAGACACCACCAAGAACTCCTATCAAAGAGTCTTATGGCACCTTAAAGACTCACAGATTTATTATGGCATAAGCTTCCATGGGCTACAGCACACTTCATGAAATTAAGAGGTCTGTAGTCCATGAAAGCTTATGCCCTAATAAATCTGTTAGTCTTTCAGATACCACAAGATGCCAGATCTATACTAAGCAGGATATAACACTTTGAAAGCAATTTGAAAATGGTATAAGGAATGTGTCCTGGGCCCCAACAGTTGTCAATACCATTATAAACTGTTATAAAGCAGTGGTGTAGATCTTGCCTTTTTGTTACAATAGACTTAAACACTGCTACCCCTCTGGAAATTGGGCATGGTATAAAATTATTGCTCATTTTCTTACCATCAGTGGATACAATAAACCACTTTCATCTTTTCCTTTCTCATCTATTTAAACCACTGTTGGACCATGGGCTAATTTCTGGTGTGTTTGTTGGTTGCTGGGATTCTTGCAAAGAATTGATGGTCTGAACCATTACGTTTTAACTTTTTATGTGAATACAATTCAGAATATTTTGAGGCAGATTGATTGTACTTTCACTGTTAAGGGATGAGTATGCAACTTTGTAATTTTAAAACATTTGGTGGAGCATGCAGATTCTCATGAAAAAAAGTATGTAATGCAATGTTGAAGGCAGCCCATCCTGGCTTTAAAATTTTTCCATCTCTCAGCACATGCAGCCTTAGGACATTATCCTATACTGCTACTGTGCTTCCACTGTTTCTCTTGTGCAAGTAGAACCAACCACTTGCACAACAGGAAATAATGGTTCCAAAAATAACCCCAAAAACAAGCACGCATACTTCTTTCTGGAATGGAGCAGTTCAGCAAAGCTCCTTTCCATGAGCTTCACTGGCTGAATGTGTTCCAAAAACTAGCATTGCTGCTCATTTCTGTATGTTTCTGAAACCATTATTTCTCATGCGCTACCAGTCAGTTCTCCTAGTAGTTGGGGAGTATGGGATACTGCCTATACTCTTTTCAAGAACAGATAACACATAATTTCAAATTTGAATTAAGAGTCATATATGGGGTCATTGCGTGAAAATGATACTAAAATAATGATTCACAAATGATGGGTCAGGCTCCCCTCTAGTGCCCATGGAGCACAATGTTCTAGGAAATATAGGAAGACAAGGCAGGTGGTGCCCTTTTTTTGTCCATAAACCAAGATCTGGATAGACTGAGTGTCCTCAGCATAGATTCACATAATCCACACGGGATTTATAGACGTGAATTTTATTGACGCATCATCTTGGTGATTTGGAAAGTAGGGTGTTCAGAAAGAGCTCCTGCTTTGTTGATCTGTTACTTCTATTGGGTTGGATGCATATTTATGCTGGATCAACTGCTCTGGATGAAGTGGACTTTCCCACCCCTTCCTTGCCTTGGGAGCCCCGCCAGCCCCCAGTAAACACTACCCAGAGAGACAGTAGACCTTGCTGAATGGGGGTGAGCTATGGTGTGAGGGGACGGTTCTTGCACAAGCAAAATGTTTCCTCTGTAAAAAGGCCAATTTCAGATCCAGCACGTTATGTTTTCCTCTGAATCTAATGCCAGTGTTGTTTTAGTACTTCCAGACTGCTACAATTTGTGTGCAAACAGCCTGCTGCTAAGATCTCTGAAAATGCACCAGTGGAACAGAAATTTGGTGCTGAGAGCTCCAGGTGATAATATAATTTCAGAAGGTGGGGAGGGGAGGCTCAATTTCAAAAAAGAGTAGGAAATACAGTGTGCTAATGAGAAGAAAATTAAGCATCCAGCATGAGGATGTCTTATAGAGATTCCTAATATATGAGCTTATTCAGAGGGAGATGCTGTTAACATGGCATGGGGAAGAATGAGAGCTTTCCCATACTTGACGTTTAAATCTCAAGTTTGATCCTCTTTCTTGCTTTTTGTGTTTGCTCATTGTTTGTTAATAAGGAAAAGAAAGCGGGATGAAGGTGTTTGTAATGCAAATGAGCATTCTGGCTATTTTATAGATATAGATGTAGATTGGGCATTCAGGCCAAGTGATTGAAGCAAGAACAGCTTTAAGGTCCAATGCATGAAAATATCCAGAGACTCACGCATCTCATACTCTGAAATCATTCACAATCTGTTGCAATTGCTTCAGGGGGAGGGGAGGGGGAAGCGTTTGCTGAGAAAACAAAGCTAAAGCGTTGTGGTTCCTTGCGGGCTTGTTTCCATTAATTTTGTATCAAGAAGCTGCTGTAGAATGGTTTGGAGCTGACAAATGGTGATCTTGTGTGTGGTAAAACAACGTCATTTGTTAACAGGGGTATAATCAAAACAGCAACACAGTCTATTTTAACTATTTGCCACACCTCTTTCATATTAACTAAAGCCCCAAAGCCTTCATCAACTTAAAATGTGGAACCACGGGCCCACATACTATAAATAATATAGAGCAAAATGTTATGAACAAAGGGAGAAGCATTTACAAATTGCTACGTATTGTACACCACCCAGAGAACTTTGGTTATTTAAAAGCACAGTTAGTTAGCAAGTAAATAAATAAATAAATAAATATACAAGGTGAGTTTCTAAAAGAAGGCATAAAATCAGTTAGGCAGAAAGGTAGCAGAGTTAAAGGAGATGTGTACTACTCACTTCCAGGAAAGACAACAAGATACCTTGGGGAATAGTTTTTTCTTGTGAGTCATCTTAATTCACAGCCCATTTAATTAACATAAGTTCCTTGGCATTTCAAAGAAGGAACCAATCCTGAAATGATATAATGCTGCCTTTGGTTTGTTTTAAATCCCATTCTATTTCAAGGACTTAAAGTAGGTTCCACTTTCCCTAAGCAGTGTCCCACAGGTGCAGTACTTACCTGGGCTTGATTTCGGTTGCAAGGAGGCCACTGGAGGCTTAAGGGTTTTTTTATTTACAAGTGTTACAAGTTGAACATAAGTGGAAGTACATTAACCAAATCCACTGCTCCCACATCAGATCTCCAGACAATGACACTCTTGCACCCCCTGACACAAATGCAGACACAAGCCCAGTAAAAATACAGTGTTAGCTCAATGTAGGAATGAGCCTTAGTGCAATGGTTGGTATGTTGCTAAAATGGAGATTTACAGGTGCTAGGATGTACTTACAGCCCAAACTAGCTCTGGATTTGCCTAGTCTATGGCCAGAAGAATATATTACAGGAATCACTGTAGTGATTCCTGTTGTTAAGGCCGATGAGTAAGTTGAGCATTCCACCATTATATTTATTTAGCGGGGGGGGGGGGGAGGGGAACCTAGGACCCTAAAATGAAAAATATTTCAGGAATCTTTCTGAAACGCGGGTACTGCCAGAAAGAAATGCTGGCTTTACATTCCCTGCGCGTTTCAGGGAGATTCCTGAAATATTGAGGTCTGGGTGGGAGTTTAAAGGAGAAAAAGGGAGAGAAACTCTGTCCGTCACAATCTGCTTTGTTTTTCTCGGGGGGTGGCGACTTTTTTTTTGCGCACTCGTAGCGCAAAAGGGGAAGCCTCCCGGTGGAATCCAAAAACAGGATTAAATTCCCCTATCCATCCGATTGATGGAATGGCCTTTCTTTTTTCAAAAGACCGTTCCATCAATTTTTAATTAATTTTTAAAATCCCCATGTTTCTCAATGGGGAATCTGATAAGCTCACGCATGCGCGTGAGCATCAGAATCCCCAGAGGGAAACGGAGAGCAGGGAGAGCGCGACGGGCCAGGTAAGTGGGGTTAGGGGAGCTTGCCTGGAGCCGCTGCTGCATTCGTGCAGCGGCGGGCCCAGGCGTAGCGGGGGGGGGGGAAATCGGGGGGGGAGAAGTCGCCCCCCACCCCCCGGTTTCACCTTGTCCGTCGGCTGCAGCCCGGGGTTTCAATTGAGCGCCCGGCTGCACCCGAAAGCAAGCCGGGCGCTCACTTGAAACCCCGGGCTGCAGTCGACTTGGGCGGAGGGGGGGGAGGAGAGGGGCCCCCGCGTCGCTGGGGTGGGGGTGCGGGGGGACCTTCCCTAGCCTCGCCGCAGCTCGAACTGCGGCGGCGAGGGCAGGGAAGAGCCGCGCCGCTGGTGTGTGTGTGTGTGTGTGTGTGAGAGAGAGAGAGAGAGAGATTGATTCCCTGGTCTCCGCTGCTGCCAACCGCGGCAGCGGCCGGAGGCTAGGGAGTCAATCACTCACTCACACACACACGCAGCCGACTTGGGCGGGGGAGAGGGGGAAGAAGAGGAAGGACTTCCCTTACCTTCCTCTTGCTGCTCTGGTGGGGAAATGGGCTTCCCCGACGGAAACGGAAGTGACGGCACTTCTGTTTCCGGCAGGGAAGCCCATTTCCCCACCAGAGCAGCAAGAGGAAGGTAAGGGAAGTCCTTCCTCTCCCACGGCGCGCGCGCGCGCGCGCGCGCGTGTGTGTGTGTGTGTGGGGGGGGGGGTGTGGGGGAGTGTTGGGGGTGTTGTGTGTGTGTGGGTGGGTGTGTGGGGTGTGTGTGGGGGGTGGAGTGTGTGTGTGGGGTGTGTGTGGGGTGTGTGGGGGGGTGGGGAGGTGTGTGGGTGTGTGTGTGTGGGTGGAGGTGTGTGTGGGGTGGGGTGGGGTGTGGGGGGGTGGATGTGTGGGTGTGTGTGGGGGATGTGGGGGGGTGGTGTGTGTGGTGTGTGTGGGTGGAGGTGTGTGTGTGGGTGGGTGGTGCGTGTGTGTGTGGAGTGTGGGTGTGGGTGTGGGGTGTGTGGGGGTGGTGTGTGTGGGTGGGGTGTGGGGGTGTGGGGGTGGGGTGTGTGGGTGGGTGTGGGTGGGGTGGGTGTGGGTGTGTGGGGTGTGGGTGTGTGTGTGGGGTGGGGTGGGGTGTGGGGGGGTGGATGTGTGGGTGTGGGTGGGGGATGTGGGGGGGTGGGGTGTGTGGTGTGTGTGGGTGGAGGTGTGTGGGTGGGTGGGTGAGGTGTGTGTGTGTGTGGAGTGTGTGTGTGGGTGGGGGGTGTGGGTGGGTGGTGTGTGTGGGGTGTGTGTGTGGGGTGTGTGTGTGGGTGGGGTGTGTGTGTGTGGGTGGGGGTGGGGTGTGGGTGTGGGGTGTGTGGGGTGTGTGGGGTGTGGGTGTGTGTGGGTGTGTGGGATGTGTGTGTGTGTGTGTGTGTGGGGTGTGTGTGGGGTGGGGTGGGGTGTGGGGGGGTGGATGTGTGGGTGTGGGTGGGGGATGTGGGGGGTGTGTGTGTGGTGTGTGTGGGTGGAGGTGTGTGTGTGGGTGTGTGGGGTGTGGGTGTGTGTGGAGTGTGTGTGTGGGTGGGGGGTGTGGAGAACCTGGTGAAATCCCCTCTTCGTCACAACAGTTAAAGCTGCAGGAACCCTGCCATCTTGACCAGATACAAAAGAGGCAAGGCTCCTGCGACTTTAAATGTTGTGTTGAAGAGAGAATTTCACCAGGTGCTACATGCATACAAATGACACCTGCTGAAATTCCCTTTTCTATGCAACTATTAAGCAAACAGGAGCCCTGTACTCTTTTGCATATGGCCTCCCTAGCCACATGAAAAGGAAGAAAGGGCTCCTGCATTTTTAACAGTTGCCTAGAAAAGGGGATTTCAGCAGGTGTCATTTGTATATATGGAGAACCTGGTGAAATTCCCTCTTCGTCACAACAGTTAAAGCTGCAGGAACCCTGCCATCTTGACCAGATACAAAAGAGGCAAGGCTCCTGTGACTTTAAACATTGTGATGAAGAGAGAATTTCACCAGGTGCTACATGCATACAAATGACACCTGCTGAAATTCCCTTTTCTAGGCAATGCACTCTGCCCATGTTCATAGAATCGTAGAATAGCAGAGTTGAAAAGGGGGCCTATGAGGGCATCTAGTCCATCCCACTTCTTAATGCAGGAATTTAGCTGGCAGTTAGGGAGAACTTCCTCCCTCCAGTTATCGTTGCATGTTTGGCTCACATCAGCCACAGGCAATGCACTCTGCCCATGTTCATAGAATCGTAGAATAGCAGAGTTGAAAAGGGGGCCTATGAGGGCATCTAGTCCATCCCACTTCTTAATGCAGGAATTTAGCTGGCAGTTAGGGAGAACTTCCTCCCTCCAGTTATCGTTGCATGTTTGGCTCATATCAGCCACAGGCAATGCACTCTGCCCATGTTCATAGAATCGTAGAATAGCAGAGTTGAAAAGGGGGCCTATGAGGGCATCTAGTCCATCCCACTTCTTAATGCAGGAATTTAGCTGGCAGTTAGGGAGAACTTCCTCCCTCCAGTTATCGTTGCATGTTTGGCTCACATCAGCCACAGGCAATGCACTCTGCCCATGTTCATAGAATCGTAGAATAGCAGAGTTGAAAAGGGGGCCTATGAGGGCATCTAGTCCATCCCACTTCTTAATGCAGGAATTTAGCTGGCAGTTAGGGAGAACTTCCTCCCTCCAGTTATCGTTGCATGTTTGGCTCACATCAGCCACAGGCAATGCACTCTGCCCATGTTCATAGAATCGTAGAATAGCAGAGTTGAAAAGGGGGCCTATGAGGGCATCTAGTCCATCCCACTTCTTAATGCAGGAATTTAGCTGGCAGTTAGGGAGAACTTCCTCCCTCCAGTTATCGTTGCATGTTTGGCTCACATCAGCCACAGGCAATGCACTCTGCCCATGTTCATAGAATCGTAGAATAGCAGAGTTGAAAAGGGGGCCTATGAGGGCATCTAGTCCATCCCACTTCTTAATGCAGGAATTTAGCTGGCAGTTAGGGAGAACTTCCTCCCTCCAGTTATCGTTGCATGTTTGGCTCACATCAGCCACAGGCAATGCACTCTGCCCATGTTCATAGAATCGTAAAATAGCAGAGTTGAAAAGGGTGCCTATGAGGGCATCTAGTCCATCCCACTTCTTAATGCAGGAATTTAGCTGGCAGTTAGGGAGAACTTCCTCCCTCCAGTTATCGTTGCATGTTTGGCTCACATCAGCCACAGGCAATGCACTCTGCCCATGTTCATAGAATCGTAGAATAGCAGAGTTGAAAAGGGGGCCTATGAGGGCATCTAGTCCATCCCACTTCTTAATGCAGGAATTTAGCTGGCAGTTAGGGAGAACTTCCTCCCTCCAGTTATCGTTGCATGTTTGGCTCACATCAGCCACAGGCAATGCACTCTGCTCATGTTCATAGAATCGTAGAATAGCAGAGTTGAAAAGGGGGCCTATGAGGGCATCTAGTCCAACCCCCTTCTTAATGCAGGAATTTAGCTGGCAGTTAGGGAGAACTTCCTCCCTCCAGTTATCGTTGCATGTTTGGCTCACATCAGCCACAGGCAATGCACTCTGCCCATGTTCATAGAATCGTAGAATAGCAGAGTTGAAAAGGGGGCCTATGAGGGCATCTAGTCCATCCCACTTCTTAATGCAGGAATTTAGCTGGCAGTTAGGGAGAACTTCCTCCCTCCAGTTATCGTTGCATGTTTGGCTCACATCAGCCACAGGCAATGCACTCTGCTCATGTTCATAGAATCATAGAATAGCAGAGTTGAAAAGGGGGCCTATGAGGGCATCTAGTCCAACCCCCTTCTTAATGCAGGAATTTAGCTGGCAGTTAGGGAGAACTTCCTCCCTCCAGTTATCGTTGCATGTTTGGCTCACATCAGCCACAGGCAATGCACTCTGCCCATGTTCATAGAATCGTAGAATAGCAGAGTTGAAAAGGGGGCCTATGAGGGCATCTAGTCCATCCCACTTCTTAATGCAGGAATTTAGCTGGCAGTTAGGGAGAACTTCCTCCCTCCAGTTATCGTTGCATGTTTGGCTCATATCAGCCACAGGCAATGCACTCTGCCCATGTTCATAGAATCGTAGAATAGCAGAGTTGAAAAGGGGGCCTATGAGGGCATCTAGTCCATCCCACTTCTTAATGCAGGAATTTAGCTGGCAGTTTGGTAGAACTTCCTCCCTCCAGTTATCGTTGCATGTTTGGCTCACATCAGCCACAGGCAATGCACTCTGCCCATGTTCATAGAATCGTAGAATAGCAGAGTTGAAAAGGGGGCCTATGAGGGCATCTAGTCCATCCCACTTCTTAATGCAGGAATTTAGCTGGCAGTTAGGGAGAACTTCCTCCCTCCAGTTATCGTTGCATGTTTGGCTCACATCAGCCACAGGCAATGCACTCTGCCCATGTTCATAGAATCGTAGAATAGCAGAGTTGAAAAGGGGGCCTATGAGGGCATCTAGTCCATCCCACTTCTTAATGCAGGAATTTAGCTGGCAGTTAGGGAGAACTTCCTCCCTCCAGTTATCGTTGCATGTTTGGCTCATATCAGCCACAGGCAATGCACTCTGCCCATGTTCATAGAATCGTAGAATAGCAGAGTTGAAAAGGGGGCCTATGAGGGCATCTAGTCCATCCCACTTCTTAATGCAGGAATTTAGCTGGCAGTTAGGGAGAACTTCCTCCCTCCAGTTATCGTTGCATGTTTGGCTCACATCAGCCACAGGCAATGCACTCTGCCCATGTTCATAGAATCGTAGAATAGCAGAGTTGAAAAGGGGGCCTATGAGGGCATCTAGTCCATCCCACTTCTTAATGCAGGAATTTAGCTGGCAGTTAGGGAGAACTTCCTCCCTCCAGTTATCGTTGCATGTTTGGCTCACATCAGCCACAGGCAATGCACTCTGCCCATGTTCATAGAATCGTAGAATAGCAGAGTTGAAAAGGGGGCCTATGAGGGCATCTAGTCCATCCCACTTCTTAATGCAGGAATTTAGCTGGCAGTTAGGGAGAACTTCCTCCCTCCAGTTATCGTTGCATGTTTGGCTCACATCAGCCACAGGCAATGCACTCTGCCCATGTTCATAGAATCGTAGAATAGCAGAGTTGAAAAGGGGGCCTATGAGGGCATCTAGTCCATCCCACTTCTTAATGCAGGAATTTAGCTGGCAGTTAGGGAGAACTTCCTCCCTCCAGTTATCGTTGCATGTTTGGCTCACATCAGCCACAGGCAATGCACTCTGCCCATGTTCATAGAATCGTAGAATAGCAGAGTTGAAAAGGGGGCCTATGAGGGCATCTAGTCCATCCCACTTCTTAATGCAGGAATTTAGCTGGCAGTTAGGGAGAACTTCCTCCCTCCAGTTATCGTTGCATGTTTGGCTCACATCAGCCACAGGCAATGCACTCTGCCCATGTTCATAGAATCGTAGAATAGCAGAGTTGAAAAGGGGGCCTATGAGGGCATCTAGTCCATCCCACTTCTTAATGCAGGAATTTAGCTGGCAGTTAGGGAGAACTTCCTCCCTCCAGTTATCGTTGCATGTTTGGCTCACATCAGCCACAGGCAATGCACTCTGCTCATGTTCATAGAATCGTAGAATAGCAGAGTTGAAAAGGGGGCCTATGAGGGCATCTAGTCCAACCCCCTTCTTAATGCAGGAATTTAGCTGGCAGTTAGGGAGAACTTCCTCCCTCCAGTTATCGTTGCATGTTTGGCTCACATCAGCCACAGGCAATGCACTCTGCCCATGTTCATAGAATCGTAGAATAGCAGAGTTGAAAAGGGGGCCTATGAGGGCATCTAGTCCATCCCACTTCTTAATGCAGGAATTTAGCTGGCAGTTAGGGAGAACTTCCTCCCTCCAGTTATCGTTGCATGTTTGGCTCATATCAGCCACAGGCAATGCACTCTGCTCATGTTCATAGAATCATAGAATAGCAGAGTTGAAAAGGGGGCCTATGAGGGCATCTAGTCCAACCCCCTTCTTAATGCAGGAATTTAGCTGGCAGTTAGGGAGAACTTCCTCCCTCCAGTTATCGTTGCATGTTTGGCTCACATCAGCCACAGGCAATGCACTCTGCCCATGTTCATAGAATCGTAGAATAGCAGAGTTGAAAAGGGGGCCTATGAGGGCATCTAGTCCATCCCACTTCTTAATGCAGGAATTTAGCTGGCAGTTAGGGAGAACTTCCTCCCTCCAGTTATCGTTGCATGTTTGGCTCACATCAGCCACAGGCAATGCACTCTGCTCATGTTCATAGAATCATAGAATAGCAGAGTTGAAAAGGGGGCCTATGAGGGCATCTAGTCCAACCCCCTTCTTAATGCAGGAATTTAGCTGGCAGTTAGGGAGAACTTCCTCCCTCCAGTTATCGTTGCATGTTTGGCTCACATCAGCCACAGGCAATGCACTCTGCCCATGTTCATAGAATCGTAGAATAGCAGAGTTGAAAAGGGGGCCTATGAGGGCATCTAGTCCATCCCACTTCTTAATGCAGGAATTTAGCTGGCAGTTAGGGAGAACTTCCTCCCTCCAGTTATCGTTGCATGTTTGGCTCATATCAGCCACAGGCAATGCACTCTGCCCATGTTCATAGAATCGTAGAATAGCAGAGTTGAAAAGGGGGCCTATGAGGGCATCTAGTCCATCCCACTTCTTAATGCAGGAATTTAGCTGGCAGTTTGGTAGAACTTCCTCCCTCCAGTTATCGTTGCATGTTTGGCTCACATCAGCCACAGGCAATGCACTCTGCCCATGTTCATAGAATCGTAGAATAGCAGAGTTGAAAAGGGGGCCTATGAGGGCATCTAGTCCATCCCACTTCTTAATGCAGGAATTTAGCTGGCAGTTAGGGAGAACTTCCTCCCTCCAGTTATCGTTGCATGTTTGGCTCACATCAGCCACAGGCAATGCACTCTGCCCATGTTCATAGAATCGTAGAATAGCAGAGTTGAAAAGGGGGCCTATGAGGGCATCTAGTCCATCCCACTTCTTAATGCAGGAATTTAGCTGGCAGTTAGGGAGAACTTCCTCCCTCCAGTTATCGTTGCATGTTTGGCTCACATCAGCCACAGGCAATGCACTCTGCCCATGTTCATAGAATCGTAGAATAGCAGAGTTGAAAAGGGGGCCTATGAGGGCATCTAGTCCATCCCACTTCTTAATGCAGGAATTTAGCTGGCAGTTAGGGAGAACTTCCTCCCTCCAGTTATCGTTGCATGTTTGGCTCACATCAGCCACAGGCAATGCACTCTGCCCATGTTCATAGAATCGTAGAATAGCAGAGTTGAAAAGGGGGCCTATGAGGGCATCTAGTCCATCCCACTTCTTAATGCAGGAATTTAGCTGGCAGTTAGGGAGAACTTCCTCCCTCCAGTTATCGTTGCATGTTTGGCTCACATCAGCCACAGGCAATGCACTCTGCCCATGTTCATAGAATCGTAGAATAGCAGAGTTGAAAAGGGGGCCTATGAGGGCATCTAGTCCATCCCACTTCTTAATGCAGGAATTTAGCTGGCAGTTAGGGAGAACTTCCTCCCTCCAGTTATCGTTGCATGTTTGGCTCACATCAGCCACAGGCAATGCACTCTGCCCATGTTCATAGAATCGTAGAATAGCAGAGTTGAAAAGGGTGCCTATGAGGGCATCTAGTCCATCCCACTTCTTAATGCAGGAATTTAGCTGGCAGTTAGGGAGAACTTCCTCCCTCCAGTTATCGTTGCATGTTTGGCTCACATCAGCCACAGGCAATGCACTCTGCCCATGTTCATAGAATCGTAGAATAGCAGAGTTGAAAAGGGGGCCTATGAGGGCATCTAGTCCATCCCACTTCTTAATGCAGGAATCCACCTGGGATTCATCACAACATTTAAAGTCACAGGAGCCTTGCCTCTTTTGTGTCTGGTCAAGAGGGCAGGGCTCCTGCAGCTTTAAATGTTGTGATGAAGAGAGAATTTCACCAGGAGGTGCATGCATACAAATGACACCTGCTGAAATTCCCTTTTCTATGCAACTGTAAAAGAGGCAGGAGCCTTGTACTCCTTTGCATATGGTCACAAGGTGGGGCTGGTGACTCCGATGTCAGTGGGTCTATGAATCCGTGGTATATGCATAGGATTGTAGGATTTTATGTCTAACCTTGCATAGGATTGTAGGATTTATGTACCCACAGATTCATAGCCCCACCGACATTGGAGTCACCAGCCCCCTGCCCCTGTGACCATATGAAAAGGAGCACAGGGCTCCTGTATCTTTAACAGTTGCATAGAAAAGGGAATTTCAGCAGAGGGGAACCTGGTGAAGTTCCCTCTTCATCACACCAGTTAAAGGTGCAGGAGAAAAATATATTTTTTACTTAATTAACATTAAAGAATGCACAATGGTTGTGCATTCTTTAATGTTAATTAAGTAAAAAATATAAATTTTTTACAGTTATATTTATAAATATAAATTTCAGCAGATATCATTTGTATATATGGAGAACCTGGTGAAATTTCCTCTTCATCACAACAGTGAAAGCTGCAGGAGCCTTGCCCTCTTTTAAATGGAGTCACTCTAGTACAGCTCCTGCAGATTTCACTGCTGTGATGAAGAGGGAATTTCACCAGGTGCTGCATGAATACAAGTGACACCTGCTGAAATTCCCTTTTCTATGCAACTGTAAAAGATACAGGAGCCCTGTACTCCTTTGCATATGGTCACAAGGTGGGGCTGGTGACTCCGATGTCAGTGGCTCTATGAATCCGTAGGTATATGCATAGAATTGTAGGATTTTATGTCTAACCTTGCATAGGATTGTAGGATTTATGTACCCATGGATTCACTGACATCGGAGTCACCAGCCCCCTGCCCGTGACCATATGAAAAGGAGCACAGGGCTCCTGTATCTTTAACAGTTGCATAGAAAAGAGAATTTCAGCAGTTGTCATTTGTATATATGGAGAACCTGGTGAAATCCCCTCTTCATCACAACAGTGCAAGCTGCAGAAGCCGTGACCTCTTTTGTATCTGATTACTCTAGTATAGCTCTTGCAGCGTGCACTGTTCTGATGAAAAGGGAATTTCACCAGGTGTCATTTGTATATATGGAGAACCTGGTGAAATCTCCTTTTCATCACAACAGTGAAAGCTGCAGGAGCTATACTAAAGTAACCGCATTTAAAAGAGGGAAGGGCTCATTATCCTTTACAAAAAGCCATGAAATTCAATGAACAAAAAACCTACGGTTTATAAAACAATGTTAAGGCCCTACACTTTTCCACCAAGCACCAAAAAGCGGGGAAATTGGGAGTTAAGGCTCGCCAGCCTTAACGCCACATCCTCCCTAAGGAGGCAGAAAGTACCAGTGAAATTCTCATTCTGCCAAAGCAGATAAACCATGAGGACAGGATGGAGAATAGGATATGCAGAGGTGACTGTGGGGTTGTGGAAAACTGATGACGAACAACTTAGAGCCACCTACTTCTTTTTTTGTTTAGAGCAGCCCTTCCCCAACCTGGTGCCCTCCAAAGATGTTGGACTGCGACGACGGAGCAGGTAAGAAACCCCACCCCCTCCTGCCTGGCTCTGCTGCCAGGTAAGCCCCAACCCACTTACGTGTTCCATCGTCACTGGGCCTGGACTTGAACTGAGCACCCTGGTCCATCCAGAACCTCAATTCAAGCCTGGGCCTGGGGACGATGGAGCAGGTAAGCAACCCCCTCCTGCCTTGCCCCTTACCTAGACCCACTGCCACTGCTGTGCAAACTGCAGCAACGGCTCCAGGCAAGCCCCCACCCCAGCCCACCCCACTTACCTGCTCCGTTGTCGCTGGGCGCCGGCTTGAATCGAGTGCCCTGGTCCACCCGGAAGCAAGTCTGCACCTGCAGCCTTGCTTCTGGGTGGACTCAGGGGCTCAATTCAAGCATGGGTCAGGCCATGACGGAGAAGGCAAGTTGTGGGGTGCGACAGTTTGTGCAGTGGCAGCTCCAGGTAAGGGGCCAGGCAGAAGGGGGGTTGGCTGGAGCTGCTGCACTTAGTGCAGCGGTGGCAGCAGGTCCAGGTAAGGGGCCAGGTGTGTGTGTGGGGTTCTTACCTGCTCCGTCGTCACCTGGCCCAGGCTTGAATTGAGCCCCTGGGTCCACCCAGAAGCAAGGCTGCAAGTGTGGCCTTGCTTCTGGGTGCACCAGGGCACTCTGTTCAAGGCCGGGCCCAACGACGACAGAGCAGGTAAGCAGGGTGAGGTGGGGGGGGGGGGCTTGCCTGGAGGCGCCGCCCTACGTTCCCCATCCTGCTGTCCCAGCATTCCTGACCATGGGACATACTGACTTGCAATGATCAATCGTTGCAGTCCAACACCTTTGGAGGGCACCAGGTTGGGGAAGGGCTGCTCTAAACAAAAAAAGAAGTAGGTGGCTCTAAGTTGTTCGTCATCAGTTTTCCACAACCCCACAGTCACCTCTGCATATCCTATTCTCCATCCTGTCCTCATGGTTTATCTGCTTTGGCAGAATGAGAATTTCACTGGTACTTTCTGCCTCCTTAGGGAGGATGTGGCGTTAAGGCTGGCGAGCCTTAACTCCCAATTTCCCCGCTTTTTGGTGCTTGGTGGAAAAGTGTAGGGCCTTAACATTGTTTTATAAACCGTAGGTTTTTTGTTCATTGAATATATATATGAATGAATCAGAGATTTTAAAGTGGGATGGCTAACAAAATTGGCTTGAAATTCACTGTTCCAGTAAACTGGGAAGACGTGCAGGCTAATTTCTGTCAAGTGAAACATTATTAGGTACTGGAAAGGTTTAGACAGGATCTTCTTCCCCACAGAATCCAGACTGTTTAATAGTATCAGTCAAGCACAAATGGAAGTCGTGGCAATTTCCCCTTGTTCTATATGATTTTTCTAATTTGGCTGTTAATCAAGATATACTGCCCTACATTTCTGCTTTTAATGGAAGCCTGTGGAGCCCTTTTCAGTGGTCTGATTAATCAAGCAGTAAAGGAATTAGGGGAAATGGAAGCACAGCTGCCTTGCAAATCTCTCAAACTCTGGTCTTGTTCACCCAAGGCAGAAAAATCACCATGTGCAATTTTATTTATTTAACCAAGAGTGCACTGCCTAGTGTGACTAAAAGTGTTAATAACATCTCTTTCTATGTAATATATAAAAATGGGCTTCCTTCTTGCCTACAAATTGTTGTTGTTGTTGTTGCTGTTTTCTGTTGGGAGCATCAGAACCCATCTTTCGTTGCCTTCCCTCACCCCCCACCCCACCAGCTACACAAATCGTAATGCAGGAAGGGGAAATGATGTGTCTCACGTAGAACCATGAGGTAGATGAGCTGAAAGGTGGGCTTGGTTTTTGAATGATGCAGCAAGACTTTTCAAAATGCTGGACCCATGGCGGTGAGAGGAGGAAGGGGCATTTTGAGCTCCACATGGGGCAGCAAAAGGCCTTGAACTGGATCTGGCTTTCTTTGTAATCAGTTGTCATAGAGTCCAATAGAAAATCTTTGAGGCAAGTTTTGTGCCCATGGTCCATAGTAATTGAGAGGTGTAGTGGCATGGTGCGGTAGTTAGGGTGACCATATGAAAAGGTGGGCAGGGCTCCTGTAACTTAACTGTTGGGATGAAGAGGGCATTTCACCAGGTGCTGCATGCATGCAAATGACACCTGTTGAAATTCCATGTCTATACAACAGTTAAAGCTGCAGAAGCCCTCTCCTCTTGACCACATACAAAGAGGGCAGGGCTCCTGCAGCCTTAACTGTTGTGACGAAGAGGGAATTTCACCAGGGGCTGGTTCCTGCAAGCCATGGCCAATTCAGGCTTGTCATATCCATGCTGCTCATTTTCCAATCAGGGCATAAGTGGCACGGGAAGGAAGTCAGCCAGGGTTTGCTGGCTTCTGCAAGCCCAGGCCAAATGGTACAGTGGAATCCCTTTATTATCTCTTTGTACCACTCGCCCTCTGATCAGAGATAACATGGAGATTCCTCTCTCACCAGGGGGTCAGGACTTGGGGCTTTTCTACTTCATGAGGTTTTTAATCCATAACTTTGCCAAGTCTTCTATTTCCACGTTGTTTGCAGGACTAAGAACAGCTCCTTTACATGTGTTTCCCTCCACCTTGGGTTTTCCTTTCTCTTTCCTTATGTTCCATTACACACACACTAAGTGGTGCTGTGGTATGACAGAATTGTGCAAATACACCAGACTTTATCCTGGTGTTTACAAATAATACCAGTCTTTCCGCATTTAAAAACAAAACAAAACACCTCACTGAAATGGTTGCAAAGCACAGGCGAGGCCCTGGAAGATTGTGTAAAGCACCCACATTGTGTAAAGCACCCACAAACTACCATAAGTGAGGTATCACGAGCACACAAATGCCTCATGTAGGAAGGGTCTTGGTGAAATGGTGGGCTTAGGGAGGGCAGGAAGAGGGCCCCACAGAGGGTCCTCCATGCACCGCAAGCCAGAGTGGGCCCCAGGACTGGCCAGATAAACCCATGGACTGGAGATTGCCTTCCCCTGGTCTCACCAACTATTAGCGGTTCTCTAGAATTTCAGTCTTTTTCAGCCTTACCTGGGGATGCCAGAGATTGAACCTGGAACCTGAGGCTTATTTTGGATTTGCCTTGGTTTGATCCCAGATTGCAGAAGTTAAAATTGGTCAACTTTCATAAAGTATTTCTACACTCTTGTGGTCATGGGGAGGGGAAGCAGAAATTCTTAAGAAAATATTATAGCTTGTAGATTAAAGGTTATTGCCTAGAAGATTGAAGGTTGTTTATATGCAGCAGCGGCAGAAATAAAATGGATATTCACTAAAAAAGAGAGAGATTCAAGTCAGAAACTTAATGATGAAGCACGAAGCTGGCAGGAAGCCAGTGTTGTCCATTTCATTCTTTTGAGTAGGAAGGCTTTTGTAAGAGATGCTGGCAGCTTGAAAAGGTTAGGAAATGGATAGCAACTTAAACTCACCATCGTTTAGCAGTCAACATAAAGCCTTTTGCAATGATCTGCCCTATTATTTTATCCACTGGGGCCCAGGGTAGTTCAAATTAGTAGAGTATCTACCTGCCAAGGAAACCATAGGGGGAAAGGGCAATCATGTCAGCAAAAATTACATTTGGTAAGAATTTTTTTAAAGAATGTGTCAGAGTGGAGGCTGAAAATAGATATCAGCCATGCCAATGTTTCTGACGTCCACCACCATCAGAGGAATTGTCAAAAAAAAAAAAAAAGAATTCAGCAGGTCGCCGTGTTAGAATAATAACTGCATTCTTTTATACATAGAGAAAACATACTCTTCTGTGCTCTTGTTTTATCTAAGACCCTAGATTGGAAGTCCAGCATGGGTTTCACTTGACACAGTAGAGAAGGGTCCTCAATCAGTGGTCCAGCACAGGCTTTCCATGCAGAAGGTCCCATGTTCGCTGCCAGTTAAATGGTCAGAGAATAGGGGATGGGGGAAGCCCTCTTCAAGAGACCTTAGAGAGCTGCTGTCAGTCAACATGTGGGGGAACTTTTTTTCCTAAGAAGGGCAAGCGACTCACAAGAAAAGCCAAATGTGGGTGGAGCCAGAATCAAAGGCGGGGAAAGCTTGCATTGTTACAGGATTACATAGCTCTCTTGCTCTCTCTGAGCATCATCAGATGGGAAAAATCGAGGTTCCCTACTGTTGCTTCTTCACCCCCGCTCCTGTCCTACAATGCTTCCTTTTTTCTACCCGAAGAAGAAAGAGGAAGTAAACAAAGACCATGTGACCCATTCAGGGGGGGTTTCTATCACACCTGTTTTCCTGCACACAGCAGGAAATTGAAGCACATTCCATTTCCTTAAAAAAAAAAAGTCAGATTAAAAGGGGTCTATTTTGTGAAGGAAAAAAGGCAAGAATGAGCAGGAGGCGCATGGGAGGTGGATGACATCACCTAAAGGATGTGCAAACATCTGTAAGTGGGCAGTAGAGAGTGTGCGATAAAATGCTCATCTGATGTTGTGCTCTCTCTCGCTCTCTGTACTTCCCCATCTCATCCCTTTTCCTTTCTGTGCCACCCCACATGAAATTAGGCTGAGGACTGCTAGAATGTAGTCTGAAAGCTGGATATGGCCCAAGAGCGGCAGATTTCTTACAGTAAAAGGTCAGTTTAAAAAACAAAAACAAGCCAGAACTTTAAAGGGGCTATCCAAAGTGCTGAACCCCATCCCTCAAATAGATTTGGTACCTTTGATATCTCTAAAGGAGTTCTGGCTTGTTCTGACTGAAACCCAGAATGGATTCACAGCGCTTCTGAAATATGAGCCACCAGCGTCCATTATATCCGGGTAAGATTTACATCTGGGCTGATACACAAAGTGCAAAGAAATTGATAATTTGCCTGAGATTTTGCTACAGAAGATGCTGAGGACGGGGCGGGGGGAGAAAAATAGATGGAGTGCATATAAGATTGACACTAAGGGTGCAATCTATGCATATTTAAACAGAATAAGTCCTAAAACTCCCAGCATTTCCCACTCACCCCATACTGGATGGGGAATACTAGGAGTTGTAGGATTTTATGCAGAAGTTTGTGCCTTTAATGTTATTATTTAGATCTGAAACATTGCAGAGAGGAATTCCCCAAGCACGTCCCAGTGAATCAAGTTTGCTTGCAATAATTTAAATTTATATTCTCTTAAGTGGAATTGTTCTTTTCAAATGTCCCCCAATCATGCAAGACGTTGTAGAAATAAACAGCCCCATCCGGAAATGTTATTGCAGCATGTGGGGTTGTTCTCCATGCAAGTTCTGCATGCATAATCCTTCACAGGATCTCAGTGCTGGCAGGAAAAGAAGGGTGTGGACAAATGCTTTCCTGCTGGTGGCATGGCACTGGCTTTCACGAAGTCCTTTGGAACAGGGAGGGAAGATTCCAAATACAAAAGGCATGGCACTGACAAAAGAAGCACTGTGATGTTGTGGCTACATAATTTTTGGTCCCAATCAGTGGTGTAATGGTTAATCTTGAAGTGCAGGTGTGCAGCATGACCATCCTCATAGCCGTGCTCCCAGTGAGAGTCCAAAAAGATAGGATTGCAGTGTTAGGCCTTAGCTAGACCTACCTGTTAGTCTGCGACTGAGAGGTGAAGATCTTGTGATGGTTTTATCACGAGATTCCCCCCTCTATTTACACGTGGTGCACGATGACCTCAGAGAGAGAGGCGTCGCACCCGCCATTTTTTTATTTTTGAAGGGACAGCAGTGCACGAACGCTCCTGCACAAAAGCTAGGTGTTGTTTTTTTAAAAAAAGTAATTACTTTAGCTACTCCACACACCCCACCCCGATGGACACAGTGTTCCTGAGGAGCTCTGCGCCCCATGCACGGGTCCCAGCTATTTGTGAGGAACTGCGAGGAGCCGGGACAAACTGCTGCGCCCGGCCACACATTCCAAGGTCTCTGGCTCAGCCCGAGACCATGGAAAAACTGGGCTTAAAAGGGAGGGCGAGATCCTGGGGCAAGGAAGGGAACATCCCTCCTTGATCCCAGGATCCCCTGTGCGTCATGTGACTGCACAGGGATGATCCTGGGGATCGCCCAGGGATTTCGCCCTGTCTAGCTATGGCCTATGTGTAGTTAGCATGGACCGTATCTATATGATGCATCTTGATTCCCCCCCAAACCCCACAGCATCGCTCCTGCGAAGTGGCAGCAAAAGACTTACATGGGTGGGCGCGGGCTACCCAGCCCAATCACAGTGCTGGTTAAAAACAACAACTCCATTCTTGCCAATATCAGGCTGGAGTGGTCTTGAGAAGGAAAGAAGTTGGCCACTCTGCTAAACTTGCCCCTGTCTTCCCCACCCCACTCCCCACCCCCCACCCCAAAAGGGAAGTCACAATGTGGCACCTACCTTAAAAATAAAAAAATAAAAAAATTAAGGGAAAGGGAGTGAAGAGGTGGAAGAGGAAACAGCAGAGTCACTACCTGCCACACAGGTGTTGATTTGCATCAGGATTATGCTCACTTTCTTAACCCGAAATGAAACCACCACTGACAGACAAGGGAACAACATGGCCACATGGGAGCAATTGAAAAAGTCGGGGTAAAATGATACTTCAAAATAGTGCAGTTTCAGGAGGAAAAGCTTGATGTGCCTGCGTGTTGGTGTCTGCATCATGTAAATAACGCAGCACCACTGTGCAGCCACGTTGAGGTATATAGGGCTTATAGACAAGCCCTTGGTTAATACTATAGTGTGGTATTAAGAGATGCTTCTGTATCATCTACATATCCTAGGCACCATCATAACCCATGTGATCCCACCAGGGTGATAATGGTGTCGAGGATCTATAGCCAATCCAAAGATCTACAGAAGTTATGTTGTATGAAATATTATTTTGTTTTACTTCCCTCTGCTATCAGATTATATCCTTCCATGGTGCTTTTTATATTGCATTTCTCCCATAGGTTCCAATACATTCTGCCAACTTATGCTTACATCACTAATTAGCTATCAGCTACAAGTGTGATTAGGCTACATTCTAACAGATCTGGCAGACTATCTAGGGACTACATCGTTTCAAGATTATGTACATTAATCATGAATGATTTGCTGTTACATACAACTGGTATCCCTGATTAGCTCTTTTGTTAAATCTGGCCCTCCTGCCCTGAACAACTTCCCTAAACTCTGGGGATTATGAGAAGGTTCAGGAGCAGAGGATGAAGAAAAGGGAAGGTTCAGGAATAGAGTTTTTTAGCATAACAAT
This sequence comes from Elgaria multicarinata webbii, assembly GCF_023053635.1. Taxonomy (NCBI): domain Eukaryota; kingdom Metazoa; phylum Chordata; class Lepidosauria; order Squamata; family Anguidae; genus Elgaria; species Elgaria multicarinata. The sequence continues at coordinate 53,847,055 of NC_086171.1, forward strand.
ACCATTGCCACACACCACTGCCCCCCCCCCATCCCTCAATAGTCTTCTGGAATGGGTACCAATACAGCAGCAGTCCCTGGCTGTGCTTTGAAGTGATCCCAGCTGCTTGTAAGAAAAAGTGTTAATAAAAAAAGAAAGGAAGAAAGTTGGAGGGATAAGGCAGTTCAGTGGGCACAAAGAAAGGGGTCCAGGAGCACATTAGGACCAGCAGGCCCCATGCTGCCAATCCCTCATTTAAATAGTTAAAAGTATTTCTGCAACAATAATAGTTAAGCTCTGAGAAATTCAAATAAGATGTGCATATGTGTGCACCTTCTGTGATGCTACTGATCCTTAATATGTTGTAATATTTTAATCTATTATACAATATGTTGTGCAAAATTAATTGCGCTGTGTAAATTATCTGTTTGCAAACATTATTCATCATTTTTTTCAAATTATCCAGAACAAATTAAATCTTCATATTAAGCTGTCAAAAATAAAATTGCTTTCTTTGAAATATTGGATTCGATTTTGAGTATAAAGCAAAAGAACCCACCTTTGGAAAACTACAATCTTCCTTGCTTTCAGTAAAATTCATACAGAGTGATTAACTGGTAGATCCCCTTGGATTTTTATTTTATTTTATTTGCTTTTGGCTGCAGAAGGTTGTCTATTTAAGGAAATAAAATTATCCTCTTTTAAAAAATATTATGGTACCTGAAAATGGTGCAGCATGCAGCTCAAACGACACTTATTCGAGCTACATAAGGTCATAACGTCCTTCAACAAGAAGTAAAATTATGATTCACTGTTACCAATAATGTGTAACTGATTAAAATGAAATTATTGGATTCATAGCATGTTATGCATCACAGTGACATTTCCCATTAATCTTTTTTTAAAGCTTTGAAATTAAACTGAGAAGGAGTCTTCTGATCTCAGATAACTGCATTGACACTCCCATTTAGCATGAAGACAAATGGCTATTGAAACAGAAGGCCAGCACACATCTAACACTAACCCTGTTCAGAAGACACACTAAGCCACAGTGGTAAAGCATTTTGAGCTAAACTTTATGGCCCAGCATGTCATGTGACTCATGACTTAGTGTGTCATGTGAACCATTCCTAGCCATGGAGGCTATACAACCATGGTTTAAACATGTGCACTAACCATTTTCTGCAAAGTGGTTAGCAGCCTAACCACAGCTTAGTCTGAACAGGTCCATTGGCTCCCAGAAAACCATGGTTTGTACTTTGGGAGCCAGGCTCAGGAATGTGTACGCCTTCATTGCTCTCTTCCCTTGTCCACAGAAATTTCTCTTGCCTTTCTCTTCATAGCATTATCCATGGTTTTGCATCATATGTACACCAGGGGTAAGCAGACTACAGGATATGCATTGTTTGTTTGTTTTTTCTGGAACCCTGAGCTCGACCAACCAGAACCTGGTGCAACAGACATATACACATAGAAGTGTATATGAATATACACCAGATGAATTCTAGGTAATGAATTCTAGGTAATGAATTCTAGGCACACCAATTGGCCTTGAATACCAGAATCGATTGGCACTCATAGTCCTTCCACACAAAAATCCACTTTGGGTTATCTCAAACATTCTTCATTTGAGCAATATAACTTAGGGTACCTTGTTGCTGCTGTTAAAGAATTAGCTCCATTACTCTTGCATAAATGGGGTTTTACAGACACCATTTATACAACAGGGAGCATATATAATTTCCAGAGCCTCCACTGCTGCACACAATGAAGGTTGTGGGCACCCGACTGGGTCTGGGGGGTGGATGGGGGGGAATCTATCAGACTCCTGGACCCAGTCAGGTGCCCATGACATCCCTGCATCTCTCTCTCTCTCTCTCTCTCTCTCTCTCGTTGTTTCTATGTCCTCAATGGACTCAAAAACTGTACATCCAATTGTTATGAAACTTTCAGGATTTGTTCTATCTCTATCTGGGATGGTTTGAGGCATAGTGAAAATTTCATCCCCCATCTTGAAACACAATGGCGACCAATTATTATTTTTTGTACTGCTTCAATGTAATAGTTTGTTTGCATGTCCTCCAAGACCAAGAAAGCTAGACACCTGAAGCTCCAAGACTATGAAACTTGTAAACCTCCCAGAGAGCTTCGGCTATGGGGTGGTATAAATGTAATAAATAAATAAATAAATAAATAAATAAAATGAAATGAAACCTAGACACCTGAAATTGCCATGCAGACTAAGGGGAGGTTGTATAGAAAGCGCCAAATGGATTAACTCAATCAAGAAAGGGGGGGAACAGGGAAAAGGATGAAATGTGTCAGTGGCAATGGGCAGAATGGAATAATGGGTGGAGTTGGCATCATTTGGGAAAGTCATTTATTGAATAGGAGCTGAGGCGGTTGTTTGGTTAGAAGAAAGGGAATTATTTGAGTTAGACGTGGGCACGTAGGGATGGACCATGGCAAGGGCCATGCTGAGGGGTCCCAGTGCCTAGGGGTCCTTCACTTTGCTGGGGGAGGGGCACTATGTGTCCAATTTTGACAGCTATGTGCTGGAATGCTTCTCTGTATCAAACTAAAGGCAATTCCAACCCGTGCAATGCTGGGTCCTTCTGTTAGTGTGTAATAATATGGTTCTATATGTGTGTATACACACACAAACATACACACACATATATAAAATCAAATTCTTTCCTACATATTACATTGGGATCAAATTTTTGTTTGGAGTGCAAACCCTATGAATTTCGGTTGCTAATTTTTGGAAGTACACATTGTTATGATCAATATTTCCCCACAAAGCCTCTGAGTCAACTTTTCATAAAAACAAAAAGACAAGTGCTGGCATGACCATCAGTATAATTAAAACAACATTTGTTCTATGGGAGAGCTCTTACCACTACCAAAAGTGTTAGCAGCTTCAGATGGCGCATTTGTGCAGTAATGGAAGTACTTCAGAAAGAAACATTTGACAGACTAGAGCCAGAACTACACCAAGCAGGATATGACACTTTGAAAACAGTTTGAAAACTGTATATGGAGTGTATCCTGGGCCCCAACAGTTGTCACCACTGTTATAAACTATTTTAAAGCAGTATTGTAGATTCTGCCTAGCTGGCTGCCTCATGGATCCATTTGTGAGATTGTTTACTTCAAACTGTTCAATAAAATTTGTATAATAATATTAATAATATTATAATAATATTAATAGAGCTACTGTATATTAAGTTAAAAGATTAAAAAAATTGGCATCAGAAAGTCCTGCTTGTTGCTTCAGATATATACTGATATATCTCAGTTAGTACCAAATAAATAAATAAATAATCACTTTGATAAATAATGCATACTTTATCATTAATTGTGCAATTAATTACTTCTATGAGTATCATCTCACTTAGTTACAGCACAGAAATGGAAATAATTAATCTAGACATCTTGGGAAATCGTAGAGAAAAGCAAAATGTGCTCTTAAAGCAGGCCCTGAGATTGCAGTTGACTCCTCTACCCAACTTACCTACTTAGTTTGGACATTGTCATCATGCCCTTTGGGTTCATTGATGGTGTTGAGCATGCTGTGTGTGCATGGTGTGGAGAATGTGGATAGGGAGACATTTTTCTCCCTCTCTCAAAATACTAGAACCCTGGGTCATTCCATGAAGCTGTTTGGTGGGAGATCCAGGACAAATAAGAGGAAGTACTTCTTCACATAGTGCATAGTTAAATTATGGAATTCACTACCACAAGATTGCTTCATTTACCCCAGAGCCAAACTTTACTGCAGTAGTTCTGAACAATTTGCACTGTATTTATTCATATATATTTCTGGAACACCTTGATTCTGCAATTTTATAATAGAATGATGTTCTTCTCCCCAGAAACTGTATCCCTGCATTGGGGTGGGCGGGCGGAGGCTGTGTGGCAGATGGAGTCTTCTCTCTTATATTGTTTTGACACACATGGCAGTAGATTTACTAGGGCTGTTTGGTGAATTTGCAGATTTTTCCAAGGGTGAATGTGGGGTTGGGAAATCCTCCTAGTGTTATCTCAGTAGCACTACATTACTAGAGAGCATGAGTTTAACAACAATATCCTCCATATATATATATATATATATATATATACAACTCTCCACTTCTTCATAACTGAAATTGAGGTATTGCCTTTGGAGGTGGGGTACGGATTTTCATTCATTTCAGTTTTCCTATATTGGCAGGCTAGAGAAGTAAATCCTGAGGTTTGCATTAATTTCCTGCAGGAAAAGAAGCAGAGTAGCCTTTCTCTCACTCCCCCTCTACCCCCAAAAAACATCTGAAAGGTGTTCATAAGCTGGTGGGGCTTGATTTTCTACTTCACCTCAGTCCTCCTCCCTGCTCCCACTCTGTACATCTGGTGAGTTTTGTGGCTGAAGCCCATTTCCTCATGGAGAAAAAAAAAACTCCTCTCCCCCTCCATCCTCCCAGTAAAGTATTTGCAACCCTTTTTGTGGCTATTTGTCATTGTTTTACTGTAGTTTGTTATTGCTACATTTCTTTCCCGCCTTTTTTCCCCTTTCAAGGAGCCAAGGCAGCTTACACGGTCCTCCTCTCCGCTTTTACCCTGACAACAACCCTGGGAAGGAGATTAGGCTGAGTGTCACCTACCTAAAATATGTGTATACCATAAAGGTTGCTGTGTGTATTCCTAAAGCAGCTCTTCCCAACCCCACGCAATCTGGTTCCCAGGTGGACTAAAATGTCCAGCTTTCCTTTCTATACTGTTGTTTTATACTTTAAATGTTTTTAATTTTTGTGAACCACCCAGAGAGCTCCGGCTATTGGGCAGTATAGAAATGTAATAAATAAATAAATAAATAAATAAATAAATAAATATTAGCCATGCTGCTTGAGGCTCAGGGGTACCTAAAATCCAAAACACGTGGACTGGAATGCAGCATCAGATTATGGCAGTGCAATCTGTGCTAAAGTAGCAAAGCAAATGAGTGACTGATTTAGGGCTGCCTAGATGGTCTGAAAGCCCTGCAGTGCATGTGCAGTGCTGCTGAGACAGTTTTACAGTGCAGCAGCAACCTTGCCACCACTGTGGGGCTATCTTGCAAAGCTGCAACTTTAAAAAGTCAGGGACTTACCCCAACTTTTTCCCTCTGGAGTGAGGCAAATACGGCGCATCTGCCATCTGTCCTCTCTCTGGCGGCACAGTGGAGACTTTTTCAGGCAGAAGGACACCTTTGCGATGTTAGAGTTGGAAGGAATCTTGGAAGTTATCTAGTACAACTCCCTGCTCAATGCAGGATCTACAAGCCAGGAGGCAACTACAGCATTACTGAAAGAGGGCCATGGAGTCTCTACTTAAATATCTCCAGTGAAGGACGAGATCGCCACTTCAGCCAGTTTGTTCCCCACTTAATTAGATCATAGCATTAGGATGCTCTTGATGCTTAGCTGAAATCTGCTTGCCTGTAATTTCCACCTATTGTTTCTAGAAAAAAATGAGCTCCGTCCTCTGCATTACAGCCCTTCGGATATTTGAAGACTACTTTTATGGCTTTAAATTCTCAGAACTAAACATACCCAGGCCTTTCAACAGTTCCTCATAGGACTTGATTTTCAGACTACCAGCCATCTTAGTTGCCCACCTCTGGAAACACTCCAGTTTGTCCACACCCCTCTTAAAAATGCAACCCCCCGAATTGGGCACCCATCGTATGTTATATAAGAAGTATAGAAATTAGCAAAAGATAACTGGCATCTCTCTGCCGTTTGTTCTGTTCATTGGTGTAGCACATGAGCGCAGCAAAAGCCAAGTACTGATTGCTGTTTTCTGTGCAAGGCTGTGTGCATTCCAGTGGCTTTACCACACAATTAGTCCTTCCTCCTTAAAAAGCTCTATAAAGTTAGCAGCTGGTTTGACATTTGACACTTTTGTAAACAATATGGTTACTTAGCTTGCCACTGACACACATTTAAAGGAGTATTGTCCAGACAGGGGCTATGCAGTAGCCACATACCTTATATAACATGGGTAGGTGGTGGCAAAAGCAGCATTTCCACATTTTTAACAAGGTGCACATGGATAAGCAATATTAGACTGGATCACAAAAATCAATTACCTTCTTAGATTATATTAGCAGAAATAGTGCTGTATGAAAAAGCCAACAAACTATGGTAGTTCTCTATTTTGTCCTTGCATGTGCTTGTCCTGATATGGCTGGATGGCCTCAGACCCAGCACTAGAGCAAATTAAGGCACAATCCAAAAGGCAATGCAACAAAGCAGGCAAATGATCGTGCACAAAAGTTCCAGTCCAGTATGGGATCAGGCAAAGGCAGGAATGATACAGATATAAGCAAAGGTCAAAGCACAGTCAAGCAGTAAGTTATACCATACACAACCCAGAAGCAGAGTCAAATGGAAGGCCAAGGCTCAGTAACATGGAAGGTCAATAGCAAGGTACAGGAGCTGGTGAACAATGCTGACTAAAACTGAAGGCTTATATATCCAGAGCTTTCTGAGCCTCACCAGGAGCTCAGCTACAAAAGCCCTCCTCGGGAGGGGGCCCTTTCTCCCAAGTCCTCCTCTTTGTAATTGAGTACTCCTTCTCAGAGAAGCCCTATTGGCCTGCTTCTTGAGGCAGTGACATTTTGGGGGGTTAGGTCCAGCCTCAGAGGTGGATCATCCTCCTGCAGGGATGGAGTAGTGGTGACCTCTTCTGAGAACCCAGGCTCCTCCAGGTCTCCTGACATGGATGGCTCCTTGGTATTGTCTGTCTATCAGAGTTCTAGCTCCTCCTCAGAAGATGATTCCTCCAGGAGGAGCATGACAGTGCCTAAATTTCTCCCAGGGGGCCCAGATGGAGAACCCTATTGCTACTGATTTCTCTGGGCTGCTGCAATTTTTAAAGCATTGCATCAGACTTATTCCTAGGAAGTCAACAGGGAGAAGTAATATAGATCAGTTGGACTCCTAAGCACAGTAGATCAATTTTACCCATAGGCATAGGCAAAAAGCAACAGGGGCACAAAGAGAAACAAAGCCCTCTTCTGCCTGAACTACTGAATGAATCCAAAGTTCTCAAAACAACTGAATTCATATCCCATCTCAACACAAAGTTATTGCCTCAAAGGAAGTCATGGTATAAAGTAAAAAGACCAGGATGGATACAACCACAAAAATAACCAGCACTCCTGTTTGGAATAGTTTTAAACTTAAAGCTAGTTTCCCACTGATTGAATCTATTGCTTAATTGTCCCATTGGCTATTTGGTACAGTCCTATTTGATTCCAATACATTCTCTTCTGAATAATTTAGTTTAAGAACAGATGAGGAAAATCCATTATAGTCCCCAGGCACTCCTCTCTGCTAAGCAAAGGTGTAAACCTAATGAATAATGCTGACAATGGAGGTGGGCAAAACATTTCCCTGGGCTAAAATTACCTTTGGAAGACAAGGTCCTCATTCTTCATATTGTCCTCAAAGAGGATGAAGAACTGAGAGATAAAACAGCATCTGAAGTGGCGTTGTCATCAGTCACATTTAAATTAGGTTGTGCATTCTTTTTGAAGCAAAACTACAGACTGTTCATAATAGTGTTTGGAAAGGCAGAGGGGATTAACAAAGGGTTCTTAGAATTAGTCAAAATAATGGATATTTGCTGGGGTATTTATGGCCAGAAGCCTGTCAGCACTGGGCTTGTGCTGACAGCTGCTCTGAGGAAGAAAGGTGAGCACAAAAGGGAGCTGTCGATCTTTCTCTTTCTGAACAGGGGCCTTAGAAGAACATTTTCACTGCCAGCATGAATGAGAGCATCATTAAGTTTCTCCTAACAGTTGGAGAAGTGGACTGGATTACAGAGCCAAATCCCTTTACTGTATTCTTTCCATAGAATTAATAATAATGAAATATAATGAGACAGCAAATCAAGGCAAAAGAGCAAATCATGGTTGGCATAAACGCCACATGTACCCACTTTTGGCATGAGGTCTCCAAGTCATTATCCCAGATAGAATATGGACATTATGGTGGGAAGAAAGGTTCTCTATTTCCTGGTTTTTTTCTGTCTGGAATTAGTTCCCAAGTACCACTTGATTCAGATGTACCACTGAAACATCCTAAGAGTGCCTGGGAGCAGATCTAAATAAGATGCTATAAGCCAAAGAATGCTTCAAAATTTGTCCACTGGAAGATGACAAAAATTGTGTCTGGAATCAAAGCAGAACCATCAGAGCATAGGAGATTGGTATGATCCATCCTGTTCTTGATTAGACATTTTCCATATATACAGTACACAAGGCCTTTATGCTTAATTTTTATAGCACTTTCTCCACACAAAGTGTTTTCACAGGTATCCTTACAATAACTTCACAGGGTAGTTAATAAATTTTCCAATTCTAGAGATGGGGAATTGAGGCAGAGAAATTGCAAATTGCCCCTATGAACCCTTAGCTGATGGCTACACAGGTCTATGAGGTTTATATCTACCATTTCATCCAGTCATCTTCACTAGCTCTTGAGAGTCACCTGTAGCTGTTTTCTAAACAATTGCAAAATCTGATGTCATACGGTAACACTACTTATTGCACTGCGCTGTTAACATATACTTCTCCTATGGTCATTCTACTAGGCTAGATCTACTCTCTCTCTCTTTCTCCCTCTCTTTTTCTGTGTGTGTGTGTGTGTGTGTGTGTGTGTGTGTGTGTGTGTGTGTGTGTGTGTGTGTGCGCTGAAGTGCACTGATACCTGTTGGGGCAGTTTATGTATTCTATATGCTGCTTTTCTAGTGGTACATCCCGCGTTTATTCTGTATTATCCAAAATACCACAACAGATGTCATGTGTGCTACAGGATACAAATTCGCACAAGGGATAGAGTGTCACCGTAATGGGATTGAAACGATATGACATGACGTGTAGTTCTGACCTTAGTCTGAGGGTCAGCCAAACATCATGGCTTCCATCAATAGGCCCTTTATATCACTCCACATAGCAGCTGCTTACATGTGGACACAGCTTTTGCTTTTGTGTGAAGTGGCTCACAGTGTCAGTGTGGATTATTTTCTCTATCAGAAAAATTGTGCTGGTGTGGAGAAAATTGCCCCAATGAGCTTAAAAAGGGGGGAGGGGAGAAAGAAAAAATTATCCACCCCCCTCACACATACATACACATTGTTTATCGTGTGAGAACATCTGTCTTGTGTTTCCCTCCACTCCCATCATCCCCAGCAATCAAAGGTTCAAATCTGATTTAAATATAGTTTTGTTCCTACACTGCCAGCTGGCATCAGAAATGATTTCAAGGCAAAATGGGGTCATGTTCAACATTATAGATACTATAATCTGACATAATTAGACTTCTTTGCTCACTTTGTATCACTTCAACTGTGATCTTTCAAAACTGCGGAAATTGAGTTTGTAATGTTCTTCCTACATTTCAAACTATTGTCTCCTAATCAAAGAATGCTAAGGGAAGAAAATGAACATTTATGTTGACATCTCAGGTTCAAAAATTGATTTCTCTTGCCTCCCTTTCTCCATCCCTCATAGCACACATGCCCTCTGTTTGATTAATGCGATTGCTGAATTTACTTCCACCAGGCTCTAGAGAATAAGATTTTAAAGATGTCTAAAACTGAATGTGAGTTTCTTTGAAATACAGTTTGCTTGATCTACATTTCCAAGTCTGCTCTTTATAGATGTCAGGAACATGAGGAGGGTGTGAGCAAAGCGGCATTAGGGAGACAAAGAAAGAGCAATAGTACTTTAATTTCTGCTGCTTGTATTCAGTAATTCTGCTTTATATGATGAGTGACAGTTGTCACTACTGATGTCAAGGGACAGGAATAATCCTAAAATTAAGACAATGTTGCAGTATCAGATGGGTATACAGAAATTTAAAAGAGTGTGAAAGATTAGTTATCTGTTATCATGCCTTAACCATCCCTTTGTTCATGTGATCAAGGCAACTGAAAAGTAATGTGTGGGATTTCACTCCTTCTGCATTTCAAAAGAGCATTAAAAGCCAAAGATATAATTCTAATCTGCAGTAAAGACCCTGAGAATGCTCTGAGAATGACATTTGATATGAAAGATGTAAGGCAGTGGAAATCCTCTCATGAGCAGCCTTTTGCAGAGTTACAAATAAAATGCACCGTTTTAACATGTTTTACCTCAGCAACTCTCAAATGTTAGGCATGGACACTTTCCTAACTCAGGAAAGTCAACAGCTTAAGAGACCATAACATGAAGATACCTGTTATACCTGGGAAAGCCCAGCTGCTTGAAGCCTCTATTGGTATAACTGGCATCTTGACTATATCAAGTGCAAGCCAGGTCTTTGAAGGCCCTTGGGCAAGACACCCTCAGTGGCTCCCCTCCCTTAGTGAGTCTATGTCCTCCTCACTGCCATTGTCACCAGCTACAATTGCTTTTCATTGTCTCCCTCATCAATGCTACCAATCTCTTGCTTAAAAAAACACCCTTTAGTACTGGTTACATTCAACAAGTATTACATCATATATATACATTTGCTTTCGATACAGGTTCCCACCTGGATTTAATATTGTTAATCATTAACTTATTTAAGATGCTAAGTTTCCTTCCCCCCTTTTTTTTTTAAAACAAAAACAAAAACCCTAGATCACGCTTTTGCAGCTCATATTTTCTGGACAAATCTGTCAATGTTGGTTTCTCTCACTCTCATTTCTTTCCAAACTTAAATTCAGTTCATCTCAAACTTTTGAGAATTTCTCCAGTCTTAAATTCAGATCATCCCAAATGCTGAGATAGTTTTTTTAAAGTTCGCCTGAAAACATGTAAAGCATTTTGTGTACATTCCTCCTAATGCATGCATTTTAATGCATTTTGCCTAATATAAAATTTTTGAAGCACTTTTCCTAATATGAGGCATTTTAATGTTTTCCCCTAAAATATATGCATGTTAGTATGCATATTTTGATTGCAAAATTAGCAAAGGATAATTGTAGTTTGATTCGCATCATGGTTTAAAAGTTCCAGACCACGTTTTAGTGGCTTAAATGCAAAGTGAATGAATTTTCCCCCATCCCTATTTGAAATCATTATACTTAAGTTAGACGTGACTTACTTGTCCCACTGATTTCGGTGGGTCTGTTCTTAGTGTGACTAACCCAAAGTATTTCCACGTTTCTCTCTGCTTCTGTAATGTGGGTCCCCAGATGTTGTTGGACTCTCATCACCTCTGGCAATTGGCCGTGCTGGCTGGGGATGGTGGGAATTGTAATCCAATAGCATCTGGGGACTCAAGGTTGGAACCATGTACATTGATGGTGCTATATAAATAATAATAATAGGACAACTTACTTGAGCTCTGAAATCACAAAATTGTGCCCCTTCCATCCTTTCCCCACACCATCAACTTTCATTCTCTGTGCGTGTGAGAAAAAGGAGATGTACACTGAGTTTGGGATTCAGGTAAGTTGTCCTAAATAGTACTGACAGGAATGATGGAATTAAATGCACACCCCTGCCAATGTTGGCAGTAGCCACACAGTTAACGTAACGTGCAGTTCTAGCCTTGCCTAGCCTTGCTGAAGTATGATCCAAATGCCTGGCAAGAGCAGAATTAATTGGTCGGCTGTCAGAGACAAGTCCCATCATTCTGGGGTGACACAAGGCACAAAGACAGTACATCACAGGGAACAGTAGCCTGGATTGAAAGGCAAAGGCTTCTTCTTATGAGAATACGGTATCATCAATGAGAGAAAAAGCTGAGACGTGATAAATTTATGACTATCTAATTACCACTTGGTAATATGAATTGGCCTTTCATGGGCCAAAAAAAAAATGCCCTAAGCAGTTGTAAAAACTAAATAGTTTGAGCAGAGTGAGGAGAGAGAGCACTCTATGAAATATGTTAGCTGTTAACTCAAAAGGGAGACTCATACAGGAACTTTGTAACCAGGAGGCGTCTCGAAGCTTTAAAGGAGAATTCACTGTTCATCCGAATTCTAGTGATAGGAAACATCTTTTGCTTTTGGCACAAAAGAGGTTATTTTCTCTGTGTTTTACACAACACCATGCACACACTATATTTAAACTGTTGGGAGGGAGGTTAAAAGAATACTGACAAATGACTCTTCATGCCATTTGGAATGAACATAAAGATGTCTCCTGGCATGGCTGCAGAGGAGATTTCCAGGTCTCCATATGGTTATTCTCCTGGCTTGAGTCTGCATAGGACAGATGCACAACATATGGAAAATCATATTTTAAAAGGGGGGGAAGCAATAAAGGAGGAAGCTCCGGGAATCACTGATATCAGTGCTATGCAAATAGACTGTTAGACTTCTTGAACTATGAAGCCTTAACCCACAACTTTTTGATTTCTTCTAAAATAATAATAATAATGGCTGCTTGCTGGAGATAAACAGGCTGCCAAAGTCCTGCTGCTTCGCATATATTTGTCCATAAAGTGAAAGAAAGAGTCATTGCTGATTCTGCTTTTCTTTTATTTTCCCTCCCCCCCTCAGTAGAGGCAGAAGGAATACAGATTGCATTTCCCATTCAAAGTATATTAAATCTTCATTTAGGGTTAGTATCGAACGGTCACAAAGAGGACGGCTTCTCGGGGAATGGCACTTCTTTATTGCCCCTCGACAATGTGCCTGCATTTGACAAGGTTGTCTGATAGCAAAAAAATACGATTTCCAGCTCATCGTAAGTTCCAGCGAATGCAGCCACTGTGACCTTCCAAAGTTAGGTGCCTACATGTCTTTTGCAGGCCTTCGTCCCAGGTGACATCTACACTGTGAACCACCTAGTTCTTTTGCAGCATCTGTGGAGTTCAAGTGATCCCTACCCACTTCAGAAATGCAAAGCTAATGACGATTATGAGAGGATTTCGTGAGCCCTTACACAGCTGGTGCTTCAGAATGTTTGTGAGTTGCTGAATTCCATCCATTTGCAAAAAGGATCAGACAAAACTCTTCTGTGCCTTGCTGAACAGGATCCTGTATGGTTAATTAAACCTTCTCATTCATTAACAGTTGCTAATTTGTAGGAATGGCAACAAAGCAAAGGCATGCACAGTACATTTCATTAGGGTGTGCACCCAGGGATTTTTTTAAAAAGCAAATATGTATTGAATACCCAATCATAAAGGACATTATTTTTATTCATTTATTTATTAAACACTGTAGGCACTGATCCCCTACTCTGCGTTCAGCTTGCCTGACCACAAGAAGGCCACTGCAGGTAAGGGAGGGAATGAGGAGACACTCCCCAAGCCTCAGCATTGGTGGGGTTTTGTGGTGACACTGGTCGGAGGAGGGGCTTACAACCTGATATTAGCCTTCGGGAGCCCTCCTCCTAGCTGCTTTAAAGAGCAGATCCCAGCAGAGAGGCACCCAGCAGAGCGATTCCTTTTCATTCCTGCTGCCAGGAACAATGATGATCTTCAGAGGCAGCAGTTCTTCAGTGCAGTGGCAGAGCAGCTGGAGGGCAGCCAGACGACCGTTCCTGCTGCTTCTGGATCCTCCTCTGGATCCCTATTCAATCCCCCCTCAATTCAGCATTTATTGCTTGAGACATTAGGGTGTGCCTGGGCACACCTGGCACACCCCTTGGCAATGCCTATGCAGCAGAGTGAATTGACTTCCTTCAGGTGGCACCATGTGGTGGATGGGAGATAAATGAAAGCAGGGATAAATATATCAATGGTGCAACAAGAGTTTGTCCTAGCTGGATTGGGGGCAACATTTGAGCTCTGCTTCAGGTAGCAAAATCTCTTGGTCCAGCACTACCAATTTCATCTGCTACTTGAAGCTATAACTTTGGCATTTCTGGACTATTTGCATGTGGACATGATTGTATGTGTGCATGGGTGTTGTTGGTTTCAGGAGTTATCCTGAAGCAGAGCACTAAAGATGGAGTGGAGAAGATCTCTTGGAGGGATGCTTTCTAGATTGGGGCAGTGACTCTACTCTGCATCTCAGTCCTGTCAGGGCCCAAAGAAGTAAACAAAATCAGTTTTCAAAGTTAGGGATGCATTATTGTGATACAATGTAATCCATCAATTCAGCTTCAACATGGCTTAGTCACTAATAATCAATGCTGAATAATGGGGAATCTAGACCAGATACCCTGGGGATCTGAAACATTCGATCGAACGAGTTAAAAAAAACAACTTCTACGATAAGCAAAGCATATTCTCCAACAAGAAGCAGTGTTGGAGAATATGCTGTTATGTAGCCTAGTGCTGCTTTAGGATTAGCACTGCTTGGCTGTGTCCTTATGTTATTGCAAAAATAACACCAATCTTCAGTACTTTCTCCTTATAATGAGACTGACTGTGTTGAATTGGAACTTTCAACAACTAAGGCGAATGGGTGAATTGGAGAACATGAAATAATATGTAACTGGATGAAGAGCTAAAACTACATGCAATTCCAAAAGCTTGATTAATAGTACTGGAAGACTTGAGAAAGATGAGGAGGAAGAAATCCAGGTTAATACTTTAGAAGTTGAGATACATCTTGGAAAATGCAGGGAGGGGAGAGACCAAATGTGATAGGGCAAAAGCTAAACTAATGAAATAACAGGGACTATCCAGATATATTGCTGCTTGTAGTGTATTGGTGATAATTCCACAACTAATACACAATACAGTTGCTCAGAGAGTACAATTTAACATGGAAACAGGTTAAAGCAACAGAAATAATTACAGATCAGTTTTTATCAGAATCTGCTAGAATGCAGCAGCCCTTTTTTAAAAAAGAAAAAAGTCTCTGTAGGTGTATCAAAACAGTTTTTTTAAAAAAGGCAATTTCAAAGGTGACTTAATTTGGTTTAATAAAATGTAGGTTAAGGCAATCTCCTCTTTCACTTTTGGAGACCTAGATTTAAAGAAGGCTTCAGGTAAAAGAACTCTGGTTAATTTGAGGTTAGTCTCTAATGACGATTATTCTGCTTCACAAAACCACCTTCATTTAATTAGAGAATGCCTCACTTTGGAAGAGGAATTATGAGAGTGGATATTGTCTGAAGTGCCTTTAGGACAAATTTGTAATGGGACGGCTGTTTTACTCCTGTAGTGACACTTTAAAACAATTCTTTGTTGTTGTTTCAGCAAAAGAAAGGGAATGGAAAGTAGTTTACATAAAAAAGGGGGGAGTAGTATGAAAGCTTATTAAAACCTGTATCATCAGACACATGTATGGTGACTTTGGATATGGAATTGTAGTATATTTTGTGCAATACTACATGTTTTTAATGGTGATGGTACCCAATGATAGCTTACTGTATTACAGTAATACTAACCAAAACTTTAGCAATTATTTGTCAATGAATAAACATGCTACTCTTCTGTGGCATATCCTTGGAAAATACCAATACTCTGGCTGTGTTCTAAGGTTGCAGTCCTAAACACAATTACTGAGGAGGAAGGCCCACTGAACACAATGGAATTTACTTCTAAGTAAGTTTATGTGGAATGAAACTGTAATCATTTGGCTGATTACATATTACAGCAACCAAACAGAGGCTGGTTTAAAATATTCAGTGTGGCTTCTGAAAGGAAAAAAAAGTTGTTTTGATTCATTCTGAGCAAACTCTCTAATATAAAGTGCTACATACGCAGAGAAACCAATGGATTGGGGTAAAATATCTGTTCCTCTATGTAGGAGCTTAAACGGGCAACAATATATAACCTCATCACACACACACATTCTGATGGGCTTATACATTATATATTAAAGGATTGTAAGCCTATGCGGCAGGGTCTTGCTATTTACTGTGTAATCTGTACAGCACCATGTACATTGATGGTGCTATATAAATAAATAAATAATAATAATAATAATAATAATAATAATAATAATAATAATAATAATAATAATAATAATATTAAATGCCCCTATCTATTGCATAGTAAAGGGGAGAATATATCTATATCTGTATCTCTTTGCTTCCTTTCCTATGCCATGATAGGGGCATTATGAATTATTCTGTTCTAATCTACAAACTGTACTGAGCCTGTGGCTCATTGTTTTTGTGAGTCATTGCATGTTGCACAACCTTCTTGACTTACACTGATCTCTAGAGCATAATGTTGGGATGTGCAAGAAAAGCAGAAGAAAGGCAGGAGGAAGAACATAAATGAAAATTGGGCTGAAAGAAGCTGACCTAGAGCCAAACGCCTCTAAATGGTAGGAATAATGCTTCTGAATGGTAGAAATAATAGCATTATTCCAAAGAAAATGCAAGGGCACTGTGGACTGGGCAGAGCTTTGGCCTTCTCCTGGGATAAAGCACCTCAACAGGCTCTGTCTATGCCTTTTATTTATTCATTACATTTATCTTCCATCCTCTACCTTTGAAAAGGTGCCCAAGGCAGCTAACAATCCGTAAAATCATCAAAGAACATAAACATAATTCAATCCACCATAAAACCAACAAGAGTCATAATAACAAAATCTAGCAGCAGATAAAAGAATAAGCTGCAGCACCATAAAATGCTACCCCCCACACCCTGTGCATGCCTTCAAAGCTCACTGCAACTTGCCTTTAAAGCACTTCTAGGCAATCATTTTTGTAGATGACTGCTAACCAATTTGTTCTTTGTTTACTACAGATTGTTCTGCGCAACCTGTACATGGAAAATCCTACTGCTGGTCCAAGTAGACTATTAAAAGTGGCATCAACATGGGTAGTACAGCAACCATAGCACCCAAACCAACCCACCAATCGATTTGGCCTCTCTTCTGCAATGTAGTTGCTCACCAGTTCCTTATGAATGGTATTATCTCTATGGAATTCTGTTGTCTGGAGACATCTCGAATGTTTGCGGCTCCTGCTGTAAGTAATTTAGTTAAGACCACAAAAAACAAAACAAAAAAGACGTTGGCAGAACTGAGTATTGAACACAGATGGTTTGTGTGCTAGCCACCCAATTCTGTCTTTTGAAGACAACATTACCATTTGCTTTCTGCAGTGTTTGTCCCTGTAAAGTATACCAGCTGAAGGGCTTGCTGAAAACAAACTAATTGGAGAATGCCACACATCCCATTTATTTAATTTAAAAGGATACTTTATTACACCAATAAAAATATTACATACAACATTACTGCTTAATCTTTGACTAACCAACTTTATTAAGACCTCAGTATTTTCAGCTGTGTTTTATTATTTCTGTTGCTAGTTATTACTTAGGAGCAAAATCAAGCCCAAGTGGCAAAAAACAGAGCCAGAATGAAGTCCATGTGTGAATTTGGAAGAAGGGTGAAGCAGATCGTCCTTAAAGTTTGGCCAGCAGTCTCATGATAGCAACAATGCATGCTGAAATCCAGGTTATCTTGCTGAGGAATTCTCTTGACCTAGAATATCAGTACTTGCAGGGCAAACCTATACATCCCTCCCCAGGAAAAAGTCCCATTGAGTTCAAGGGGGCTTACTCCTATGTAACTGGGTAGAAAATTGCAGCCTAAAATATATAAAATGTACTCTGCATTTAGAATCTTTTTAGTTTGCGTGAACCATATAAGGTATTTCATTAATTTCCTTTTTAATTTTGGTTGCTCGGTATGTTATTATACCATGATGATGATGATGATGATGATTATCAAATAAATTTTGTTATTTATACTTTGTTGAATGTGACAGCCTGTTCAGCAAGACTCTCAGTCCTTTGGTTAAGAAAAATGAAAATACCTCACCTGAAGCAGAAAATGCTAACGTTCAGAAGGGAAAACAGTGGCCTTGATCCAAAGATCCTTATACACAATTGCTGGCCTCACACATCCAACATTTGAACCAGTCCCTGTAGCTGTTACTACTGAGATGCTCAGCCATGATGGCTTTTACATGTGTGTCTTGGGGAGGGGGCATCACTGTAGAACCAGATTTATAAGTTTATGACCTGTGTGTTTTCTACCCTAATTAAATTAACAGGTGTTAATTTCTGCAACTTTGCAAAGCATGGGAACTGGTAGATGCTTTCCTACCAGTCAAGCCTCCGTCCTAGTTAAGCAACTCACAAGGTAACTTAAAACTGGCTAGAGGCTGGCGGAAGGTAGGTGGGGATCACTGAGTTGATCTCAAATGGATCTTTGGGTAGATTGACAAAGGTTTCTGACTCCCAGTTCTTTGACACTAGCAACATCAATATGGCTTTTCCCACCCAGGTTGCTGAAATGAAGAAAACTTGATGTAACCAGGTTACACCCGGCCTGCCCCCTTCAATGTACTTCAGTCATGTCCTTCAGCACATGCTCCCTTGCAAAACAATCCAAGACTAGCCAGACTACCTTCTTATTTGATTCAATATTCCTAAACACAGCTAACAAGGACTGGCAAAAACCTGGATGAAATGCATTCAGATCCTAGGAATTTTTTTAAAAAAAACCATTGGTGTGTATCTTAAGATTCCTCTTGGGGAGACCCTGGAGCAATACTAAGATGTATTTCTGCCTCATAGATGCAAGGAGCTGCTAGAAAACAGAAGAAAGTTGGAAATTGAAGAGCATATGATACCATTCCTCAGAGTATTCAGGCCTTAGCTAGACCTAAGGTTT
The DNA here is from genome assembly GCF_023053635.1 of Elgaria multicarinata webbii. Classification (NCBI taxonomy): domain Eukaryota; kingdom Metazoa; phylum Chordata; class Lepidosauria; order Squamata; family Anguidae; genus Elgaria; species Elgaria multicarinata. The sequence continues at coordinate 53,865,574 of NC_086171.1, forward strand.
ATCCCAGGATCGTCCTGGGGTCATCCCTGTTCATGAAAATGACACACAGGGGACCCCGGGAGCAGGCAGGGACAACCCCGGGATAAACCTTAGGTCTAGCTAATGCCTCTGTCTCCCAAGTTACTTCACCTTCTCCCCATCTCTTGTTCTTGACTTTTTACAGAATTAATATAGATGCTATCAAAACTTTTGTATTTTTTTAAACACTCCAATTTCTTAGCTTGCATCTTGTACAGAAATTAGAGCTCTGTGCACATGGCCTCTCAAAATTGGGGACAGAGAAATTGGGTGAACAATTTCACCCAATTTCTCCAGGGGAGGAGAAATTCTCCAACAGTTTCTCAATGTTGAGCTCAACATTGCAAAGTGTTGTAGCACAGTTTTTCGGTTTTTCTAAGACTTTTTGTTGTTGTTTATTTTTGTTTTGTGGCAAGTGGGAACAACACCAACTGTGTTGGCAGCCTATCCCATTTTCCATCCTCCACAATGCAAGTGTGAGGAAGGAAGTGTTATGTTCAGCTCCAGGGCAGAGGTGATGCTACTGTTGTGCCAAAACCTGTCCTGCAATTCCCTGGAAGTTTTCTTCCTTAGTGAAAGCAGCTTCCTTTTTCTTCCTCATTCTCAGGTCTTTTAATGATTTATTTTTAATGTCTTTTGTTGGAATTTTTTAGCTCACCTAATCATTGAAAAGTCACCAAGGGTGATGGGGTGTTTTATCTATTATACATTTCTGCATTGCTCTGCAGCATCCCGGGCTGCCTGTACTTCCTACAGGAGGAATTTCTTTTTTAAATCAGTTTCTCTTCTATCGAAGTGAATGAGGATAATTGAAAAAACCTGGAAGGAAGTTTTGGCACAGCACTAACAGAAATCACACTGAGCAAGGTTGCAACACAAACTTGGTTTATTTTTTAAAATTTCTTTCAATACACCTTGTCCTTCTCTCTCATTTCTTTCTCCTGTCCTCCCTTTCCTCTTTGGTATTTTTTCCCCATTGAGCATAAACTTTCAAGATTCAAACACACACACAAAAGGAAGAGAATGGGCTTCAGCTCATAGAACATGACTAGCAGATTTCTGCACAGTCAAACTAGATGCTGACATCTCCTTCAAGAGATGCTGAATACCTAGCAACAAACTATAACATGGGCAAAACAGGTTAAAGATATCCTTTTTTAAAAAAAAAATGTTGGTAATAAAGGCTATTACTTTGGACAATTCCATACAAAATTATGAAGCAGTTACATGTTTCGTCTACATTTATTTCTCACCAATTTATGTGAGAAGATGGTGCAATGTAAAAGGAACAATGTACACATTAAAGGTGCAATCCTATGCATGGCTGATTGGGGAATGCTGGGTGTTGTAGGACTTTTCTTTCTGTATAAAAACGCATAGGGTTTCACGCTAACAGATGTGCACCGATGTGCTCCCAGTGCCGTGCTGGCAGTAGGCAACATGCTGTCCTGCACTGATGATGGACTGTTTTGTACATTTTGTACAAATACTGTTTTGTACATTTCCTCCAGTGTTCAATAAAAGACATATATAGTTATTCACTTTGTGTGTGTTTTACCACCTTAGACCACAAAATCAAGAGAATGAACTGGGATATGGATGCTCTATCTGGTGAAGCAGACTAAGGGGCTGTCTATATGTGGAAAAAGCCCTGGGGTGGCTCCGCAGTTTTGCTGTGTTGCTTATATTATGCAGCAGCCACTGTGGAACCATCCTGAGACTTTACCCAAAGCTCTGAAGTAAAAAAGTCAGGGACTTACCCCGTCTTTTCTCTCCGGAGCAAGGCAAGGATGGTGCAACCGCCATCTATTGCTGCTCCGGAGTGAGGCGGAGGTGTGGCCAGGTGGATGGTGACCCCAATTGGTTGTTGTCTGCCTGGGCAGAGGGGCAGGGCGGGGAATCAAATGGCTACCAGAACATCCCCTCGCTGCCTTCGGTGTGTGGGGAAGAGTCTCCCTTTTGCTGGGGGGGGGGGGAAGAGTCCTCTGTTCCCTTGACTTCAATTCCCATGAGGTAAGGGGGAATAAGCCAAGGAGGGATGGGTGGCAACAGCAGTGGCACCCTGAGGGTGTGTGTATGTGTGTGCATGTGTGTACGTTTGGGCCTTCTATTATGCAGATTGAGGAATCAGGCACAGGCACAGATTTTGGGTATCATGAAAGGGTAGCGAATTGCGAACTATTTACTTCAGTGTTGTATTTTTATGGCCAGAAATGGGGAGAGGTTTTGTGGGATCTTTTGCCTCATGTGCCAAAATAACTTCACTTGTTTGATACTATTGGGTGGGTGTGTGACCATTTGTCATTCTGCCTGGGGAAACAAAATGTATTGGGCAATTTGGTCTCTCTCTCTCTCTCTCTCTCTCTCTGTGTGTGTGTGTGTGTGTGTGTGTGTGTGTGTGTGTGTGTGTGTAAGAGAGAGGGAGGGGGGAGAGAGAGAGAGAGAGAGAGAGAGAGAGAGAGAGAGAGAGAGAGAGAGAGAGAGAGAGAGAGAGAGAGAGAGAGAGAGAGAGAGAGAGAGAGAATTAATTCATATTGACCAAGTTATTTTTGTTTCTATTCCCAAACGGTAAATTGTGGGAATATTTTCAACATGCTTAATTCTTTGATTATATATAAACCATGTTGTAACTTGAGTTGTAGTCTGTGGCTTTGCTCATTTCCTCGAGTAATCAGTTTTTTGTGTATTTTGAGAGCTCACCATGAATTTATTTAATTTCAGTCCCTATTTTGGGTTACTTGTTTGAGGGATCTCTGCATTTGATTGAGATTTCTGCTGTGGATTCACTTGTCAACAACAGGGTTGTATTCCAGAGTTGTCATAAGCCCCCTGTCATTTTTACACCCCTCTCCCCCCACACCTCTAGATAACATGAGGGTGGCAATAGATTAATACCTTGGAGCTTTAGTACAGGCACCATCTCTGGTCTAAAATCTGGGAACTCAGAGCATCATCAGACGAGTGTTTTATCTCATGCTCCTTACTGTCCACTCACAGTTTAAAAATGCCCACTGAATGGGTCACCTGGCCGTTGTTTACTTCCTCTTTCTTCCCCTGTGTGAAGAAAAAGGAAGTATCATGGGACAGAAGCAGGGGGAAAGTGGCGGTAAGGAAACACAATTCCCCCCGCCCATCTAATGACGCTCTCAATTTTTATCACCCAACAGTGAATCCACGGTGTGACCTGCGAAGAGCAGACATTCTTTGTTTCCTTTCCAGTTATCACTTCACTTATCTATCAGTGAGCCATACCTAGGCAGACAGAGAACAGCAACTCAAAATAAGAATATTATTTAAACATGTAATTCTGTTCCCAGAAATTCTTTTTTTTTTTTAAATTTCAGATCACAAAATAAGTACCTTTCCAGGTTCACTTTTTTTTGAAAAAAGAACTTCTAGAAGGATCCATTTGCAGAGCTGTTCTTGTGTACGTTAAATCATAGGCCAAGACTGTGATGAGTCCGTTTATACATGTTTACTTCATAAGTTACTTGACTAAATTTAAATGGAGTTTAAAAATGTGGTTCTCCTACTCATTCCTCCTTTAACTGAAAAAGGGGCCTTTTTTCCACAGCCCCCAAAATAGCCTTTTCTAAATAGAGCTTCTATTCCTTTCAAGACTCTGAGAAAGATATTATTCATTCCAAGGTATTTATAAGCCACTTTTTAGGGTTATGCACTCACAAAGCAGTGTACAAAACAAGGAATGATACAAGAAATAATTAATATAATAAACAACAGTAGTTAGTTAATGTGAGAAAGCTCCTCTGAAGCATACAAGCTAGTTATGATCTTAGTCAAAGGCAGTGGTAAAACGTCTTCAGGCCTATTTAACAGATTGTACTGAAGGAGAGAGGTACAGTTAGTTGGAAAGGAGCTCCGTAACCCCTGAGATGGGCCTGTCCCTTGATCATGCCAACCTAAGTTCCCACAGTGGTAGCTTCTCCCCTGTCCCCAAATTGCTATAAGGAGAAGAGAACCACACCCTCCAATTGTAATAATCCAAATTAACTTCTACTGATAAGCTTTTAAATAAAAAGCTAGTGAATTCTTTGACTATTTCTATTCAAGCTTTGAGTCAGAATGTCAATGACAAAAAGGCGACAGAGCTCCTAGGGCCCATGATGAGAGCCAGTTGCAGCAATATTCACAAACTAGTTTCACGTCAAACATTTTAAATCTACAAAACTATCCAGAGGAAGTCATGTTCTCATTTTCCAAATCCACACCTGCAAGAGCCTTGCAATTCAATTTCCATAGACTAGAAGTTGTACGGATGGCCAAAACAACCACTATTTATAGATAAAGTAATTACTTTTGCTAGGACAAACTATTCCCAGTCAACAATTAATAATTTAGGTTTAAATCCTTATTCACTTCAGGCTCCATTAATTTCATTGAAAGTTAATGGAAGTTTTGTCATTGACTTTCAGCAGATTAAGCATGTATTCCTTGATCATGGGCCAATTACCGTGAACTTGGGCTACAATCGTTTTGGTTTTATTTTTAAGTTAAGACATTTTGTCTTGAGGATTTTTCGAGGTTTGGTTACAGGTTGTTCATGAATTGGTCCCTATAATTGCTGCTCATAATTGTCTTCCTTTGGAATTCATGGTATGGACTATGAATACTGAGTTCCTTAGATGGAACTTGGTAAGTCATTGCATAGGAAACCCATCCTTGATCTTAAGAGCAGTGGTATCAGGGCACTAACTCACACTAAATCATTTGCATTGTGGCATACAAATAATTTGCAATAGTTTTCTTATCAAATTTTGTACTGTATGAACAACCTCTTGAGCAGTATCCAACTGTGACATTCCACAAGTGCAAATGCCATTGTTCTAGTGGAAACTAGGTTCTAAACTACATGCAAGAGGAGAATCTAACAAATTTACATCTGCGCAAGTATGGTTGCACAAGCATAATGCACAAGTGCATGTGCAGTGGAAAGATTTGACAGAGCTCTACTAGTGCTATTGGAGTTTGTGACTGACACCATTGTATACTGCCCATTGGATGGAAGTTTAAATAAAATCAGTGGTGCATTTAAATACTTATAAATTTTAATCTGCCATGTTCCCCAAAACACATTGTGTTGTGATTGAGTTTGATCAAGGATCTGCATTCCACAAGAGGAAGAAACCTTCTGCAAGAGGAAGGGCTCTGCTCACAGAAGGTCCCTCCACCTGATTTCGGGAGATCACCCCTTCCCCACACACCACAGATCACCCCATTCAACTGGGGCTCCTGACCTTTGGTGTAGCATTTCAGGGGGCTGAAGGGGCCCAGGGAGGAGGAGGTGGGGAAGTCTACTTCTGAAAGCACAGCTGATCAGTATGAAACTGGATCCAATCTTTTAATAATAATTAAAAATGGTGTTTCCCCCCCAGGTGTCAGGATCTGTCCTGTCCTGCAGCACCATCTGGCGGCTGCTTGCCATATAACCAGCCACAGGGCTTCGCAGGATGCGAGCCCTGGTGATAAAGCCTTGCAGGGTTCAAGCCCAGACCAGCAGGCACTCCCAGGTGGTCTCATACGGAACAGCTGGGAGCTGCCAGGAAAGGCCTATATAAGAGCTGCATTTCACCTTCAGCCTTTGCCACAGCAACACAGTCTCTCATGCTAGCTGCACGTGGTTCCTGATAATCTTTTCCCTCAGATCTTGCCTTGCCAGACCTCTTGCTCATCTCAACCACACCTCTTCCTCTGGCCCCTTTGCTACCTGATACATGCCTGAACCTTGCTTTGCCTTTGACCATCGACTTTTTCCTCTGGCCCTTGTTTGGACTTTGTTCCTCCTGGACTCTGCCTCTTGCCTTGATCCCTGCCCGGACCTGCTTGTTGACTGGACTTCTCTTCTGCCTCTGGCCCCTGCTTGGATTCTGAACCTGTGTTTGACCTTGTGCCTGTTTCCTGGATCGGCCTCCTGCCCTCTGTTGGACTCTGCCACCCGAGACCTGTGCCTCACTCCCAGCTTGTTCCACCGGTATTCCAACCGCCCAAGCCAGTTCCATCTCCATCCATCCCGGCCCCGGCATTCCTGCCTAAGAACCCTGCCGCCCATGCACCAGGCCATAAGATGTTGTTTAAGCCATATTGATAAAATTCCTCTTGTATTGCCTGGAAATTGTATATTTTCAACAGATGTATGTTGATGATCAGAGAATAATCACTAACATATATCTGTTCTAGGTGAGGTTATATTCTACACCCACAATCCAACAAATATGTTAGGTACTCTTTAAGCCTATTAAAATCAGTAAGGTTAAGTGCACCTAATGTGGGTTGGGATCCAGATTTAGGTGCATACAACTAGGGGACACAGTAGCCCCTCCAGCCCTCTGAAAATGCTGTGCAGAGGGCCAGGATATCCAGTTGAATGGGGTGAGCTGTGATGCAGAGGGGAAGGGTGAATCCCTGAAAATGGGACAGAGGCACCTTCCATGATTAGAGCACTTCCATCAACAAAAGGTAGATCATGGATCTAGCCCACCATCCTTATTAATATTTATTGTGCAGCATCAGTGCATTACAGAGTTACATTGCATTATTCATTACAGAATAACAGGTTCCTGCTCTCAAGAAAATTACAAGGGGTTAACAGCAGTGGAAGAATGGGAGAGGCCTAGAACTGAATCCCGAGGGGCTCCAATAGGGAGGGAATGGGTGTGCTTTTCTCCACTGGAAATGGTAAAAATGAGCAATTTGACAGATAGGAGAAGAACTAAAGTTACAAAAGGCATGGACAGAATCAAGCAAGAAAGGCAGCAAACAGGTCAGGGACAAAGAAAGGGGACCTTGGATTTGGCAGTAAGAAGAAAATATATAATCTTAGAAAGGGCACTTTTAGTGGAGAGTGAGGTGTAGGGATTACTGGGATATACCATTTGGTATGACAGTGGGGCAAACAAGTAAAGAGTTGAGGATAAAGAAACTAAAACAAGAGACTGTAGATCAGACCCGTTGCAGAGCCACATAATGGTTGCATTCACACATGTCAAGAAATCATGGTTTGCATTAGGAGACTGAGCTGCAGAAAGCCATGTACCTCCTCCTCTCCTTTCCTGCCACTTCATGAATAAGGGAAGTTTTGAAGCTTCCACTTCCAATTTGTAGCAAGCCATTCTTTGCTTATTTTGTCCAAATGTCGGAAATGATGGCTTATGCATACCGTAGTTTGTAAACAAACCAGGATCCCAAACCATGCTTTCATCCCAAATTGATTGCAAACTCTAGTTTGCACAAACCATAGTTTACCACACTTGGACAAAATGAGCAAAGTGGAAGCTTATTATCTCCCCCACTTGTGCACGAAAGAGGGCAAAAGTAGAGGAGGGAATGTGTGAGCCTCACTGCAGCTCTTTCTTGAAACAACAAACATTGTTTGTTGACACGTCTGAATGAAGATACCAAGGCCAGATTTACACCAAGCAGGATATAACACTTTGAAAGAAGTTTGAAAATGGTATATGCAATGTGTCATGGGCCCCAACCATTTTCAGTGCACTTCAATACTGTTATAAAGCAGTAGTGTAGATCCTGCCCTATTCCCCACTGAAATACAGCCTGTGTTGTTGCTGCTGCTGCTGCTGCTGCTGCTGCTGCTGCTGCTGCTGCTGCTGCTATGTGGAAACCTGACTCATCTTGATTCAGGACATACAGAATGTTGGTGTTGTTTATGTGATTTTATAGAATTTCTAACTGATTGTTTTATGGATATATTTTTTATGGAATGTTACCAATTATGCTGAGCACATAAGCCAAAAATTCAATTACACAATGCAGAAGATAAATGAAGGCAAAAGTACCTTAAAAAATGCAGTCCTTATGTTAGCTGATCATACTTTTTGAAATCCAATATTCTTCAGAATTACTGAGCAAAAATTAAATCTTTTTTCACCTTCAATAGACTTGGAAAAAATATAACCTTGGAACTGGACCCAGCCTCATGAAGCGAGATTAGAAGGGAGGGAATAAGATATTTCCCTGAGGAGGTATAAACAAAATAAAACCCTTAAACCAGAGACTAGATAGAGGAAAAAATGAAATAAGAAAGTGAGAATTAATTTCTTCTAGCCTTTTACACACATTCTTTTATTTTGCAGAGATCTTCTCCAAATCTGAAGCATTAAACCTTTTAAACATGTATTACTATGAGCTTCTCTGTACATAATTCAATGATGTCATATTACTGAAAATGTGAGACCACATCCAAATTGGCAGCAATTTTTAAACAAGTTAGATTGAATCCATACAGCTAATATATATACTCTTCTCTTTCCACTGGCATCTGAAAGATGGTAACATCTGAGAAATCCATTAATGCCTGTATGTAACAGATAATGCAGGTTTAACATTCCTCAGTATATGTGACAGGGGTAAATGTTACATTTTTGGAATTAGATGAAATGCCTTTTTTAAAAAAAATTATATACACACACACACACACCCCACAGAAGAGCCGCTAATGTTGTTTCCCCCCTTGGAGGTACAAACCAATTGTTAGCTCTTAGCTGAGTATTTTGGCTGAGTCTCCTCCAACCTGAAATGTGCTCAATTTAATTAAGTATTCAATACACATTATTTGCAGATTTAGTAGAAAATGGTTCAGTTCAAGCTGTTCCAGAGCTCAACTGTTGTCTTAGTGACAAGAAGACTTATGCTTCTGCGAATGCCTAATGCAGTGAAGGGTTGACAGTTAAACTCAACACATCTGGTAAGGCAGTCTAAATGGCTGCGCCTTATCTCCAGGAAAGCAACAACCGCCTGCAAAGAGAGTCAGAGACTGCATTAAAGTTGCATACTGCGGAAAGCCGCACACAATGAAAACAAAACCCTCACCTAATGAAAGTCATTTCAAGTTCCATTGCAGAGTCAACTCTCTGGGAAGCTTATGGGGAAATATTGCCTCGGCCTTCACAATGCCTGTGAGTACAGCCTGCCTTGGTTTCAGTCCAATGGCAAGAGGTTGGTGTTGTGGAGTTACAGCTATCTGACTGCAGCAAAGGAGTCTGGGTTTGGACTGAAAAACATTAGTAGAGTCATGGGGACTGCTTAAAAGTTCCTCAAACGTCAGTGGCCAACTTGCCAGCCCATCTGTGGTTGGGGAAATTACAGGCAAATGGCCCAGAATGGCTAGGATATAGATGTCTCCCCCCCCACACACACACACAACCTGGTGCTGTCCAGATGTTTTCAATGACAACTCCCAATATCCCTGACCATGACTCATCTTCTCTCCACAGCTGAGGAGAAGAACTGACTAAGCTCTCTCTGTGTGAGGAAGAAGTGTGTGTGTGTTTCAGAATAGATAGAGGCAGACTGGGAATGAGGAAGGGAGTGAATTGTGAATTCTGCAAGTCCTAAAGGACGTGGTGCACCTTTTCCTGGGCATCAGATATAGGGCAGAGGTTGCTTCTTAGGAGCACCATGCTGTCTGCTCCCTCCTATACTCCATTTCAGAAGGGGGCAACCAATTCTCCAGATGTTTTTGGACTACAACTCCCATAAGCTGCAGCTAGCATAGCTAATAGTCAGGGATGAGGGGAGTTGATTCAGGACTGTGGAAAGTGGGGATGTAGGTGCTTCTCTAGGAGCAGCAAATGGCACCTTCAGGTGCAAATAATAGTGTGCAGACTACTGTATAGCAGCCAAATGGTGTGGGAAATCATAGAATAGTAGAGTTGGGAGGGGCCCATAAGGCCATTGAGTCCAACCCCCTGCTCAATGCAGGAATCCACCCTAAAGCATACCTGACAGATGGTTGTCCAGCTGCCTCTTGAATGCCTCTAGGGTGGGAGAGCTCATTATGTCCCTAGGTAACTGGTTCCATTGTCATACTGTTCTGTCAGGAAGTTTTTCCTGATGTCCAGCCTCCTCCCTCATGCAGCTCCTATTTCAGGGCAGTGGGCAGGGGAAGGGCCGAGATGGGCAATCATGTGACAAATATACGATCTATGAGACTTGCTCCTAGGTCAGTTTGTATAGTATTGCATTCTTAGTAGATATTAGAGTTGTACACCCCATTGAGTTCAATGGCACTTCTAAATAATATCCCTAAGCTCTTCGGATGTTCTAATATTGACTTGAAACTTGCTTCCTACCAAGTAGATCTTCCTTATCAGAATTAATTTGCAATACTTCAGTAAACCTTGCATGAACTGTTGGCTTGAACTTGCAGCCCACTATTTTCAAAGCATATTTTGTTTATCTTAGGCACAATCCTATGCATGTTCAGACAGGAAAAAAGTCTTACAAATCCCAGCATGCCCCCACCAGTGATACTGGCTGGAGATTTAATCTTGCTTCTGGGAGTTGTAGGACTTTTTTCTGTTTAAATATGCATAGGATTGCACCCTTAATGGCCCATAGTTTTATTGAGCAAACTCTAGTGAAAACATAAGCACTTATTGTACAATCAGAAATAACCACTGATCACCTGTAAAAAAAAACCCTGAATCATTCTTTGAAAAATTTCGATATATGGATTTAGAACATAGGTGTCACAAACCCTATTAGAACTGCCAAAAATGTCAAAAAGTATGTAAAGAATCATACTGATGAGAAAGGTGATGACAGGCTTTTGAAAATGCATTACTCTTCATGACTACAAAAATTAATGGGAATATGCTGGTTGAATGAATGCCAGTTGCCAAGGAAACTAAAGCAGCCTACATCCCAGAAAGTTTTTGGCATCCAATGTAATTATTTTATATGTTTGCTTTTCTTGTGTCATATAAACTATATCGTTTGCAAAATATACTCTCCATTAAACAATGTTCCAGGGCATTTAAACAATTTTTCCCTTCTTCAATTTCTTAATATGAGTGTCTCTAAATTTAATGAGGTGTGTTAATCTCGCAATGTGTGCAACATCCCATATTTCCGCTAATCAAGATGCTACTGGGTTTGGTTTCCAAAATATCATGATTCACACTTTTTCTTATGCAAGGAAACTAAAGACACAAGTCTTTTCTTGTTTCTTACAAAGTGTCTTCAAATTAGTGTTTCAAACCAGAGTATGGGGAGAAAACCTTGGGGCGGGGGGACTTAGTGAAACCAACAACCTGAACTCACAATATTAGCCAAATCATGTCTCTATCCTTCTAAAAATGGTAACAAAGGCTGCTGTAAAAAAGTAAGGAGGACAAGACCACCTAGGGCCTCCTGCTTTAAAGGATCCAATAATATATTTTGGGTTTATCATTTACCATTTCCAAACATTAATTGTGGGTTTTGGTGCTTTGGTGATAACCAAGACCCTCTACAAATGTGGAAAAAGAATAAAGACCTCCTTTTGTATATTTTATTGCTGTAAGGCACTTTGGGAGGGGTTCTGCCCTGAAAGGTGGCCAAGAAATATTTTAAATAAGTAAATAAAAGAAATAGTGAAGAAATAAAACATAAAGTCACTTGGGTGAGCTGGTGAAGATTATGATTAAGAATTAGGGATGTGCTCCGCTTCTAATCGGACCGGTGAATTAGAAGCGGAGCGGGGGGCTTTGCCTGCCCTTAAGGTGGAGGCGAAGAGGATTGGGGGGCCGGCGGAGTGTGGCGAAGAGGATCGAGGTGAAGGCGGATCCTTCGCCTCAATCCAGAGCTCCGCCGGAAAGGTAAGTGGGGTTTACCGTGGATTCCTGCAGACTTCCTGGTTGAACCGCGGGCTCAATTGAAGAAGCCGACGGACCGCGGACGGACCCTCCCCCTTGGTCCCTTACTGGGCTCTGCCGCCGTCGCCGCATGGGCGGCGACAGGGCCCAATAAAAAAAACCCGCCCTCCTCTCCCGGCCTTACCTGGCGCCACTCCCCTCCACTGTGGAGCTCCTATTCGGAGCCGGAGCTCCGCGGCGGAGCGGCACGGAGCAGAGCGGGCCGATCTGAAATTTTCGGATCAGCCCGCAGGGCAGAGCGGGGGGTCTGTGCACACCCCTACTAAGAATAAGATTCAGACAACATTAGGGTGACCGTATGAAAAGGAGAACAGGGCTCCTGTATCTTTAACAGTTGTATTGGGAAAGGATTTTCAGCAGGTGTCATTTGTATGCATGTAGCAGCTAGTGAAATTCCTTCTTCATCATAACAGTTAAGGCTACAGGAGACCTGCCCTATTTTGTATCTGGTCACTGTAGTATAGCTCCTGCATCTTTAACTGCACTTATCCCTAATATGCACTTTCTTTCTTCTTGAAGGACAGCATCGCAAAATTCAGACAAGTGCAAATCATGACAGTAAACCATTTTGGTTCATGTGTGAAGAATGTGGATAGGGAGACATTTTTCTTTGGGCTCATCTACATCATGCAGGATATTCCACTACAAAAGTGGTATGAAAGCAGTATATAAAAGGCAGGAGCAACACTATTACTTTATAGAGGTATTCAGCTGCACTGCAGGATCTACACTACTGGTTTATAGTGGTACTGAAGTGCACTGACAACTGTTGGGGTTCATGACACATCTACACCAAGCAGGATATAACACTATCAAAGTGGTATGAAAGCGGTATATGGTATGTGTCAATGGGCCCCAACAGTTGTCAGTGCACTTCAATACTGCTATAAAGCAGTATTGTGGCTCCTGCCTTTTATGTACCACTTTCATAGTGAAATATCCTGCTTGGTGTAGATTAGGCCTTCATCTCCCATAATACTGGAACCTGGGGTAATCCCATGAAGCTGATTGGTGGGAGATTCAGGACCAATAAAAGGAAGGGGCTTTTTTACACAATGCATAGTTTAACTATGGAACTCACTGCCACAGGATGTAGTGATGACCACCAATTTGAATGGCTTTAAAAGGGGATTGGATAAATTCCTGGAGTAGAAGGCTGTCAATGGCTACTTGACGGCTATGTGCTACATCCAGTATCTGAGGCCTATATGCACCGGTTACTGGAGAACATGGGTAGCAGGGTGCTGTAGCACTGTGGGCTCATCTACACCAAGCAGGATATTCCACTATGAAAGTGGTATGAAAGCAGTATATAAAAGGCTGGAGCCACTCTACTGCTTTATAGCGGTATTGAAGTGCACTGACAACTGTTGGGTCCCATTGACACATACCATATACTGCTTTCATAGTGTTATATCCTCCTTGGTGTAGATGTGTCATGGGCCCCAACAGTTGTCAGTGTACTTCAGTACCACTATAAACCAGTAGTGTGGCTCCTGCCTTTTATATACCGCTTTCATAGTGGAATATCCTGCTTGGTGTAGATGAACCCTATATCCTGCTTTGTTGGGCCCTGGCCGATAGCTCGTTGGCCACTGTGTGGACAGACTGCTGGACTGGATGGGCCCTTGGTCTGATCCAGCATGGCTGTTCTTATGTGTTGGTTTGAGAAGGGCAGGCTCTACACTCCTGCTTTTAAATGATTTATAACAGTTTTGACAACTGTTGGGGCCCAGGACACACTCCATGTGCAGTATTCGGAACATTTTTGAAGTGTTTTAACCTGCTTGTTGTAGATCTAACCAAGGTGGGTTTGAATTAAAATGTGAACCCATTTAATTTCTCTACTATCCCTACTTAACACAAAGATTATTCAACTAATTTGAGGTATCTTAAAGTAGCCTGAATGGTGATAGCCTGGAGCAATTGTTGTGCATGTTGGCCCTTTTTATTGCACTGGGCACTTCTAGTTAATTGGAAGAAAGCAGGAATGTAGACCTATTGAAGAGTCTATTGAATGTTCCACTGTATGTCTCATTGATCAACTAAGCCTTGTCCAGATTCAGAAAAGAAATTACTGGGATTTGTAATCGGTTTCACTAACCCTGGTCCAGTGGGGAAATCATGTTAGCTGCTATGGGAGTTCTCATGTGGACAGTCTCCTGAACGCCAGCACTATTTTATTATCAGCAGAGTATTGATTGGGCTTGCTCTTAGCAGAGAAGGACAGCGTAGAATTGAAACCATATCTGCAGCTGGCACCCTATCTACACTACAATACTGTCAGCACTACAGCAACCAAGATTGTTTAAATAGAATTTTTTTAAAAAGCCTTTTGGAAACGAGAGCTTAGGAATCCTGAATTATGCTACATAAAAATAAAACAGCAGTGTAGCGAGCAAGAAATATTGCTTTTCTAATCCTATTGGGGTGAGGAACTTTATGCAACCAGCATAAATAGCTAAATCCCAAGGTAAAAATGGTTACATTCACATTCCTTCAGCTAAAAGATTGGAACAAGAACACATTTCTCTCTTTGCACCACTTGCTAAGTTGATTTAGCCAAACAAAATGTCCATTGCCAATGAGCCAGTCTTCCAAATAATCCATGCAACTTTACCTGCCATATTTTTAAGTACCTTATTTTATATTGCATCTGTTTTCCAGGTTGTCATAGAAGCAGGTTTCACCCAGCAAATATAGCTGTGAGGAAAGTACTGTTGTGCCAGGAAGGATCATCCCTAAGCTTTTGTTTAATAATAGTGAAAGAGGTTTTTCTAATGTAGAGTGACCATATGGAAAGGAGGACAGGGTTCCTGTATCTTTAACAGTTGTATAGAGAAGGGAATTCCATTTGTATGCATGCAGCACCTGGTGAAATTTCCTCTTCATTGCAACAGTTAAAGATGCAGGAGCCCTGCCCTCTTTTGTATCTGGTCACTCTAATATAGCTCCTGCAGATTTAACTGTTATGATGAAGAGGGAATTTCACCAGGTTCCCCATATATACAAATGACACCTACTGAAACTCCCTTTTCTATCCAACTGTTAAAGATACAGGAGCCCCCTGTCCTCCTTTCCATATGCTTACCCTATACTAATGAGCACTGATGGTCAATGGATGGGAATGCATGGTTGCTTCCCCACTAGAGCCCTGTAGCACTGCTGAGGTATTCCCCCCTCCCCCTTGCAATTATTTCTCCATGGCCAAGATCTTGGTGTCTCATACTACAAGTAAATCCCTTTCAGGAATTGTTCTCAGCAATATTAAGTAAAAGTGCTCCTTTTAGGTTCAGATGATTTTACTTAGGGTGACCATATGAAAAGGAGGACAGGGCTCCTGTATCTTTAACAGTTGCATAGAAAAGGGAGTTTCAGCAGGTGTCATTTGTATATATGGAGAACCTGGTGAAATTCCTTCTTCATCACAACAGTTAAAGCTGCAGGAGCTATACTAGAGTGACCAGATTTAAAAGAGGGCAGGGCACCTGCAGCTTTAACTGTTGTGATGAAGAGGGAATTTCACCAGGTTCTCCATATATATAAATGACACCTGCTGAAATTTCTTTTTTAATACAACTGTTAAAGATACAGGAGCCCTGTCCTCCTTTTCATATGGTCACCCTATTTTACTTCTTCCTGTTGTTTTCAGTTAGAAATTTAGAGCGGGGGGGGGGGGGGGAGACCACCCTATGAATTGCTCCTTGAATAGCCTCTTTTGTTTCCCCAATGTCAGTTTTTGATCAGAGAGTTTCCTCTTACAAGCCAATTTTTTTAAAGCAAATGTACCCAAAGCAGCAGTGTACTCAAATCAATCCATCTCACATTTTAATGAGATTGGTGGGGGTAGAAAATGATAGGAAATCAGTAATAAAGGCAACCCCTCACCCCATCCCACCCCATATCCACCGCTTCTGCAGGAATGGAAACTAACACTGGGGCAATTAAGAAAGGGTATTTAAGGATTAATGAATGGCTGATTCATCACCAGTCCCCCATTTGTGATTAACACAAAGATATAAAATTTGCTGGCCCCCACAAACAGGAAACATTTAAATTAAAAAGCTCAGCAGATTGTAAAAGCCTCACTACTGCTTTGCCTGTCCATCCACACGAAGCAGGTTGGACTTGCAATTACATGTAATTACCAAATATCACCAAAAATCAGGACAGGGTGGGATTGGGAGCTGGGGAGACAACATGGAAAACACTAGAATGGTGAAAAGAAGGCAGTTTAAAAATCACTAGTCTGGAAAATAAGTATGTTTGTAATTATGTATTAATACTGGGAATAGCCTTGCTGTCCTGTCCTTTACCCTCTAGAAAGCATGGCCAGAAGCACCCAAGACAGTCATATATGTACAGAAATGCTGCCTTTTGTAAAAACCATGTGAGGTATTAGGGGCCATTAGAAGTCCACGATAGAACACAGAAACCTCTTAAGACACCATTTCGTCTGTTAATGGTCCAACAATCAGAACACCTCCTGGGTAGATAGATTAAAAGAGTTAGACTAAGAAGAAGAAACGAAACTCATGACCAGCCACATGGGGATCCTTTGGGGGTGTAAGAATAATTCATTGGAGGCACAGCCCAGCTTTTGAAAGTAGCTAATAGAACCCTAAGGAGCTCATCCTTTTAGGGCTGTCCCTAGCGAAAGCTGGCAAAGTGATGTTTTGTTTCCTTGTAAACAATCTTTTATCGTCTTCTTTCTCACTTGAATTTTGAGTATATTGGCAAATGTGTATATATTTTAATGTTGGTGCGTTGGAATGTTTTATCTGTGGATTTGTGTTCATTTCCAGTTCAAGAGATGGTCAATATGGGGACACATCACTAAAACAGGGTAGAAGCTTTAACTGCTTAATTAATCAAACATAGGGCCAGCAATAATCTAACTAAAAGGAACCAAGGCAGCTGTGATCAATGATATGAAATGCAGGCAAGCACAGGTTTAATGATCTAGAGAGACTACGTTCAACTCTGACCGCCAAAATTGACTGTATGCATAAGTAAGGTTCCAAGAAAAGCCTTCTAATAAAGTAAAACCCAGGTCTCTATAGAATGAATTGTCAAGATAAGCCTATAACAGAACAAACATTTGCTCAGATTACATGGGCAGTGGGGAAGATACACCACTGCTACACCAGGAGAATCACCACTGTATCCTATATGTGCTCAGCCCTTATAGGGAATGAGAAAACACATTGCTTGAAAAATCCCAAAATGGTAGACAACCTTCCAACAATATTGCCTACTAAAATAGTAGACAACTTTTAAAGGACTACACTGGTGGTGATATTGATGTGCTACCTGCTCACAAATAGTGGTGCAATTAGGCTATTTTAGACCCTGAAGTTAATGGTCTTATCCCCCACCCCATTATAGGACTATGTATATAATTCAGTTGTGAATCATACAACTAAGATTTCTCTTTCCCACCCACCCCAACTGCCATTCCATGCATTGAAAAAACTCTGATGTGTTAGAACAACAACAAAACTATTTGCCAACCCTAATAGTTTTAAACATGCAAAGTTTTGCATTTTAAAATAGTGCTGTGCGAATAATAATATTACCATATATTTTCCAACAATTCTCCTTCAATTTCATAGAAAAGAAATTCAAAGAAGAAGAACTTTGGGGAAAATTCTCATGGGTTGGGTTTGAGTTTGGGGCAAACAAGGCCCTCGCTCCATTGTCCCATAACTTAATATGCCACTGGTAGTCTAACTACCTGTGCCATCCTACAATGGTTTCTCCCCAGTTCTCCATTCAGCCAGACCCTTCGGAAACCTTACCTCTTCAGATGTTCTAGCCACAATCTCCCTTGAAAATGCTCGCATGGTTGGCTCCGATTTCCAGGTAGAGATGTATGTTTTTGCTTGCAACACATGTGAGCACGCTCTATTTGAAGCCCTGAATGTGACTGCAAGTGTAAGCAGGTGTCCACCAAAATTTTTAATAAATTGCTGAACATGTGCTCACATTCAGTTTGCATAACTTTCACAGTTTCATTTGCACAGCTTTCCTAATTTGTGCAAAGCTAATGGGCACCATAGACCAAAACACCTGGAAGCTGTCAGATTAAGACTGCTATATGTTCTCCAAACTTTGGATTTTCTCACCAGGCAGTCAATCCAACACTGACAGCTAGCAGAAATATTTTTAAACAAAGAGTGATGGACATAGGAGCGCAAACTGATATAACAGCACTCACATCCTTAAGAACAGCGAAATGGCTAGCTAGCACAAAATATCTGCACCAATTTGAGGAATACCTATCAGTACCCATGAAAATGGAACAGGTTTGAACAAATGGATACTATGATGACAATGGGGATGATTCCACGGCATACCAGTAGAAGACAGGTCATGTGTTTGTGGAGAGCCAGTTCCAGAGGACATAGCACACTATTTATTTGACTGTCCCTTATATACAGATATAAGAAAAAGTTATTTGGAGCCTTTTTTTTTAAAGAAAGTGAAATACAGGGGTGCTAAGGAAAAACTGAGTTATTTATTACAGTCAACCGACCCATACATGATACAAAGGGTTGCACTATTTGCATTAAAAGCTAATAGTTGCAGAGCAAAGTTTTTAGATACTATAAAGATTCAGAGATATAAATGAAATGTCATTGAGAAGTAATTAAAGGTTTCTGGATGTCTGCTGTGCTCCCATTTTACTATCATTTCAGTAATGCATGTTACATATTTGATAGCTCTGTAGTTTTAACCATATGTAATTTTTACCATATCTAGTATAGTAAAATGTCAAGTTTGTATGTGTTGCAAGGATCTGTAGATTGAGCAATAACCGTATTGTTGTTAGTTGTTGTTGGTTCTGCTGTCTGACTGACTTTGCTCCTAGCATGTTTTTGCATTAAAATTTGTCTACTTTATTAATTTTATTGTCCCTGCCTTGCTTTTATTGGAAATAGTGAGATATCAGCTCCTTTTCTTTTTAGAATTTGAAGTCTACTTCCCACTTTAAATCTTTTTATAGATTAATGTCTCTACTCAGCTATCCTGCATCCCACAAGCTGTTTATAGTTCAAATCTTTTGATGCTGATACAATAATTTTCCTGTACACGTAATTCTCTGCAAAATTGGAGTCACAATTATTACTACTTCGCATTTTCCTTAATGTGCTTAAAAGCTTTAAAGACATTAAAAGCAGCAAAAATAAAGATAACATTTCATGCCTGATCTACAGTTATTTACATTAAGCATCTATAAAAGAATATGGTAGTGTGAGGCTTATTACTCGAGATCTACCAGACCGATTTTGCTCATTTTTGTTTTAAACTGAAGTTTGAGCAGTGTAGATATGCAGAAAATTTTGAAAGTTTGAAAAAATTCAAAGCTTTGGGTTTAATAGCCAACCATTTTTTTCCATGCCCTGGCCAGGAGCCTGAGGCAGTCAGAGAATTACTGCTCCCACATAGCTCCAGGTGTGCAGGGAGGAAAACACAAAAGCAAATCCTCTCTTAAACCTTTGCTAACCCCATGATACACTCTCCTAACCTTCCCCACCAGTAACAAATTTAGGAACTTTTACTTGGTACCTTCATCCCACCCATTTTACTCATCTGCTATTTCAAACTGCTCTAACCAACCATCCTGTTCTTGATTTTCTCCACTGTATGGTGCAGGATTAAATATTTAAAGCTTCAAAGACGTTAAAAGCAGCAAAAGAGAGAGCTTCAGCTATTGGGCGGTAAAAAAATGTAATAAATAAATAAATATTGCCCTAGACAACCTAAGTGATAAATGTATATTACCTCTTGCTTCTGAAACTGTTGCTCCCTCCTCATCACTCATTTTGCTTACTGTATATTACAATTAACATCAAATATGCTGTAGGGAAGATTAATCTAATTACAATTACCCAGGATCCCCCTGGATCCCACCGCTACCACCAAATTTGTAACGGACCTCAGGTTCCTAGATACGTAATTTGATCCCACAACAGGGTGAGATTAACACAAATTTATAAAATACAAGAAAGGCAAGTACAGAATCCAAGTAATAAAGAAAGGGGAGTCAGAAACCTATAACAATGATGCAAGAATAAAGAAATGCTTCCGGCATTTAAACAAATACAGTTTCAACACATGGTAACAGTAGCACAGTAAATCTGTTGCAGTCCTGTCCCTCCTTTCCCCAATTTCCAGAGGTCCCTTCAGAAAACACAAACCCCAAAGTCCTGTTTTCTTCTTCAGTTAGGCCTGACACAGCACAGATCCTTCATTCCTCAAGAACAGATGCTCCTTTTATTCACAGTAAGTGCTCTCTTTCTCTTGTTAGATCTTCTACTCTTGGCCTTCTGCTGTCTCCTGTGCTTATTCTCGGCTTCTTCATATGTATTCTTCTTTCTCTCATGAAGACTCTCTTTAACATCTCTTTCAGTCAGCCATAACGCCGTCTTCTCTCCCCTCTTCTCTCACTCCTCTTCCCATCAAAACAACTGTCAACATTATTTTTCCATTACCTGGCAACTTGCTTCCTTTCCCCACCCCTGTATCTGATACTTTCAGCTCCTTCTACAATATATAAAATGAAACAAGAACCATCTCCTTGTAAAGCAGCTGGAGACATCTTTGTCACTTAATAAAAAGTAACTGCAGTGGGAAATTGTCACTTCCTGGAGGTCACTGTGATCTGAAAAGATGCAGTGGTCGATTCAACACGATGTACATCAATCCAATAACCAAACAGCATATCATGCTTTTTTTGTGTGGATATGATGATCAGGGCTTCCCGACCCACCAAAGATAGCTAGATTTGCTGGTTCAGCAAACTTCAGCCAAAAAATATTTTTAATGCTCTGTTTTAAACGATGATGCCAGGGTGAGGCTGAATCTTGATGAAGTGACAGGCAGGACATTGTACCTTGAATGACTTGCCTGATGTGTGATTTCCTATCATCCTGCTCAGTGAACCACTAAGGTGAATGCAATCAAGAACAGTGGCTTGCATGAGGAGTTTACAGCACAATAATTGTAGGGGATGAATACAAATTAAAGTCTTTAAAAGACAGGCCCTCTGCAGGGCTCTGTACCCAACGTATTACATGCATATTTTTTAAAGATGGGAAACATGAAACAGGATGTGAAAAACCAAAGTCTGCTTCTTTCAGATAACAAAACCCCATGCATTGTAATCCAGGAACAAGGCTGACTAAAGAATTCTGATTTATGGCAGTTTTTACTGTACTGAAACAGACTGACTCCGGGATTCTTTGTTGTCCATTCACTGGGAACACTGAATTGGGACCATGAAATGCCTATGGGCCAACCTTTCCCCATGGTATACATTACCACATTTCCTTGAATTTGAATGCAACGACAGGAGTTTATGCTTGAGAGCAAAAACAAACAACCCCCTGAGAAGGTCAGCCATTTCTTTTATAGGGCTATCAAATCCAGTTGTTCCATGGGTATTTAAGGGAAACAGTACCACATCTCATCTCAGAGAGCCTCCTGTCAGCCCTATAAATAGGAACATCGTACATTTTTACTTAAAAGCGGTGATGGTTTTGCCTAGAGCTAGGGAAAAATCTTGGAGGCAACAGTTCCTCAGATTTTGTTGAGTTGAAAAGGGTTCAGTTTCAGAGTAAGGGAAAGCCTCTCCAATTCTCGTGCAGATGCTAGAGACGCCTACCCTTCACCCGCGTAATTCAGATATGCCATCCAAAGGGCCTTTTCTTGGACTCGATTGCTCCAATGCTGAGGAACAAGACAACCTTTGTAATCCAATAAGAAACACACTTGAGAGCCCTACTTCCCTCTCAAATCTCCCTAGTACTGCCATCCAAAGTCCTTTTGCATGGCATAGTTCAGATGTTAAGCACTGTCCTCAGAGCAGCTCATTATGTGCACTCTTTGTCTGATGTGGCTAGCACATGGCTAAAACCTGGGAGCATTCAAGGATGTGGTTCTCTGATTGTTGCGGGTGTCATTAATATATATATATATATATAGGGCTACTGGATGTGGAGGGATCCTTCCTTTAAAAATATTGATGTTGTATTATTGTTATATTATTTACAATATTTATATACCACTCCCCATTCAAGAATTTTGGAGTGGTGAGCAAATAGAATAAAAGAATAAAAACAGAATAAAGACCCATCCAAAAATACATTTTTAAAAGAAACAAAGTGCAAATGTAACCACGTTAAAGGAAGGCTTCCTGGAACAACAACGTTTTCAGGAGGTCCCAGAAGGAATACAAAGTTGGCGCCTGCCTGACCTCCAGAGGCAGAGTTCTGTAGGAAGGCAGCCACCACACTGAAGGCTCTTCTCCTGGTAGACTCCAATTGGACCATAGGTTCATGTGGAGCCACCAGGTGCATGACCTCAGATGACCTCAGTGACTGGGCAGGTTGACGGGGAAGAAGGCACTCTCGCCAGTATCCTGGTCCCAAGTTGTTTAGGGCATTGTACACTAGTACTAGAACCTTAAACATGGCCTGGTAGTGAATAGGCAGCTAGTGCAGTTCCATCAGCAAAGGAGTTGCATGCTGGAAAGGGGCAGCTCCAGACAACAGCTGAGCTGCTGCACTCTGCACTAGCTTCCAGAGCAGCTTTAAGGGCAGCACCACGTAGAGTGCATTGCAGATAGAGATTCTACGTTGCTTATCACATTGAATGACAGAAAGATGAGCTTGTTTTAATAGATAACTACTGAGGTGCAGAATTGTTGGGAATGTTTTAACTTTTTCTGCAAGTTACTGGAAGGGGGCAATGTTGCAGTTAGTTAGTTCATGGGAATTTTGACCTCAGCTAGCCTTAGGATCTCTGTAGCCTACAGTGTAGTTTCCTGTGATTTCTTCCTTTTGCTCCCCCCTTCCTTTTCCCCACCTCTGACTTCTACCATTGCTGCGAGGAAATGTGTTTGCTCTCTCACTCCTGCCTGTGTAATGGAAAACAAAATAGACTGAACAAATCCTTTTGAATCTCTGCACTGTACCTGCATTGTATATGCAAGAATATTTGTGAGTCTGCTTTTCTTCACTAAAGAAGAGTGTGGCTTCCTTTGATCATATTATGATAGTCTGTGTGCACGTGGGACTGGTAAAAGCTCATCGTGGTTTTGCCTCTTTGTTTTTCTCTGCTAATGGTCTTTTTAAAAGGAGGCATCATTACTAAATAATCCCATCAAGATTAAGATGAGTTTTCAATCACAAGGAGAAACAGAGCAGATGTGAATGCCTGAATGCTATGCCCTCCTTATTATGCTTAGGATACTCCTTTAACTACATCCACACAAGCATTGGGTTGAGCCCCTGCAGTATGGCTGTATGTTACTAAGGCCTTCTCCCTGATTTTGAGGATTTTCTTTTTTCAAATACTTCATAACTGCTTTGTTTTCCAAGCATGCATTATAAGCAGCTGAGTTTCAGCAGCTTCCATTGTACATTCGTGTTGGGCTCAAAGAGACACCTTGTATACTATCCACATCTACCCTGTGATTCTCCTTATTGTTGAAAATTGCTGGTTTGTTTACAGCTGGGTCTTCCCAATCATGTATTTAAGCAAGGATGAGGGACTGCTTACAATCACAAAAAGGATTTCGAGGTGAGATAGCTGAACACTACCCCTTCCTATGGCTCATCTTCTGCAATCCATCACCACAAGTGCTTTCCCCAGCAGCATTCAGTTCTAGAGATTGGCTAGCAGAAAAGAAATCCAAGTCTGTGGGGTAGATGCATATCTTCATTTAATAATGACTGGGAAATGGAAGTGGATAGGGCTCATCCAATTTAACTTTATTTCATTTATTTAACTTCTCTACTATGCAATAGCCAAAGCTCTCTCAAGTGGTTCACAAAAAAATTCAATTCAAAAATACAACATAATAAAAACGTAATATAAAACCTTCAACACACCAAATTTAAAACTCTTTAAAACAGCTAAAAAAATAATAGTTACAATAAAATATCAGGACCTGATAAAACAACTGACACTAAAAGCCACCAAATGCCTGGGAGTAGAGGGAAGTCTTAACCTGTTGCTGAAAAGATGGCAATGTTGGTGCCAGGTGGACCTCAGTGAAGAGAGCATTTCACAATCGTGGGGCTACCACTGAGATAAACGGAGCAGATGATTGCAGCAGGCACTTGGTGGAGTGTCGCTTTGTTTCATAATTCAAGGCTGCAAATGCCTACAAGTGGGGTTTGCATTTGTTATCCCATCCATCATCTATCTGAGGGAATGGGCTTCCTTTCCCAAGTGGCAGAATTTCTCTCAGCGGCTGCCATTTTTTTACCTCAGAATGTTCTGGAACAATGCAATGTCCAGAGCTTTCTGGGGAAATAAAATAGCGGCTGCCAGATCTGCAGCAGCAGCAACAAAAGCAAATGCCAAAAATCCAAACAAGAGTGAGTCACTTTGTCTTCCCTTTACTTGTTAAATGTGGATGGAACAAATGAATAACTAAACAAATGTAATTGGGGGGCGGGGGGAATCCCTTACCAATAAGAGCCAATTTAGCATCCCTGCAACTGGTGAGGGAGTTAAATATCTCCCAGCGTTGACTGAGTTTCCTAGCTCAAACACCCTCTCCCAATCTACAGGAAAACAAAGCTTGCCTTGGTCCTTGGCAAAAGCTTGCCTTGGTCCTTGGCAGTCCTCATAGCATGGACTTCCAGATTTCACTCCTCTTTGCCTCTCACCTGCCTATCTCTCCCATATAGCAGCCTCTGCAGCTTGGATTCGCTATCCATCTCTGGTGCGCTGTCCAAACTCATTTCTGGAATGACGTAATCGCCTTCAGATGGAACGATACCGGGCTGCTATGGCAGAGTTTCCATCCTGGTGCAGGATCTCATAGTGATGTTCATGAATGAATGAATAAGTAAATAATTTTAAAATGAGGTCTTTAATAACAAAAATGACAATTTCAAAACAAAAAACCCACAAATGACTCGCACCCATCTGATTGTGTGAGGGGAGAGACACCGGTCGCACAACCACCCTTTTTGCTTCTAAAATCAGTTTATATGGAAGTGGAGCAGACGTGAGTTCAAACAAATCGGTCTGGCATCATCAGATCTAGTTTTAGCCTCAAATTCACACCGTCTGGAGAGTATTCTCAGTGATACTATTTTAAGAACGCCAGCAGAAGGAAATTCAATCTTGGCAAAAACAAAGCATGCAATCAAGGGAGGAATAAATGAGCACTCGGAAAACATACTAGTTCGGGTGAACTAGTGGAATGATGATCCATCCCTAATGAGTCTATTTTAACCATGTGGTTAACCATTCCTGCCACGTAATGTTTCAGCAGAGAGAGTCCTATTAACACTTCACACCTGAATTTGTTCAGCTGGAAAATGATCACCCTTGTTCACAAGATATTTCGAAGTCATTTGGCACTTCTGGTAGGAAAGTTGATGTAGAGTCCACTTATCCTGCAAGTTTCAGATGGTTTGTTCTGTTAGGTTGTTGTAGCAAACAAAACACAGGGCAAAGACAGTCAGACATCCTACGGCTGCAATGCCATATGCCTGGGGTAATGATCCTCTTTCAGTTTGAGGGCCGGATGCCATTTTAGAAAAGTTCTCAAGGCCACATTCCAGTGGTAGATGAGCTAAAGGCAAAAGGAGGTGTGGCCAAATTACCAAATATGCTACAAAGAGCAGCATGTTTTAGCTTCAAGCTCTTACTCCCAGTAGCTAAGCCTTAGGAGAGGCACTTAAATCTTTTAGAATGGGGAAAAACACACCCACAAAAGCCAGGAAGCCACTAATGGTGGGGCCATTTAAGGAATCTCGAAGGACCAGATTTGGCCCACAGGCCTGAGGTTCAACACCCCTGCTATACCCAGGAATAATAACAATAACAATAATAATAATTTCTTAACCCCCTCTCCCTCTGGATCAAGGCAGTAAACAACATTAAATACAACAATACAATACATAAAACTGGTTAAAAGGGCAAATAAAACCGATACAATGTTAAAATAACAATCACAACATCTTAATATTCTTAGGTTTAAAATTCATCTGGGTAGGCCTGCTGGAAGAGATTAGTCTTTATAGCTGTCTTAAACTTGAAGAGAGTGTTAAGTTGATGAATCTCTTCCAGCAGGCCATTCCACAGTACGGGGTGGCAGAAGGAAAGGTCCTCTAGGTAACAGTTGTGAGCCTAGTTTTGGCTGAGTGGAGTAAATTCTTCCCAGAGGACCTGAGTGTGTGGGGTGGATTGTACGGGAGAAGGCGATCCCACAGGTAACCTGGACCCAAACCACGTAGGGCTTTAAAGGTAATAAACAACACTTTGTATTTTGCCCGGAAACTAATTGGCAGCCAGTGGAGTGGTTTTAATATCAGTGTAGCATTAGGTCCCATTCGACACAGTGTGGCTTATTCTTGAAGAGACATGTATAGGATTGCACATCAACTGGAGTCAAAGTGGGTTGAACTCACATTCTTTGCATATAAACACATGGCACAGAATATGCCACATGCTTAAGCTCATACCACACACACTTTAGAATGCCTGTCTGTTTTCAGGCATAGAGTCCTTAAAAACTAATGAATCCACCATCTCACAAAGCTTTCATAAGCACATTTCTCCCTCACCAGATGGATAGAATGAACAGTGAAGGAGATCTGGTGAAAAACCCATATTCATTGGCCACTTTTAAAAAGTGAAAAATACCTTCACTGTCCACCTCCTACACAATTTTTGTCCACTTCATGCATCTGATGAAATATGTTCTTGCCTGCAGAAGCTCATGTTAGTCTTTTTGATGTTGCAGGATTTTTGTTTGTTATTTATTCTGCATAATGTAAAGGGCAATTAAACTAAATATGATATGTTATTCCTTTAAGGGTTCTGGAGAACATACATGTTGAGATTTTAGCAGACTTTGAATATTTGCATTTTTGTAATTATTGGTTCTCTTTGTTTTTCACTGAGGTATTTTGATCTTAAACAATTGCATTGGTGCATCTATCTGCACAACAAATTAAAAACTTGGATCTAGATTTCATTATACTCTAGACTCATTGAAAACTATGGGAGTCAAGTTAATTATGATTAACTTGAGCCCATTGATTTAAATGGGTCTATCCTAAGGCTGTTTCCACACCATCTCCTGGCTTCATTCACAGAATTCTACGGCAGTCCAGACGATGACATCTTCCACTCATAATGCTCCTGTGTTTTTCTACATCTTCTTCCATCTTTTTTCTTACTGTGGAAAATCCATTGAGGATGAAAAGGCAGAATAGCAACCTTGGGTGTGACAGCCTTCAAGAAAGAAGCTGGCTATAATAAAAGACAAGGAGTTTTTGGAACTGTTGGAAACATTCTGCTGAGAGAACTCCAGCAACACTCTGTTGCTTAGGTAGAAGCGTTTATTTTCTGCAAAGCTGTGCCAATCTGAAGTGAAGATTGCCAGTAGTTTAACTCTCTGGTAAACAGTTTATGTGGTGTATGAAAACCCAGTGTCAACCCTAAATGAATTTGCCAGCTGCTGGATTTGCTCAATTATATTCTATTATAATTTTCATGATAAGTAGCCAAAGATCAGGAACATGGTTTAGAGGTATACACTAGAGGCAAAGTCCCGTGTCCAAAGGAAATTTGGAACCGAAGGGCCTTTGAAATCAATACAGCAAGTAACTAACTTAGGTCCCAGTGATTTCCTTTTTCCTTTTCAAAAAGTTGTAAATTGCACCAGTAGTATGCTTATATACCCAAATATATCCAGAATATAAAGAATTAGAATCTTAGAGTAGTTGAGTTGGAAGGGGCCTATAAAGCCATCACATCCAACCCCCTGCTCAATGCAGGAATTCACATTAAAGCATCCCTGACAGATAGCTGTCCAGCTGCTTCTTGAATGCCTCTAGGGTGGAAGAGC
Organism: Elgaria multicarinata webbii; assembly: GCF_023053635.1. Taxonomy (NCBI): domain Eukaryota; kingdom Metazoa; phylum Chordata; class Lepidosauria; order Squamata; family Anguidae; genus Elgaria; species Elgaria multicarinata. The sequence goes on from NC_086171.1 coordinate 53,893,150, forward strand.
CCATGACCTCCCTAGGTAATTGATTCCATTACCATACTGCTCCAACAGTGAGAATATTTTTCCTGATGTCCAGCTGGAATCTGGCTTCCTGTAACTTGAGCCCAGTATTCCGTATCCTTCACTCTGGGATAACTGAGAAGAGATCCTGGCCCTCCTCTGTGTGACAACCTTTCAAGTACTTGAAGAGTGCTATCATGTCTCCCCTCAGTCTTCTCTTCTTGAGGCTAAACATGCCCAGTTCTTTCAGTCTGTCCTCATACAGTCAAAGCATTGGTCTTGAACACCAATATTACATATATCCAACATTTTTTCGATGTCTGCCACCACTATATATTAATTCCACATCAGACCATGAGATTTTCACTTTCTTTGAAAATGCCCACTGATTTCAGTGGAGCTTAAATGTGACTGAGCCTTGTGTGGCACAGAGCGGTAAAGCAGCAGTTTCTGCAGCCGAAACTCTCCCCACAGCCTGAGTTCGATCCCAGAGGAAGCTGGTTTCAGGCAGCCGGCTCGGGTCGACTCAGCCTTCCATCCTCCCAAGGTCGGTAAAAATGAGTACCCAGTTAGCTGGGGGAAAGGTAATAACGGCCGGGGAAGGCAACGGCAAACCACCCCGCTATAAGGCCTGCCAAGAAAACGTCAGCGAAAGCTGGCGTCCCTCCAAGAGTCAGTAATGACTCAGTGCTTGCACGAGAGGTTCCTTTCCTTTCCTAAATGTGACTAATTTTCTCTGAGCCAGGGCCAAAGTATACAAGCAATGTGACCTTAATTGGGCTATGATGCAATAAAGGGTGTGAGTGTTGCTGGTTAAAGGCTTAAATCCTGAAACTGATACTTCAGCTGCAACCTCACCTGGATGGAGATAGCTTGGCCACAAACTCCCCATGAGCTCATAAGTTCCCGTTTAGGCTATTGCAAGGCGTTGTACATGGGGCTGCCTTTAAAAATAGTTCAAAAAAAATTGTTGGCCCAAAACGGGGCTACTAGATTACTAACTGGGACTGGGCAGTTTGCCCACATTATAGCTCTGCTTTGTCAACTGCAATGGCTCCCAGTCCAATTTAAAGTGCTGGATTTTGTTTCTGTTATTAACCTATAAAGTTCTATTTGGCTTGTGATCAGGGCATAATCTACAACAAGCAGGATATAGCACTATGAAAGTGGTATGAAAGCGATATATCGTATGTAGGGATGTGCTCCGCTTCTAATCGGACCAGCGAATTAGAAGCGGAGTGGGGGGCTTCGCCTGCCCTTAAGGCGGAGGTGAAGAGGATTGGGGGGCCGGCGGAGCGTGGCGAAGAGGATCGAGGTGAAGGCAGATCCTTCGCCTCAATCCGGAGCTCCGCCGGAAAGGTAAGTGGGGTTTACCGGGCCCTGCCGCTGCCGCCCATGCGGCGACGGCGGCAGGGCCCGGTAACCCCCCCGCCCTCCTCTCCCTTACCTGCCTCCGTCCGCGGTCCGTCGGCGTCTTCAATTGAGCCCGCGGTTCAACCAGGAAGTCTGGGCCGCGGTTCAACCAGGAAGTCTTGGCCCCAGACCCAAGTCTGAAGCAGAATGCTATATTTCCCTTTTAAAATTAAGCTTTATGAAACTTGTAAAAATGAAATAAGAAGATATGTAAGATCCTAAGACGAGCCATGCTGAATCAGACCAAAGGCCTATCTAGACCAGCATTCTGTCCACACAATGGTCAACCAACTGACTGTGGGAAGCTGACTATCAGGACACAAGTGCAATGGCATTCTCCCGTTATTTTCCCAGTAACTGTGTAGAGAGCTGTTCTGCCAAATCAGCACTGCATGACTACTGAGCCTGCCTACTTGTCACTGGGCTGTTTGATGAGTGCTCTCCCTTAGAGTCCCCCCCCAACTTTTTAGGGTACTTCCTTAAGCCCCAAATGGGTTGTTGTCTCTGTCTCCTGTATGTGTGGTGCACTCAGAGAACTGAGACCAGCATTACATTATATGAGATGATACAACTTCCCAATCACTTGGGTAAGGGTATGAGTGTACTGAATTAAACGACACTGTGTTCTTAAAGACTCCTTGGTGTGCAAATGTTCCTGTATCACTTTATAGAATTAGCTTTGTAATTATAACATTACTCATCAGGCATTGATTATGCCAGCAGGAGATGCCTTTTAGCTCTACAAGACTAATAAAGGAGGCCAATTTTGTTTTTAAAGCAAACATTCCCATTCACCTTTAAAGATTTTAGTGGGCTATTTTAACAGCACACCGAATGGAATGACAGAAGGTCACCTTGTAGTCGATATGCCATAAGAAGATCTTGGAGTTGCAATTCACATGCTTACTGTACAAATCAAATGAAGGCTGTTCCTTGAGCATTAGGCAATAGGTGAGATTTACCTAAGCTTTAAATGGACAGTAGGTGAGGCTTCACCAGTTAAGGTGGCATTCAGTGGAAGGAATCAATGCTGTATTTTATTAGAAATAGAGTGCTTTCCAGAGATACTTACAGTTGGAAATAAGTTCACGAAAGGGTTTATTTTCACATATTTAACCGGGCCAAGCACAGCCTCAACCTGGGCTCTTGTTAAATGAATCCACCAAACAGCTACTTTTGTAGCTCCAAGCTAGCGTTGTGCCTTATCAATGTGATGCATCCGCAATGGGGCCACCAGCATTAAATCACAGCTAAGGGGGAGCCCAAATGACCAGTAGACAGTGGCTCAGTTCAGACAACATGTTTCTCAACGGTGGTTCTAGAACTCCACGGTGGAGTTTTTACAACCACTGTTGAGAAATGTGTTGTCTGGAGGGAAAACTCCATGAAATGGTGGAGTTGTGTGTGTGTGTGTGTGTTTAGAAAACACTCCATGCTGAATATCTATGCTGTGCAGAGGAGAGTTCCTGTACAACCATTGTGTTGTGTGGAGGGCTCTGTGGAGTTTCCCATTGCACTGAGTTGTCTGTTCCCACTTGGTATCGAGTTCCCTGGCAAGAGTGGCGAATGGAGCGAGTGCTACTCTAGGAGAACCACCAGGATTTTTCTTCTTCCAGCAATGGCTAATGGGATACCATCAGGAGGACTGGGGAAAGAGTGAAGGTGAAGACCTTTTTTATTCTCCCAGTATTTTAACAGTCTATAAATTAATTTTAACATTGCTGTTTAAATTTCTATTTTAAATTTGTGTTTCTGCACTGCTGCTGATTTTATCCTGGTTGTGCTTTTATATTGTATTTTATGTTATGGTTTTATACTGTTGATTTATACTGTGAATGGCCTTAATTTTTGTGAACTGCCCAGAGAGCTTCGGCTATTGGGCGGTATAGAAGTGCAATGAATAAATAAATAAGGAGAGAGGGTGGAGAAACTGCCAATCAAACACCACATTGACTTTTACTCAATTCCACAGTTGCCCGCAGTCACACAATGGTGGAGTTAGAACATGTTGTGTGGTGAGTAGCTCCTACAAACTCAACTGTTGGGTTAGTTTTCCCACTGAACTGGTTGCACAAGCACAATGAGCAACCACTTGCACCACAGAAAGATTCAGCAGAGTTCTGCTGGTGCTATTTCAGTTAGTGGAAGGACATTGTTGAATACTGCCCCTAGTCACATTCTTCCCTACTATGGTGAGATGTATTGTACTTCTATTTAAACCATAGTCATTATTTTATCTAGACATGTAAATTAGCTTACACAAATATTACGTAAATCTGTGTCCTCTTTTTTGGTGATTCGTTTCCTCGCTTTTTGGTAATTTGTAGGTAGCCACACTGTTGACCAACCATCTGAATAGATTCATCAGAGCTTTTCTTTCATATATATCATTTCCTTGTAGGAATATTTATTTATTTATTTATTATTTGAATTTATACTCCACCCTTCACCTTATAACCTCAGGACAGGCTTCATACATAAAAATGAAACAATATAACAACCTATGGGTTGCACCCTTATTAGATGGGCACCTCAAATCTATATACCCAATGTCCTGCTGGACTGCTACCTGCAGGGTGGGAGGAGCAACAGAGATGATTTTTCACCTTTTCGTGCTCTTGCTGTTTTGTTTTTTCTCTAGTGAGGCCTTTGAACCCATACAAAGTAGGTGTTCTGGGGCTTGAGATTCCATAGGAGACATAGGGGGCAGGGGAAGGGGAGGGGGGAGGCATAGGATTCCAAAGTCCCCCTTATGAAGTTGTGGCAGTGTCTATAGCCTCAGAGGGAGGACTCTGAAGAATCTATGGTCCCTGAGATGCTTTCTCAGGACCATGCGATTGTTAAAACAAAATCACCATCAAAGTCATAATCCAAAAGCTTAATTCACTTCAAATGACATGCATTTTGACTTGCCAACAAAATGCAAACAATGAACATGAAAGACACCCCTCACAGGGAAGGGAATTCCACAATCTTGGGGTCACCATGGAGAAGGCCCTTTCATGTATCACAAATCTCCAAAATATGTATTTGAAATAACAATATAACTCTCAGCATTTATAGAATGTGTTTGAGAATTTCAAAGTACTTCATGTACATTTTCATGCCACAGCAAATACATTGGGCATATTTGCAGGGTAAGTCCCCCTGTACTTCACATATTACAGCAAATTTATATTTTACTGCACAAGTCTTTGCATGATCTCTCTGTTGGCAATTTATAATGTGCTAAGTGTTTTGCATTATAAGTGGTACAAGTTTGTGTTCTGAAAGTCGATTTGTTTTTGTTTTTTAGCAGTACTTTGTCAAATCAAAGTCATGCATTTTAATTTGGTTTTTTGAGAATAATTCATGGCCTAATTGGTTATGCTGGCTCCAATATCTAGAAATGCATATAGGCAATTGTGCAGTTTAATTATATGCCTTGCTGACTTATGGAATCCTTTTGATTGCCCATGAAATCAGATAACTAGTGCATTTATAATTGACAGAGTGGGAACACCAAATACTTATACAAATTACTGAATACTTGAATGCTAAGATACCAAGAGGAGGTAGGTAACATCATAAAATAAAAACCTAAATTAAGCAATCCAACAAACCAACCATAACTGGCTACTTAGCATAAATGATCTTTATATAAAAGGTGAAGCAGAAAGTATTTGAGCATCCATCTGGAAAAATGACTAGTTTCACAATAATACCTAGGAAATCTGGAAAGGAAAGGAAATCATACTGCAAAGCAAATTTCTACCCACGTGTTTCAATGATGAAAAGAATCATTAGGAAAAACACACACACAGAGTCATCCAGATGAAAGGCACCAGAAAGGATTAGTATGGAGATCTAAATTCTAAGCTGCTGAAGATCAGAAGCAATTGTATTAGCGATGGCATATAGAGAAAGGTAAGGGCTTCCAGAAGCCCCAGGAATGGGGAAAGAGGTAAGGGCCCATGCAAGGGAGTGGCCAAGAGGGACAGATAAGTCCAAGGCCCTTATCCTCTCAAACCTCCAAATCTTAAAGGCTCATTCCTAACAGCTTAGCTAGGGCTGGACTTCAGCCAAGGTCATCCAGACAGAGGCAGGTGATGGGGGCAAAAGCAGACAGGCCTGGGGTCAACATTTGGGTAAGTCATTGCTAATGCTACTTGCAACCACATACTTTCTTCTTATTTTAAAAAAATACATTTTACAATTGGAGTAGCTGGCTGGGCCAGTACATGGTTATCTTTACTGTAAAAACATATTATCCCTTTCTACAATTAAATGCTGCTTTTTCTGAAGTAAGTGTGTTTGGCATCAAGGCAGTAGATGCAAACCTGACTTTATGGTTTAAGTAAGTGACCACTTATGAATAACCAAGGCCAGGTCTACACCAAGCAGGATATAATACTTTGAAGGTGGTTTGAAAACGGTATATGGAATGTATCATGGGCCCCAACAGCTGTCAATACCATTGCAGTAGCATAGATCCTGCCCCAAAAGAGAAATGAATCGAAAATGCATACCACAAAAGCAGACAAAAGAGGAAAGTGATTTACACAGGTACACGTATATGCAAATTTAGAAATAATAATCTCAATAGAAATACATTACATCTCATCACAGTGTGGAAGAATGTAAACAGGCAACCTGTATGGCTGCCTATTCAGTCTGCTGTTCAGATAATAGCTGTTGATGGTCAACAGTTCATAGGGTTCATTATATTTTAACTGGAAATACATGGGTGAGTAGATGAACTACACTGCAGGGAGGTGTAAGAAAACCATTACGCACACTCTCCTCACAAGACCGGAGCCACATAGCACACCGTGCTTGACTTATCCATCCCTGCTCCGTATGTAAATCCCTGTCTTCCCGCCCACGTTGCTGCTTATCCAAATGACCACCACAGCCTGATTCCCACTATTACTGTTGCTGAGATAAGTAGCGGCAGCAGTGGGAGGATGTCACTATGCGATGGCGACCATAGAGTTGGTTGCACTACCTAGAGTGTCAGCAGAAATTCCAGATGCTCTAGGTGGTCATCCCCATGGTCACCCTCTTTTTCCACGGAGTGGCCATATTTAACCCTGGAGGCCCTTACTCTCAGTGCACAGGGCAGATATAGCACCCATTGTAGGGGAGGAACCTCCCACAACATACTAACCCACGATGGATTGGTCTCAAACATGACTCACAGTGTGATGTCTGAACCCAGCTGACACGTTCAAATAGAGGGCTTTCCTCTGTTAAAGGGGACTCCTGGCCACCCTAGATTTAAGTTTAAAATGTGAAACTGCAAGTGCTTAGAGTATTTATTTACTTATTTTTCATTGTTCTTTTTCTCTAACATGTAAGGAATGTAGAAGCAGTTATAATGTAAAGTATGGAATGGCAGTGAAGAGACAGGGACAGGAATAATGTCAGTTGTATGCTTTCCAACTGAAGTAATACATTTGACTATATGAAGGGTCTCCCCAGTAACGCCATTAAGCCCAAGGTCTAAAATACCTAGCTGCACTACTGCTTATACTAAAAAAACTAAAAAAACCTGACATGCCGTTGCCTTAGTAAGCAGCTTTTAGTAATAAGCCTGCAAAACATATGGGGTCTGCACTGTACTATGAATGTGCTTGAATGGCTAAATGGAAAAAAAAATATTAATAGGAACCTCTAGAGAAAATGTGTTCATGGCCCATAGTGAGTTCTATAATGAATTAGGTCAATGCGAGCCCAAAACATTTTTCAAACCCATTCCGCACCAGCGAAAAAGGCAGTGGGAACCAAAGGAATGACTTGGCAGTGTATCTGTACAGACTGAAAGACCCCAGTAAAACAGCCAGGCACTGAAAGCTACGCCCAGCCACAAATGATCTCAGCTCGTTTTAAAATTTATTTTGAAAGTCAGTGTCATGAAGCCGTCTCAAATGAACAGCTGAAATATAGGCCTTCGAGAACGTTTCACTACCGTGGAGCCGTGGTATTGAATCATGGACTGCTGCTGCCTCCTCCTCTTCCATTTTGTAATAACATTGATTCATTCTTTTCCTTTACCATGCCTGAAAGGGAAGCAGAGAGAAAAGAGGCGGCTCAATTCATCCACATCACAGCTCCCAGGAAAGCTCCACCAGAGACCTCTCTGGCCTTTACCCCTCCTGTGTCTGGACCTATCCAGAGCCGCATAATCACCTAATTGACTTCCAGATGTTGTAATTAGATTCGCCCTAATGGGGAAAACACTTAGTTTTACATCATTTGCTTAATTAGTTTCTTTCTTCTGGTTGCTACAATAGAAGCTCAAGTGCAAAGCCTGTCCGGGAGATCTGGCCTGCCAAAAAACGAAAGGGAAGATGCCAAGACTGTGTCACCTTTGCAAGAATACAAAAACACCAGTTACACATGGATGGACCCCCACTCACCCACACGCCCCCCTCTCCATAGAACTCCTTGTGTTTGCTCAGGACCTTCTGAAATCATTTGGTGTCTTTAAGCTGTTTATTAGTATCAGTGTCAGGCTACAAATGTGTACAGGCAGACAGATCAATCACATATAGTGAGAATGACACTAGCTGCAAATCAAGGAAAACTGCATTAGTGCCCAAGGCCTCCCACACTTAGTAAACACACACACTAATGTTTAACAAAGACAGGTGATTAACTCTTTCCCTCATAGCCAACTATACTATGCTACAGAATGCAGTGCAAGAGTGCTTTCCATGGGTATAATAAACTTCCTGGATTACTCGTTAAGAGGGGTAGCTCAGAGATGGTTTGTCACATCCCTGCCTAGAGATGGTGCTGGTATCTTTAGATGCCCTGAGCCACTTCCCACCATGAACTGCAAAGCCAAAGGGAGGCACAATCTGGCCTCTTCCAGGCTGGGAGGTTTCACCTCACCCCGCTCCCCACCACCCCATCTCCCAGGAAGAGCATTACGACAAGGGGAAGAGCAGCCTGGCCTCATCCACTGGTCTGAAAAGAGGAAGCTGCAGGGAACTTTGCTTCCCCCTTTCTGCTGGAAAAAAGACACAAAATAGATACTACTTTAAATGTGTGTCCAGCAGCTACATTTTTCTCATTTTATTCTAGAGTAGGAGTACTCCTCCTGGATGAGATCCCTAGCTGGGGGGCGGGGGGCAGTTAGGAGTTCTTTTTATGATCTGGACTGTGTCCTCTGTTCCTTCACTAGAGTAAAAGTGAAACAACACCCCCACTAGACACACTTTTAAAGTACTGTCTCTTTTGGCCATCATTCCTAAATGTGTGCCGGTTGACCTGTGACTGCAAAACAGATGGGCGGCCGATCCTGGACTCTGCCGCTGACCAGGAAACATAAGGCCATTGGAAGGATTCACTCCTTGGCTCCCAGAAAGAACACTGTGGCAAGGGAGAGAGCAACCTGGCCCCATCCATCAGCCAAAGAAGAAGCTCCAGTGCTTCTTCTGATCCAGGGCTTGCCTTTCTCTTCCATCCCCATTGCTTTTTCCCTTTTGTATCATTTCAATTAGATGCTCAGCCTGAGAGCAGGTACTGACCTTTCTTTTAAAATCTGTTCAGCACTTTGAAAGTTGTTGTTGTTGTTGATAATAATAATAATAATAATAATAATAATAATAATAATAATAATAATAATAATAATATTTTCCCACTGGTCCTCTGATCAACCATCTACTGAGGGTGATGCCAGATGATCTCAAAGTAAATGGGGAAGGTGGACAAAAGGACAATAGAAAATGGGCAGCTGCTGCCTTGATCAGTGCCTTATTGCACAATCTTCAACTGGACTTATATCTTGGTAAGTGTGTATAGGATTGCAGCCTCAGTTTATTTAAAGATACAGGCACCTTCTCTAAGCCAAGACCAGGGATCACCTAGTGCCAACATTGCCTGCATTCTCCAGTTCAGTTTCTTATGGTGCTTACATAAGGGTACGGTTCTTCATCAGAGATGATGCCCAGAGATTATGCACCACAGATTCCTTCGAAGCTCCAGATCACCATGAGTAGCTGCTACATTGCCCATCCTGCTGCTCCATCAATCTTTCCTGCCAGCTGTAACAAGCCTGACTCCCACAGCAGGTACAAGATGTCAGTGGATTTAAACATATGGGACTGTCCTCCAACTTTGAATCCAGCAATCAAAATTGAGATGATGATGAGGAAATTAGGTTCATAAGTTCAGCTATAACCTAATGGCTGAGCAAAGACATTGACTTGGATTCAGATTTACTCATACTTGGATTACAGTCTCACTGAAATCAATGGGACTACTCTAAGTATGACTAAATCAGGATCCAACCCATATTTTGCATGGGTTAATTTAATATCTTGATCACATAAGATCCAGTATCTGCAGAGGCGCATCGATGGCCATGGTGGTCAACTTGTGGCCCTCCAGATGTTTTGGCCTGCAAATTCCCTCACCCCCACCAATGATGGGACTTGTAGGCCAAAACATCTGGAGGACCACAAGTTGTCTACCCCTGATCTGTAAGGTCATCTTGACTGCATCAGTGACCCTTGAGTAAAAACGAATCAGCTTGTCCCCTCATGCTTACACAGAAGCAGAACCCTACTCCACAGAGGTAGTTACAAACACTTGGCCCTTCACCTGGCCCAGCAATGGATATCTCTACCTCACTTTTCTGGCATAACTTGTCGGAATGAAAGCAGCTTTTTCTTTTCTTTTTTAAGCATACATTGTGAGTGTAGTGTCCACTTTAGGTTAATGTCTGTGTCCTTCTGATAATAAATAAATTCATAAACCAGGATTTTAAAAATCGAAGGAGAAAAGGTGTAATATGCAGAGCAGGACTTAATTTGATTTGTATAGTATATTGTAAACAAAGCCTTAGAACAGGGATCCAAAAAGTGTGGCCCACGTGCCACATACCGCCAGCCAAGACATTTCTGGCAGCCCACCAGATTTCCCCCCACCCCATCTGCTGCTCCTGCCACAAAAAACCCCACAGCAGCACTGCCTGGCACTTTCCTTGCTAGCATTAGGGGAGGTCCTAAGGATTTCTGAGGGGAGGTCCTAAGGACTCAAGGCTTTCCATAGCTAGCTAGTGCTAGCAAGAAAATCCCTTCCATTATCTCTGATCTCGCATCCGAGGAAGCTCCTCCACACAATGGGGGACTAGGGCCAGATTTACGTACAAGCTAAACGTTGAAAGAAAGAAAGAAAGAAAGAAAGAAAGAAAGAAAGAAAGAAAGAAAGAAAGAAAGAAAGAAAGAAAAGTTTACAACATTGCCACCAGGAAACCATAAACATCATACAAAATGAAGACCTCTTCAAACGGGGGAATAGTGTTATGTGTTTGACAAACTCCTAAATGAAGAATGTGCCCACATATAACTTGCATTTTACACAACTATCAAATTCCGTTTAATTGTACAGCCCATATTCTGCTTTTTAAAAAAATATTATTTGTTGAAGAGGGAAGGGACTCACTCATGTTATAGTTTAGGGCCACAACAAGTTTAAATCCAGCCCTGTGGATTTACATCCCTCCCTCAAGGGAAGGAGCTCTATGTGCATACACAAGTGCACACATAGAGCCTCTTTTAGTTAATTCTACTATAGCTTTTCAATTGGGTATTTTTATTTATTTGCCACATTTGTATCCTTGCTTTCCCCCTATTGAACTCACATATTGGGCTGTCCCATTTTAGCCCTGCTCCAGGACACCCAGGGAGTTTCATGGTTGAGCAGAAATTTGAATCTGGACCTTTCCATTCCAAAATTATCTTTACATTCTGCTGCTTTGAGCCATCAGAGATAGTTTACAGAAGGGCCCCACTTCTAATTAACCCCATGCTTTGGCAACTAGTATTCATTTATCTTGAAATTCTGTCTGGGTTTGTTAATCCATTCAAGTTCTCACCAATGATGGGCTTAATACATCATGCTGCCATGGCTTGTTTCCATGATGCTGTGATGTGTAATTGTCCTTTCCTAATGTGGCCGATTCCTCTTGGCACCATTGATCATCAACAATGAGTATATATCACTCTAAGGGAAGGCCCAGTGTTCAAGCAGTTCTCCTTCATATCTTCCATCTCCTTGGGCATGCATTTGCACTGGCTACATCTATCCCTGGCTTTCTCCTTGCAGTTTCTCTCTAGAGGTATCAGTTCTCTACAGTATTTGTGCAGTTTAGACTGTGATCCATCTCTGTCTGCTACGCAGGGTCACTTCTTTTTCTGCCTGCTGGTGAACAATGTGTTCTCCCCCTCTCATCCTGTATTGTAACCATCCTGCTTGACTTTCATGATTAATGTCCTTTGGTAGTCATTAGAGGTCAGACCTTCTGTGTAACCCACTTCATTACTTGCCTCATTATGTAACCTCCCCTTATCTCAAATCCTTATCTGTTTTGATTATATAAAATGTCCTTCAGAACTTGCTAATATAATTAGCTTAAAATAAAGAAAGAACCTTTCTCCTTCATATTCATCTCTTCCCTCCTTTGGGCCAAATAAGTATGTTTTGAGAGATCTATCAACAGATCTCCTGGCATCTCTTTCTTTGGTTAAAAGAAATGGCAAGAGTATCAAATGCCACAACCTTTCTGTTAGGACAACCTTGAAACTGGAGGAGGCCTCCAAGGAAGAGGAGGCGGCTCCTGTCACTAGTCCTAGTGACTGTAAGGATCTGGGACAGTGGGAGACCACTACCAGGAGCAATGCCCCACTCAAGGGGGCTGTGGCAATGGAAGAACCAAAGCACCTGGTCCCATCCACCTGCTCCAGGCCCACCAAGATCATCTCTGGGACTCCATGAACAAAGGTGGCAGCCTGTCCTGACAGAAACCCAGAGAAAGAGGTTCAATGTGTCTGTCACCATGTCAAATGTTCATGAGCCTGATTCATGAGGAGGAAGCATGCCCTGGATCAGGGCCTAATGTCAAGCCAGAAAGGGATGGGGCAACAGCATCCCCTAAGAAGCTGTTCAACTGGAGCCTATACCTTGCTGAAGCAACATCTTTCTTACCATGCTCCCTGCTAGACAATTCCCTTGCTAAGCAGACCTTCCTGATCCGTGAACCACAGACTGCTCCTGTTAAAGAACAAACTGACCTTCATGGCAGTGATGGTGGGAATGGGAAAATGGGTCCTTATTTGGAGTTAGAGCAACGTTGATAGAGAAGCAGAATTTAACCCTTTTTCCTGAGCCTCAACTTAATTCACTATCTCCCAGCTGCAATTAATAACAAAGGATGGGCAGGCAAGTATACACATTATTTTATTAATATTTATTAAATTTATTTCATTTGTACACTGCCTCTCTGCCAAAAGTGGCACTCTATTTATAATGATTAATAATGATAATAATAATAATTAATATACTTCGGGTTTGTTTGTTTTTTCTCCTCGGCTAATAGCAGCTCAAATCTTCCACAACACATCTAACTTGGCTCTTTCTCATTAAGTTGTGGCCTACGAGTCCCATCATACCCATCATGGATGGGGGTGAGGGGATTTGTGCAAATTCAGGAAGTTGAAAAAAATCTGATTCCGTCAATGAGCAGATCACAGAACAAACGGTCCCTGACAATTCACAAAATGCAGATGGAACAGATTTTACACAATCCATATATCCCTAGCATATTCTCTTTGGGAAATCCTAAAAGCAGTAAACCAATTTGCTCCCACAAGTTAACATTCCAAAGTGCAATAACTATAGTATGAATGATTGAAATTCTATAATATTTTATTCCACAAAAGTTGTTCATTCATTTTAGAATTCAAATGTTTTGATGCGGTTGTGTTGACTGATCTACTCTGATGGATTTGAGAATTCTGACAGGCTGGTTCTTTGTGGCACTAAAACTCCAGTCACTTGTCTGTAACAACCCCTGGTTTGCTAGTTTAATGGTGATATCAGAATCCTTTGTCAGTTCCAAACAGATCAGCTAAAGGCAACAAGAGAAATGGAACAGTCTTGGAGGTCAGAGGTCAAGGAAGATATTTTATGGAAGAAAGCAAATGCTGTCGATTATATTTAGAAAACTAATGCTTGTTGTTTTATAAGTGTAATCTTTCAAACAAACGAAAATTCTGCAAAAGTGCTGTATTAAGGGAAATTGTAATAGCCTATTGACCGTGGTATAGTCAATGATCCATTCATTATTGTGTCTTGAAGGCTTTTGGAGTTTGTGAAATGATGTATTTGATTTTTTTGAAAAATCGATAGAAACACAAACAGGTGATCATGAGAAGCCAAAACAATAAAATGAATTTGTATACGCTGGGCACAGCCACAATTTTAGTTTGGAATGTTTTCTAGAGTGAAATGGTGAAAATAATAGTATTAATCTCCTTAAATGAGGTAGAATGGAGGAAGGACAGTGATCATGATACTGCCCTCTTGCAATGCCATGGAAAGAGACAATCCCCATTTTTGTGGAGATCACACACTTGAATTGAAAATCTGGTTATACCCCTTCCAAGAACACTGAAGAAATGAATTGTTTCTAAATGCAGGGTAGTTACTGTTGAATTAAAAAGCCTAGCTTGAACACAATGGAAGAGCACGTCCATACCATGGTTGCATTCTCTACCTTGTTTTATTTGATCTGTCTCCAGATTAATTTACATGCTTCTGTCTCCCAGTTAGGACAGTGCTGAAACTGTTTGCTGGCACTGGATTTGTCAGCGGAAAGCTACACCAAAGTGAAGACAGGGCTAAATTTAGTAGGACTTCTAGGAACGGGACTAATTATTGTATACGTCAATCCCAGGAAGAAGATGGATAGATGTCCCTACTTCGTACGTATTTTGTACCTGATCCCTCTCTTTTATGGATTATCAGAAAATACTAATAACAAAATTGCACTTGGTCAAAAGAAATACGTAAAAACTACCCACCACAAATCTTTAGTTATTCAAGTGTTCTGCAAATGATACGCTAGGAAAGGTTTAAGTACCTATCCGTTTCTCAGTGCTGACGTCTGTCTAGTTTTGTTTTCCCAGTTCTTTTTCTCAGTTCCCCAAACCATCATTTCACTTCCATATAAAGAGGACAAAGATTATCCACATAAAATGGTTCCTTTTCTATTTACATTGAAGTAAATTTGTTCAGATCTCAATGGAGAACAGCAGGCCTGGGGCATTTAAAAAGAAATATGCAAATTGCTTGCTTCTTATTTCAGTAAAACAAAGTGCTCTGGAAATTGAAAGAAATTAGGATATAATAATATTCATATTACTTTAATAATATTTTCTTTGCACTTGAACATATTTCTTTTTACCTGCACAGCTTTTTCAAATCTATTCAGCTATATCCAGGTTTTGTCTTTTCAGCTAGAATGAAATGGATTTTTTTCTGGCATCCATGCAGTTCAATAATATTTAATAACACTACATTTTCCCTATAAAAGCCTCTTCCAATAATATTTGAAAAATATTCATGACTGGAGAGCCTATTTTCATTTTTAAAAAAACTTTATTCAGATATCCATATTGCATTTTCTACAATTGAAAATGGACTTTTTTTTCTGAATTATGGCTAGAAGGTCATGAAAAAAACTGTGCTGAACATATTCTGATGCCATGGAAATTTATCTGATGCTGAATGGATATAAACCACAATTACAGGGTCGGCTCTATCTGAAAGATATGGTCTTCTAGATGACAGGTTGCAAACACTTCCTCGTCCAGCGGTGATTTTGTGCTTTTCAAACTCAATTACCAAAGTATAAAAATGGAATTGCCAGCAGCTCCTAAAAAGACCAGCTATGGCTTTTTTCTATCTTTCCCAGGGCTAATTGAAGACATGTGGGCCTAGAAGGGTGAAAGGGAAGGCAGAAGAGATAATTATCATGTTTTATTATTTTGTCTTTTACTTTTTTGTTGTTTTTTGTTTAAAATTTTGAGCCATTTTAAGTATTTTGGTAGAAAGGCAGCATATAAATGCAGCCTCTTGCTCTCCCCCCACCCTGCATTGGATAATAGATGCCTCCGAGTTCAGGGCCTTCTCTTCACTGAGGGTGCAATCAATAAGATTGTGCCTAAACAGATTTTCCTTCAGACCAGATCTCCTTAAACTAGGGTGATCATATGAAAAGGAAGACAGGGCTCCTGTGTCTTTAACAGTTGCATAGAAAAAGGAATTTCAGCAGGTGTCATTTGTATATATGGGGAACCTGGGGAAATTTCCTCTTCATCACAACAGTTAAAGCTGCAGGAGTCCTGCTCTTTTTAAATCTGGTCACTCTAGTATAGCTCCTGAACCTTTAACTGTTGTGATGAAGATGGAATTTCACCAGGTTCTCCATATATACAAATGACACCAGCTGAAATTCCCTTTTCTATGCAACTGTTAAAGATACAGGAGCCCTGCCCTCCTTTTCATATGGTCACCCTACTTAAACTCCACCCCAACCAATTCCTCACCAAACAGGAACAGAAGTTGTACATCAGACTTCCTCTGCTTCTAGTTCCCCCTGCATCTTCTGACGTCTAGGATGATTCAGGGAGCAACTGTATTGATTGCACCCTTAGTGATCAGAACCTCCTGAATTTGGAGGTTTCTGATAATCTAAAGCAGGACAGGAAGAGTGACAGAGGTGATGTACATAAGAACGTAAGAAATGCCATGTTGGATCAGACCAAGGGTCCATCTAGTCCAGCACTCTGCTCACACACTGACCAACCAGCCATTGGCTACTGGACATGGTGCAACAGCATCCTGCCACCCATGTTCCCCAGCAACTGCTGCACACAGGCTTAGTTCCTCGAATACTAGGGGCTGTATCTTCATTTACTCATCCTCTTTCCCAGCATATTGTGCTAGACCATGCTTCGGACAGGGAGGGAAGGAAGCCGGCAGAGATGCAGGAGAACTTGGAAGGGGGGAGTCTCTAATGTTCTATGACCTCTCGAAAATGTTTGGCAGCTGTGGGATTGCTCCCTCCAGTGTTTTGAGGACTTCTTGCTGATGTTCCCCCTGGTGAGACACAAAATTGGAACCTAAAATGTATTATGTATTGGTTTACTCATACAATTTTCAAGTTTGGTAAAGTTAATTTAAAAGTATAGCTTATTCAGACAATAATTAGAAATTTACTAATTGAGTTTACTTGTAAATGTTTTAATTTTAATGACAATTTTATGAGCAAACCAAGTTATGCATAATACATGTTATGTTCCTTAAGTGACTTTAGTTCTGTAAAGAGTAGAATAGTAAGTATTGCATATTTTTCTATTTTCCCCAAAGTTTGTGGTGTGTGTGTATGTTATTTTTTTAAAAAAAATCCTCCTGGGATGTGTGTGTGTTTTCCCCATAGCTTCAACATTTATGGAAATGTTACATGGGGAACGTTGGTGTATAAGTGCTGGAGCTGTGAACTGGGTAAGAGTTTATAAAAAATTGAACCAAACGAAGTTCTCATCCATGCCTAGTTAAGAGTATTTTCACATCCACTCCATCAATGTATGGAGGTTACATGATTGCTTTGTTTTGCAGCTCTCTTTTTGAAGAAATTAGTTGTTGTTGTTGTTGTTGTTGTTAAAATATTTGTATTCCGCCTTATATGATGGGATCTTAAGGCCACGTACAGATAAAACCATACAAACAGTATAAAACAACAAATATACACAGCTAAAAAAAGCCGCTCTGAGAGCCTTTTTGGCTGATGTGCGGGATAAAAATACTCTAAACAAGCTAAACCATTAATCAAGCTAAAACCAGTATAGAATTTAAAAGCAGTAGAAACAATTAAAATTTATTTATTTATTAAATAAAGCTCTCTGGGTGGTTTTCAAAAGTGAAAACAATGAACATTAAAAAGTATACAAAATTTAAAACCATCAAAAATATAAAAACAGTATAAAACAACAGTATCCATTTAAACAACAACAGTTCTGGGGTCCATTTAAAAAAATGTATATACTACGTGATTTCTTTTCTCTTTTTTCTCTTGAGTCTAGAAGAATGTCCCAATATGTTGCACAGGGCTGAAATGTACGATGTGACATTTCATCTCACCCTCTGGTTTATGCAAGTTTGCTTATTTAGAAGTACCACACTTGTGCCAGAGACCTTTCAAAGGTAGAAAAATCTCACCGTATGATTTCTATGAAGAATATTATTCTCAAAATGGATGCTGAATATAAAAACACTATAATTTCATTTTCAATGGGAATGTTCATTCTTCTAAGACTGCAGATAAATCACCAAGGGCTTTCTAATCCATGAATTCACATCATTTCTGAGATTTATGATCCATTAGAAAGACAGTTTCAATTTCTCTTGCCCTCGCAATATTTTAATGTATAGCTAGCAGAAAATGCATTCACTCTGCATGCTTCTCATAGCAATAATATCATTTATTGATAAGCCATTTTAGAGCTTTTTTCTTGATACAGATATAGTTGGCTGCTTTGTAAAGATGTAGCTGGTTATGTTCTTTGTTTATACTTAAGTGGTAAATATGCAGAGAAGACTACTATACTGCAGAGAACAAAAGGGCACTAGCATCTCTATTGAATAACAAAATAGGAAAGAAATCTCTAGCAAAAAAATAGTTGTATACCCAATCAGAACTAGAAGATGTAACATATGCAAGATTGTAGTCTCTGTGGCATGTGATGTGCAAACAGAAGTTGGGGTATATTTGTAATCTATACCGCCATGGATCCTGAGAAAATGATTCTTTGGTGAAGGGGAAAGGCCCTTCAATAACAGTAGAACACAGGCACCAGTTTAATGCCCAGCTTTTCCAGTTAAATGTTCCCAGCTGAGAGCTCCTCAACCCCTGCAACCAATGAGAGTTGATAGCCAATTGTTTTCCCTCTGTATAAGGCAGCTTCTGAAATCCTTTGTGATAGCCTTTTGCACCTGGTATACACTTAAGTCTTTCAGTCATCAAAGAACTAGTGATACAAGCACAGTTGATACACAGTTCTTGTGGCATAGGAAATATCACACAAGGCAGTTGTGCACTGGGGCAGAACTGACACACAACAGCTGGTTGGCCTCTGTGTGAATAGACTGCTGGATGAGATGGACCCTTGGTCTGATCCAGCATGGCTCTTCTTATGGTCTTGTGTTTGCAGGAAATGTTGCACAAGGCATTTGTGCACTGGGGCAGAACTGACACACAATACAACAAATTCAGATATGCTGTCATGGGCGCAAGTCTCACCTAGGGGACTTCATAAACCTCTGTTATACATGGCTTTGTGCATTCTGACTAAATCTCCCTCTTCTTGGATATCACACCCTGCCTCCAGAGCTCTAAATGGCTCTTTCTTCTTCAAGGGGTCCTCCTTGAGGAGATCGCTAAGGGGGTCATACACTGGGAGACAAGTCAACTTCCCCACCCCATGTGTGATCTTTCCAAGATCACTCACTCACTCATCCTCAGACCAGTCATGTTACTTGAGCATCTGGACATAGCGTACACCAGCCTTTCAAACACAATAGGATTGAAACCATGTTGGGTAGCTTTTTCCCCAGATGGGTGATTTTTTAAAAAAAACAACAATACACATCTCTCTCTACCTTCCCCAGGAAAACTTTTCTTTTTCAAAAGGACAGTTTTGTAGACAGTGGTACAGTGGTAAATTTTGAAGTGCAGGTGCTCCTCATGAAAGCCTTCGCAGCCACGTACCCCAAGGAGAGTGCAACAATTCAGGCAGCTGTGTTGAGCCATGTCAACAAACCAGTCCTACACATTTTCACCTCCACTAGGAGCAGGGTATCTTGAAGGGTTAATGGGTCTTAATTGCCCATTTAAGATTAAGCTACCCCAAATACCTTGAATTACAACAGGGATAGCTCACAATATATTATTGCTTACATAATCCATTTCCCCTCAGCTATTAAGACAATTGCAGCTAAGCTCAGAAGGAACAGGGAAGTTGGTGGGGGTGGGGAGAGAGATGAACGGACATTTTACATCAGCACTCCTAATTATCAAAAAGTGTCTGTGTGGTCTCCATATGAGCTCCTGTTCCATGACACCACTGTTTGTAGATGGAATTTTCCTTCACCAATCAGGGCCAGGGGTCAGGCGAAATGTCTTTTGCAGATTTAGGCCCAGCTAATGGGGAAGTGTTAGAAATATGGCAGGTTCTTGTCCCTGACCTTAGGTACGAAAGACGAGCGTAGAAAAACACTGCAGAGGACACCACGTATCAGTATACTGAGGTGCGACTCAAACAGGGTCGGACCCTGATCGGAGCTTGCACACCACTTTTATTCACATAGGGTCAGCTGACAATGGAAAAAGGGGAGTGGAATGAAGGGGGTGGGATGCACAAAGAAAAAGGGGAGTGGAATACATTTACACAACCTGTGTGAGAGAAGTGGGATAAACAGGATACCTTTACCTAATCCCATCTCCCTTCCCTGCCATTCCACATCTCTCTGGAATGTGTGAGTCAGCCACTTCCTCTTGCAGGGTCCACAGAAAGCACAAAGGGCAGCTTAGAGTTCAATTAACCCCTTCATTTCTTACAATCCCCCCTTTGAGACTCACTTCCTCTTTAAAATGATGTGAAGTCTCACTTATCTGTTTTACTCTCACGGGGTATTGTAGTGTATTCTTCTCTCAAGTCTCGATCTTGCTGGCTTAGGGCCATGTAGGTAACTCTTATTTGCTTTTGAGTGACTGACTCAGACACATTACGAATCAAAACAGTAAGGCAGGGAATACAGCATGGCAATAAAAGAAACAGTAATGACACCATGAGCACTATGGGAACCAGACCGCGAAACCATCTAATATCAGGCAACCATGACCATAGCCAAGAAAAGATAGAATCACTTCTTTCGTTCTTCTAAGGACCTTCTTGAATAAGCGTTTCCATATGATGGATAGTGCGGTCAATACTTGGTGCATAATCAGATATATACATACAACAATGGGACTTGATCAAAACACACACACCTCCTTTCGCGGCTAAAATAAAATCGAGGGCTTGGCAATTTTGTAAGGCCACATTCCTAATTTCATTTTGTTCCTTGGCCAACATTTTAACACTAGAAACTGTATCATTGAACAAACTCTCCGTCCAATTGGATAATAGGTGTAAGTCTCTATAATTAAAGGCAACTCCCACTCCTGGAATTATTCGTCTAGCAACCTCCGTCCCTCAATTAAATCTTAAGGGAGAGTTAACTTCCCTTCGATTACGAAGCCTTCTTTTGACTGTGACCTATGATGAATAATTAAAGGGGATAGCATGCATTACCAATCTTTTACTCCCCCCCCCCCCGGTGGAACATGCAGACACATCTAACAATCAGATACATTTAGGGTTTTTGACAATTGCTTAATATCTTGAAAATATGCATTTTTCTCTTATAGATGTTTTTCTTTATACTCAAGAACATATGCCTGGGAAGGAGTGGCAAAGAACAACACAATAATTCCCCACATTCTCATGATTTCGCAATTGCAAACCCCAATAGATTTTCTTGTGTGCTGCTGTTCATAGGTACAGATTTTAAGCTTAGCTTTCCCAAGGTGCTTTGACGTGTATGTCTTTTCTTTGCTGGCTTCTTGTGTGGGACCTCTGTCAGCTTCCGGTACTGTGGCAGAGGGACCTACGTTGGTGTCCTCAGGGATGTATGGCTTTAACCTATTACAATGTGTCCACTTAGTTGATCCTAGAAATTTTATACAGGCATGCGTCACCAGTCCAACCACATATGGCCCTTCCCAAGACTCCCCCAAAGTCACTTTATTCTACTTCTTCAGCCACACTCGGTCTCCTGGCTTGTATTGATGCAAGGGGGCGTCTAAGGGAAGTGTCTGGGTCGTCACTGCATATTCTCGAAGCTGTGAAAGACAGGACTGCAAGCCAGTTAAGTGTTCTCGTAATTGGCTGTCTCCTATCTCCCATGTAACTCCAAATGAATGTGGCCGGGGAATGGGGGGGTGGAAATCCAAAAAGCATCTCAAAGGGAGACACCCCCACCCTCTTTCTGGGCATGATTCGAGCTTTTGTCAGGGCTATTGGTAACGCCTCTACCTAAGACATCTGAAGTTCTATTTGTAATTTTTGCAACGTGCTCTTCAGAGTCCTATTCATTCTCTCAACCTGCCCTGAGGCCTCCAGGGTGCATGCAGCTTCCACTCAAATTGCAAAGCTTGTGCAAAAGCCTGTGTTACTTTTGAAGTAAAATGAGACCTTAAGTCACTCTCTAAACATTCAGATACTCTATACCTGGGGACAATCTCTTGTAACAGTTTAACAACCACAATGCGAGCTGTACAGTTTCTACAAGGAAACGCTTCTACCCACCCCGTAAGCTGGCAAACAATAACTAAAAGATATTTATATCCCTTGGAGGGTGGGAGCTCAGCAAAATCAATTTGCACTCGTTGGAAAGGGTAATATGCAAGCGGCCGACTACTTGGTGGCACCTCTTTTGCAGAAGGTCCAGCCTTCTGACATACTTGACAACTCTGGGTGACCCGCTTCGCTGCCATGGTGATCCCTGGGCAAAACATTTGCCTTTTAACATATTCAATCAGGGCTGTCATTCCCGGGTGCCCCAACTGGGCATGAATCATTACAGCAAGGGGGTGCACTAAGGCCTCTGGGATATAAATTCTTCTATCTGGGAGCCCCTTCCATCTTTCTGGGAGGTCCGTCACGGTCAGCTCTTTTTCTAGCGGCCTCTTGCGCTGCCTCATCTGCTAGCTGGTTTCCTTTTCGAAGGTATGGATCAGTGCTCTTCTCGTGTGCCCGCACATGCACTATGGAGACTTTTTCTGGAAGCTTGACAGCCAAAAGCAGTTGTTCTAGCAAACTCTGGTGTTGTACAGGCTGTCCATTTGAAGACACAAACCCCCGAGTGGACCAAAGTCTAGCATGGGCGTGGCAAACCCCAAATGCATACAAACTGTCTGTATAAATGTTCACTTCTTGCCCCTCTCCAAGTTCAAGGGCTCTCATTAATGCCACTAACTCATCTGCTTGAGCTGAATATTTACTGGGCAATTTCTCCAGGTACTTTCGAGCAGGTTTAATCATGATTACAGCACATCCGGTATATCTCTGTCCATCTTTAACAAAGCTGGATCCATCCACAAACATCTCAAGGTCTGGCTTCACAATTCACCTAGTCCCTTCTTCTGCCCCTCTCCTTCCTTCTAAAATGCTGCTATCATCTTCACAGTTCTCTTTTCCTTCGCCCTTTCTTCTTCTTCGTCTCTTCTCTCAAACACCCCCCTTGCTATCTCTAGTAAGGCCAGCAGGGGCAATCTCAGAGCTCCCGGAGTCGTTTGGAGCTTTCTCTGAATATCTGGGGCAGCCTGCCCGATAAATTGCATAGTCATTAAACGCAAATTCTCTGGTAGGCTCATATCAAGGTCCGTATATTCTTCGAACCCTGTCTTCAGCCTTTCCAAAAAGGCAGCTGGAGTCTCATTCTTCTCCTGCCTGATATCAAGGGCCTTACTGAGATTCGGGGCTTTCCTGGCTGACTTTCGCATTCCTTCTAGTAGCAGAGAAAAATATCTCTGGTGCCTTTCTCTTCTTGCATCACTATTCACGTCCCAACCAGGGTCTTGTGTAGGAAGGGCAGCTATAATTTCATTTTCAGTGGCCCCAGGCTTCTCGGACAGAAACTGCACTCTTACTCTTGCCAATATCGTGGACTTAATCTCCGGCAGGCAAGAATTAAGGAGCGTTTGGGAGTCATGCCATGTGGGGCAGTGGGTACCAGCGAGAGATTCACTCTCCTGACGCGGATGCCATGGGGGCCGTGGGCATGGTATATGGAGGAGGCACAAGATCATCATCTTCTCCTTGCTGAAACACTTCCTTTTTCACAGAATGTTTCAATGATTCTTCTTGAGGTTTTATTCTACGGATCACCATGACAGGGTTGCAGGCAAACACCCATTTGGGTGGTGGCTTAGAGGTGACCACAGTCTGCCAAGGAATCGATATAGGGAAATTGATCTAGTCTCCTTGCGTCTGTCACTATAACATGAACAGCGCTAACAAGTGCCGGGGAGAAAGAACCCTCTTTTGGCCAAGAAGGACAGAGAACAGGCCATTCTTTTTCACATAAGTGCTGCAACCTATCCCTCTTCATCTTAACACCATAATCACCACAAAAAGCCTTAAAATTCTTTAAACAACATCCTAGAGGCGTTTCCCCTCCTGAACGGGACTGTGCACCACCCATCGTGACGGGGTCCTAGGGTCTGCTCCCAAACACTCTTGCCAATCGCTTTGCTCCTCGCCGGCCCTGATCCGCCTTTTAGCTTGCAATCAGAGAACCGCGGCTAAGAGCTCCACACTCGCTCGGACCGTCAGACCCTGCTCGGAAGGTCTCCTTACTGTCCTTCAATCAACTCCACACAAGCAGACCCTGCCCTCCCTCTATGTGTCTGGCGTTTCACAGATCACACTCACCGGGTCTCGGTGCACTCCTTCCGTTCCCTTGGCCGACCCTTTTAGGCGCGTCTGCAGTGGCTCGAGCCTCGCCCGTTTCCGACCAGTGGGTTCTACGGAGCTCCAAAGCGCGGTCCCACGTTGGAGAGACAGCTGAACTCAGCCGGTCGCGACTTCTCTTCCACCGTGCCTTCGCAGCTTTGGACTACCGCAGCCCACTCAGGGACGGATCCGAGTCACGGCACCAGAAATTGTTAGAAATATGGCAGGTTCTTGTCCCTGACCTTAGGTACGAAAGACGAGCGTAGAAAAACACTGCAGAGGACACCACGTATCAGTATACTGAGGTGCGACTCAAACAGGGTCGGACCCTGATCGGAGCTTGCACACCACTTTTATTCACATAGGGTCAGCTGACAATGGAAAAAGGGGAGTGGAATGAAGGGGGTGGGATGCACAAAGAAAAAGGGGAGTGGAATACATTTACACAACCTGTGTGAGAGAAGTGGGATAAACAGGATACCTTTACCTAATCCCATCTCCCTTCCCTGCCATTCCACATCTCTCTGGAATGTGTGAGTCAGCCACTTCCTCTTGCAGGGTCCACAGAAAGCACAAAGGGCAGCTTAGAGTTCAATTAACCCCTTCATTTCTTACAGGAAGGGTAGCTTTGCATTTTCCCTTCAGGTGTTGTGTTAAATTCAGGCGGCACATGGGAAATTTGGATGGGGAAACTTCCCTAGCTTGACCACAAAAGCTCATGGATTGCACAGCTACCTTGATCTGTGTTCTATACAATGATTCAGTGTGAGGAGCAATTGGGAGTCACCATACAATCCCTCAGGCTTCCTTCTTTGCCCAGCAACAGTAGTGAGTCACAGGTAGGGCTGAGTAAACAGAAGAATGAAGAATCAGGACAAGAGTTCTTTAAATGGCTCAAAGACTCAGAGAGAAGAAAGAGGACGGACAGAAGCACTGGATAAAAGACTGAATGAAGGATGTATGGGGAAGTGGGGTGGCGAGAAGGTCAAAGAGAGAGAGAAAAGACTTAGGAGGTGTAGCTGGAAAGAACATCAGGCAAGGAACAAAAACTGTAAGATACCCCCACAAAAAAACCCAAAAAAATGGTTAGAAGGGAAAGTGACCAGTGAGCTTGTTAGAAAGCTGAAGGAGAAGACTGGTAGCTAAACGGTAAAAGAGACCTTCCAATGCAGACAGTAGCTGACAGAAAATGCAATGACAATAGGCCAAGAAAAGACTTTCCCGCTTCCACAGCAAACTCAGTACTATATCATCCTGACTGCACATGGCTTGCACCACTGCGTAGTCATTCTTTCTTATCTTGCAGCCACTTGCCTTTGTTATTCACCCTGATCCTGCAGCTATTTACCAATAGCACTCTGTGGGCAACCTCCCCTGGTTCTGCAGCTACTCCCATGCTCTGTGAATATTCCTTTCTTTTCCTGCAGATATTTAGCAGTATTGCCCTGTAAACATTCATCTGGTCCTGCAGTACCAGTATTACTCTCAGAGCATTCCACCTTATATTGCAGAAACTTATTTCGGTCCCTGAGAAGGGATTTTGTTCCTGCAACTATTAACTTGAACGATCCTGTACTGTAATAAGAGTTAATAATGTCTACATTTGCTATGTATATTATTCCTTTTGGTGGAAAGCACAACAAGTGACATATTCCTCTGATATAAGAGGCAGCTCTTCTGACACCAGTCTCTTGCGGGGGGGGGGGTTGCACAAGTCAGGTTTTGAAGACTTGAACAACAACAACAAAAGCAATATAGATGCATTTTTAGCAAAAAAATAAAACTAAAGAGACTGTTTTGGCTATGTTCCCCATGGACAAAGCTCTAAGTGAATGTGTGGGTCTCATCTATCCCCACACAAAGGACAGGAGACTTCAGCCTAGGCTTTTAATAGTTATGAAGTCCTTAGAGTATGGATCATTTGCTGGCTCAGACAACTTCATTCTAGAGACTAAGTGAAAGATGATGAAATCATATGCAGGAAGAACACCTAATCAGGCAGCATCTGGAACTGATTGGATTCAGTGATGCTGATAAATCCAGGCTCATGCTCCACAGCAAATAAAGATCCATGGCACGAATCCAAGGTGAAAGCATCCAAAAGCTGTGCTGGTTGCTCAAATGCCTTCTGCAGCCTTAAAGTAGAGAATAGCACACCAGCACAAATCAAGTTAATTGTCAGTGCATAGACTACGGAGTGCTGACACCGCTGTAGCAACATCCTGTGAGAGGGAAGTGAGAGAAATTTCTCCCACTATGCAATGTGTCAATTGTAATCCCATTAAACCTGCTGGCTACTATAGCTCAGATTTGTAGCTTCTGCTGCATGCTGACTCCATGCCAGCTTTTCCATGGACAAAGCCATAAGTGAATGTATGGGTGTCATCCATACCCAGGCAAAGGACAGGAGACTTCAGCCCAGGTCTTTCATAGTTATGAAGTCCCTCAAACATGCACTATTTGCGGGATCAGATAACTTCATTCTAGAGACTTAAAGCTCCATCACACTTGGGAAAAAAGCTGGCTACCATGGCTTCTCCGCCCCTGTTTTTGTTGCTCAGTTACTTTCTGTTTGAAAACAGAAAGTAAACAATGAGCATGAGGCCCATTCAGTCAGGCGTTGTAATCACGCTGCTTCTCCCACACACAGCAGGAGAGAGCCGCAACTCAACTTTTTCTGGTATTTCTTGTGGCGCAAGGAAGGCCAGGAGGGACAGAAGGCATGCAAGAAGCAGACGACATCATGTGAGGGACCTGCAAAAAATCCATGAGTGCCCAGTAACAAGCGTGCACTAAAAGGCTCGTTGGATGGAGTTCTTGGTGAAAGATGATGACATCATATATCAGCTCTATGCTGACACAGAGATACCACACTACAGACTCACACCACCATCTCATCCCAATGGCCATGAAAGTCATCAAGACCAAGAAAGAGATCTTGGGGTTGTGGCAGGCAGTTTAATAAAAATGTCAACCCAGTGTTCATCTGCTTTGAAAAAGGCAAATTCCATGTTAGGCATAACTAGAAAAGAAAGCGAAAATAAAACTCCCAATATCATAGTGCCCACATGCAAACGTATGGTGCGACCACACTTGGAATACTATGTATAGTTTAGGTCACCGCACTTCAAAAGGGATATTGTAGAGTTGGAAAAAGGCACTGAAAACAGCAACCAAAATGACCAAGGGGCTGGAACCAAATCCCCTACAAGGAAAGATTACAAAGACTGGAAATGTTGACTTAGAAAAAAGATGAGTATGATAGAAGTGTATGTAATTATGCAAGGTGTGGAGAAAGTGGGTAATAGGACATTTCCTCCTCTCTTATAATACTAAAACCCAGTGTCATCCCATGAACCTGATCGGTGGGAAATTCAGGACAAATCAAAGGAAGTACTACTCCACAAAGTGGATAATTACACTATGGAATTTGTTAAAACAAGATGTAGAGATGGCCACCAATTTGGATGGTTTTAAAGGGAGATTTGACAAATTCCTGGAAGAGAAGGCTATCAATGGCTACTAGTTATGATGGCAATATATTATCTCCAGTGCCAAGGGCAGCATGCCTCTGTATATCAGTTGCTGTTGAACATGAGTAGGATAGTGCTATTGAACTTATGTCATATTTGTGGCTTCACGCAGGCAGCTAGTTGGCCACTGTGTGAACAGAATGCTGGACTAGATAGAACCTTGGTCTGATTCAGCATGGCTCTTCTTAGGTCCAATTCCACTTTGGCATTACACTACTCTGCTACATCTGCATAACAGTGCCAATAGCAATGGGTTGCTTCATGCTGCTTTCACAACATCACAGGTCATTGTGCTATACCACATTCGCTGATATTATAGGAGGACAGCAGATATAACCTAAAACTTTATTTGCAAATGTAGCAAGCTGGTAAGATCTGAACTGTTATAGCTGATTTAAGATCACTCTACACTATTCTTGGAAAGTAGTTTTTACCATGCATTGAATGAATCTTCAATTGAACTATGTGGGAAAGAGAAGAGTGATAGTAATATACATTTCTTAAGGAGCTCATAATTTAGTCAAAGAGAAACACCACCTTTACAGAAAGTTCCAGGCTCAATTCATAACATTTCTAACTAAAAAGATCTCAGGACAGGGTCTGACAACTTGTGTTAATCTATCTATCAGTGCTAGATAGATTAATGGTCAGACTGGATGCAAGGCAGCCTCATATGCTCAACCTTATTTTGGAGCATTTTGATTAGAGGTGTCAAAGCTCAGGCCCACCAGCCAAATCTTGTCCACCTCTGGCCCCAATCCTGCACTCTGGGTTTGCCCAGGAGGCCTCACACTTTTCTGTGATACATCATTTTGGTGGTTCCCACACTTTTGGGCAGTTTCCCCCATTCTAAAATGTTGAAATGCTTCTTCTGAGGCTTAGTTGCTGGCAGAAAGAGCTTTAAGCTACAATATGCTGGGTTTGGGAGTATTTTGGTCTGGCCCCTTTTGCCTTTGCTGTCCCCTGGAATGTGACCCATGAGAGGTTCTCTGAAATGGAATTTGGCCCTTGGGCTCAAAGAGGTTTGATACCCGGATTTAAATTGATGACTAACATGCATACATACCACAAACCAACAAGGTTGGCATGTTTATTCCATTGATTTCAATGGGCCAGCATGCTAGCCTCTGATTTCAGATAGTGGCTATACTGTTTCTCTGCATTCCAAAATGTCTCCCCTTTGTGATCTTTTAAAGGAAGATACAGAGAGCTTATCCAGAAAAATACCCCAATAAGCTTTACAGCTAAAAATGAATTGTTAGATTTCCTTTATTTATTTTCTATAGAAGGATACTCATTTCTCACTATAGCCCTTTATGGCTGCTTAGCAGTCTTCAATTCAGTCCTCTCACAGTTCCAAGACAGAATTATATTGTCATTCAAGAACGGCATAGTCAGACATGGATATGACCATTTATGTTTGTATTCCAGATTTATATACCTTTACACCCCCTGTGAGATTGGATTTAGACTATGACACAAGGCTTTATGTGCCTGTTCTTACAAGAAGAGCTGTAACAAGGTAATTTGGTACCAAGTCACCATGAACGGGATAGGTTTCGACATTGCTCTCAGTCCCTTGGAAGAAAACATTGTACCAACTATAATGATACCCTATGGAAGTTAGTTGCTGAAGTATTTGTGTTAAATTGGTCCACTGTAGATTACAGACAAATTAGTTGATATTTACTCTCTTCCTCCCACCCTCACTCATCTTTCCTTCACTTTGGGTCTGTTGAGCAATTTGTTTTGCAAAGGAAAGGACCAAAAATAGTGGAGGTTAGAATGAAAGAAAAGGAAAGGGGAAGAAAACCTCTGGTGTGTCTTGGTTGCATAGTCCAGAGAAAGAAAGCTTAAACAAATAGCAGGGCCTGCTAGCCACTCCAAAGCCAATGTTAAAATGACCCAAGAGACAGGAGACATCACATCAGTCTTTCCATAGGAACGAACTCCTCACCCACTCCAACACAGTGCTTGTCATCCCAAAACACTTTGCTTCCTGAGGCAAATGACAAAATGGCACCCTCCAGATTCCATGTAGAGAAGCTGACCAGATTGGCAGTTGACAACACTGCCAATCTGGCAGGACAACACTCTCCAATGGACTTGAGGGCAGCTGATTAGGCTAGGGGGTGCAAGGCAGGTGTGATGGCAAACACAGTCCTTGGTGTGGGGGGTGGAATTTGCCCCCATCCCACCCCTGGTTTTTGGCATGGAGCATCTTTAGACACCAGCTACATAGAGTTGTGTTGGAATTTGTCTGCAAAAACGGGACTGGGGGGCGGGGGAATTGCAATGCCTGGGGAATTTGTGCTTTAAAAAAAAACATTTATGCACATTTCCCAGGCATGGGGAAGTGTGGAAAAAAAATTCAGTCCCATTTTTGAACACACTGTGGGTAGTTTGCCTGATCACCCGTGAGTGCGCTCACCATGCAGTGTGGCTTGTTTGCAAGTAACCCACAGTGCGTAGCTAGTCACCCATCATAGGCTAGCATGTCATGTGAAGCCACCCAGAGGGAGATTGACACAGTAACAGGAACTTCCTGACTCCACTCAGATACAGATAAGTCCAGTGTGATCTAGTGATGAAACTATATATGACACTATCTAAAGAAATAGTGATTCAGAACATCAACACTTCCCCATTTCTTTGCAGACCCAAACTTCTTCTCAAGCTATATCAGATTTAGCTGAACAAAGATGCCAAGTTGGTTATTGGTTATTTCAACATCTCTTAGTAGTTTTATCATCGCTAACTTTTTGTCCCAAAATAGAAATAGGCTTAGTAGCTTATTTAGTTTATCAGCAGAAAATAATACATGATACACTTTGTGCACATACAAACTGACCGATTTTATTTTCCATTTTCAAATTGAATGGTGGATTATTTTGTTAGAGCCTGCAGTGGGTGGGGGTTGGGAAATAAACTCAGAAAAATCTGAGCTTATTTTCCAAGCAGCTGCAGTGGAAACAAAGAAACAAAGAAACAAACAAAACCTTGGGGGGGGGGAATCAACTTCAAGTGTTTATTTATATGCACTTACATGGAAGCCCCCCAAAATTAGGCCCTCTCACTTTTCTACATCTCTTCCAACAAGACTACTGCAATTTGGCCCTATGCGGGACTTTTTTCTTTTTCTTTTTAACTCCATGACATTCCATCAAATTATAGAAATTAATCCAACAGTTGGCGTTGGATCTCACAATCAGGCAGATTTCCAACCTAAGCCTATTTCTATTTCTATTTTTCTACCTGTGGACACCAATATGCCCATGGGCACTTCTCTTGGTGACCACCAGCCTCTCTGCCTCACCTCTGCTTTATACTTAGATTCTTGTGCAAGTTACTTTTCTTTTACTCTTGCCTTCTGAGAAATGAGTGGTTTGCAAGCAGCTATGCCCACTATGGCTGGCTGCGTGTTTTGTGCCCCGACCATTTTATGAATGGGCAAGCCCACCCCCACCCCATGGCAGCTATTTTTGAAGAGCACCCACGACCCTCTCTCAAAATTCCAACTGTGCTCACTGACCCCAAAAGGTTAGAGACCCCAACTTTATGTTGTCTCCCTCAACTACATCAGTTTCTATTCCATCCTTAGATTTTCATTTTGATATGCTGTTATTAATTGAAACTCATTTATTACTTTATAACAAAATCCTATGCAAACCAACTCAGAAGTAAGCCCCATTGACTTTGACTGGATTAACCCCCAAGAAAATGCATGTAGGATTGCAGCCTTTGTAGAGTTTCTCTGGCTTCACCCAACTGTTACATCATCCGACCAAAAAACCCCCAAAACAAAACACACCCACACAAAAATACCCCCTAGATAATACACAGAATGCTGAAATTTGAAACATGCTATATAATTTTAATTAGATTGAATTCAGCAGGGGAGATAAGGATACAGGGTTTGATATGGCAGATGCACAAACAATAAGAAACAAATGGAGGTTAAACAGGGAACTCATTGAAATTCTTGTTTGCTCTGTTTTTGCTCACTTTTACTGTTTTGCATTTCAATATCTGAACTGTAGTCTTCCAGAAACAACACAAATACAATTAAAAAAACAAAACAAAACCCTAATGCAGGACTCTGGCAATCATTTCGTGTCAAGTATTCCTTAGAACTCAATATCTGCACAGTCAATGTGTCTTTAATTTGTGCATAATTATGAAAGTGGACGTCTATATCTATATGCAGAAGCCAGGCTTATTATAATTGTCAACGTGTCCTTTTGAAAGATAAAAGTAAATGTCAGCAAGCAGAAGTGACTTCACCTCTGAAACTCAGCAGTACCTAAAGATCGCTGCACAAAAATATGAACTTTCCATCCAGCTTTTGCATACTGACTGGATCTAACCTCTAAGAGAAGGCAAGGGGTTCCTGGGACAGTTCGGGGGACCTGGATTCCCAGATTTAATTTGTTTAGCTTTGGAAAGCTAGTGTGACATATAAGTCCCCTTCACGTGTTATTATCTCCCTGTGATATCTGGATCAGAAGAGGCAGTGCATATTCTGAACTAGTGCCTGGACACAGTGATGTGTTGGATTAGGGCCAACAAACTGAGAACAGAATACTGATAAGGTGGAGAGTCTTGGGTATGGGGCTTGATGAGTTTGCCTGCTCTTGACTAGGTTCAAAAGAAGAGATACATAGCTTCAGCTGGAATGCCGGTTATGCCCTTTCCTGTACAGGGATAGCCTGACCACTGTAGTCCACGCACTGGTAACCTCATATTTAAGTTACTGCAATGTGCTATATGTGGGGTGACCCCTTCACTTCGTCTGGAAGCTGTAACTGGTGCAGAATATGGTGGCCAGGATACTGAGTGGGGCGCCTGGACATGCATATATTACGCTGGTGTTGAAGCAACTGTACTGGCTACACAGTAGCTGCCAAGCCAAGTGCAAGGTCTTGTGGTGGGCATAGAAAGCCCAGAATAGCTTGGGACCAGCTTGGTGACCTAGTGGATCACCTCCCCCCAATATAGACCTGTGGATCCTTAAGGTTATCAAAGCTAGACGAGGGGGTGAAAGGGTGACAATCTCACAATTTTATGATCACGAGGTCATTGCCCTCGTTTACACACAGCATGCGCCATCACAGCCGCCATTTTGTTTTTGTTTTTGTTTTTAAAGGAGAAGGAGCGCACGAGCGCTTGTGTGCAAAAGAGTAAGTGTTTTTTTAAAAAAAAAAAATTCCCTGCTACCCTACCAGACCACACCCCCGATGCCCGGCTCCCGGCTCCTCATGGTTACTCACAAGGAGCCGGGACAAACTGTGACACCCAGCCACACGTTCCGCGGTCTCAGGATCAGCCCAGGACTACAGAAAAACTGGGCTAGAAGGGTAGGGCAAAATCCCGGGGAAATGGAGGGATCCTCCCTCTCTGCCCCCAAGATCCCCTGTGTGTCATCTGGACACACAGAGATGATCCCGGGGCATTCCCTGGGATAAGCCCTCATCTAGCCATGGCCTTCGTTAATTGTGTTTCGGCCTGCAAATTGCCATCTTGCATCAACCTGGAAGTGGACCTGCAATGCTCTCCCCTCCAGTATTGAAGCAGCACCAACTAGAGCATGTTTTAGGCACAATTAAAGACCCATCTCTTCACGCAGGCCTTCCCTGATTGGTTGTACTGCCTAAATGGTTAATTATGGGGTTTTAAGTATTTGCATTTATAAATGTGATGTTTGGGGTTGTTTTTTTTTTGCTTATTTGTATACCACTTATCCACAAAATTATGCCCAAAGCATCATACAACATAACGAACAACAATACATTTAATTTTCAAGGTATCAAGCAGCAATAAATATAACAATATCCAAAAATTAACAGCCGCAAAATTAATGATATCCAGGAACTGGAAGGTTCAAGGGGATTATCATATAGAAGATTGGTATAAAGAAATATGGGATATTGCTATTCATGATAAATTAACATGTAACATCAGAGTTAGAAGAGGAATGACAAAAACGAATGATTTTGAAGTAATATGGAAACAGTTTTTGGACTTTGTATTATTAAGGGGGAGAGGGAAAACACCTCCAGAAGAATCAATGAGATTTTGGAAATCAGAATAAGATCCCTGGGTTGGGGGGTGCACTTTAATGTTAATGTTAATCAATGGTTAGATCAAGTAGAATTAAGTGAAAAGAATGTATGTTTATTAATTTGTTTAGTATGTATTATTATGGGGCTATTATTATGTATTGTTTGTATTGTTTAGAAGTATGGTTATTATGTAGTTATAGAAAATCAATAAAAATATTTTTTAAAAAAGAAAGAAAATATAATAGAAACAATTTCAAATAACCATAATCTTGTCTTCAGGCAGCAGGTTTATTCAGGCTCCAAGGTGATGGTTGGGTGAGGCAGGTGGACATGCTCAATCCTTGATGATAATCCCTCTCCAGCAAACTCCCATAGGATCAGACCACTAAAGACTGGACCTAGAAGACCAGAGCAAAAAAAATGCTTACATTACTCTAATTCTGCAAAAGTGTGGGGATCATCTTCTAGGTGAGGCCTTCCTCAAATAAAGATGGCATATGGAGAAGCTGCATCTAGCATTTGCAAGGCCACTCCACGCTGTCAGACCAGATTGGGGATGGAACCAGAAATTATTTGGTTGTCTAGTATTTTAAGGTATTTTAAGTATTTTAAGTATTTTAACTATTGCCCCGCTCGTGCTCTTCGCTCCTCTGATGCCATGTTTCTCGCCTGCCCAAGGGCCTCTACTTCCCTTGCTCGGCTTCGTCCATTTTCTTCTGCTGCCCCTTACGCCTGGAACGCTCTTCCAGAACATTTGAGAACTACAAGTTCAATCGCAGCTTTTAAAGCTCAACTAAAAACTTTTCTTTTTCCTAAAGCTTTTAAAACTTGATGTTGTGCGGACTTTATACTGTTAGTTTTACCCTACCCTGTGCCTGCTTACCCTACCCTGTGCCTGCTGGCATTCTCTTCCCCTCCTTATTGTTTTACTATGATTTTATTAGATTGTAAGCCTATGCGCCAGGGCCTTGCTATTTACTGTTTTACTCTGTACAGCACCATGTACATTGATGGTGCTATATAAATAAATAATAATTATTATTATTATTATAAGGGGCTGGAAGGGCTACCATGGGAAGGAGCAGGTGAGGAAGTCAATTCCCAGCTTAAATCTGGATCCAACCAAAAGTTATTTTGGACACTGAAATAATACAGATCACACACCCACATCAGTCACAAAATGGAAGCCACCTAGAGAAATGTGTTCTCCCACGAGTGGTTACCCAATTCAGTTTGTGAATATTTCTTCCAAAATCACTATGGATTCCGTGGTATAATTCTTTCAACAGAGGATATTCAGGACTTTTTATATCCTAATGAAAACTGATATAACATTAAAGTTTAGAAATTGGCTTGTGATATTGCTATCCAGATAATTATGGCAATCTGTTTCCATTATTCCTTCTAGGTATACTATTGAATAATGCAATATTGATGGAACACTAAGAGTAACACATTTCAGAGAGTGTCAAGGAACCTCTCCCTGATTAATGCAGAAGGCATTTCCTCCATACAGTGTTAATGTTAAATGATCATCCCTTATGGTTTTAGAGAGACTTGCTATCCTATAAGGGTGTGCAGAGCAGGTCTGCTCCTCCCCGAAATTTGGGACAGTGCTGCGATGAGGCAATTCCCTGCCCTGATCTTCAGGGCGGCTCTGTCTCCCCACACCACCAGATTATTTGTTGGAAAACCACTCCATTTTCAGAGAACTGCACTATTATCGCCAATGGGAATTAACAACAATGCATACATCTCTGTCATGTTTAAAGTTAAAGAGATGAAACTTGGCACCCTGGTAGCTCTTAAGTAGGGCTTTAGCTATGCCAAGTTTAAAGCAGTTCCCTTCATCCCTTGAATTTTAGGATTTTTTTTTAAAAAAAAATCCCTCTCAACCTCCTCAACCCCCATACAGACACACACAACTGTGCAGGACCTTTTATCCTTTGCTTTGCTGATGCACAGTTGTGGATTTTAAGTTTATAAAAATAGAGATCTGCTTCAGTTTATAAAAATAGAGATCTGTTCCCTGATCGTTTGCTCTAATGGGGTGAAATGGGGTCTATGAGAGGTCAGACAAGAAGAAACATATATTTCAAAGCATATAAACTTGAGTCCTGTCTTCAAAACAGGAGATATACTAGTACTAGTAAACTTTTCTCTCACCATCCCTTCTTCTCTTGACTTTACACCGGCCGAGTTGCATCCATACTTGCAGTATACAGATCAGCCTTTGACACAAGATTATTTTCCATACCCTAATATTGGCTTGTGAGACTGTATGGATCTACACTGCCTGCCAGTCATCATCACTTCCTGGGGCAACTCATTTACATGGAATGGTTTTCATTATTTTCATAATGTGAGCCATTTTCCCTCAATCCTTCCTTTCAGCCAACATCAATAGTGCATATGGGGAGTGGAACTTGGACTCTTTCTGGCTCCATGAGTTAGCAATGGAATGAGTTCCAGGATTGGGAAAAATGGGTTAAATCATTTGCAATCCCTCACCCTGAGCACTGTGATTGAAGTGGGGGACAGGGAGGAGACTGTGGCTATTGGTTAGCCACAGATGTCAACCTCAAAACTTCCCCCACCCTTCACCACTTGGCGTCTTCCTAATATGGAAGTGTGTTCAGTTCACCGTCCATCAACATGAAATGTCCCCTCATGTAATCTAAAAAACCTTCAGACCTAGGATCCATTCGGGGCTCTGAACAATCTTCTAACTGCAGCATGGGTTTCTGATAGGGGTTTGATCCGCTTCTCCTCGGATCGGAGAAGCAGAAGCGGATCGGGGTGATCTGCCTCCACTACAGGCGGAGGAGAAGCTGATCGGGGGGCTGGAGAAGCATGGCGAAGAGAAGCAACCATAAGCGGATCACTTCTCTTTTTGCGGAGTGCTCCGCCCGCCATTTTGGATTTTTTCGCCCATAGGATTGCATTGCAGAAAAGATTAGTGGATAACTTTTTTTGTTTTTCAAGCTATCTATTTGAAACTCACTGTGCTTAGAGAGTCATGGGAAGGGGTCATTTTGATCCTATTTTCAGCACTTTGCATGCTGTGCTTTGCTTGCTATATTTAAAAAAAATAGGGTAAAAAAGCGAGAGAGGTACCTTTTTGAAGTGCTGAGAGGCAGATTCGACTCCCAATCATGATCACCTGATGAAGCATCCTCCAATCCCAAAGTTGGAGGGGGGGATAAGCAAAATGGGATACTTAGTAACTTGGGATACTGGGAAACTTTTCTTTCTTAGTCTCCGAACTGACTTTTCCCAGTGTTTTTTTAAACAGTAGCCCCACCAAATGCACAAACACAACCTGAAATCATATACTAAGCAAATAAATAACAGATAGGAAACACAGCACTGCTACCCACCCTAACCTTGGTAAACAACTGAATAGATGTGGTGCAAGGGGATGAGGTCTTCTAGGGCATGTGGACATGCCCAATGCACACACTCCTGTCCTTGGAGGGTCATCAGAACCCTCCAAAGATTAACCAGTGGAGAAGCTATACCTGTCATGAGTTGAAGTGTCAGGTAACTGGTACTTACTTAGGGCCAGTCAAATTGGCATAGTTCCCCCTCCCCCTGGGCACGTCCACTTTCCTCTTACTGGTAAAAGACAGACATAGCCTTTTAAAAAAAATTCTTCTTGTTGTTTATTCAGCAACACTGCTGCTTTTAATTCCACCCCTCCTTTGTTTATTTATTTATTTATTACATTTTATATTTATACACCCCATAGCCCAAGCTCTCCTGGCTTTTCCTCTTCAGTGAAGTCAGGCAGGCTTTCATTGTGGTTCAACTCCTTATTGTTGTTGTTGTTGCTATTAATATTAATTAGTACTGCTATTATTAACGTTATTATTTTGTTGTTTAATAATGGCTGTGATCACAATGCAGTCAATCAACTCTGAAGCAAGGATCACAAAGCTTTACTTTATATCGAAAGGAGTGTGAATTGGGGTTATGGGTGATGCTTTAAAGGTTAAAAACCCCGCTAAAAATCAGGGGATGATGGGATTTGCTTGAAACTTGCCATGAATGTGGATCTAGATGGCATCCGTGAGGGTGCCCACTTCAAAGTTTTTATCTATAAAAATGTCAGAGTAAATCCCATTTCTGAAAATGGGGTGTCAGATTTTCAAAAATCCCCCAAAAATCAGGGGATGCTTGGATTTGCTTGAGGCTTGGCATGCATGTGTATATATGGATAAGCTATCATGGTACCATGTTTGAGGTTTCTAATGTTAACAGAAAAAAAGTTGTAGGCATTTTTGGATTTCAATGCAAGTCTATGGGGGGGAGCGGAGCTCCGCAGCGGAGCGGACCCGATCCGAAAGTTGCTAATCTGGAAGAGAAGCGGATTGGGGGGTCCGTGCACACCCCTAGTTTCTGACAGTTTTTAAACCACCCCCTAAACCCACTGTGATTTTGGAGGTTTGTCATAGGTCCAGCAGACCCCCAGATTTTTGGTGTGGAGCGTACCCCCCTACTCACCTACCTTTCAACAGAAAAAAGAAAAGGAAGCAAATATCACACTCCTGTAGTCTCATTTAATATGTATGACGGCACTCTACGACCCAAGGCATTCTTAGACTTGATGGGGTTCAATTGGCAATGGCTCAACACAAGTTGACCCTGGGTTAATGTCAGTCAGTTCAATACCAGTGGATACAAGCACTGCTTTTTTTTTCAGCATCTGCTCCAGAGCTTTGAGGAACACCACTGTACTTCAATTACAGAGGATAAATTTGCTTCAACCCAACCCTGTGATTGGCTGATATAGAACCAGCTTTAACTATGTGAAAGTTCAGCTGTTATATGTATTGGAGAAATCGGTTTGTCCATGTGTATAGGCTTACAGAAAATCACTATCATAATTTATGGTGTTTTCAAATCTTCAGGTTTTCAAAGCAATTCACATAAGTTATCTCAGTCATCCTTACAATAACACTGAAAGGTAAATCAGTGTTGCTATGCTCATATTGCAGGAGGGCAGCCTCAAGTGGAGAGGTTGCAGTTTGCTTAAGGACACTCAGGTGAGTTGTGATGGCAGAGACTAATATTGAAGTGGGGACTAACTGCTTCATACCTAAACCACTGCATTCCAACTTTGTGAAGTGAGCCAGCTTGCGCATTACATGAAATGATTATTTTACAATAAATCTATAGCTAAATATTGCCAATCTAATCAGAGAATGGCACATGCACTATTATAAGATCTAGTAGAAGAGAAGCCAAGGTTTTGAAGAATGGTTCAAATACCAATCCATTGTATTCAGCTGTGAGATCAATGCAGAATGTTCTGTCAAAGTCTTTGCCATTTTAGAAGTGTGGTGAGGACCCAGAGAAAACAAAAGTAGTGTTCCTGCCATCTTTACATTATTAATGGCTGGGACTTTCACAAAATTTATACTGATTTGCAGGAGACTTTCCCATAGTTTAGTACTTTGCCTTAACTAAGTTGGAATAACTACCTTTTGTGTGTTTTCTGCCCATATTTAATAATATCAATTGGAATCCCATTTCTGTGTTGTGAGTTTTCCAGGAAATATATATATATATATATATATATATATATATATATATATATATATATATATAAAATTCCTGGAAAACTCACAACACAGAAATGGGATTCCAATTGATATTATTAAATATATATATTTAATATATATATTAAATATATATTCAGATGGCCTAAATCAACTGGGTTATGAGAAATACCCAGAACTGCAATTGAGAATGCAGCACATTGCTCCCCCCTGATATATATGTTCAGCAAAATATGTGATCATTCACAGTGGGA
Organism: Elgaria multicarinata webbii; assembly: GCF_023053635.1. Taxonomy (NCBI): domain Eukaryota; kingdom Metazoa; phylum Chordata; class Lepidosauria; order Squamata; family Anguidae; genus Elgaria; species Elgaria multicarinata. Next base: position 53,932,364 of record NC_086171.1, read on the forward strand.
GTAGTAATAAAATCTCTTCCTCCACTTTATCCTCTTTTCCTTTATTCTATTTGATTTAGACTATGACACAAGGCTTTCTGTGCCTGTTCCTATAAGAACAGCTGTAACCAGTCATGACGAGCAGGACACGTTTTGACAGTGCTCTCAGTCTCTCGGAAGATGTACCAACCATGATTATGTCCTATGGAAGCTAATTGCTGTATTCGTGTTAAATTGGTCCTCGGTTGATTAGAGGTGAATTAGTTGATATTTACTTTCTTCCTGCCACCCTCATTCATCTTTACTTTGGGCTATTGAGCAATTAGTTTTGCATAGGAAAGGACCAAAAGGGCTATAGACACTTGAGTTTCCAGGTATATTATCTACATTCCTGCTATTCTTCATTGCTTACCACATGCTCAGGTTATGCTTTCTTTCTATGAGCAAAATCAGAACCTATTTAATTTTACTGGCAAGCAAACTACCCCCAACCCCCATATAATCAGAGTCCAATATTTAAAATATGTCATTTTCAAGTGGAAGCTAATGAAAATGTCTTTTCTTTCTCTCTCGCTTTAAAAAAAATAAAATAAAGTTCAGCAGAGAGTTTTTTCCCTAGGACTTTTAAATGTCTACACATAAAGAGATAAGTCATTCTTTAATTAGCACTGGTTCAGCACAACTTGGGAAGAGATGGATTTGTCTAGTTAAGTATTAAACATCTATTTCAGTCCCTATTGGTAAAGCTTATATGCTGCTGCAAATAGTTTAAGCACTTTACTGTGAATCTGGCATCAAGGGTTGGCATGGTCGAGCACTTACTGAGGGCCCACCCCAGCAGAGTCCTGTGGGCCTGCTCCTCCTCACCATTGCAGCCTGCTTATACACCCTCCTCTTACTCTAGCTTAGACATGGGAGGTAGTGCGAAGGAGTGGTAGTAGATACCACTGCCTATTTGCTCAATGGCGCTCTTCCTGGCAGGTCATGGGTGCAATCCTACGTGTGTTTAGGCAGAATAAAGTTCTGGGACATGCTGTGTGGGGCATGTTGGGACTTGTAGGACTTCTTTTCTAACTGATCATGCATAGGACTGCACTCTCTAACAATGAGGAGCAACAGCAGCTGACAACAGAGCTGGTAAGAAGGTAGACTCATTGAGGGAGGGGGGCACTAATGGTGTCATCTCCAAGAGCCGTCCAAAACCTGAAGCCAGCACCAGGCAGAACATTTAGTAGCTTAAATGTTTTGAAACATATTAGAAATCCATCCTGGGTTAAGCCAGCCTGGGTTATCTTGAAGCTGATTTCTTCTTCAGTTCTAGTTGCTTTGGACCGAAGTCTACTTTGCTTCAGGAATTACCAACACCAGTCCAAAGCAGCCCGAGTCAATGCATGATTCAGCCAAATCCAATGCACACCCCTAATATATATATTTACCCAATTTGGGTTCAGGCAAGCCATAAAAATCTTCATAAACAAAGAAAAAAAATAAGTTTCCTTTCGTTTACCACTTTCGATAGTCAGACAATCAGATTCTGGATGGTTATAATGCTAAAATAAAAGTAGCTCGCTGCAGTACATCCTCAAAAGAGACAAAAAAGGAAATCAACTACAAAAGAGATTCTCTTCAACATGCCGGAAAACATCTCTTAATTTAATATATGCAGGATAAAACAACTGGGAATATTCTCACTAGGGAAAGGCAGGCTAAAGATACCATGGAGCTGATCAGTGCTGGAAGATTGCGTCTCTGGACTTTTCTGGTCCCAGAGTGCTGATCCTTAATAATGGAAACCTAAACACACTTTCCTTTAAAAGGGAATCACTTCTCTCTGTAGAGAGCATGAAAAGTGAGATGGATGATCCCTGACCCTGGGAGACATTTAAGTTTCTATTTGACATACAAAACCAATTTGCCTACCACCTCTTAAGGAAGGTTATCCACCCAAGACACAGTGTGATGCAATTTACTAGGCTGAGTAATGATGCTGATTTATGGATCATTCAACAACAGAGAAAACATTATACAATGTGCATTAGTAGATATGATACATCATCATATTAATGCTTTTGAATCTGATAAAAGTTGCTTGGGGACAGCTTGCACAGATAAAAGACAGCAATAGAACAGGGGCCAATTTCAGAAGGTTCCTAATATAGCCAGAGTATTGAGAATGGGAAATGCAGGAAAATTATGCCCCCGGTCAGATGACACCATTAACCGTGCTGATTAAGGGACTTTGGTTAAGCAGCAGAGCTAACGGTGTCATCTGGCATACATTTTCCTTAACTAGGTGCCTGCGCTAACCACATTGTGGTCAGCTTCACTAACCCTGTTCTGCAGCAGCGTTAGCGGCACTAACTTTGGCTTAAGGTGTCTTATGCAATGCAGCTGTGGTTTAAGGGGCTGAAATCATAGAGCTAACAGTATAGAGCAGTCTAAATTGTGCAACTGCCAGCTTTCTTAGTGCAAGGGCTGATGGGATATGGGGTGGAGCATTCAGGGGACTCAGGAGCCCATCTAACTGGTTTGTGGTTAGTGTGTGGTTAAGAAAACCAGGAACTAGACAGGGTTAACAGTGTCATGTGCAAACATACAGCTTGTGGTTAGTGCTAACCATAGAAGAGCATAGTTAAGCTAACCACAGAGTCCCCAGTGTCATCTTAACAGGCCCTGTAGCTGCCAAGGTAAGAATGTTTTAAAGATGTTTTAAAGATGTTTTAATCATGTATGGTATGTTTTTAATCAATTTTAATGTGTATTTTATATTATGTTTTTATACTGTTCGTTTTATACTTTGAATGGTTTTAGTTTTTGTGAACTGCCCAGGGAGCTTCAGCTGTTGGGTGGTATAAAAATGTAAATAATAATAATAATAATAATAATAATATCTCTAAAATATTTTCAGTGGAGAGTCTATATTTTTAATTCCTAGCTATGGATAAGGTGACTTCGGTTCCTTTGAATCATATCAAAAATCCCTTACATCACTATGAAATATGGGTCTAGTACGTCATGCACCTACACCATGCACCCAGACTTTTTAAGTGATTTCATTCTTAAGGAATCAAGTTTCTAATCCCTCCTATTTTTGTAGAGCAGTTTGTGTAGCAGGATCTAGTGTTCAGAAGGTAATGCTTTTGTGCTCTGCTTGATTGCTTCTAAATGGTTCTATAGAGTTTGCATGCCCCCCCAATGCTGTTCCCCCAATAGTCAAAGCTACCCTACCTCATTTACACATACTTCTTCTCTGATGCTACTCCTTGCCAAAAGAATTTATCTAAGAAATATTATACTTGTAAATATTCTGGAAAATAAGATTTTTTTGAACATGTTGTATTAATTTGCCTCATTTAACTTGCCTGTAGAGAGTGTGTGTGTGTGTGTGTGTGTGTGTGTGTGTGTGTGTATATATATATATATATATATATATATATATATATATATATATCACACACACACACATCCTTGAACAGATTTGTTTCTAAAATACACAAGTTTTAAGCATCCTTTCTTTAAAGTGACTAGCAGAAAGAGAATTCAAAAACTGAAGCTCATTTGATAGAAGGAATTCCCTCACCTCTGCCGAATAGTTTACCTTATTTTGACCAATTGGGCTATGATTGTCATGGATATAAAAAAGCTAGCTGAGATCAGATATAGTTATACTTTCATCCAAACATGTGTGGAACTTTCAGTTGCTATAGGAGTAAATTATGCTAATTCTTCTCTCTCTTTCATGAGACAGACGAAATGAGAATCTAGAGGTATCACATTTAACCCTGAAAATTATTTCCCAAGGCTACACACATTGGCTATGCAACCCAATAACTGTGCACAGTCCACATTGTCCCTTTCTACACCTAAGGATTATCCCACGAAAATGGAGGGATCATCCCTGCCTGCTCCCAGGATCCCCTGTGTGGCATTTGGATACACAGGAATGATCCTGGGATGATCCCGGGATGTAGGGCTGGTGTAGACATACCCATTGATTTAGGCCTAAAGAAAAATGTGAAGCCCTGCAACTTGCGGGCATATATACTCTGGTTTGATATCCTGGGCGTCTTTACCTGATCACTAATTTCAAATTAATAACTATCTATTTTTCTCTAACTTTAAACTTTTGTTTAGACGTATGGACTACCTTTAAGGTTCGAGCGAGTTAAAAGATTGTAATTTATGAATGAGAAGGTCTATCCTCATACCTGTTTCACGTTGGGATACTTTACATTGTAAACCAGGGGTGAGAGCTCATTCAACCTGAAGGCAAAATTCAATTTCAGAGACGCTCTCGGGCCACAAAGCAAGACCAAAGGCAAAGGCTGTGGTGCCAAAAATTCAATCTATCTATATAAATAAAAATGTAAATGTTCGTTTGTTCAAAATCTTAAATCTCCGAAAGTTCTTCACTGATTGCTTTGAAATTTTGATACAACGTTGCATTCGAATACGCGCGTGTTTTTATATACCTATATTATATAGATGTGACAGGTAAAAACATGCTTTTTTAAAAAAACAGCGCCATCTGTTGGACGTAAAAGCAACACATGCTGGTCAGGCTGGAAGATACATAAGCAGCAATGAAGCTGTATGGCGAATTCTTTCATTTCCCATACATGAACGAAGTCCAGCTGTTGTTCACTTAGCAGTACATCTAGAAAATGGACAATGCGTTTATTTCACAGCTGCAAATGTGCAACAAATAGCCCTGAATCCACTGGCTACAACGTTAACTGCTTTCTTCACATTATGTCAAAATGACGTGTGCTTCGTTCCATGAAGAATTGCGTCATGAACAAAATTACAACACGGGTGATCTTTTGTCGTATGTGCAATCAAATATTCCTAAGCTAATGCTTAAGCAAAATGGCATTTATGATCAAATAATGCAAACTGTCAATAACGGGGTTGGAGAAATCTTCTTCTTAGATGCGCCAGGAGGAACTGGTAAAACGTTCCTAATTACATTGATTCTGGCAGCAATTCGATCCCAAAATGACATAGCCTTAGCTCTTGCGTCGTCCGGAATAGCTGCGACATTGCTACCAGGTGGAAGAACTGCTCATTCCGCTTTGAAATTGCCATTGAACATGCAATTCATTGAAACTCCCACGTGCAACATTTCCAAAGCATCCGGCATGGGAAAAGTATTGCAAAAATGCAAACTTATTGTTTGGGATGAATGCACAATGGCGCAAAAAAAATCGCTCGAGGCTCTTGATCGATCATTGCAAGATTTGCGTGGAAACATCAGACCATTTCGGAATGCATTAATATTGCTTGCAGGAGATTTCAGGCAAACATTACCTGTAATTCCTCGATCGATACCAGCGGACGAAATAAGTGCTTCCCTGAAATACTCTACTTTGTGGCGACACGTAAAGACATTAAAATTAACTACAAATATGCATGTCCAGCTGCAAAACGATCGATCAGCTGAGATATTCTCACGTCAATTGCTGGAAATTGGGAACGGAAAGATGCCGGTTGATCTTACCTCAGGACGAATTTCATTGCCTCATAACTTCTGCAATTTAGTGACGTCAAAAGAAGAATTGGTTCAAAAAGTATTCCCCAATATTCAAACCAATTATAAGAATCATGATTGACTGAGTGAACGAGCTATTCTTGCGGCCAAGAACAAAGACGTCTACGAACTTAACAATATTATTCAGTCTAACATTCAAAGCGAGGCAGTCACATACAAATCCATCAACACTGTTGTGGAAGCAGATGAAGCGGCTAATTATCCAACAGAATTTTTGAATTCACTCGATCTGCCAAGGATGCCACCGCACGTACTGCAATTGAAAATTGGCGTGCCAATTATCATGTTGCGAAATATCAACCAGCCAAAGCTTTGCAACGGCACGCGGCTTGCAGTAAAAAAATTACTGAGCAACGTCGTAGAAGCCACAATCTTGACAGGACCTTTCAAAGGTGAAGATGTCCTCATTCCTCGCATTCCTATGATTCCAACGGATATGCCATTTCAATTTAAGAGATTGCAATTCCCAATTCCATTGGCGTTTGCAATCACCATCAACAAAGCTCAGGGCCAATCTTTAGAATTGTGCGGTTTAGATCTAGACACAGATTGCTTCTCACATGGACAATTATATGTTGCGTGTTCTAGAGTTGGCAAACCAGAGAATCTCTATATCTGCACAGACAATGGAACAACAAAAAATTTTGTATACCCACAAGCATTGTGAAATTAAACATATTAGAAACATGCGCTTTCTCTTTTCTTTCTTTTCCATTTAACCAGACTGAGCCACAACAATGCGTGGCCGGGTACAGCTAGTAAATAAATAAAAACATACCAGCATACTGTAGTTTAAAGTTCTTACTGCCAAAAATAAGGCCTTTGGAAAGGATTTCAACCCTTCAGAATGGGGGAAACTACACAAAAGTTGGAAAACTGCCAAACAACCAATGGTGGAAGAAAGCAGATTGGGCCATAGAAAGGGAACTTGATCATCTGGCCCCTGGGCCTGAGGTTCCCCATCCCTAATGCAAGCAATACTGCTGTTAAGATCTTAATGCAGGTGATCTTGGGTGGATAGTTTACTCAGAATTGTGGGTGAGGGTATAGGAATGAAACATCATGCTTAGATTCAAAAGGTGCCCGTCCATGAGCAGAAAGACTCTTCAATTCATGGAAGAGATATTTTCAACCCAGCAGAAAAACATTGCTTGAGAAAAGTGACCCAAAATTCAGAGAAGTTCTTCCATTTCTGGATGCTCTTAAGCAAGGCTTTGCACAAGATCTTTCTCAAGATCTTTTTATGGCTTACTAAAGTTTGTGGACTACAGCCTGTATCTTCCTTTTTCGCCAAGTTTCTCATACTGTAACACAACCTCTGATATGCTGTGGTGCCGCATGACAAGAAATCTTCTGAATTTCTCCAGCTTGTGCAAGAATCCAGAGATCAACATTGTTATATTTTCTGCTTCTGTTCATGGTTCTTTATATCTTTGTAGTTCCTGGCTTATGTAAATTTAACATGATTGAGGACAACAATACTGTTTTAACAATCTGTGTTGCATTATAGCTAATAGGGCATTTGTGATCTGGTTTCCCAGAAGAAAAAGAAATCTGAACAATACTACATCTTTAATTAATGCAATCAAGCCCAACGTCTGCAAGCAGTATGCTTGTAATGTTGCAAACACAAAAGCCTTTAGAATGCAGTTTACAAATGTACCTTTCTTTGTTCCTACAAAACACGAGTTCTTAGCAGGAAACACACAAAATGTGAAGGATTAACATGGGTACCTTCATAAATGGTATTCTCAGAGTTGGTTACATTATCATAGGGAGTGCTTCTGATGTTACTTTCATGGCATAGAAATTGTTGGAGGATAGATCCTTCATCATGGATAGATCAAGGTGTTTGATGGCCCTCAGGCAAGGCATCCTCAATGGGCCCCTTCCCTGAGTGAGTCTACCTTCTCACCACCATTGTCCCCAGCTGCTGTTGCTCTTCGTCCTCTTTCTCATCGTTGCTTCATTGTTGATGGGAACAGAGCCAGTGAGCAAGTGGTCTGTGGCAGCTCCTCCTCCACACCATCACCTGGCCAGAGTGAGAGTCAGGTGATCAATAGTGAAGAGGAGGAGCAAGTTCAGGACACTCTTAGAAATAATAAAAGCAAAGAAAAAGGCAAAGAAAAAAAACTCTTGCTATGAGAAAATAAGGAGACAAATTGGGGTGAACCTATGGAAAAGAGGATAGATAAAAAAGAGGCCAGGGCTCCTGCACCTTTAAATGTTGTGATAAAGAAGGCATTTCACCAGGTGCTGCATGCATACAATTGGCAACTGCTGAAATTCCCTTTTCTCTACAACTGTTAAAGATACAGGAGCCCAGTCCTCCTTTCCATATGGTCACCCTAGACAAATAGATGATGAGGATAGCCACCTTGTTTTTTCATCATGGGTTTGTTTGTTTTTTACTTTGAAGTAAAGTTAAATAAAAATAAAGGTAACAAAAAGAATATATATAATATAACAACTTTAGTAAAGAAATAATGAAATGAACTAATTATAATTCCTAGTCCATCACCAACATGCTTATGGAACAGCTATAGTAAAGCAGTCTAAGGGTGCAAGCCTATGCATGTTTAGACAGAGAGAGAAAATCATATAACTCCCAGCATGGATAGGGCTGCTCTCTTAAGTAGGAGCTCATTATCTAATGAAAGAATGAAAATACAAGTTATGTAGTATAGAAAACAGATATATTTGCTTGTGTGAGAGAGTGTTGGTCAGAAAAATATAAGCAACTGTACATGGTTGGAATTTGATGAAATGTTTGAAGGGCTTCAACATAGGAAATCAAATGGAAATCAGGGTACCACACCATCTTTCTCAATATTAGGATTCCTTGCTTCCTGCACTTGCTGAGTAGATTTATACATTATCATGGTCTCCCAAATTTTATCATCCCACTGCTGATTATTTGGTTGCTTTAGAGACTCAGCACTTACACAGTCTGCATGACTTCGCTGCTGTATACAATTGCTTAAGAAAGGCTTTATGCAGGGAACCAGGATCATTAGGTTCAAAAAGATGAAGAAGCATAGCTTTAGGAGATAGCAGTAGCCACTTTATAAGCAACTGTTATAAGCTTTGCAGCTGAGGTGTTCGTAGATATCTTTAAGGATCCCATTTGTAATGTCAGTTGAGAAGGAGTGCTATTTTTATGGGCCCTGTGCTAATGTACTGGATTTAGTGAGCATTACAGACAGTCACCACTTCATTTTGCCATCAAATTGAGGATTCCACCATGACACAATATGAGTGATAAAATGACAGATGGGCTGAGAGGGAGGTGGGCGTTCTCAGCGAGCAGGCTGCCAAACGGCAGCTTTGATGATGGCGAATGTTTGATTGCTTATATGGCAAGTGTTTGCCCTCAACTTTGAAAAAGCCGTCTGTGGCTTCTGTTTGAATAAAAGATGGCTTGTCTTGTGCGTTTCCAATATGCTCTTCTAATTTATCTTTGCAAGGGGAAGAGGGAAGAGTACTCCGTGCCAGGATGGAATGAACCGCTGTGCAAAACACACTGTCGTTGGAGCCATGATGGTATGTGCCAATATATGACCTCTCTATTTAGGGATGAACTGTGCAATTAGAAATTTCATGCAATACAACCCTTCAGCTATACTATTTCAGACTTGAACTGGAGAACTGCATGACTGAACGTTCACCTTGCATCAAAACCTTCCAATCAATGGAAAGTGAGTAGATCGAACAGTTCTAACTTTTTCTGGCTTGAGAGCTGCATTTGCCCTGGCCAGGGTTGGCCTTAGAGGTGGGTGCACTGGGTAGTCACCCAGGATGCCAAGCTGAGGGTGGTGCCAAGCAGAGCTGAGGTGCTGTTTTTTTATGTGCTGAAAAGTTTTGAGATTTGATTTACAGTGTGTGTGGAGGGGGAGGTATTCAGACATCTGATTCTCCACCTGTAATCCACTGTGGAGTGTATGATGTGATATTCAGCTTTAAGAACAGCTTTCCTAGGCTCTTCTTTCTCCCACTTCACTATGACTGTGCAGAGCACTTAGTAGGCTATTGTCATGAACTAGGACCTCAGAGGATCCAACTAGGATCCTCAGAGGATACTGACACCTTCTTCTCAGAAGAAGAAGCTCCAGAATTAATGGTTCAGAGAGAAGACTCAGCTATGGAAAGACATCATAAGGCTAAGGCTTCTGCCTCCCCAGGACCCAGTTCTTCAGGAAACCTCAGGGGCCAATTCCCTGCACCTAGAGGAGGTTGCATTACCAAACTTTGAGGACTCAAGTCCTGAGGAAACTAGTATGCCAAAGCCACTCCCGCCTTGTTGCAGTTGGAGATTCCTAAAACAGGCCAGGCCAAGCTTGTTTAAGAGAAAAACCCTCAGCCAGTATGGAGGTGGGCCCAACCAGCCTAAATCCAACAACACTTCTATTTAAAACTCAGTCTTGCTCTGATCTTTGTTGGAGCAACATACAGACCCTGTTCAGATTACATGTTAAGCCACTGTGGTTAAGCACTTTGAGCTAAAACCATGACTTAGCATGTCATGTGAACCATTCCTAACCAGTTTAACCATGCTCACTAAACATTTGTTGCAAAAGGGTTAACAGCCTAACGATGGTTTAGTGTGTTGTCTGAACAGGCCCACAGAAACCCTGTCTAGCTTTCTGCTCCAGCACTGACAGAGCTTTCCATGGAGCTGATCTTTCTGCCTTGTGTTTTCAGAAACCTGACCTAACCTGAACTGATTCATAGCAGAACCATGCAACCCAAGCCACATCATAGAACATCATCAGAACCCATCTCCTGAAATGGTGCAGTTATAACCATTCAACAAATAATAAAGAATGATGATGTGTGATCTCTTAAGTTTCTGCCCTGACTGGCACAACTCTTGATATCATCTTTGAGCTTCAATCCTTACTCCAAGGACTCTATATATTTTTATAGCTAAGGATGGATGGATCAGTCTATTTTCAGCCCATACTGGTCTGACATGCATTCATTCTTTGCCTGTTCTATCATGTTTCTGCAGTAACCTGTTTTCTTTTACAAATTCCCATGAACATTCATAACCTAACACATCCTTGAATTAATTTTCTCACAAACGATGCATTTCTAAACATATTTTCTCTTAAATGTTATAGTAAGACATTTTATGTTAAAATCCACATTTTTGTACTCATGTTGATGTCTCTTTCATTACCACCCCTGCGCCAGATTGACTGCCTTTGTGTGAACATACAGAGGAGAGTGGTATATATGAGTCCTATAAAATGGGTCAGCATAGGGAGTATGTGGGATCCTATAAAATGGGTCAGCATAGGCAGTAAAGCACTCCAACAGAGAACAGTATTGCAGACAGAAAAAGATGCAGATCCTGTCAGTCAAACTGCAGTAAAGCATCTTGACCATCTAGAGCAACCTGGTGCCCTCCAGATATTTTGGTCTTCAGCACCTATAAACCACAACCATCATCTCCAATTGTCAGGGATTCTGGGAAATAAAGTATCACAATGACTGGAGGGTATCAGTCTGCCTATAGACTAAGAGAGAAACGGGTTGAGAGAGTTTTCCCATACACAAATGGATAATCTCGGCATTATGTAGATTAAAAGCTCCTTGGGAGCAGGGGTCTTCTGAGACTCTGTAGAACACCATACACTTCAATGGCAACAAATAATAAAAACATGAAACTTTGGGGATCTTCATTTATTCCACAAAGTCCCCACATTAGTCCATACTATACTAGAAATAGGCCTAAAAATCAAAACCCTTTTTTATATCCTGCCGTGAACATCCCATTCTCTAATCTCGGTCCTCTTGCCGAGGGAAAGGAAAACTGAATTCCTTCTATGAAAAGGTTACTGATTCCTGCCATAAACCATTTGAAATAAAACAATTGGATCATCATCTGTTGTGCTTCAGAGGGCAATGAACTTACCTTTCCAAAGACACAAATGCTTCAGGGACTTCAGCTGAAGCAGAAAGAAAAGGGGAGAAGGTTATTTCTTGCTCCCTCCTGGAAAGAACATTTCATGTCATGGAAAGCTGATTATGCCACATTTCATTTTTTATTATTATTTAATGTTCATTGCCTGAGTTAGCTTTGGCTGCCAGCCCCAAGCTCATCGGAAGGCTGAGAGGAATCCCTTGGTTTTCAGTGAAACTGTGCTTGGAACAGTATGGAACCAGACGATTGCACTTTTCACATAGCTTGATTTCTGTCTGCAATCCTTTTAGGGATAGGGGAGAAATTCCAGTTCACATTTTAATGAGAACTTACCAATTTCACACTTTTGGACAATATGCAAACTGAAACTCAGCTATCCTTCAAAATTTGCATGTCCCCAAATGTTGCCATGCAATTCTCTGATCAAAAATTCTCTGTACAAAAATGGGCATTTTAGGGGGAAGTGCACACAAAACTGTGTTGATTCATTAAAATAACATTCAAGTGCATTAGACTAGGGTAATTGTTTTTAAAAATAAAATGTGTATAAAAAAGCATGTATTCGGAGAACTGGGTACGAATGTTCACGCAAGTGTTTTTTTAATTCTCAAACTTCAGGGTGAACCAAAATTAAGGTCAGAACAATTCTCAACATTCAGGATGATCCAAACTTAAAACTGCAAAAATGTGAAATGGAAACAATTGGAAACTGACAGATTCATTCATCCCAAACCAAACTACATGTTCTTGAAGATGTAGAGTTACTTACTCTAAAGTCAGCACAGGAACCCTGATCTGGATCAGAATCCTAGTGTGAAGGGCGGAGGTTAATTGTTTTCCCCCACCCCACCTTACTATGTTCGCAGAGCAAATCAGGCCCACTGCACCTTTAATTTTCTTTGCCAAAAAAGGGGGGATCCATTTGTGAGAGTAGGTCATTAGCCTTGATCCATCAGTTCCATAAAACCGAAAAGCCCAGAATACTTTCAAACAAAAGTGTTTTTAAAATTTAAATTCCAGTCTAGTTACAGCATTGGCTTGGCTATTATAAGGATTTGTCTTATATCAAGGCACAGGGCCTTTTCAGTCTCTGAAATCAGCCTTGTCCAATTCCTCCGCCTCAAGCTTGATCTCTCAGGCCAGCCTGTAGTCAATTAGCTCCTTCTCCTGAAGCTCCCCATGCTACTTTTCATCTAGCAGAACATCTCTTCCCACTTGCCTCCATCTCCACCCTTCGCTCATCTGGCATGGGATCCTTGCCTCTGATTGTCTCCAGTGGGATACAGGATCTGCTATCTCAGTAGTTGTTTTAGTGGTACAGGTGGGTTGCACTGCCCAAGAAATGCCCAGCCTTCCCCTCTGGTGTCTCTTCTATCCTTTTCCTTTCTACTTGACTCCATTCTTTCTGTCTCCTTCTGGTCTCCCACTCCCTTTCTGGTATTTTCCTTCTGCTTTTCAGCTTCCTCAGTAGGTGCCCCCTTTTAGACCTTGGGTTCTAGGCGATCCTACAGACTGCTCTCCAGAGAGCTGAGACTCACACATAGTATATATGATTCTCAGGTTAATTAAAATTTGCACTAGGGTGAGTTATGGGGTCAGGAAAACACACTAGAATCAAATTACTTGTGGCACATTAAGACTGGAGCTCGGTAACAGTGATAAGGTCTCAGAACAGCAAAATCCCAGTAATCATGTGCAAGATTATTTCATTTGCCACTCTCTGCCCATTTATACAATGGCTGGCTCTGTGTCCTTTCTTTATTTGACTTGATGGTTGATTTCAATCTTCCTTATATTCCATAGATGACATTTCTATAGATTGCCATATACTGAACCAGTCTTCTGAATGGTTCAGGACACCTCCAATTTAGCACATGCATCCTGAAAACAATTAACAAAATGAAATGTTGCGTACCATTCACAACATTCAGCACATGCACATGTTTTGAAAACTCATGGTGATTATAATAACACCCTCTCAAAAAAACTGTATTAATTTTAACTTCTTTAAATTTTTGCAAGTCTTCCCTATTGGTGGATACTCATTTCAATTAAAGGAAATTAGCAAACCCTTCATAATCCTGTTTCCACACACCCCCCCCCCAATGTTAATGTTAATCAAAACCAGAAGGAAAATAATACTGTTTGCACAGATGAAGCATGTTTCCATTCAAAAATCTGAAATCATTTCATAAACATTGATTTGAGGCAGAGGGTGGGGGAGAAAGTGACATGAAAAACTGTTTTAAACATCTGACTGAACAGAGAACTCCACAAGTAATGACTGTAGAGTTCAAGGGCTAAAACACAACAAGGAGATTGCCCCAGCAGTATCCATAATAGTGAATGATTAAGAACATAAATGAAGTCTGCTGCCCTCAGATTCACTCTTCTTATGTGGTGGGTCTGTTATTTAAATATAAGCTGCTGCTGCTTCATCATAGGAGAGCATTTTCCTTAAAATTTAACTTATCTAGGAAAAAGCAATTCAGATGCAGCATCTGGTATTTAGTGAAGTCTTGCTTTTCATCCAATTTTCCAGATGAACTGAAAGAAGAGCAAGAAGCCTCGACCAGCTGCCTATAGTTACTCGGCAAGCAAATGATTCATCCAGCATCAGAAACCAGACTTCTAATATTTACCCATAGTAGACAGAGGGCCTTTCGCCTTCTTTAAAAGGGAGGGTAGATATGAATGCTTCCCATTTCTGCGCTTTGCTTGGGTTTATATGGGGCCTTTTGCACTATCAGGACACCACTGGAAAACTTTTAAGTCAGGAATTTTATTCAAAAGCCAAAGTATTACTACACTTCAACTCTCTCTCTCTCTCTCTCTCTCTCTCACACACACACACACACACACACACACACACACACACACACACAGAAGTGTTTATGAAACTACCATAGTCTTTTCAGTGCTACATTTTAAAATTAGCACGTTCGTGTTATTACATGCTGTAGACATGCACCACTGACATTTTTTCTAAAGTTACTATCGTTTGTCCACTTATCTGTGAGAAAGCCACACTGAATTCAGTAGGGATTACTTCTAAGTATAGATATGTATGAGATTGCACTGTAAATGATAAGACAACACACTATTAGCATACAATCACAATACCCTTTGGGTGGAGAAGAAGAGAAATGAGTTCCAATGCTATTTTTAATGCTGCATTGCCAAAAGTCAGGGCAAGCGCCCTCTCCCCCTTGGCAGAGCCAATTAGTTTCTTGGTACACCTTTTAGTTAAGGGCAATGAAGCAAGCAGGCCATCAACTGAAATGCAACTGGGAAAAGATGTGTACTGAATCCAACCAAACACTTCTTAGAGTTCATTATCAAGCCTACTGTGCAGCAGTGAGGTAGGCAAAAAAGAATTTGTTTTCGACTTCCATTGCATCTCCACAATGCATTTCTTACATGAGGCTGTTAATTGGCTGAATCCACTATGTCTACTTTAAGTTTCGTTGCAAAATTGAGATAAAGTTACTACGCAAAGAGCATTCCTTTCCTGCTTTTCTGTTACATAACCTCTAGGTGGCACTGTGGTATAAGTGAAAAAGCTGTTTATTTCACTTTTACAATTAAAGACTGCATTTTCCTTGCTTTTGAAAAAAACGTAATTGCAAAAAGTGCTCTTTAGACACAGAAGTGAAACTGGAGGGTCACATTGTCATCTAAAGAACCCATAAACAACTGTGAGTAGGGAATAGTGAGTGCACAATATATGCCTCATGTTGCCCAGCAAAGCTGTTTCAGTTGGTGAAGGGTTATTACAATCTGAAGCTGAGAGGGAATTGGTGATACTCTCAACAATGGAGTCACTGACGGAGCTGGAGTTGGAGAAGAAAGGAAGAAGGGGCGGAGGGAGGGATAAAGAAAGCCTCCCGGGATGAAGGGTGAGCCACGTGACATGACGTTAGTACGCTAATAGTGTGTTGTCTTATCATCACCGGCGAGGTGATGTTTGCCCTGTCCTGGACAGGGTTGCACTCTCCCTAAAGGATCGGCTCCGTAGTTTGGGGGTGCTCTTGGATCCAGAACTGTCACTTGAGGCACAGGTGAACTCAGTGGCAAAGAGCACCTTTTATCAGCTTAGGTTGATATACCAACTACGCCCTTATCTGGACAGAGAGCCTAGCTACAGTTATCCATGCTCTGATAACCTCTCGCTTGGATTACTGCAATGCGTTATACGTGGGGCTGCCTTTGAAAACGGTCCGGAAGCTTCAGCTGGTACAAAACAGGGCAGCCCGTTTACTAACAGGGACTGGCCGGCGAGATCACATTACGCCAGTCCTTTTCCAGCTTCATTGGCTGCCAGTCCAGGTCCGGGCCCAATTCAAAGTGCTGGTATTGACATTTAAAGCCCTAAACGGTTTGGGGCCAGGTTATTTGAAGGAACGCCTCCTCCCATATGTACCTGCCCGGACCTTAAGATCATCTACAGGGGCCCTTCTCCGTAAGCCCCTGCCAAAGGAAGTGAGGCAGGTGGCTACTAAGAGGAGGGCTTTCTCCGCTGTGGCACCCCGATTGTGGAACGAGCTCCCCAGAGAGGTCCGCCTGGTGCCTACACTGTACTGCTTTCGTCGCCAGCTGAAGACCTTTTTATTCACTCAGTATTTTAACACTTAATTTTAACTTAAATTTAAATTTTACTGCTTTAACTCTGTATTTTAATCTTATATCAACTTTGCTGTGTGGTTTTATCCTGGTTGCGCTTTTTATACTGTATTTCGTAATTGTGCTTTTAACCTGTTGGTTGTTTTATTGTGGTTTTAATTTTTGTGAACCGCCCAGAGAGCTTCGGCTATTGGGCGGTATAAAAATGTAATAAATAAATGAATAAATAAATAAATTAGTACCCTCTAGTGCCAAAGGTGATGCTATCAATGTTTATGTGAGAGTGCGTCCTCCAGAAGGTCCAGAAAAGACAGCTGGAGGGCTGCTGCAGAGCCTGAGAGTGTTTGTTTGTCCCGCCCACTCCTACAGGTACTAAAGGGACCAGGGTGCTGGAGGTGCGAGCCTGTGGCACGAGCCAAAGGCCGAGAGACAAAGGGCTCTTGGCCTGAGGCTCTCCGCCGTGGGCAAGAAGCCGTGCAAGAGGAACTGCCTCGTCGCAAATAAAGACTCCGGAGTGTGCTTTGCGATCAGCAAACTTGGCTGTGAGGAGGAGAGGAGTGAACATCCATAATAAACAAACAAACAAGTCCCTGCTTGGAGGGAAGGGAATCGGTTCATATTTTATGCTGCTCTAGTTTAATATTTTAATATTTTTAATATCTTAGCCAATATTTTAATATTTTTAATATCTTAGCTATTTTGACTATCACTCTTATTTTTTATTTTATCTTTTAGCTTTTAAAATTTAAAACAAAATTTTAACGAATTACAGCTGCTTTGATCTTTGGAATTTATTTTCAGAAAGCATACATCTCAACTCTCTGGGACTATAAGCAGAGTTGATTTGTACAAGTAGAGTTAATTTGTAACTGTTTTTAATTTTCTCATTTTTAGAGTCTGTCTGTCTGTATGTTGCTAGATTTGGGGGTGTGGGTGTAATTAAGTTGCTCGTTCTATTAGTCAGTGTATTTCAGTAATTTAATCTGATTTATTTTATTATTGTCTGATTGACAAGGAACCGTTAACTTCAATGGGTCTGAGAAAGCGTGCTCGTAGTAACTTCAGTTCGAACTAGATACTTGCAAGCCTACTATCCCTACCTCTAACAGATTTAGTGTGTTGGAGGTGGAGAGTTTTGAGCCCCAACCTTTACGTGCTGAAAACAATGTCATAAATCAGAATAGTATAATAGAAAATATAGATTTACAATGATGGGTCCTCCTGATTCTGATAACTTTACACATAATCGGAGAGGAGTGATTCCACGAAGCTTCGAATATATATTTTTTTCTAATTGAACGTGAAAAAGAAAAGGCTGGTCCTGGTAAAAAAATTCTCTGTAAGTGTTCATTTATAGAAATCTACAATGAACAGATATTTGATTTGCTGGATTCTGATCAGCTGGACTCTTCCTCAGAGAACACATCACAAAAGGAGTATTTGTTGTTGGTGCAGTGGAGCAAGTGTTGACTTCAGCTGCTGAAGCATATCAAGTATTAACAATGGGCTGGAGAAATCGTCGTGTAGCATCTACCTCAATGAACAGAGAGTCCTCAAGGTCACATGCTGTCTTCACTATTTATTTATTTATTTATTACATTTTTATACCGCCCAATAGCCGAAGCTCTCCATTGATTCTACTATCACAGTAGAATCAATGGAAAAGAACAATGAGATTTTGAACATCCGTTCCGCTCTACTCAATTTGGTGGATTTGGCTGGATCTGAGGGACAAAAAGATACTCATACTGAGGGAGTTAGGTTAAAGGAGGCAGGGTACTTTAACCGATCATTAAGTTGCCTGGGCCAAGTGATCACTGCACTTGTTGATGTGGGCAATGGAAAACAGAGGCACATCTGCTATAGGAATTCCAGGCTCACTTTTCTGCTACGGGATTCACTTAGAGGCAATGCCAAAACTTGTATCATAGCAAACGTTCATCCAGGATCCAGATATTTTGGTGAAACCTTGTCCACTCTTAATTTTGCTCAGAGAGCAAAACTGATCAAAAACAAGGCTGTGATAAATGAAGACACCCAAGGCAATGTAAGGCAGTAAAAGCCGAAGTGAAGAAACTGAAAGACCAGCTTGCTCTGCTTGCTTCAGGGCAATCTGTGCATGATGCTTCTCTTCCTACAGCTACCATCTCTCCTGATGTCGGAAATACAGATTATATGAACCGTTTCCTTGAAGTAATGCTGTTCTTGGAAAAATCTGAAAGTGAAAAAAAGATGCTGTTAGAAAAAGTTGCCCAGCTAGAAGAACTTTCTGTCAAAAAGGAGAAGTTCATTCAGTCCAATAAAATGATAGTTAAATTCAGAGAGGATCACATAACCCGTCTTGTAAAGCTACATAAAGAGTGTCATGGCACTTTTTTGCCTACGGACCAAGAGGACTTTGTCAGGGAACTGAAGGAGGAGCTAAAGACTCTCAAAGAACAGGTGGAGCACCATCCACGGGTTGCAAAATATGCTATGGAGAACCATATCCTCCGAGAACAGAACAAACAGCTTCGCTCCTCACAATCAGTGAAAAGGGCCCAGGAAATGGATGCTCAGACCATGGCAGAGTTGGAAAAAATATTCGTAGAAATTTCAGGAAGAGAGTGTAATAACAGAGGTCAGCCGGTGTGTTCTACCACCATGTCAATAGATAGCAATACTGCAGCATCTACTGAAAGGCTGAAGGAACATCTGCTGCATATGCAGAGTGAACTGGCAAGTTCCAAACAAGAACATGAAGAATTTAGAGAGCTAACAAAGAAAAAGCAGATGGAGCTAGAGTCAGAGCTTCACTCTCTACAGAAGGCAAACCAGCACCTTGAGAAAATTTTGGAAGCAACTAAGGCTTGTAAACGCCAGGAAGTATCTCAACTTAATAAAATCCACATAGAAACTTTAAAGTGCATGACTACTCCAACAAAGGCTTATCAACTAAGGTCTCGACTGGTGTCACGATTAACCCCTGAAATGTTTACCCAAGAGTCTACTGATATTCAGAGTCCAGGAGAGACGGTGGATGATATTTTTAATGAGCCAATGCCTCCTGAGATGAATGAACAAGCATATGAGGCTATTGCAGAAGAGCTAAGAATGGTGCAGGAAGAGTTAAGTTCTTTTCAGATTAAACTAGATGCAGAAGAAAGTAAGGGAATAAAGCTTCAGCAGCATATTAATAAGTCAGAGCACCATACTTCACAACTGCAAGAGCTTTTTGACTCAGAAAGAAGCGGCTGGCAAAATATGCTACCCCGCCCAACCAACGGTTTGGGCGGAAAGCAACCGTTGTGAGCCGGGCGGGGTGGAAGGAAGACGCTCACGAGGCTCAGCCACGTGAGCCTCGTGGAGCAAGTGCGGGGCCGCTTCTATAAAAGGAGGCCCCTGCCCAGACTCGGCCTCTTTCGATTTCGGCTGCTGATTACTTGGCTGCTGATGCCAAGTAAAATGGCTTAGAACTTTGTTTTGAAAAACACCAAAAGGGTGGCAGGTGCACTTAGAAATCAGCACTGCAGTTATGCAGTGGTCATTTTTCACTTATCTCTTGTACAGATAGTGATGGACATCCAAACTATTTTTGTGAGAAAAGAAAATGCTGGCCAAGGCACTGGTTATCTTCCATTTATTTCAAGGAGCTCCACTATATCTTTATCTTCCATCCTGACAGCTACCAAGGACAAGGGGAAGGATTCAATTTGGCTTTCTTATTCCAAAAACAATTACTATAAATACACCAAATATAACACAACCATGGTGCTTGTTATGTGCATTTCAATGAGGCAATATTGCTCTGAATTAAGGCACTGCTTATTTATATGGCATATTGCAATACTAAACAGCTTGGGAGCTGGGTAGCCTTTAAAAACACCCATGCCACATGAACCTGCCCCAACTACAAAGAGGGCAGGTGGGACCAGGAGAACATCAGACTTGGCACTGTGATGATCTTAGATAGGGCCTGTTGTTGTTTTAATCTGACTGTTGACCTTTCTGCTGGTCTTGCTTTTAGTTAAAGCATGTGAAGGGGACGTCCCAAGACCCTCTGATCTATCTCATGTGTCGTTTTGGTTTGCTCGCTGCTGGAATGCCACAATTATGATGTAGATTTCATGTAATAAGTTCTGGGCAGATACAGATACAGATACACACACACACACACACACACACACACACACACACACACACACACACACACACACCACATATCAGAGTATCTTGGATTATGAGGGAACCAGATTCCTGGTGAATGCACAGTGTTCTGAATAATGTTCAAGGGGAAAGGCACAAGCCAGAGAAAGGAAATCAGGTATAGATGTTTGTTTGCTAGTGTTAGAAGCCTTCAAGCAAAGGGAAGATGGTGTGCTTGTTTTTAAATGAGAACAAAGATATTGTAGGCATAATGAAAACCTGTTGGAATGGAGAGAACCATTATCATACTATTATTATTATTATTATTTATTTATTTATTTATTTATTTATTTATTTAGATAGCGCCATCAATGTACATGGTGCTGTACAGAGTAAAACAATAAAATAGCAAGACCCTGCGCATAGGCTTACGATTCTTTCTGGACACAAATTCTATAGGGAAGACAGGTGAAGGTGTGCTTGGTCAGTGTCAGTCTGTATACTAGATGGCATAGAGTCCAACAAACTATATCCTGAACTGACATTTTCAGGAAGGGAGTCTGAGGAACTGAAGCAATGAGTGGTAGTGCCAAGAGATGAAATTGTGGGCAACTTTAGAAGGTCCAGGGGGCCTTCTTTGTGACTGATGAGGAAAGGGATCTTGGGGTCATAAGAACATAAAAAGAGCCATGCTGGATCAGACCAAGGGTCCCTCTAGTCCAGCACTCTGTTCACCCAGTGGCCAACCAGCTGTTGACCACGGACCCACAAGCAGGACATGGATGCAACTGGTATACATAGGCTTACTGCCCTCCTGCTACCAACTGCCGCTGATGAGGCCAAGAATCAACTGTTGCTGATGAGGCCAAGAACGAAGAATCTAGTGCCTAAGTTTTCTCTTTTCCTCCGCTCCTCCCTCCCAATCCCCTTTCCTTTTGTGTCATGTTTTTTAGATTGTAAACCTGTGGGCAGGGACTGTCTTAAAAAAAAATTTTGTAAGCTGCCTTGAGAGCTTTTTTTTTTTTTTTTTTTTTTGGCTAAAGGGCAGTATAAAAGTGCTTTAATAAATAATATAGCACAAAGCCATCAGAACTGGTAGCCATTGAAAGCCTTCTCCACCAGGATCACAATATGAAGCGCACCGAAAATGTCAACCCAATGTGCAGCTGCTGTGAAGAAGTCTAATTCCATTAGGAGAAAGAATCAAAACCAAAACCACCAATATTGTAATACCTTTATACAAATCCACACAATTTGAATATTGTGTACAGTTCTGCTTACCACACCTCAAAAAGGATATTGTAGAGTTGGATAAGGCACAGAAAAGGGCAGCCAAAATGATCAACTCCCCTACAAGGAAAGGTTATAACATTTGGGGCTATTTAGGTTAGGAAAGAGGTAAAGGGGGGCATGATAGAAGTGTATAAAATTATGCCTGGTATGAATAAAATAGATATTAAAACCTAGGGTCACGCAATGAAGTTGAATGGTGGGAGATTCAGGACAGGGGAAGGGAAGTAATTCACACAGAGATGTGGTGTTGGGCACCAACTGAGGTGGCCTTGGAAGAGGGTTAGACAACTGCATGGATGATAAGGTTATTTGTGGCTTCTCGTTACTTCCTCCAGGATCAGAGGCATTAAGCTTCTCTGGGGAACAGTGTGTGAGGACTATTGCCCTCATGTTTTACTTGTGGACTTCCCATACATAGAAATGGGATGCTGGACTAGATAGGCCTTGCTCTGTTGTTCTTATGATGACCTGATGCCTAGTGTCTTACCACTGTGACTGTGTCACAGGCAAGCATAACAGGTGGATTTGGCTACTGCTAAACCTCCTGAAGCAGGTGCCATTGTTTTGCTGGCTCATGACACTGCAACTGTCATGTAAATGAAACAGCCCACACAGATCCCTCAGCTACTATCTCACGAGTAGGGACTGATATGGTTTGAAGTCATGGGAACATCTGAACCATAAGGTTTTGATGTGCACAGTAGGCCTTCATAACCTCTCCATGGGCATGGCCTCATTTTAGAAGTCAGGTTTGGTAGAAGATATTAAGTACTAGCTTGTTCCACACGTGTTCCTCCAACTCTCCTTCTGCTGTGAGGCTTACCAGCTCTTTTCAGAATCATTTTGAGACTTCCTGAAAAGGGCATTTTAAAGAAATCATGCTGAACGAAAATTTCTCTATCATTCCATCCCTTTCTTTTTCAGCTGAATTTTCATATCTTTCATCCTGCCATGATTTGGAATAATAAACAGATCTCCCTAAATGACAGCCTGCTATCTATTTGAAGTGTCTCAAAAATTCTCCTCAGTCCTCCCACTTTTTACTTTTTTAAAAAAACCAAATATATACTCTGAATAATTCATAGAGGTTCTGACCAGCAAGCACATTTTCTGGCCTTCCCCCCCCCCCCTTGCTCTCTTTCATGTGGGGAGTGTGGGGAACAGAAAAATCTTTGTAAATTTCCCTCTCTTATCTTGTCACTTGTGATGCTTCTGGGTGATTGTTTTGGCTGGGTTTTTTTTCTTCCTTTCTTTCCCTCCTGCCATCTGACTTGACTTGACTGTGGCAATATTGTTCTGCTGAAACAAGAACTATGATCATCACAACAGCACTGTTAAAAATGTTATAGACTCCATAAAAACAATCACATCTGCTGTAAAATGGGAGGTGATCAAGAGCACCACATCATTCTCATCATAACTTAGCTTGACTTGTCTGGCTAGAGAAACAAATTACGGTTAATTCCTCTTCCTCCCCCCCTTCCCCACCATTATTGTGCAAAGTGATACAATATGCCTATTTGCTGCCAGACCTCTGCTGCTTTAAAGTGAGAACAATGGTTTTTAAAGGATAGGAGATGTGATTTGGGTTTGCAAACTGTCAGGCTAGGGTTTCTAAAGAGAAAAGGGAAAAAGCAAACTAAATAATGGCAACCATATTTTCTGGGCTTGTTTGGGGACAGAAAGAAGATGTGTACAAGGACGTTTAATGACTAATGGACAAGTAGTATTGTTTAAGGGAGGGGTAGGCAAGGTGGGGCTCATGGCCAACAGTCTCCCCCGTGTACCTTTTTGGTGCCTGTTGAGGTGGCTCTGTGTTACTGTTTCTATGTAGGAATGAGAGAGTGTGTCTATGGGTGATGAGCCAAGGTGAGGAAGGCCATAGCTAGGCGGGGCGAAATCCCGGGGCGATCCCCAGGATTGTCACTGTCCATCCACATGACGCACAGGGGATCCTGGGATCAGGGAGGGATGATCCTTCCCTTGCCCCGGGATCTCACCCTACCCTTTAGGCCCAGTTTTTCCATGGTCTCGGACTGAGCCCGAGACCGTGAAACATGTGGCCGGGCACCACGGTTTGTCCCGGTTCCTCACAGTTCCTCGCGAGGAGCCGGGACCCGCACATGGGGCGCAGAGCTCCTCAGGAGCACTGTGCCAATTGGGGGTGGGGGAGGGGGAGCAGGGAAAGTAATTATTTTTTAAAAAACAAACCACCTAAAAACCACCTTTTTTAAAAAAAAAACACTCGTGCACTGCTGCCTCTCTAAAAATAAAAATAAAAAACACCTCTTCCTCTGAGGTTGTCGCACACTGTGTGTGAACAAAGGGGGATCTCATGATAAAAACATTGTGAGATCTTCACTCCTCTGTTGCACAATAACAGGTAGGTCTAGCTAAGGCCGAAGTGTGCGTATGCTGTGTTTGCTAGCTGATGGGGTGAGGGAGAGAAAAAGAGTTGAAACTGTTAAGTATATGAAAAGAAATACTTGCTTAGTCATTAAAATTGTGTGTGTATGGCTATCTCGGGGTTAAACAGAGAAAGACTATCTGTGGGTAATTACCTTGAGATAGAGGCTGTTCTGGGAACCTTGCCAAGATTCTAAGTTAGCCTCATCACAGCTGTATGTAATGTAGATAAGAATTGTGTAGATCTGTATATAGTTTCTCACTTGTGTAAAATGGAACTGATCGCTGCTCACTGATCACTGCTCTATGATCACTGCTCTCTGTGTATGCCTCAGTGTGCTGATCTGAACTGATCTGAATTGAACTGCACAGAAGCCTGAAGGAAATAAACCAGCTCTGCTGTGTAAGACCTGCGTGATGTGTGTTTGTTTCTGAGCACAAACAGAGTTCCAGAGAGAGAAAAGTTCTGGCACAATAACCCAACAAAGGTTATGGGCCCAGTCTAGACCAGCCCAGTCCAGTCTAGCCTAGACCAGCCTACGCCAGCCTAATCCAGGCAGAAGAACCAGAACTTGATGGGAACGGTGCAGTATCAGAACCAGGAGTCTGCTAAAACAGAAAACTGTTGATGAAGGAAGACATCAAGCTAAAGCCAGTGCTGCAAAGTGAGGAAAAATCTCAGTCGGCTGACTCTGAGGAGGACTCTGAGCAGGAGGACGGTGAGATACAAATTCCTAAAGCAGAGGGAATGGCAGGAGCTAATATGTCTGGTTTGCATCAATTGTTGGAAAAGCTGAATGACTCTAACTATGCATTATGGTCTTACAAAATGCAAATGTATCTGATTCAGGCTGAACTGTGGTATGTAGTCACAGAGGATCCACCAGATAGAGCAGATCCACAGAATGCTAAATGGTTTAAGGATGATGCAAAAGCAATGGCAGTTATTGCATTAGCTGTGGAAGACTCTCACATTTCCTTCATTCAGTTTTTGAATACATCAAAAGAGTGCTGGAATGCGCTACAAGCTGTATATCAAAGAGAAACAGCGGGCAGTAAAATAATTCTAACCCGGAAGCTGTATGGAATGAAGCTGAAACCAGGGGAGTCTATGTCAAACCATTTGAAAAGCATGAGAGAAATCTTCAATCAACTCAGGGCACGAGGGATGGAGTTTACAACTATACACCAAGTCTATGTGATTTTGTCAAGTCTTGATTCATCGTATGACGCGGTTGTCACCATGATGGAAAGTCAAGAGGAGAAAAATTTAACCCTTGAGTATGTAGCTGGAAAACTACTGGAAACCTATGAAAGAAGACAAGCTTCAAAACAACAGAGCCTTAAATATCCTGTGGATGAATTTCAACAAAGCCATAAATCTTCTGATGTGGTGGCTGCATTAAAGGCAAGGAAATGCTTTAATTGTGGTTCCACAGAACACTTAAGGCGGGATTGCAACAAGAAGAAGAAAAAGCTGTTGACAGCAAAGTGGAGAGAAGAAAACAACATGAATGAAGCTGAATCAACAAAGAAGTGTCTTCTAGCAAGAGTCAAAGAAACAATGAATCCTTGGTTTTTGGACTCTGGGGCTTCAATAAGTATGGCAAAAGACAAACTTTCATTTGTAACCTTGGAAACTTCTACTTCAAAGCAAAAGTGTGTTACCC
Organism: Elgaria multicarinata webbii; assembly: GCF_023053635.1. Lineage (NCBI taxonomy): Eukaryota > Metazoa > Chordata > Lepidosauria > Squamata > Anguidae > Elgaria > Elgaria multicarinata. Next base: position 53,957,940 of record NC_086171.1, read on the forward strand.
TTGCAAATGGAACAAAAATCCAGATTTGTGGTGTGGGTAATGTATATTTTGATTGTCTGGGAGTTGAACTACAAAGTGTTTTATATGTACCAGAATTGGAAACAAACCTTCTAAGTGTGTTTCAGTTAACAGAAATGGGGTATGAGGTTTGTTTTACTGAAGAAAATTGTACTATAAAACAGGGAAACAAGGTGTGTGTGCAGGGAATAATGAAAGAATCTTTGTATATAATTAATACTTGTACAGAAAATGAAGTTGTAGCCAGCAAAGTCACAACAAAAACAATAGCCAATTGCAAACCACACCAAGAGTGTATCCATTTAACTCATAAAAGGTTTGGTCATGCCAACTATAAAACAATTTCTAAGATTCCAGAATTGTGTGAAGGGGTGAAAATCAAACCATGTTCTAACTATGTAGAATGTAATGTATGCAGTGAAACCAAGTGTCATAAGTCAAACATTCCAAAACATAGTGAGAGAACAACAAAAAGAATTTTTGAATTAATTCATGCAGATCTTGCAGGTCCTTTTGAGACAAGTCAAGGAGGAAACAGATTTTTCTTGTCTATTGTTGATGATTACAGTAGATTTGGATTTGTGTATGTGTTAAAACAGAAGAGTGAAACTTTTGGAAAGTTCAAAGCCTTTGTTAAGTGGAGTAAAAATAGATTTAAAGAACATATAGCTAATCTAAGAACGGACCGGGGAGGTGAATTTCTTAGCAACCAATTTAAAAAATTCCTCAGTGATGAGGGTATACAACATGACCTTACTGCTCCATATTCACCATTTCAAAATGGAGTTGCAGAAAGGAAAAACAGAACCTTGCAGAACATGTTAAGAGCTCTATTGAAAGAGTCAGGATTGTCTAACCTGTTCTGGGCAGAAGCTTTGTCCACCTCAAATTATTTGTTAAACAGGCTTTACCACTCTGTACATGAAAAAACTCCATATGAAATGTTTTACAAAAGAAAACCTAGAGTGTCACATATACGGGTTTTTGGAAGTAAATGTTTTGCTCATATTCAGAAAGAAAACAGACCAGGAAAGCTAGCTCAAAGAGGTTTGGAATGTAAACTGTTGGGATATGATACACAAACAAAAGGCTATCGTTTGTGGTCTCCATATCACAAAAGTGTAATTGTGAGCAGAGATGTAGTTTTTCATGAACAAATGCAGGAAACAAAACAGTATGTAAGTTTGCCTGCAGAACAGAAAGCTGTAGAAACAGAAGAAATTCCTGAACAATCTCAGCAAGAGAGGGAGGGGGAAGAAACTGTGGAGGAGGAAACTATGCCTGTAACTATGCCAAGAAGATCAGAAAGGGAACGCAAAGCTCCAATTCGTTATTCAGATGAATACCAAAGCAAACAGGTTTCTCATAGAGCTTTACTAATAGCCTATGAACCTACTTCATTTGAGGAAATTCAGGAAATGGAACCTACAGAAGCTCAGGGCTGGCATGAAGCAATGTCAGAGGAAATCAGAGCAATGGAAAAAAATGAAACGTGGGAGCTAGTACCTTTACCTGAAGGTTGTAAAGCCATTACCTGTAAATGGGTATTCAAAATAAAACAAAATGAGAAAGGACAGGTGGAACGTTCAATGGTAAAACACAAAGAGATGCTTTTAAAGCTGGGTCTCAGATTGTAATACAATTTAAACAACATGCGCAAGAGGAGGACTGTTAAGTATATGAAAAGAAATACTTGCTTAGTCATTAAAATTGTGTGTGTATGGCTATCTCGGGGTTAAACAGAGAAAGACTATCTGTGGGTAATTACCTTGAGATAGAGGCTGTTCTGGGAACCTTGCCAAGATTCTAAGTTAGCCTCATCACAGCTGTATGTAATGTAGATAAGAATTGTGTAGATCTGTATATAGTTTCTCACTTGTGTAAAATGGAACTGATCGCTGCTCACTGATCACTGCTCTATGATCACTGCTCTCTGTGTATGCCTCAGTGTGCTGATCTGAACTGATCTGAATTGAACTGCACAGAAGCCTGAAGGAAATAAACCAGCTCTGCTGTGTAAGACCTGCGTGATGTGTGTTTGTTTCTGAGCACAAACAGAGTTCCAGAGAGAGAAAAGTTCTGGCACAATAACCCAACAGAAACAGTTTTTTATTGGCCCTAAAAACTGTGTTTTCAAAGGAGTTGTTTAGTGTGTTGGGGCTCAGTCCCTACTTCTGCCTTATTTCCAGTTTTCCAAGCAGCCTTTGTGACTAGCTATGCCTCCCATGGCAGCCATTTTGGAGCAGTGGCCAGGAGAGTTTCTAACATTAGCAAACATACCCATGGGCCCCAAAAGATGGTCTACCCTTGCTCTAGGTGCATGAGCCAGGTAAGCTCCAAGAAAGCTCCCACCTCCATCACATGAGTCCCACAGCCCCGAGAGGTGGGCCAAGGCACCATTTTGGTGCCTCCAAGGACTCACCAGATACCTTATTTGTATCTTTCACTTCCTGCACCACCACCTTGCCATTGTGACCAACCAAACAGATCTATTTATGTCTATGGCCCCCTGGCATTAATTTCATGTAGAATAAGCAAAAAAGTATATTTATGTCTGTGCCTCCCTGGCATTAATTTCCTTTAAAATAAGCGAAACCCAAAAAAGAACAGTTTCCCCAAGCCATTCAGGTTAACAGGCAAAAAATAAAATAAAATAAAAAATCCCACTCAGCCCTTATGCAACCAACTTCTCCTACGATGATGCTGGCTCAGGCAGATGGAGTGGGTGGTATTGCTGCAATTTCAACGCTCTTGATAATACATGACAGTTTCAGGGGAGAGCAATCTAGCTAAAAGTAATAGCAATGATATTTCTTTTCCTCTCCTAGTATTGTAATAAGTGGTTCACCGTACACTCCTATACATTTCTACTCAGAAGTAAGCCCCCTTGAATTCAGTGGGGCTTACTCCCAGCTAATTGTGTATAGGATTGCAGCTTCGATCATGTATTGCTGCTAAGTTGCGCTACTGAAAATCATCTGAAGCTACTGACAGCCCTTGTGACAAATACGGAAGGATAAGAACAAAGAGGGCTGGGGGAAATGAATCCTTTAAACCCGTTTTGAGCAGTTTGGTTTCTAGCTTTAGCAAGAAAATCTCAAGTTTGACCTGTGAGATATGGGGCTGTGTCAGGAGACTGCGAGGGCTGTGTTAGTAGTATTGGAATAGAAGCCTAAAGCATCTCCCAAGGGACTTGAGCCCAGAAACATCTAATGCAGAGGCATTATCTTGACTTTAGCAGTTACTGTCTAAAGCCATACAGATGTTTCTGACTATCTAGGGATAAAAGTCTTTTTAAAAAACCCACCCCAAAAAAGCTAACTCCTTTTGAAATCTGAAAGTTTCTTGGCAAATCAAAGAAACGAGCTGGTTGTATTATCTTGAATCTAACAGTAAGAATTTCACCTCTTTTGGAAAAAAAAGTTTAAGACAATAAACTTAAACATTTAAAAAGAAAAAAAGATGTAGTGTTGAATCTAGGATCTGTCTTCTGCAAGAGGAAGGGACATTCTATGAGAAGAAGGTCTCTCTGCCTGATTTTGGGGGATCCCCTCCCACACCACAGCTCACCCCATTCAGCCAGGTCTGAATGCATTTTTAGGGGGCTGCCATGGAAAGGAAGGGGCAAGGAAGTTGCCACGACACAGGCTCTGAACAACAGACCTGGCCACGGCTGCTCCCTGCTCAAGCCAAGCACCACTGCTTGATACGCCTGAGACGAGGGAAAAATACTGCCTTTCTCCAAACTATGTGGAGAAAGGGGTTAAAATGGAGAAGGATTTTAATATATAAAATAAAACACTGTGAGTTATATGTGCTGAGGTGAATGATTGTCAGAGTGGGTGCTAAATGTGTAAACTTCAAATGATCAATGCCAAACCGACATGTGGGATTTTTGTGGTAGTTAAAAACAAAATAATTAAAATTTATTTTTAAAAGTTCACAAGTTTTGTTTCAAATAAAACATTTTAAAACCTTTTTGAAACCTTTCATACAATCCTTTCACTCATTCACATACGCACTTTCCTTTTTCTCACACAATCATTCTTGAACTTCCTTTATTATCAGTATTGATTAATATACATCAACTACGTGCACACCACACTCTAAAGACACCACTCTCTACACTGACCCTCAAATTTCCCAGAACTTAAGTACCATCAACACAGAGAGCATTACAGACTCTAAGAGTAACTAAGAAGTCCCCCACAATCCCCTCAGTCATTCCCTTATATATCACTCCTCCCCCCTCCCAAGACATTGTAACTCCGCCCACTCAGGCCAACATTCTAAAACCCACAGACTTACAAACTGCAGACATACATTTGGGAACTGACTTGTGGGGTGTAACGCCACAGAAGTCCACTTCCATCAATGCAATTGATCCAGTGTAAAACTGGATCCAACTCATGCTCTTTCTAAATACACAACTAAAAAGTCATCTGCAAAAAACACAAAACCCCAAAATGTAAGAACCTACCTAATGGATAAGAATGCCCATGCTAGCTCCCCAAAGGTTTTGAATGGCACAAGGCAGTCTTTCATTCATTGCGCCACAATTGCTGCGAGACAAATGCTTGGATTGCAGCCTTTTAAATCTCACCAGATGCTAGAGCCAGAGGACAAGGGGCTGGACATCCACACCCAGAAGTTAGATAATAGCCATGGGGAGGAAAAGTTGGCCTTGGCAAACTACTGCAGATCCTTGTGCCAAATCAGACTAGGTCAGTGTAGACTACAACAGCCTTCTCCAGCCTGTTGCTTTCCAGATCATTTCAACCAAGCTTTATCAGCCCCAGCCAATACACAGGAATGCTGGGAGTTGTAGTCAAAACCAACTAGAAAACACCAGGTTCAGGTCTACATTGGCTGGCAGCTGCTGTTCTGCTGTTCAGATAGAAGCTGTTCCCAGCTTCTATCCGGAGATGCCAGGGTTTGAACCTGCCTTAGGAATTATTTCTAAGGTAGGAAAAGTGGGAGAAATGGGGATAATTTAAAGGGCACTTAGATCTTTGCCCAATTAATACTGTTGTCTAATTTAAAGGGAACTTAGAAGGCTCCCTTGCCCAATTAATTCTGTCATTTAATTTAAAGGGAACTTGGAAGGATCCCTTGCCCAATATGCCACTCAACAATTTAAAAGGTAATTAAATTACTCTTGCTCAATTAGAAGGATACTTGATAATTTAAAAGGTATGTATGATATCATTGCTCAGTCAAGAAGTAACCCTTAAGAGATACAGTGGGTCCGTGCACCTTGCCTCCTATGTTTGGATTAAGGTACTAAGGTGTGCCATAGTCTCTGGCATTGGAAAGTACTGGACCACAATCAAACAAATGAATAGAAGTAGTACTAGGATGACCATTTGAAAAGGAGGACAGGGTTCCTGTATCTTTAACAGTTGGATAGAAAAAGGAATTTCAGAAGGTGTCATTTGTATGCATGCAGTACCTGGTGACATTTCCTCTTCATCACAACAGTTAGAGCTGGTCAAGAGGGCAGGGTTCCTGCAGCTTTAACTGTTGTGATGAAGAGGGAATTTCACCAGGTGCTGCATGCATACAAATGAAACCTGCTAAAATTCCATTTTCTAAACAACTGTTAAAGATCCTCCTTTCCATAGGGGCACCCTAAGTAGTACAGCATGCTTTAATGAATCTGAAAAAGAATTTCACACTAGCACACAAACCATATAGCCTTAATACAAAGACAAAAGAAGGAACAGACAGCACACACTTCCAAATATTCGCCAGCAAAGGATGACCTGCCTCAGGAATTCCGTGATCTGGCACTGTAGAAACCACCAGTCTCCTCAGTTTTGGAAAGCAAACCCTGAAGCTAACATTAGGGTCTGTTATATATCCTCTTTCTCAGCCCAATGTTTTAAAATCCACACCTATTGATATATACAGAAGCCTTAATATTTTAAGCCAACTGATGGGTTCCTTGGCAGTGATCTAACTCTACTGGGGACTCTTCCTCAATTCTTAGGACCACACCTGTGATCTACTGGTTTTACTCTAAAGAAGTTTCCCATATTTCTTAATCTGTATCGTGTGTGTGTGTGTTTTGTTACTATATGTGCCTTTCCTCACTGGAAAAAAAAACACAGTTATTTCCCATCTAGAATCATTCTTAATGTGACCTTGTTTCCTGTTCTGAACTGAGCAAAAGGCCAGAGGGCTCAATACAAGGCAAAAGACAAAGCAGGCTGGAAGTTGTAGTCCCCAGGAGAGCTCCTAGTGAGCAACTTGCAACAAGGGCCAGATCTACACCAGGTGGGACAAAACACTTTGAAAACTGTATATGGAGTGTGTCCTGGGCCTCAACAGTTGTCAAAGCAGTTGTGTAGATCCTGACAAGGGCAGGATCTACACTACTGCTTATAACGGTTTACAATGATTATGACAACTGTTCAGGCCCAGGACACATTACATATACAGTTTTCATACCGTTTTAAAAGTGTTATATCCTGCTTGGTGTAGATCGGCCCAAGGTCTGAGACCAAACTGAAGCTGCGAGTAAGCGAGCAGCCGGGAGAAGCCACGCACTGGGCACAGCATTCCATAGGAGCGTTGTGCCCATCGGGCCAGGGGGGGATCACGGGGGGGAGATCACTGGGGGGGGAGATGGGGGCTGGGGGAAAGAGCGGATCTGGCAGGAGAGGGGGGAAGAAGAAAGGGGACGGGCATGGCGGACGGGGGGAAGAAGAATGGGGACGGGCATGGCGGACAGGGACAGGCATGGCGGACGGGGGGAGAAGAACGGGGACAGGCATGGCGAGCGGGGGGGAGGACGGGCGAGCGAGCGGGCAGGGGGGCATCAGGCATTGTGGGGGGGAAATCAGGGGCAGGTGGAGCGGGGAACCCTTTATTTTTTTTAAAAAAAAATACTTACTGTTCCGTTGGTGCACTCCTGCGCACATGGCCCATTAAGGGGGGAAAATGGAGGACGCGACGGGGCTTCCCTCGGCCCTGTCGTGTCTTACGTGTGGACGGGGCCTACAGGCCGCGCTACTTCTAGCGCGGCCTGGCCCCTCCTCCCACACGGATTATCTGGTAGGTCTAGCAAGGCCCTCTATCTTTTCTTAACAAGTGGAAACCTTAAAGGGACAGGCCTCTGTCTTGTAGCCCAGCACTCCTCCGCCTCTCCAATAGCTCATCCCTGCCAGCTACCAACGTTGGACCATCAACTTCGTGGAATGTGGGGCTCTAGTAGAAGGGGTGTTGGTCCAGTACTAGAGCTTGGCTCCAAGGTTTCAGGCTCAGGGGTCTCTGGTTGGTGCTCAGACTTAGTCCATCCAAGAATTATTGTCTGTGATGTCCATTTTATTTAACAATGCAAGGCTACCTAAAAGGCATAAAAGGACCTTTATTTTGAAAAAGCCCTCAACTTTGAGATATTTTTATTGCCTTTGTAACAACCCCTTTCTAAATTACTCAAGATTTGAGGAGGAGAAAGGGCTGGCATGTTCAAAAGTCTTGCAAACCACTGGCAAGTAGGGAGGGGGATGATTTGTGTAGATTTTCCTGTCTCCTGCCCATGTTGGCTTGTTTGTAACCTTTCTATCTTCTCTCCCTTCAATAAACCCCAGGGTGGAGGAAGAGAGGGGACACATTCTTCCCTTGAAATATAGCATCTAGTGATCTAATGCCCATACTATTTGCACAAAACCAAACTAAATCACTCCTCCCATAATCTGAGCTTTGGCTGCTATCTTCTAAAGACATCTTTGGGGACATTTAACAACTAAAAATATTTACCGCTTTTGCTGTTTCCCCATTAGCATGGTCAGCCTTCTTAGGAAGCGGCTCAGCTGTCAACACAACAAGTTAGTTGGCATGTCTGGAACCTATTTTTATTTTCAGCCAAGGTCCCATTGCTGGAGGGAATCCATATGTTATCACACATGGAGGAGTTATTCATCTTTACTGTACTCAACTGAAGTGCTGTTACTATCTACAGAAATATCCCTCAGTGATTCAACAGCTCATACAGAAACAATTCAGCCCAGGTATGATTTTATTTTCCTCCTCCAATAGCTAAAAAATGTTGCTGTCATCAAGTTGCTCTCAGTCAGCAAACAGCCTACTCTTCAATAGTAATAGATCTTCCACTTGAGGAACAACTTGATGGGAATTCCTGTGCTTTGTTAAGTTTGGGTGATTTGGAGTGCTCAGAATCGGAATCAGACCAGGGGCTTGTCTATACAGCTTGTTTACCCCTACCTAAATGCGCATATCACACATGACGCAGCCGTCCATTCACTGTAGTGCTGAGGTTTTAACATGATAATGCGCATATTCGCAGTTGCGATTTACCGCGACTTTTGGATCATGTCCGAGTTTGCACCACGTAATGGTTGTGTGTCTTTGGGGGAGTTAAATTGCATTTTGACATGTGGGCGGAGCTTTGAGGATAGGACAACGTGATTGGCCAATTTCCCACCTATCGGTTGCCTCGTTCCTTCGCGCCATTTTTAGTTTGAATTCTCTGATTTTGCGGAGCTCCACAGAGAGAGCTTATTAAAACAAAGGGGGGAACGAGCATCGTCCTGTGCTGCCTCATTCCTCCCCCCCTACTCCCAGTTTGTCTGTTATATGAATCTGCGGAGATCCACATCTAAAATGTATAGCTTCCATCATCTCTACTCCATAGCATCTAATCATTGTATATGCATATTTGCGCATGTGCACATTTATAACTGCACTAAAAAGAATTCAGGAAATAAATTGCTGTTGCTGCTGTAGTGTGATGCTCTTTACCTACATTCGAATTAATGGAAATTTGGGTTTATATTTAAGGAGGAGCAATCCCATTGTTGTATAGACGGGGGCCATGACAGCACAATATATTGAGCCAGTTCACACAATCAAAATAAGCCACCATCTGCATTTGAACATATATCATTTAGGGTGCAATCCTATGCATGTTTAGACAGGGGTGGCAGGGCAATGCTGGGAATTGTAGGACTTTTTCTGTCTGAACATGCATAGGATTGCGTCCTTAGTCATCAATCCAATTTGGATACCTATTCAGGTATATGCACTTCTTATATTAATGTATATATCTAAGATATGAGTGCAGAATCTCTGCTAATGTTATTGTGAAATGACACTCCTTTTATTTCTTTTCTGTTATATTTGCAAATTAAAAAATTAAAAAAATGTGTCTGAGATAGATAGATAGATAGATAGATAGATAGATAGAGCAGTCAGCAGCCATTTACAAGTGATACTTAAGAGGCTTTTTGTGATGTTATAATAACCCACTAGAAATCTAACAGCCTAACATAATCCTGATTCAGTAAAGCTTCCCATCTTCCCTTGGGAGAAACTGGGGTCACTACCAGATATTCCTGCAACATACCATTCCTCCTTCTAACAAGGAACAAAAACCTTTCCTCACACTTTCTGCCATCATGAAATAGCAACAAGAGTTAAATTAAGTCTTTTGTGTTGGTGTGTGTGTGTGTGTGTGTGTGTGTGTGTGTGTGTGTGTTTTAAACCCTCATATGTTTGCAAATACAAGGCTGCTGTTTCCTCGGAAGGATTCCGTCCCATGAATTGGTCCAGCCTGCATGAGATAAAACCACCACATCTCCAAAGCCAAATATACTCCTGTTTGGTCCAATGGGGTCCATTTGGAAAGACTATTCTGAGAATAATAAGGCAAGACGGGAATCAGCTCAGAAGACTCAAGTGATGGATGTGTGTCTGGAAAGCACATTGCATCTCCAGGCAGTCATCATCCTGACAACTGTTTCAAAGGGTCTGATTTATCACTCCTGTGCTTGAACCAAATCAAAGGAACACATTCCAATGGTGACATTTCATGTGGAACACTGCAAAGACATTCAAGTCGTTCTTTAATGATGCCCATATATCTGAGCCATCATCATATAGGACAAGGGCCAACATGTCTGCGACATGAAGCTACCTCCTATGCACAGACGGACAGCTCTACTTTTCTACTCTGGTCTGCTGGTAGGGGGAAGAAAACCGTTTTGGCGAAGTCTCAAGACATTTTCTGCATTCCAAGGAAACGGACCCATAATGTTGCAGCAAAGATGCACAAGCTAAGATATGGAATCAGCTTGTTCCCTCTTCTTTTTTAAAAGAACAGAAAGGAAAACAGTGTGTTGAGGAAAGCTCCATTTTCCTTGAGACACTGTGCTTTTCGGAGAGCCTGAAAGCAACACCAACACCAACACAGCAGTTTGGGGCAGCTTTTGGCAGTTTAGTGATTCTGCCTCAGACTTCTCCAACCTGATTGTGCCCTCTGGATGTGTTGGGGAAAGCTGCTCTAGCTCCGTGCCCATGCCCTTTAAGAAGCAGGTTTCTCTGCCTCTTTAAGAGAGCCATGGATACTAAATAGTGTACAGTTGGCTGGGAGAGTGAAAAGGAGGTGACCTGCAGGTTGCAATGGTGAAGACGTTGAACAGCCACAGGGAATTCTTGTCAGTGGACCACTGCTGGCGCATGGACCCTCAAGCAGGAGCCCAAAGTTGCCTACCCTTGACACTGGCCCTGCTAGGAGAAGCTCCACTATGCGGGGTGTGTGTGGGTGTGGGTGTAGAGAAATTTGATCCTATCTATTGGAAATGGCAGATGCCCTTGGGATTGTTTACAATGGAGAAAGACAAACCTTCAAAACAACAATAAAATAACAACCAAAACAATAAATACAAGAAAACATTTTTTTTAAAAAAAATTAACAATATTTTTTTTAAAGTAATAAAGAGCCAACAATAAAATTAATAACCAGAACAACGGATTAAAGATGAAATGCCTGATGGAAGAGGAAGGTCCCAACCTGGCATCTAAATATATACAGTGAAGATGCCAGGCGGATCTCCCTGGGGAGGGCATTCTACAGGTGGGGTAGGCAGGGGTATTGCTCTTCCCCTGGTAGCACTGTTGTGGGTGGCAGCACCATAGAGGAGCTACCAAATATGGTCTTAGCAGGCAGGCAGGAACATATGGGAGAAGGCATTCCTTCAGGTAGACCGGTCCTAAGCCATTGGAGCTTTAATAGTCAGCACCAAAACTAAGCCACCTTGTTGTTGTACTGAAGACTAACAGAAAATGCAAACCATAATAGTTCATCTATGATGGTGACACTTCATGTATCATAAATACTAATGGTGAAATGAGGGCAGTATCCAACAGTATCAGTCTGCAAACACAAAGAGCACTAGTGGTGGTCCGCTGAATCATTCTGTTGTGCAAGCAGTTGTGCATTACACCTGAGCAACACATGGAGAGGCAGGTAAGAAATAAAATTATTATTATTATTATTATTATTATTATTATTATTATTATTATTATTATTATTGTACAACGAGATGAGCAACTACTAACACAAACAAGCTTGTGCAAACTTAACTTTAGTTGGATTCTCCTCTTGCACATATTTCGGAACCTTGTTTCCACTAGTGCAACATAATTTGTGCTAGTGCATTGACACTGTTGGATGCTTCCCAGTGGTGCTGAGTTATGACAACCCAACTATGTAGCTAAACTGGGGTTAAGAGGAATGTCTCAGCCGTGCTCAGAAGAAAACCCAAAATATTGCTAGGAGGAATGGCTGGCTGGGAGTTGTAGGGCTTTTGTTCTTCTAACTATGCATAGGATGGTGTCCTTTAATGGAACCCCAAAACAGCATTGCTCAATTTCCACAAAATTCTGAGTATCTGTTGTGGAGGAAGGATAGGAAACCAGGATGATAATGGAATAGAGCATATGTTCCCAATTGGTGGTCCGCGAACCCCAGGGGTAACCCACCCAGGGGGTCTGTGGCACCATTCACCTATTAGATCTGCAAGGTCTGCATTTTAATAAAAGAAAATACGCCGTCTCTCATGCTCTCTTTGCTTCAACGGTGACATCATGCACGAAAGCACCTGCCTGATTTAGCGACGAGCTTCAGAGATTACTTCCCTGCACCTAATCCTGAAAACTCATGGAGAAGGAATCGTTTTTAATGTGGTGATGTACAACTAACAGCTCTATCTGACGAAGAGCAAGATGCACTTGCTGATGTCACTTGTGATGGTTCATTGAAATCATTTTTCAAAGAATATAGATTGGACCAATACTGGGTGAAGGTTTTTCCTGATTATAAGAAGTTAGGTGAAAAAACTTTGAAACATCTAGTTCCCTTTTGTTCCACATATCTTTGTGAACAAACATTTTCGACATTTTGTTATATGAAGAACAAGCATAGAAATCGGCTCGATGCTTATCCAGATTTGAGATAAAAAGTAGGAAATATTAAACTGCATGTGGACGGGATTGTTCAGGACAAAAAGAGGCATGATTTCTCCCATCACATTTAGGTTTAGTAGCTGCTAGACATGTCATAATTTGTTCAGTAATGACTCAGTGCTTGCACGAGAGGTTCCTTTCCTTTCCTTAAACTAGACGTTAGTAAACTTAAATTCGTCTTTATATTCCGAACTAAATCATTGTCATGTTAATATCACAAATATCACAAATTTTATGGTCTGTTTTTTAGTATCCCTAAAATCCTTTGCTTACTAGGGGCTACCCCTTATTTTCTCCAAAAAATGGCTTTGCACAGGTAACTACCATAGAGATAACAAAATTTTCAAAAGTAGGGGGTCCATGGCTTGGCATTTGAAAAACAAGGGGTCCGCAGTACTTAGCTAATTGGGAACCACTGGAATAGAGTATCCTGAATGGCTTAAACCACGATCACACACTCCAACTGTAACATTTTGTTGCAATGGCAAACCACCCCACTACAAAGTCTGCCAAGAAAACGACAGCGAAAGCAGGCGTCCCTCTAGGAGCCAGCAATGACTCAAGTGCTTGCACGAGAGGATCCTTTCCTTTTCCCATGTACCATTAAAGATAGCTATAAGTACTGGTCCGACATGCTTCCTAATCCACATCACACCATTCTGTAATGACTGGCAACTGCAAAATGTATGATACTAACTGGAATTTACGAACTTCCCAGAAGCAGAATGTTGAGGCTTTAAAATGTGATGTAATTTCTACACATAAAAATGCTCGTTACCTGTTCAAACTTAAGTATGCCTAATTCATCACTTTCTTTTTAAAAAGGCAAATGCATTTCCTAGTGGGTGCCCGATCAATCATCTCCGCAGAATGGGCAAGGTTTTGGCTTTAGTTTCAGGCTTATACAGATTGTCTGTACATGTCTAAGATGCCTTGGCAAAGGAAAGGAAAATAAAATGTGCTAAGCTAGCAGAACGATTATTCTTTTGTCAGGGGAAAACACAGGAGATACCATTTATGTAGAGGAACAATGCACCTTCTGAAAGCCCAATGACACCGTTTCAACATGGCTGACCTTCCCACCGTTACTTGGGCTTCTACAATGACGATTCTGCAGGCTCGGGTGTCAATTAGTGGCAGCACCGGTGGGGGGAGGATATTGGGGGGTTACACAAGGGGCAAAGTACATTTCAGGTATGTATGTGTGTTGTAGATGTTAGATTCCTGACTGAGAAATAATGGTACATTTCACTTTAACACTCCCATCCTAAACACATTTTCTGTGCAGCACGTCCAGTTGATTTTGATGCATTTTGCTTTAAAAGTATGCATGCTTATTTTAATCTCCAGCTTGTAAATCTGTTAGAATTTGTATGTGAAAAGCACCTTTCCTTCAAATACTGCAGGGGTCCAGCCATGGATGGGATGGGGGCAGGTGTGGGTCCAAGCTACTTGTGTGGGGAAGCGCCCCTCACAAACAAAATACTCATTCCTTTCCTGGTGCTGACTCTAATGACAACTCAGCCATGGTTGAATTGTCCCTGTCCTCTCATTTCTTTTTTTCTTGGAGACTATAAAAGCTTACTCCAAAGCCAGGCAAGAGTGTATTAGCAAAAAGTTTATGGTTAAGGAGGGAATCTAAGGCAAACCCTTAGGCAATCAATAGCTGACCTTTTTAAGTACTTGGAAGCAGATGACCTTCTTCTTTCTGATTAGGTATCTGTCTGAGCAGAGTTAGTATTGATTGAGATTATGACCTCTCTGCCAGTGCGGGTGTTTCGACAATGCTAATCTCTCTTGGTATACTCTCGGCGTCCGCCTCCTGAAAACATTCAGAGAGATTAGATCAAACTCATTATGGCTTGGTTAATTAATGAGATTCTATTTTAGCATTTGGGACTGAGTTCCTTTGCCAATACTTATTCATTTCTCTTGCATAAAACTGAAGAGGCCATTTCTCTCCCCACCGAAAGAGCACTTATTGGTCTGTGTTGTCCTATTGGCCCTAGTCCTATCTTGACCGTGGGTTTTCTGCTAGAACTAGCATTGTAAGTCAATGGTGGGCAGAAGATTAATCTCCAGGTGTTTGCGGACCAACTCCCAGAAGCCCCTGCCCCATGGCCAAAGGTCGGGAATGCTGGGAATTGAAGTCCAAAAGACCCGGAGATCTACTTTCTGCCCACCACTGCTGTAAGTGCCCCTGACCTGCAAAGTACAGGTTCGAGTCCATCTGAGGTCCTGCTTGGAAGACCCAGCAGCAGTTTAGATTATGTCAGAAGTAGCAATATCAAACTATAAGTATAGGCTGACTGACACCTGCCAGCAGACCCCATGGAAGTGTCTTATCGCAAGTGTGTCCATCAGCAGGCTTACTGCTGGACCATGCACACTCAACTTGTTAGGGTCACTCAAATTCATTTTTCTACTTCAGGCAAAGGAGAAAACGGTGTCTGAATCACACATCAATGTACTGAAGCCAACCAAACTGGCAGGAATGTTACTTCAACACCAGCAACAAGGTAGCTTCCTCCACCACACCTGGGGGCAACAGGCTAGTTTAAGGGACAGAGAGTAGACACACAGCTCTATCCTCTATGACTAGGAGTTTTTCTACGTAAGGCTGTTAATCCACTATATCCATTTTTTGTTTCATCAAGAATTGAGATCCAAGATCTACACATAGAGCTTTCCCCACTTTTTTGCGACACAGCCTCTAGGTGGCTTTGTGCTATAGTGAAAAAATGCAGTTATGCAAGTAGGGGAGAAAAGGGTTTCTTTTGCCTTCAGAAATAATACTCCATTTTCTCCACTCAAAAAACAAAACAAATCCCTGTGTAAGGGTTCTTTAAACCCAGAAGATGTCTTCTAAAAACCACACAAACAACCGTAAGGAATGATGAGCACACAATAAATGCCTCATATAGAAAAACTTTTTGCCACCACTGTGCCCCCCCCCCCCATCTACTACCTGAGATGGCTGGCTCACTTTGCATAATGATAGGGCCGGCCCTGCAAATGGTATGACTAGCACTTTAACATGGGAATCATGTACAAAGTCAGAGCAATTTGCATGATTGTGGGATTTTGAAAGACTGATATTCAATGTACCCTAATATATCTCCCCTGTATTCCAGGTTGTTTCCAGCGGGATGCATCAAGCTGCAGAATACTTTTACACTCACACATCTGTGGGACTCCTGTCCTTCATAAAACTGACAACAACTAAGGAAATCAACTGAGAACCAACCAGGAGAAAGAAGAGAGTGAAGGGCAAACAGCTACAAGAAACAGGAGGGGATGAAACTGCAAAGAGGAGAAGCTGATAGACAAGGACAACCCGAAGCAAGAAGACCAAGGTGTTCCTGGGATACCACAAAGGCATTCCTGGGACACTTTTAAACTGCCCAATAACCAAAGTTATCTGGCCAGTGTACAAGGCATTAAAAACGTAATACACACATTAAAACAAAGCATCAGAACAGAGCAGAATAAAATCAAGATCAAACCAGCAACAAAGAATAAAGCCATTCCACAACATAAAACAAAATTAAAAACAGCAGCAGAAGAAAGTGCTGAAAACACTACAAATTGTTCGTAAAATGCCTGAGAGAATAAGAAGGCCCTCACCTGGCACCCAAAAAATCATAATGTAGGCACCAGTCGAGCCTCTCCAGGGAGAGCATTCCACAAGCAGGGTGCCACCACTGAAAAGTCCCCTCTCTTGTAGCCACCCACATTGCTTCATTGGTGAAGCAACTGGAGGAAGGTAGGTATATTACAAACTGTAAGGGCACATCCCTATACATGTTTAGACAGTAAAAGGACATGGTAAAAGAGGACACTAAAGACTATAAGGGCACGTCCCTATACATGTTTAGACGTTAAAAAAAGTCCTACAACTCCCAGCATGCCCCATCCATCCATCCTGTAGGACATTTTCTGTCTAATCATGCATAGGATGATTAGGTATTGTCCTCCTAACAATATTTTTCCCCTATACTGCAAACCTTTGTTTTCTCCTGATAATGGCTGATACATCCCTCTTCTTTAACCCCATCATTACTCAGCACCATTGGGTAATATCCAACTGTATCATTGTGCTAAAGCAAATGATGTTGCACTAGCGGAAACAGAGAGCATGTCTACACCAGTCATTTATCCCGGGATCATCCCTGTGCATCCAAATGATACACAGAGGATCCTGGGAGCAGGCAGGGACGATCCCTCCACTTTCCTGGGATAATCCTTAGGTGTAGAAAGGGCCTAAGAGTTGCAAACGATGTGCATGTGCAGGATCCAACTAAAGTTATGTTTGTACCCTAAGACCATTAAGCCTAGAGCATATAATGACCTAACTTCACTGTCACTCTTGTTGAACTACACCGCATAAGAGAAAAACAATATTTTGGGATTTCATCATTCATTTCCATAACTGGGAAGAAGAAAAACAGAGAAAAACCGAACACTATGCCCAGTGTTTTGGCATTTTAGAGATCTGGCATCAATTAGAAATATGGAAATTGTGATAGTTTCATCCATACTTGTTTGTTTCCTAGCATGGATTCATTCATATCCACATAGTGCTTCCAAAAAAAGGAGGGGGGAAGAAATTTGCCCAAACATTTGTCACAAAGTCAGAGCATTGTGTATGGTTTATATCTAAAATTCATAAATCAACCCTGAATTTCTTCAAAAGTTTGAGCCTAAATAGACGCAGGAAGTACATTCAAAAGCAAGAATTTCCCTCCACACACACAATCCTAGGCTTCATTACAAAAGTTTGGCAAGGTTTAGAGGGACTCTGTTGGTTTCCCAAATAATTAGAGTGATTTGAGCTGCTTTGCTCTCAAAAACAGCAGAGTTCTTGTGGCACCTTAAAGGCTAACAAAATTAGTCTGGCATATGCTTTGGTGGACAGAGGCATTCAGTGTTATCCTAAGTTGGCATATATATATGCATAAAGATCGAGAGAGAGAGAGAAATGTAAGAAGTGAGGTCAGAGAGACATGAAATACAAAAATAAAAAATACAGATTGTGATATTTATGTTAAAGTTTACAGTCTTTTTGTTTGTTTGTTTCATTTTCCTCTGACCTTAATGCTTGATTTCTCTCTCTCTCCCTACATGCATGCATATATATCTATATCTATATCTATATATATCTGCCAACTTAGGATAACACTTCATGCACCTCTCGTCCACGAATGCTTATGCCATAATAAATTTGTTAACCTTCAGTGGTTCGCAAAATACTTTTTCTGAGTGTTTTTTCTGCAATAGCCTAACATGGCTAACACTTTGGAAACTGTGTCAGTTTGCCAGCTTTTTCGTTTTTTCACTGTTATTTGCACAGTATTTTTTAATATAGGAAAATGGATCTGTGAGATGTATCTCACTGCATGGCAGCATGCATGCAAAAGAATCAATGTAGTTTGGAGTTGGCCAAACCTGAAACTTACATTCTTCAGATGGAATTTCTTCATTAAATATGACCTTTACCAAGGGAAAAATCTTCATCTGAGTTGTATCTCCTGCCTGAAAACAAGTAATCAATCTTTTTTTTTTTTTTAGAACTTGTTCTAATGCATGCATGGTAAATGTACAAAACGTAAGTAGAAGATTTACACTGAATGTTACCTTTTGACATCCCTGTTAAGTAGCCATTTGACCTCTCTATCTTTATCTTCAAATGACAGCAGAAATGAGAAATACTTTCAGCATTCTCAAATATTTTAAAAAGCGGGAACAGTTAATGGGAGTATTTTCTTTGTTTTGGGCCTGTGTATTCTTGTGATTTATTTAAAGGGTTTATAGTCCACTTCTAAATTGCTTTAAAGGCGTTCCCCAAACAGTATACAAATAATAATAATAATAATAATAATAATAATAATAATAATAATAATAATCGTATTTAAACTGCAAAAAAAGCGCCACATCGAATAGTGGCAAACCTGAAAAACAGAAGCAGTACTAAGCTGTAAAATAAATAAAACATCCAATATAAAAGCCTGTTCCAACATTCTCAGCAGATACAATCAAAATCACTGGTCACTCAAAGATTAGGAAAGCAAAAAGGTTTTAAGGTGATGCTTAAAATTTAACAAGGAAGCTGTCTAGTTGAATTTATCTGGGGAAGGCATTCAGAGAAGGCCCTACCATCCGGAAGAGTGAAGCAACTTCCTCAGGCAGCAGATGCTGGGGGTGGGGTGGGGGAAGTAGTGGCAGCACACACACACCCTGCCACTGCCACCATTCATCATGAGCCATGCAGCCCTTTCCTTCCCTTGGAGGACATACCTGTGTATCCCACACTGCCCTGTCCTGCACCCCATCAAATAGCCTGCTGCCCTCAGGTGTGGTGGGAAACACTTTCCTGCTACTAGTGTTGAAGTAACTGCCATTTCAAACAGCTTCTGTACATGGAATGGAGGGGACACCATCTTGCCCTTTGCCTCAGGCAGCAAAAAGTCTTGGGCCATCCCTGAAAGCATTCTGCAAGTGGGGCACCACGATGAAAAAAAAAATCAGACCAGTCCCAGACCACCTCTCCTCTGAAGGCAGGGATACCCAACAAAGAATATCTGAATGACATTGTACGTCCTTGGCAGGTGTGGGAGTAGGTGATCCAAGCCATAAGGGGTTTTAATGATAAAACCAACTTTTTTGAACTTTTTACACTGCAAACACTCTTTAAAACTTTATATAAACCGATGGGGAGCCAGCGGAACTATTCTAATACTGGTGAGATATTCAAAGGGCTTGTTCTAAGAGCTTTTAAATCATTTGCAGCATGTTCCTGGGGTTCCTGAACAATCACCTATCTCCACATCAGCCTGTTCAGGTGGCCAGGGAAGTGGCCTTTTTGGTGGTGATGCCCTGCGCATAGATTGCTCTCCCCAGCGAAGAGAAGCTCTTGAGAGTGAGAGCCTAGTGGTGGGCAGGGCCAAAGGCCAAAGTATAGGCTGAAGACAAAAGTGGTGCAGCCAAAAATGCCGGCTTATAGCTCTTACTGCTAGTAACTAAGGCTAGATCTATACTACTGTTTTATAGCCATATTGAAGTGCACTGATAATGGTTGGGGCACAATCAGTATTCCATATATCCATGTTATATCCTGCTTTTTATTCCACATTTGTAATGATTTGACACAAGTTGTAGATTTGGCCTAAGCCTTAGGAGAAACATTTCAACCAATTCATGGTCAGGGGAAGAGGTGGGGCCATGGATTGGTCACCTGGGGAACCCCGGAGGGCTGAATTAGGACCCCAGGAGCCTGCACCCCTGTAGTAATTTCAATCTTTGACCCAGAATGTACAATTCCTCATCCCAAACAATCCTCATCACCAGCAGAGGCAATCTGGTAACCCATGCAAAAGAACTATGCAAGACTCAGGTGTATCCCAAAGACTGTACCATGGAATTGCCAAAGTTCTAACCCTGTGAGAACCTTCACATCGTACAGAGCGAAAAAAGAAAAATCACCCTACACCTGCATTGTCTAGCTCAGGCATGCCTTCCCTCGCCATAGCCTATGTACCTCTATCTCCAACAACTGCTATAATGCACCCCTGGCCAGACTTCTCAGTTAGCCATATAACCACATTCAGACCTCTTTCTTAGAATGGCTGGAAAATGCATGATTCTCTTGCACAGATGGACTATCAGCTTGAGAGGCAGAAAATGTACTTCTGCCTTCTGGGAGGAAATGAAAGCAAATGAGGCATTAACTGCTAAGGTCTGGAGGAGAGAGTTCGGCAGGAGTTCCTGGATATTTGGGTCCATACCTTAGGAGGCACAGCGGTATCTGAGCATGAGATGAATGTGTGCATTTTCCGTAGACTTTCAGCTTCAATTTCCTATTTCACAGCAAAAACAGTTTCCTGCCTTCCCATCGCGTCTTTTCTGTAATGTTGGAATGAGATTATTGTGTCTGAAAATGTACAGTAAGCATGTGTGGAGAGCACTTTTATAGTGTGTTTTCAGATGGAGGAATGTTTCTTTGAGACATTACACAAAAAGATGGAATTTTAACAGAAAGATGGAATGTAAACTTAAGTGGCAGGGGAAGGGGTGTCTGTGAAGAGGCCAACCCCGAAGCCAAAGAGAGTTCTAGAATCCTTAAGGGGTGTGAGCATGTGTGTGCGTGTGTGTTTAGACAAGGCCTACAGTAAGAGTTATAGAGAAAGTGGTCTGGTATTTTTTGATGAGTGCATAGTGAATAACATTCCTGATGTTCTCAAAGTGGATCGCTATTTTCTCTGAGGGATAATCTGCCTGGCTGAGCTGCTGGAATAGGAAGCAAAGCTACATAACAGTATCAACTGAGCCTGTAGTCCCAAAGACAGGGGCCTGTCTTGCTGTAATATGTGACTGGAGTTACAGATCAGGGTTAGTAATATGTAAGAACCTCCAGCCTGTTAACAGTGCAGATCCAGTTGATCTCTAAGATGACCATTTGTGAATGCCGAGGGGGGAGGGATGCATCATCAAAAAAAGAGAAGAGAAAGGGAAAAGATCCACCAACACTCCTGAAGTTGAGCGCACAATATATAGGGAGCCAAATCGCATTGAGGCTTTTTGTATATGCACAACAAAGTGTGCGCTCATCTTCAGGAGTGTTGGTGGATCTTTTCCCTTTCTGTTCAGTTTACAGTGAGGGTTCCTCTTTTTGCTTTTGGTCATCAAAAAAAGAGGGCAAAGGAGGACACCAATTTCTAAAATATTTGCATATGGTAATTCATATGTATAGATGCAAATGTAGAAATAACAATTATAATTTAAATACAAGCACAATGCATGTCAGCATAGTGGGCAAGACTAACCATGAGACCTGCTCAGTCTTCTATCCAGGTGCTCTCTGTTGATGGATGACTTCAAGTCCATTCCCACGCTCTCCCCAGTTCTTTATTTTTACACAGGACTTGGGCTGGACAGGCCTTCACATAGAGAACTGTCCCGTGTCAGCTCTTCAAATAGAGGACTGTCCTCCGTAATGGAAGACACCTGTCCACACTATTGTTCCCCCCCTCCCTCAAAATCTAAATGAAGGCCAGCCTGTGGCCTGCATGCCATGTATTTAATCAAAGTGAAATCAAAATAACCTGTCCTTAGTTATTGTAATAGTCATATTCTCTCTTCAGAGGTTGTGGTTTTAAAACAAATTATCTATCTATCTATCTATCTATCTATCTATCTATCTATCTATGAGAGCCAGTGTAGTGGTTAGAGTGTTGAACTAGGACTCAGGAGATCTGGGTTCTAGTCACTACTTGGCCATAAAGCTCACTGGATGACTTTGGGCCACTCACTGACTCTCAGCCCAACCTATGTCACAGGGTGGTTGTGAGGATAAAATGGAGAGGAGGGGGGGCCATATAAGCTACCTTGGCTTCCTTGCAAGAGGAAAAAAGGCAGGGTATAAATATCCCACCCATCTTTGTGCCAAAAATAGATAAATGCCCCCCCCTCTGGTCAGTCTCCCTCTGTCTGCTTGGACTCTCCTCTCTCCAACAATAGTCTGAACTCTCTATCACTCTCAGATGTATTCTACAAACTTCTCTGTTACCCTCAATAGCTCTAAACAATCTAGTGTTAGATCTGTTTCTACAGGAGCTACCCTGGAATGGCCAAGAGAGCTACAAAATGGCAGATGCAGAGGGGGAGAAATGTCAATTTATCCACTTCTTGCTATATTTTCATTTGGAGACAAGGATCATAGAATTATTAATGTTCTCATTTTTAACTAATAAGTGCCTCAATGCCGTGGCCACACACGGAACATATAATAGATCCCAGAACTAAGCTCCGGATTTGGAAAACAGCCTTCCACACCCCCGTCATGCTTCAGCTCATATTTGGTTTGTGTGCGTGTGCGTGCGTGCGCGCACACTGAGGGCGATTGCATCATCGAACAAGAATGCTGTCCACATGCTGCGAGTTATGGTGCTTGTTATAATTCTATTGGAAACCCCATCTTACAAAAGATGCAAGCAAAGCTGAATGTCTGCCTCATCCATTTGCAAAACACTTTGCCTCTTTCCTCACACTTGCAGGAAAGGCAACAATTTCTTCGAACTGATATTGCAGAATTGAAGGGATCAATATTTACAGCAACCTTCTGAAGCTCAACTCAGAATGAAAATTTGCTGACATGTGAGACTTTCAGAGAATATATAAACTTGACAGTAGAAGTTAACTTCTTGATAAAGGGTACTTTTGCAAAGTAATATATGTTAAGTAACTGACTGATATTTCTCCTCCTCCTCCTCCCCCCTTCCTCTGGTACACCTGTGAGGAAGAGATACAACGCTTTTCCTTCAATGTTCAAACATCTTCCCTTTCTTATGATGTTTGAACAGGGAACTGTGGTTAGTGTTATTATGGTTTGTGGAAATAAGCCAAGGTCAATAAACCAGGGGTTGGCTTGTTTCAATAAACCAGGGGTGTTGAACCCTTTTCAGCCTGAGGGCCGAATTCCATTTCAGAGAGGCTCTTGGGGTCCACTTTCCAGTGCTGGGTGGGGATGAAGGGGCAGAAACAAAGACAAAACAGGTGGGGCAACAATACCAAAAAAAAATACCAGTATATTTTCGTTTCAAGCTCTTACTTCCAATAACTGAGCCTTAGGAGAGGCATTTCAACCTATTTAGATTGCACAAAAGCCAGGAAACAACCAAACCGTTGGTGGTCAGGAGAAAGGGTGTGTGGCCTGGGGAAAGGAGTGTGGCCACCTGAGGAAGCCCAGAAGGCCAGATTGGGACACCATGTGAGTTGGTTTGGGATCCGAGGCCTGAGGTTCTGCACCCCTGCAATAAACCATAGTTGACACTAGCCACAGTTTGTCCAAGTTTAGACATAACAAGAAAACATAGTGCTGAAAACAGAAGCAAATAGAAGGAGGAGTGAGGAGAGGGAAGCACGCACACCCAAGGCTCATGAACATGGCATTGAACTGTGCTATAAGAATCCAGCAATAGGCTTTGACTATCCCAGCTTCTGCTTGATCTCCTAGGGCATGTCTAGATCTAGGGATTGGAGGGGAAGGATCTTGCGATACGGTGATCACAAGATCCTCCCCCTTGGTCTACATGCAGCGCACGATGTCCCGGAAGGAAGATGACATCGCCCCCGCCATTTTGTTTTTTTTTTTTTTAAAAAATGAGCGCATGAGTGCTTGATCACTAAAAGTAGTTTGTTTTTTAAAAAAACAACAACCTCCTGCTCCCACTCCCACCCCCAATGGGCACGGAACTCCTGAGGAGTTCCGTGCCCAATTCCCGGCTCCTCATGTTTACTCACGAGGAGCTGGGATGAAACCGGGACAGCTGCCCACACGTCCTGCGGTCTCGGGACGATCCTGAGACCATGGGAAAAGTTGGGATTAAAGCCGTCCCGGTTATCCCGGGGAAAGGGAGGGATCATTCCTCCCTGCCCCCGGGATCCCCTGTACGTCATAATCCCCAGAATATCCCATCGTCTAAATATGCCACTAGTCTAGCATCTCTCCAGTTATGGAGAAATCCACCATAGTTCAACCTAACAACTGGTCTCAGATGATTCCTGTGTCTTTTTTATTATTTGACTCTCTGGTTTGACCCTATCAAGAACCTGGCTGACAGGACATGACCCAAACAACAATGTTTGTGACTTTTATCCTAACTGACAATCAGACAGAACAGCATCATTCCCCAGCAGTAATATCCCCGGTGCTGGTCTATTTTAGAACTACATTTCAGAATGGGAAGGTAACCACACAAGATCATGATTCTGTCCTGCTGCTTTCTTAGGCTAGGTCTAACTGGTAGGGGGAGGCATCTTTAGAATGGAATGCATGCTAGAAGCACCAAGTCCAATAATTAGAGTATCACTGGATGAAATATTTGCTACATTTTACTGATATTGCAAAATTGTTTGCTGAAATACAAAATCATGGAAAGGAGGGCATCCAGATATAAAAACAGTTTAATTTTATTCATTAAAATAATAAGAAAAAGAGGCAAACATGACTTTCATTCTCTGATGCTTAATTATATAGACCTTGATACACCTGTAAAAATGCAGTTCCTAGCAGTTAATTCCTTTATGCATATTTTGAATAAAGGAATCAAGGCCTTTTGAAACATTAAAAATGGTTTGAAAGAAAAGTAGCTTTACTTGATTGTTTCATTCCTTAGGGAATATCTCCAGCTTTGGTCTGTAGATTCTACAGCAAAGACCTTTTAAGATGCATGTATTTCTTTTCAGATATGCAAGGAGTTCAGAATATGGTGTGTGTGTGTGTAAACTCAGGGATATGGCCAATAAGAAACCCTCAATAGTTGTTTTTTTTTAATCCTTGTGCAATTATGCTGTAACTGTGTCCTTACAGCACAATAGCTAGATTGAAAAAATCATTTAATAGCAAAAAACAGAGCAATAATAACAGAAGGCAAAGGTAGTTGGAAAGGCCAGCTGCTAGCTCATCTGAGAAAACAGCTTTGGCAAACTGTTAACCTCTTGAACCATCTTGTGGCTACACAAGCCTTGGAGAAGTCTTTATTTAAAAGAGTATTTCCCAGGCTTTCATTATATGCCTTAGCTGATTCCTACATTTTTGTTCTTGTATCTGTTCCTGATTGGGACCCAGAACCTTTTATCAGTGTAAAGCTTCAGGCCTAGAAGATGGAAAGGAATAAGGGAAGAAAATATATTGAAACCACTGCACAATGACTGTCATTATTCACTAAGGATCATGGCCACCCCACAAACACGCCTGAGTTGGAGGGAGTTCCAGGTGAGAAGATGTCACTCTTAGGCAAGTGTGAGGCCCCTCATTTCATTTTTCAGAAACTAGGACATTGCCCATTTCATCTGCACCA
This sequence comes from Elgaria multicarinata webbii, assembly GCF_023053635.1. NCBI lineage: Eukaryota > Metazoa > Chordata > Lepidosauria > Squamata > Anguidae > Elgaria > Elgaria multicarinata. The sequence continues at coordinate 53,983,085 of NC_086171.1, forward strand.
CATAGATATTCCATTCCTAGGTGGCACTGAACTGACGAATTTGTACAAGATGAGCAGCACCAGTCACGGATGATGGACCCTGCTGGAGAAAGATGGCTGAACTATCTATCCTTTTTACCACCTTATCAACCCAAACATCCAAAGGCTAAAACAGAAGAAAGAGTTCTTGTTCCTCTCACCAACAGATTTTAGGAGTAAAACTACGGGGCATTAGATATGCATCTAATATCCCAGGACGGATTTGGAAACAATTCTCCAGTAGCAGTAGGGATGGGCAAACTTATCCTGGGTGAATTCATTACTTCTTTGAATAATAACAAATTCACCCATGTAAACTCAGACAAGGGTTTTCACTTAAACTCTTGTTCCATGTAAGCAAGCTTTTGTGCATGTGCAATGTCAAAAAACACATTGGAAACACAGTGTGTGCCATATTACGAGTAACTACATTGTGTACCTTCTTTTTGACTGGTTGTTTTCATGCAGCCTCTCACAGAAACACTCCACCCAAAATAGCAATAAATAAAGAATATGTTTACTTACCAAACAAAAGGGAAAATGTACTCTATGAGGAATGATTACCCAGATCTGATCTGATGAGAGTAAGAGAGAGATGTAACATCATCCCAATTTCCCATGAGCAAGAAAAGGGTTAATTGAACCAAATCAGTACATGAGTGGAAATAGCATTGTTTAGATACAAACTGCACAAGCTCAGGAGCTCATAATTAATTCCAAACGTAATCGCAAATTTGTAAAACACCGGTCCAAGTTTATTGATACTATTAATATTGTTAAAAAAAAACTTGAGCTTTATTAGGAAATTTGGCAGCATCCCTAAAAACAAGAGTACAGTTTCAGTACAGCGGCAATGGAAAAAGAGATTTCTATTATGATTTTTATATTTTTGTCTCAAGGAACTCAGGGCAGTGAATAGGGTTCTTCCCTCCTACTATTACATCTATATGGGAGGTAGGCATAGATGGAGATGAGGAGAGAAGTGCTCCTATAGATTCAGAGCATGTCCCCACAACCCTAATGTCAAACGTGTAGTTATAAGAACTTAAGAAGAGCCATGCTGGATCAGACCAAGGGTCTATCTAGTCTAGCATTCTGTTCACATAGTAGCCAAACAGCCACCCACGGGAAAACCACAACAGCACGCTCCCTGCCCATGTTCCCCCAGAGCCAGCATACTGCCTCTGATACTGGAGGTAGCACATAGCCACCAGGACTAGTAGCCATTGGTAGCCTTCTCCTCCATGAATTTATCTACCCCCCCTTTTAAATTGGTGGCCCACCACTCCATCGTCTGGTAACAAATTCTCTAGTTACTTGAAGGAAATTCACTTTTACCATACTCAGAGTGCTTTTCTCTGTTATCATCACCAATATATATGGGGCTCTATCATAGAATCATAGAATAGCAGAGTTGGAAGGGGCCTACAAGGCCATCGAGTCCAACCCCCTGCTCAATGCAGGAATCCACCCTAAAGCATACCTATCGATTTTTGGTGTGTTGGTGTCTGTGATGTTTTGCTGTTTCATGCCTATTCTGTAATGTAAGTAGTTTGAATGTGTTGAGAATGTTTACTGTTTTAAATAATGTGTTTGGTTTAAAAATATATACTTACTGGGTTTATGCTGCAGGAACTAGGATAGTAGGAGGTTTGTCCCAGAGGGAGGGGAAGGGAGTAACCAGGATGTGAGAGTATGTGCTGATTGGCTGGTGGAATGGCTGGATTGGTAGATAGCAGGGAATGGAAGAAGTTAGCTGAGTGTGTGGGGATATTAAAGTGCACGGAGAAAGAGAGAATGAGTTGGGTTTAGGTCTGTCAGGATTAGATTTCAGAGTAGGAACTATGTGTTTTATTATTTTGGGAGAGTAGCTTGAGGGATAGAGTGATAGAGTAGAAGGCAAGTTACACAGGTTTAATATTGAAATTGATGTTGAATTTGAAGCAATATTTGAAATGTTTTAAAACATTGAACTGAAACCATTACGCTTTGTGCCTATTGTAACCATCACACATTTAGCTGAGGAAACCATTACGCTTTACAACTGCAGCTTACATCTGGTTAATACACCTTTATTTAATTCACAGTGGTGTGGTTTATGAGGTACCTTGGTGGGGTACAGGTTCAATTGGTGGCAGTAAAAAGGAAGGTGGAAGTTCAGGGTGCTGGGCTGGACAGAGTGGCACATCACAGAGACAGTGAACAGCACCCCAGATGCCCATTCCAGAGCTGCAACCTTTGATTCTAGTGCAAGAATAAAGGAGCAGGAACGAGTGGGCATCAGTGACAGAACTGAAAAGCAAAAGAAAATGTTGGAGCTGGATGGTAGGCTTCCTGCCAAGCTACTAATATTCTGCTCTCCCCTGCAACCTCTTTTCGCCTTCCTTTTCTGGGGGAGGAGCGGTAGCATGCTCTCCCCCACCCACCCTCCATTTTTGGGGAGCTGTCACCTTTTTCCCTTCCCCTTTTGGGGGAAAACCCTATCAAGGCAAACAGGAGTTACATATCTTAAAGGACTGCTTTTAAACACACACACACAAGATAAGCTTTCAAAAAAAAATTAGCACACTGAATTCCATTTGGTGTAACTGGCATTGTTAACATTTCTTATTACATTTGTTATCAGATATCAAATGAACCCTTGTAGCTTGAAACACAGGAGGAGAAGCCCTGCTCTGCCAAAATGGTGCTTCTGAATCTAAATTAAAGCACTCTCCATGTGTTTATAATTCCTATGTATTATATCCACACCCCATCAAATCTGCTAATCATTTCCCAAGCCCTACAGCACAGAAGTAGCTGTAGAGATTTCACTTTTCAACAAGCATTTATAGGATTTCAGGAGTTTGTAATAAGCACCTCTCGAGAGTTAACTACAAACAGAATTCTAAAATCGATTTGACAAAGGGAAGACATACATTTTTAAAGAGATATATTTATACTGGCTTATCAAAATCTTTCTGAATCTCTATAAAACTTCTGGTAAAGGAAACGAGTTGAAGGAGGAGGACAGTTTCATTTGAGTGAAGCAGCTTTTTGTGGCACAGTGTGAAAGGCCATTGCTTTCTTAATGGTATTGCAGATTGGGTTTATAGTTTATAGGCTAATCTTATAGCTGCAGCACAGGTATAAACCATGATTATTATCTCATTTCTGACGCATTGAGTGCCAGCCAGGTTGGAACGTCAATGCTACAACTCATAGTATTGGCCCACCACACAATATTTTGAGTGATTCCAAGCCCATCAAACCTAGCAGTATTACTATATATATATATAGTTTCAATAGGAGAACCTCAGGGTTATGAATACCTTGAATACCTCTCTAGAGGATGTTTTTCATAATTGTCTTGTCCCTAAGCCCAATCTTCTTTTAACACTGAAGAGAAATGAACTCACTGGAAAGTAGGCCCCCAATATAGTCATAAAGAAAGGTGATGAAATTCACTTAATGCATGTTTAAACATCAAATTTTCAGTCACAGACTATAAAAACTTTAGTCAAACCACTTCTGACTGCAGAATTTAAACCTATGCAAGACGTCATCGCCCTCTTACAATAGTGACTGAAATTAATTCACCCATAACCGTTCCCATGGAGAGAATCTAAATAGTGATTCTGAAAGTCATCTTCTTCAGGCACAATCCTCTGCATGTTTAGAATGGAGGGGGGAGTCATACACCTCCCACCATTCTCCAGCCAGAAAAAAGTCCTTCAACTCCCAGCATTCCCCAGCCAGAAAAACCCTACAACTCCTTGAATTCCCCAGCCAGAAAAATCCTATAATTCCCAGCATTCCCCAGCTGGAAAAATCCCACAGCACTCAGCATTCCCCAGCCATGCTGAAAGTTGTAGGACCTTTTGTTGTCTAAACATGCATAGGATTGCACCCTTAATCTCCCTATTCTTGTCCTATTTTCCAGAACAGTTTTTGTTTCCTGTATCAATTTCTCTTCAAAAGAGGAAAAGCTATGGGTGCATGTGTTGTTGTTGTTACAAAGCTAGCATTTTCTCTACAATGCAGATGGCCCTTCTGTTTAGAGAGAATGCCATATAGGCCAAATTCAGCCCACCTGGGGTCCCAAGCCGACCTTTTGGCGTTTTGCAAGAACTTCTGGAAAGTGGTCCCTAAGAACTTCTCCAAAATTGAGGTTGGCCTCAGGAGGATAAACAACAGACATCGATCAGGTTCCTATATGGTAGGACAGCATCTGTATTAAACAGTTCCTTCTCTCCCCCTTTTCAAATCAGGTACCATATAGGTCAGTTGTTTCCTCAGAAGTATGTTCCGTTGTGTTCAATGGGGCTTTCACCCAGGCAAGCGTGCATAGGATTGCAGCTTAAACCGCCCTTTTTATGAATTACATCAAGTGTTCTTTTATGAATTGCATAGTGTTCACTGCATTGAATTGCTGAAAGGGGTGAACTGCTGAAAGGCATTGCGAGAACTAATGGGAATCTATATTAACTGATTTGAAAACGGGGAGAGAAGGAACTGTTTGACACAGATGCTGTCTGAGGGTGCGCGCCAGAGAGCAGGGGACATCAAAATGTGATAAGGCAGTCGTGTAATTTTGGTGCCAAAACCTCTGCAAAGCTCAAGAAGGCGAGAGCAGCACCAGCACATGACGAGAGAGGCTTTTAAAAATAGCTCCTGCCCTTGTGTGTTAATGAACGCCAGTGCACATGACCAAATGAGGGGAATACAAGGTGGCAAAGAGGAGGCTCAGAAGAACTGCAATTCAGCTGAGCAAGCACGAGGCTTTTTGACCCATTCACTCAGCAGCTGCAACCTGATTGATGCTTAGGAGGCTCTGTGTAGCTTCCCCCCCCCCACCGCCACTCACAATAATTCTGTTTTTGTGAGCTTACAGCCACCTACTGATGGGATTCTGTTACTGCCACATCTGGACCCAACCTATTCAAAGTATGCTGAGAAAGCAGCAGCAACAATAAAAGGACGCTTGGAACCATACAACTCCATACTGGACATTTCATTTGATTGTTATAGGAATTTGATCACAATAAATGAATAAAAAGCTTTCCTGTCTTACTAGCCAGCTGATTCGTTTGTAGCTACTTTTTTTCTTCCTTCCTTCCTCTTTTGTTGCTAATATTGCTCTGAATATAATTTTTAGAAATCTTGACCAAGTTGGAATCAGCTAGAGAAAGCAAAAGTCAAATTAATCAGAACAGAGTCCCTAGATGAGACATTTTCAGTTACTGAGCAAGCCTTAGGGGAAGCAGTTGTCCTTGAAATACATTTGATTAGGCTGGTTTGCTAGGAAAGGGAGTTCCAGCACGGAAGAAAATCAGAAAGGCTTCAAGGACCCCACAGGCTGAATTCCTGGAGCAGCCATGGTAGAGTCGGGGGGGGGGGGCAAGTTAGCCAATAGAATAACTGTCCTTGTTTGAATTGATATTTACAGCTCTTCTTGTGAATATAGAATGCCCAAATCACATGCTTCAGGATGTACACTGATTGATGCAAAGGGTCAGAAAGAGTTTTCCCAGCAGGCTGGCTTAATTATTATGCTAAATATGCTACAGTGTAGAACTTACCCAGGACTATTGCTATGGTGAAATTATTTATGAGCTCTCTGTGTGGGCCTCTCCTTGCACTATATTCTAGAAAAACATTGAAGCCACATCAGAGACGTGGGGCAAAGGACTAAAGGTTGGGGATTTTTAGGTCTGAACTCACAATGGCTTCTGCCCAGGATCACACTTATGAATGGAGTGTGCTCAGTGTTACTTAGAGCACAAGCCTATGCATGTTTAGACAGGAAAAGATATCCTACACCTCCCAGCATTCCCCAACCAGCGTGGCTGACTGGGGGATGCTGGGTGGGAGTCGTAGGATGTTTTTCTGACTAAACATGCATAGGACGGCACTTTAAATTTCTTTTTTTAAAAATACTTTTTTTAGCCATCAGATGGCCACAAACACAAAAATGTAAACACTTTTAGTTTAAAATCCCTACCCCACTTCAAAAGAAAACGACTGATGGCCAGTGTAGAATAGTGGTTAAGAATCTGTGCCCCCTCGCTTAAATATTATATCAGCCATAAACTCATTAGATGGCCTTAGGCAAGCTACTGTTTGTTTGACTCGCGCCTTTGCTAGACCAGTCTATATACCCGGGATCATCCCTGTGCGCCCAGATGACGCACAGAGGATCCCAGGCTTAGGCAGGGATCAACCCTCCCTGGCCCCAGGATATAGCCTACCCCTTTGGGCCCGCTTTTTTCTGCAGTCTCGGGCTGAGCCTGAGACCGCGAGCGTACGGACCATTTTCACGGCGATTACTCGACCGGAGCCAGGAGCGCTGCATCCATTGGGGGCAGGGTGGGGGGAGCATGGAAACCCAATTTTTTTTAAAAAAAAACCACAACCTTACCTTGGCGCATGAGCATTCATGTGCTTCGTTCCTTTAAAAAAAAATGGCAGACACGACGGGTCTCTCCTTGAGCTCGTCGTGCTTGATGTGTAGACTAGGGCGACATCCCGCGATCCTTGCATCGTGGGCTCTCCCCTCCTCTGCCGTGGACTTTCCGGTAGGTCTAGCAAAAGCCACAGTCCCCTGTTTGTAATATAGAAATAACAATACTGGTCCACCTTACAGGTTTGTTGTAAGGATCGCCCTTTTGAGTTGCTAAGGAATTGCTTCTGAAATCAGCTGGAAGTGAAAAATGGTGGTTCCACATAGCAGATAATGTAATACTGAATTATCCAGCAGTAGCTGTTTCCATAGTCAAGATCCTTCTATACTGTTTACTCAGAAGTAAATCTGTTCAGCAAAGGTCCCTGCAATTTTAATTAGGAGCTTCCCGCTTGTAGCTTCTGATTAAAATACCTCTTGCTCAGCATGGTCACAGTATTATTGGTAGATGGTTTCTGAATTAGTCAGTATCTGTTCAGTGGGGGTGGAGAGGACACACATTTATTTATAGTTTCCCTCTCATTATTATTTTTATTCTTTAATTGAAAATGTATTATTTTCAACTATAAAGAAAAAAGCAATGAGAGGAAAACAGTAATTAGTGCAGGGAACAGGAAGTGATTAATTGTGGGGTGATTCAGAAATTCAAGGCCACTGTTGAACAAGAATCAATTATAAGGGCTGATGTTGTAAGGAGGAAAATTCTAAGTAAAGAACACAGTAGCGTTGAAGAGCCTCAAGATACTTTTGGCGATACACACTGGACAGGCTGCCACTGCTATTGCAATTTAAGTGACCCAAATCAGGTCTGAAAAAGACAAGAAGTAAACTCAGAAAACATTGGAATGCATGCAACAAGTGGACAATGACATTGTCTAGATACCACAGGAAAAACTGAATGGAAAGTGGGCAAGTTTAGACTAAACGGCTTGTGTGGAAGCTACCTTTGTATATTTAATGCTTTGAACATCCAAAGGCTATTATATCTATATCTATTCCTACATCTATTTCCCATCATCACATGACATGGGAGCACTGTGCATGTTTCCATGCAAAACTCTGAGAGGCAGCACAGTCATTTGCCTGTATATTGTGGCAGACGTCAGATGTGACATGCATAGAAGAGAGAGAGATTGGCAGTGGTCAACTTTGCTAGGACTCTGCTAGATCTGCAGTTGGGCCTCATCACCTCCACTGAGGGAGCACGTGCACAGAAGGAAAAGGACTTTAACAGGGGCTGCTTTTCCTACTAACAATCTGCAGCTTCCAAAACTCCTTCTTCGTTGTCCTCTCGTCCATTTCCCACCAGTTACCATGAGGATTGCAGGAAAGCTCAGAGGGAACAGAGAAGTCTAAGGGAGGTGGCAGATGGTGTCAGCATCCCTGCTAATTGAAAAGTATCGGCCCTGCATCCCTGTGAACCCTGGCTCACCCTGCCACCAGTGCAGCCATTTTGAAACTGCTCAATCCCATTTCAACTATTTTAAGTAGCGAGCAGAATCTGTACAATTCATTTATGTAGGCCACAAAGGGTCAAAATAACCCATTCATTTTCTACTGGGTCTTAGCAGGTGAAATACTTCCATTAAAGGCTTCTATTGAACTATTCTGAACGCCAGAAGAAACAAATGGAAGGCAAAATAAGTTTCTGTTTTTTAAAAGAATGGGTTAAATCATTCACCAGTATGAATGGTTCTTCTGATACACAAGTGATACCCAAATAAGAGGTGGGAAGGTGTTCGGAATAGCCCATCATTGTGCTAGTTAGTATATTCTTCACCTCTCAATATTACATTCCTCAGTTAAGGAGAAAAAGTAATAGGCTTTATCAGAGGCATCTCTCATCTCAGCTGTTGTGTGAAACAAATTATGATTGTAGACGGACTTTATGCTTCATATTATCATAAAGGGTATTAATAATTCCATGTACAGTCAGTATGGTCTTTAAAATTGAATCCTATTTCTCAACACTGCTTACCACATTTGTTCTTATCAAAAGACTATCTAGCAATTTCACAGGATGTAATGGAAAAACATATTGATGAAAGCTAGTGAATACGCACCCTGAGTAATTGCACCCTGATTTCCTAAGGAGAACTGAACTGGAGTGATGTAAGTTAGCACCAAAGAACCCTATTGCCATCACTTAGTCTCTAAGCATGTATGCAGATATGGCAATTCAATTTTGGTGCAAATTCAGACATTGTAATCCCACATGTTAGAAACTTCACTCCATATTGGTCCCTGGCCTGGCTGTATGCATAGCTGCTAAGTGGATAACAGGGCCCTTCAGGAAGTAACTTCAGGGTTACTCTTGTCCCAACGAAGTAAATATAGAGAACTGTCTAGGATGGCCATATATACAACTTTGCAGAGTAAAGTCTTCTGTTTGAAGGGCATTTGGAGAACAGTCTTCTGTTTGAAGGGCATTTGGAGGACAGTCCTCTATTTGACAGCACCTCCTTTTAAAGGACCATAAAAAGGAAAAGCAACAACCTTGAAGTTGCCAGTCAACAATTAGCACCTGGACAGCAGACTGAGCAGTTCATCGTTTTTAACCATTATGGTGAGATATATGATATTTCTATGTAGATCTGACCTGGCCAGGCTGGTGGGACTACAACTCGCATAAACCATAAACAATATAATTGATGGTCATGGATAATGGGAGTTGTAGTCCAAGTCATCAGGAGGGCAAGTTGGGAAAAGTTTATTTAAATTACAGTCATTATTTCTAAATATGCACATGAATATAAAATTAGCACGTGCAGATTTGTGTCTTCTTTTGTTGTGATGCATTTCCTCTTCTATTTGGGGTGATGCATACTTTTATTGTATTGTGTGGTGTAGTGGCTAAAGTATCGGGCTGGGAGTCAGGAGATCTAGGTTCTAGTCCCCACTTTGCGCCAATAACAGACTCTCAGCCCAACCCACCTCACAGAGTTGTTGTTGTGAGGAGAAAATGGAGAGGAGGATTATGTATGCCATCTTGGGTTCCTTGGAAGAAAAAAGGCAGGATATAAATGCAATAATACAACACAATAATAAATATTTTAAATAATTAAACAAGTAGCCATCCTAGGACTGACCTCTACACTTACTTAACAAGTCAGTGATGGAGTTGTGAAAGCAAGGAACCATGAGCCAAAACAGACATGACTTTAAATCTATGTCTAGCATCTAAGTCTTTTTTAAAAAAAATTGTACTCTACAGTAGGAACGGGGACCCTAGTGTGGAGGGTAGGGTTTTTTCTAAGATCAGATGCCCTGCTCCTATTCTGGAATAAAGAAAAAAGAAAAAGGTCTAACTGGATAAATTTAAAGTAATGACTTTTTTCTTTTTCTTTTTGCCCTATGAAGGGACAGCAAAACTCAAAACTCTAGCAAGAAAGTAAGATGGTCCGCTTGCTTGCTTGCAGCCAGGCAGTCATCCTACAACTGCTGAAAGTCTTTATAGTCCAAACAAATAGGAACTGTAGAATTCGGGGCCTAACTGCTGACATGTATCTACCTGAGGAAAAAGACTCACTGCTGTTTTAGAAAAGATCAGGTAATGGACAAAAATCAGATTCCCTGGACAGTTCTTTCTTGTAATGGGCATAGGATACTTTACCAACATCTTAATCATGAAGCTGCCATTTTTTTAGTGGTCCTGATTCTTTACCTTGAAAAGCAACCTGAAACACAGATTATACAGAAGAATATTCTATATTCTGTGCAGGTCTTCTGCCCTTTGTTAATATGAAGACCTCTCTCCGCCCTACAAAATGAGTTGTCTGAGCCCTGCTTTTCTCTTCAATCAGAGATGAAGTTATTTCGAGGTATGGGGCTGGAGGGCATGCTTAGATCCTCAGGGATGAAAAGTGCTATATAAATGTAAATTGTCAGTGCTCTTGCTATGCATGAACCAATGCCAAGCATTAAACTAGCCTGACAATGAAAAATGGCACTCCTGTTGACCTTTGCTGATGAGAGCCACCAAGATCAGAAAACCTCTAAACTAGGTGGACATGAAGACAAACTCCACTTCAAAGCCTTTAAAGGGTAATATAGTTTCACACAAGGTGAGAGCATTTGCTAAGAAAAGAAATCTACTTAATCTCGTGGAGGAGACGTGGCCAATGAGTCAGAAAAGCAGAGCTCTATCTTTCTAGGTAATGCCTCAAAGGGATCACTTGAGGAGCTGGATGCTGTTGGGGAGAGATTCAAGAGTTCCTTTCCTTGAATGCTTAATACTGATTGTTCCTAAGCAGAATGCACAATATGTCACACATGGCATATCTTGTTATATCATCTCCTGTCCCAGCCAAACATGAAAATTCTGTATTATGCAGTACTAGCTCGGGGATGGGAGGGAACAAATAATGGGAGACATGGCAGAGTTGTACAGAATTATGCATGGTGTGGAGAATGTGGATAGAATTATGCATGGTGTGGAGAATCCCCTCTCTCATAATACTAGAACCCAGGGTCATCCCATGAAGCTGGTTGCTGGGAGATTCAGGACAGATAAAAGGAAGGACTTCTTCACACAGCACATAGTTAAACTATGGAATTTGCTACCACAGGATGTAGTGATGGCCACCAATTTGGATGGCTTTAAAAGGGGGTTGGATAAATTTCTGGAGGAGAAGGCTACCAAAGGCTACTAGTCCTGATGGCTACCTGCAGTATCAGAGGCAATGTGGATATGTACACCAGTTGCTGGGGAACATGGGGAGGAGGATGCTGTTGCATCCATGTCCTGCTTGTGGGTTTCCTGTGGACAGCTGTTTGGCCACTGTGTGAACAGTCTGCCAGACTAGATGAACCTTGGTCAGATGCTGTATTGTGCTTCTTATGTTGTTAGCGAATGGACTTGCCTTCCTGCAGGTTGGAATAGCCCTTTGTTTGACACAGGGAAGCCTTCAAGCAAAATTGCTCAGTTGTCAGAGTTGGATGCCTTGTGCCCAACCCATGTGAGTGAAGCCATGCTGACTGGTGTTCCTAGGCCCAGCTCCTGCCAAAGTGGTCCTCTATATCCCCCTACAGGTGGGCCTTTCCATTCTTCTCAGGGCAGGAGGAGCTATTTGTTTGTTTGTTTATTACGTTTCTGTATCAACTCCAGTTCTCTGGGCAGTTCACAGTAGCAGAGAAGGGTGAGGCTTATAACGCTGTTCCTCGGGCTACTAATTGCCCATGGCTTCAAACTGTATTGATAGCAAAGCTATATGCTAGCCAGGGAAAGCTACCTCTAGTGACTGAAAACGTTATCAACGGCTTCAAATTCACTTCATTAATTAGCTTTAAAAACAAAATAACCCCAAGGTGCATGCCTGTAGGGTCCCCTTAGTCTGCATGCCACATTTCAGGGGTCTAGATTTCACAGACTTGGAGGTATGGGACTGTTTTCACACACATGCACTCATGCCAAAATCATGATCCCAGGTTCTTATATAGCCCAAACAGCACAACCCACCAAAAGCAGGGATGTTTCAGCATGCTCAAGGAACCCTGAGATTTTCAAAATTACAAAAAATAATAATAATCTAAGGGGGCAAAATTCCCAAAGCAGCCCAATGAGGATGAAGCATGCACAGTGTGCATAGATTTGGGAAATGTCTGTTGGGGGAGGGGCTGAAACTGAAGGGAGAGTGGAATGGAGTATCCTGGAAGAAGGCTGTGTGGCTGATTTACTGGAACAGGAACATTCTACAATGCAACATGTTGTTTGAGCGCCCACCTATCTATATCCTAATAGCAGATGGTTCAGGTTGTCCGAAGGAGGGAAGTTGGAGAAAACCCCAATGGAATCAAATAGGTTCAGATTTCTAAGAAACCAACCTGCAGATTTTGCAGTGGACCCGCTTTTCCTGAGTCACACGGATTCAATGGATTTGCAGACCGGTGGTTTCTGTTTTGTTTTGTTTTGTTTTACTTTCCAGAATTTGACACAAAATTAGTTGTAGAACAATAAATCAAATAGAAAAAAAAACACATTATGGAGGGGATTCATGCCTTTTTGTGAGTAAGAATTTGCACACATTTGGGAAATCAGAAAAAAAATCCAATTCTGCCAATGAGTGGACAACAGAACGAAAGGCACCTGGCAATCCACAAAATGAAGATAGAACAGATTTTACAAAATCCCTACCTCCATAGTCTAAAGACACTAACCTGAGTTACAGATTTGCTTTATTGCATTTATATCCCAGCCTTTTTCCTCCAAGGAACCCAAAGCAGCATATATAATCCTCCTTCTCCTCTCCATTCTATCCTCACAATAGCAGTCCTGTGAGGTAGGTTGGGCTGAGAGTCTGTGACTGGCCCAAACTCACCCAGTGGGTTTCCATAGCTAAGTGGGGACTAGAACTCGGATCTCCCGACTCCCAGTCCAACACTCCAGCCACTACACTACACTGGCTCTCAAAAGGCAAAATAGTGAAATAAGACAAACAATACTCATACCTTTGACTATAACTTTTTGAAATAAGCTGTATGAAGTCTTAGCATGCCCTTTTGAAACAAACCTGAAGAATTCAAAAAGTGAAAACATGAGTGAGCCGGGCCCAGCTGGCTGGGAATGATGGGAATTGCAGTTCAACACATCTGGAGGGCATCAAGTTGGGAAAGGCTGCAATAATATCAATGGAAAAACGTGGAACCAAATGAGAAAGAAAGACATAAGGAAAGCCATGGTAGTGGTGGTGATGACGGACCATCAAAACTACTGTCAGGAGAGAAAACACTCTACACAATCTGTTACTAGGCCCTCATTCCCTATTCCATAGCTTTTTATAGATGCTTTGCATTCCATGTAGCAAGTCCCAGTTCCTAGATAAAGTGATGCTGTTAGACTAATGTTAATACATTAGTTTGATGCATTTCCACCTCCGTACCAGTCAAATGTTTATCAGACAAAACAGTTTAATCCATTTCTGTGCAACAGAGCTGCTTATGCTACATCTCTTCTTAAATTCATTCTCACTGGGGCCATTCGCACTGATCAAATTTCTTAAATTAGAGAGAGAGAGAGAGAGAGAGAGAGAGAGAGAGAGAGAGAGAGATAGAGAGAGAGTGTGCTTTTATTTGCTCCACCACTTCATGGCTGCTCCATTTCAGTGCTTTATTGTCCCTTTTCCCCGATGGAACCACTTTGTCTTTGTGGCATTTACTGATGCCCCTGCAAAATTAAAGGTAAGAAATCAGTTCATTACCCAGCCAGAAAACATCTGGGAAAGAAGGATTTATCCTCCCTCCACAATCCCCCCCACCAAAAAAAACCCCTCTTGTAATCTAGGTGTAGATAACTACTGTATATATCTATGATTTGATCAGACTAAAACAACATTAAGTGGAAGACACTGGAAAATTACCCTGGTGTAAGTGCAAAGGTGTTACTATTACTTACAGCTCTAACTCATAATGCAGGAACTCAGGAGCCCCTCCTTAGCTAAAAATCTGGGCGAACCTCCCTGTTAGGGCTCCCACCCACCTTCAAAAACACCCCTCCATTCAAAAATAATGGCACAATAAGCAATCCTTATTGCTTATCCACACAACAGATACTTCAAAGAAAAGAAAAGCTACCATCTCAGGCAGTTAAAGAATTCAAGTACAGAACTGGCTGAGAAATATCTTTGCCTGAAAATGTGGGGAGCAGCTCCCAGTCTGGGGTAATGGCCAGATAAGCCATTAGTCTCATGCTCTTTTATCTTAGATCACACTGCCACCAATTAAAGCAGTCATGTGCATGCTGACCTCACATGCTGAAGTCATCTGGGAACATATTTTGGAACAAGACTGCAATAGTAGCTCTTTTGACCACTGTTCTTTTTGGCATAGCATAAGCTGATCACGGTTGTCTATCCTTTGTCACGTCATTAGCTTGGTCCATAGCTGTATAGCTGGAATGAGCATGGACTGATGGAGAACTATAGTTCCCACTTGCTGTCCAGGGGGCTGTCTATATGCAGGGAAAGCCCCGCAGTGGCTGTGGATCTGCGCTCCGTCAATTAGATGATGCAGGCGCAGCTTCACAGCCACCACAGGGCTTTCCCACAATGCTCCAATTTGAAAAAGTTGGGGATTTATTCCAACTTTTTCAAAGGGAATGACATCAACACACCACTTCTGCTGTGTAACGTCTCTCCAGGGCCAATCCTGGGACCCAGATGGTCACCCAGAAACCCTGCGCTCCCTCCTCAGCATTGAGATTACCTGATGCTGTGGCTGGAGAAGGAAAGTGCAGACTTGAGGAAGGAAGCAGCATCAACCCAGCACCATGAAGACAGGACTCAGGTCACATAAACTGGCTATTCAGAAGTAAACCTAAGGCCTCCTCCTTGGTCCCTTCTCTCCACCATCTTTCCAGAGAACCCCACACAAGAGCTGTTCTGCCACGCCCAGCAGGGCCTGGGCTTGGGGAAGAATTTGCAAGCAGGGGAAGGAAAGAGACGTGCCCTGCCCCGAATGGCTGGAAGTGGATGGTGTCATTGGGCTCGGAGGAGTTTTCTGTGGGCCTATATATTGGCTTTTACCCCTCCCAGCTTCCTCTTTGTTCACACAGCTCCCTCCCTGTAGACAGTGTGAGTTCTCTGGTCACCATTCGGGGCCAAGTAGGAATTTTTTGCTCATGTTCAGAATTGTTCATGGGTTTTTTCACCTACTCCAAACTGTAAGACAACCTGGGAGTATAAATAGGTTGATTCAGAGTAGCTTGTTAATCTGGTCACATTTGATGACAGGAAGGAAGGAACGGGCATCCAGAGGGATTTTCTAATGGTGAGCATTCAGGCACTGTTGTGGTGACTGGTAATTCCTGAGGGCTCCCAGCTTTGAGCTTTGTGGCCGGCTGGGAGATAAGGGTTACCTCTGATGCCAACCTTTCTCACCCACTCATAGCTTTGAGGTATGAGTTGGGGGTGACACCGGAAGGTCTCCCTACCCCTAGTGGGGGCCCAGTGGGAGGGAGAATTCTACAGCACCAACCCACGGGCCATGAATGGCTCACCCTGCTCAGAAAGGTCTGTACCAGGCCAGACTGGATGCCCCTTTAGGTTCCACCCCTTTGCAGATCTTTAAATAAATGTGGCCCTGTTTATACCCAATGTTCTCTGTGTCGTCTCTTTATTTGGTGACCTCCGTCTTGATGTAGCATTTCTGCTACTAAGCCAGCAAGCAAGTCAAACGTATGTACTACTGTCAATCTCAAAAACCCGATTGTGAAAAAGAAGAAAGGAGATTAAAAAAAAAAGAGTGAAGAAAAATGGCCCTGGGCAAGCGCTCTTTTGCAATGCAGAGCTAATTTGTCCTCCCTCTGTGTTGGCTCTTCTTGTTTCTTCTCTGAATTGTGATGGGAATCACAGCTAAGTCTGGCCTGAATTTCAGGGGGCAAATGGGGATTCTTAACCCCCCTTCCCAGAGTGCTGTGATGCCAATCTGGATTGGGACCATGTGTGCTTACATAAGAGTAAAGAAAACTAGGAGGCTCAACTAAAACAACTCAATTAGTGGTATGAGTAGCTTGGCCCTGTCTGCCTCTCTCCATCTGTTACTTTTGAGTTTCCCAACCTCTCTTCTAAGATAATTATCATATGTATGTCCTTTTTAAGGAGTATGCAACTGTTCCATATATGTAGGGCTTGTTTACATGGCATTTGTTGTTGTTTATTCGTTCAGTCGCTTCCGACTCTTCGTGACTTCATGGACCAGCCCACGCCAGCGCTTTCTGTCGGCTGTCGCCACCCCTAGCTCCCCCAAGGTCAAGTCTGTCCCCTCCAGAATATCATCCATCCATCTTGCCCTTGGTCGGCCCCTCTTCCTTTTGCCTTCCACTTTCCCTAGCATCAGCCTCTTCTCCAGGGTATCCTGTCTTCTCCTTATGTGGCCAAAGTACTTCAGTTTTGCCTTTAATACCATTCCCTCAAGTGAGCAGTCTGGCTTTATTTCCTGGAGTATGGACTGGTTTGATCTTCTTGCAGTCCAAGGCACTCTCAGAATTTCCCTCCAACTCCACAGTTCAAAAGCATCTATCTGTCCCATTCTAATATTCTCCACTTGTGGTTTTTGAGCTGCCCAGCCTCTCTTCTGAGTATACGATAATTATCATTCCATGAGATAATTGCACATGTGACAAAGAAGAGCTTGCCACAAATCAAAACAAACCACTCTGGTGGATATAATCCTCCAAATCACCCCAGGGATTACAGAATGGCATTGACTACTACATTATTATTTCTAGCTGCAAATATCCAAGTCATACACAAGCGTCAAATCTCTTTGTGAATTTCTTTCCACTTTCACTGTAGTAACTCAGCAGGAATGGACTTTTCCTCAGGGAGGAGGGGAGGGAAAGTCATGTGAATAGATAGGGTACATGTCCCCCCCCCAAGGAAATCACACAGTTTTAGGTACATACTCATAATACTGTGATATCTTTCGAAACAGAAGGTTTTGTACAAGCTTCTCAGCTGAGCTCAGTATTTCTTTTGTGTCGTTTTGGTTGTCATTATGTCCACTTTGCCGTTTCATTCTCCTTCCCCTGCAATTGGAAGCAGGGTTTTTTAGAGCAAGTATGGCATCGTGGGCTTCCGTTCTTCACCAGCCCCAGCTGAGCCAGCAAGTGTAACAACCTAAATAAAATATGTAAGGCGAGCACTCAGGTCACGCAACTGAAAATCTGCAATCAATCTTCCCCGAGTTGGAATGTGTCATTCATATACCGCTTTATATCCTGGTGGCTGCAGCCATCATGTTACAGCTAGGATTACGTTTAGGAAGTAATAAAAAGGGAGAAATGTGTACATTATTTTCATACTTCTTGTCGGCAATGTATAAATCCTGTACGAAGAGCAAGCTCACATCTACAAATCCTGACCTGCAGAAAGGCTTATGAAGTGGGATATTATTGGAGGAGGAAAGAAGAAGTTATTTTCAGCTTTACTAGCAGTGCCCAGAAACATAAATCTTCTACTGCAGACCAAGAATCCTTTTTACTGTTGCTATTATTAATAATCAGCATCATAATTTCTATGGCACCTTTTGACATATACGTTTCTTCCTCTGGTTTTCGCTCCTTACCATGACTCTAGGATAGTGACTTGACTAACATCACTCGGTGAATGTCGTAGCTGAGCATGAATTTAAACCTGAATCTAACAGGGATATCAAAAAGGATACCACCAGGGGAGGAACAAAAACATAGACATGGTTCACATGTAACATTAACCCATGGTTTATTTCTATACCCAGGGACTGACCAAACTGTAGTTTGTTTTTTCAAGCCCTGTGTTGTTTGTTTCCGACCTCCTTTGCCAGCGACCCCCATACATCCCAAATGTCTTTGCAATGCTGCAGGACTGTCATGTACAGCAGTTAGGGTTTTCTTTACCACTTTTGCCCACTGCCTTGTAGCCTATCAAAACAACCCATGGTTCTGGGTTCACATGTAATGACAACCCATGGTTTAAACAACCCAGAGTTCACAAGCTAACGTCAAACCATGTTTTTTTCCTTAGATTGTTCATAGTTTAAAAAAAAAAACATAATTTGTTAGCATGGCTACCTTTGCACATCATGACAATCCAGATTTCACCAACCTATAGGTTCAATAAATCATAAGTTATTTTTATGTGTGAACCAGGAATCTCCTTTGGTAGAGATAGGTATTTGTGTGTGTGTGTGTGTGTTGGCAGTGGGGGGCAGGGGGCAGAGAGGACTAAGAAAGGACATACAGAGATCATTCAAAACCATTCAAACAATAAAAGTGGAGTGAACATAACACTGTTTTAATGATCAAGATATGGGTAGTTGATAGGAGATGGAAAGGAGAGGAGACTAGACTGCCTAGATTTCATACAAATACATGCATATTTTTTAACTTCAATTATATGTAGGTCTTTTAATACCCTATTGGGTTTAGATTGTGAAACAGTTCTCTCTGTATAATGAGTGTTATGGCAGCTCTAACCACGTCCTAGCCATGGGGGGAGGGGCTTTTGGTGGCAAAAACATGGCAGCCAAAACATACGGACCAACCTACTGTCATCTGAAACTATTCAAACGCAGTTCTTCTGCTGTCATTTCTTCAGACATATTTGTATAATTATAAGAGATAGGAATGTATTTTTTTAATAAAAAAAAATAGACACTTCGGGGGTTCTAAGAACATTTCACAAGCTCTCCATAAGTGCCTTAGAATGGGATTGCAGGAGCTTGTCCAGGTGAAGACCTTGTGAAGGCACCTTTCTTGCATGTACATTTAGATTCACAGATCTTTGTAGCTTAGTCCTGATCGGTGGTGAATAATACGCCAAGGGTGCAGTCCTGCGCAAGTTCAGGCAGAAAAAAAGTCCTAGAATTCCCAGCATTCCTCAGCCAGCAAGACCTTTTTCCTCTCTAATGATGCATAGGGGTGCACCCTAAGTCCCATTAGTTTTATGGAAACCAAAAATCTTGGGTAAATTACCCAGTGCTCTGCAATCTAAATTCTCCATTAACTTACAAATTCAGAGATAAATCTTTCTTGCTCACCTTGAGAAAAAGAATCCTCTACTCTAGATTGTCCTTAAACTACAGCCTCTGTAACCGTATTTCCACAGAAATGTTATATTCCATCAAGTATTTCATTTGACATTTTATATCACTCACGTCTGTCACCCAAGTTGCCTAATATGAATTGACGTGAGTGGCACGAGGCCAAAGTCACTTGTCACACTTGTGATGTGCCTGCAGGAAGATCTGTCTAACAACTAGAGTTCTCTAAAGCAGAGGTTAAAGCAATGGTGACTTTATGGGAAGTTTATGGCAATATCTCTTAGATGTAAGCTTAAGCGGCAGGGTCTTGCTATTTACTGTTTTACTCTGTACAGCACCATGTACATTGATGGTGCTATATAAATAAATAAATAAATAAATAATAATAATAATAATGCCTTAAAAAATAATAATCAAGTTCTGAACCAAAATTAACCCTTTTCAGAGTATAAATAAATAAACCAAAGTTAGTGACAGTTAAATTGAAAGATGCTTCTCTCCTCACCATTTCATCACTGTTATGCTTTTCTACACACAACAATTAATCCGGATGTTTCACACAACAATTTCTATCTGGACTCCTAGGGTGACCATATGAAAAGGAGGACAGGACTCCTGTATCTTTAACAGTTGCATCGAAAAGGGAATTTCAGCAGGTGTCATTTGTATATATGGTGATCCTGGTGAAATTCCCTCTTCATCACAACAGTAAAAGCTGCAGGAGCTATGCTAGAGTGACCAGATTTAAAAGAGGGCAGGGCACCTGCAGCTTTAACCATTGTGATGAAGAGGGAATTTCACCAGGTTCTCCATATATACAAGTGACACCTGCTGAAATTCCCTTTTCAATACAACTGTTAAAGATACAGGAGCCCTGTCCTCCTTTTCATATGGTCACCCTAATCTGGACAGATATCCTTCATTCCTAATACACCCAATTCTTCCACAATGCTAAGGTTAAGGGATCCTCACTCCCACTTTGGTATATCTCAACTTTGTTTGTATTTATTTTCATGCTGAAAAGAATACCTGACAATGTCCTTGACACTTCTAATGTATCTATTAAAATTCAGTTCTTGCTTTTCCACATACATGTTTATGTGGACTGACGACATGCATACGGAAGCTCCATTGCAGGCAATGGTGCCAGATCTCCACAAGTTCATAGCCTTCCCTAGTCAGAAATGGGGAAGCCTCATTGGATCACATAGCCACTGATTGCATACCATCACTCCAAAAGTAGGCAACATCAGGCAGACCTGCCTAGTTTGGCAGGCTAGGAGCATCATCAGATGAACATTTTATAGCACGCTCAGTACTGGCCACTCACAGATGTTTGCAGGTCCTTTTGATGACACCATCAGTACTTTATTGCTTCGGTCCAAGGACCATTACAAGATAAAAACAATATCTATCATTAAAACAGTAAAAGGCTTACATATTTTGAACAAAGATAACAATTTAAACACATGAAACATTAAGAAGATGGATAAAATTAAACAAAATGCAGCATATACAACCATAAAACATTGCAATTAAAAGGCTAAAAGAAGAGTTAAAATATTGGCAAGGTGCAGTTTTAAAATGTTCAGATCTCCGAGTTACTATGGCCCTTTACAGAAAGAGAATCGGGTGAATAGAGGAACTTTTCTCTGCACCGTGCAGCTTTAGTTGCAAAAGCTGCAACCCTTTGAACAATGAATTGGTTTTCCAATTGTAGAAGGAAGTCCAGTTTGTGTGATAGAGCCCAATATTTCATTTTCTTTAGAAAAGAATCTAAATAATTTTCTCGAATATCGGAGTATAACCTACACTCAAGCACGTAATGGGCCAGTTCCTCCAGAACTGGATCTTCACAAACATACAATCTCTTCTGTACAGAGATGCCATAATATCACCCCCATTTCATCATTGTGTCCATTGTTCAAAACGTAATCTAGTAAAAGCTTTCCAATCTTCCATTTCCATGGGGAATGACATGTATTTTTCATATTGGTGCTGTCGTTTTGTCCTGGATAGCCATTTTGTAGTGGCTGAGGCTGCAAGAGCAGCTAAGTCAGTTTGTACGTCAACATCAGAAACTCTTTGTTTGAAAATATTTCTGCTGTCACTTGCTCTTGGATTTAGTGCTTGGACCTAAAAGTCAAAATTTAGGAGTAATTTTGATAGTTTTGACCACCAAGAGTTTCCTAGATCAAATGACCCCTGTTCCTCCATACAGATTTTAGGGAGCCTATCTTTAGATTGGTTGTTTCTATTAACTATCAATCTATCTTTAGATCGATAGTTAGTAGAAATTAACTATCCTGGTATAAATTAATCCAGATTTCTTTTGCATGCCCAGCAAAAGATAACTAAATGAGCTGGGGAATATTTTGAGACCCCCAAAATCATACGCATAAAGCGGCTTTGAATGTTTCCAATTTTTGAAAGATCTGTAAAACCCCTTTTCTGCACCTTTTGATGACACTGTCTGCACCCCGTATGTCTCCTGCTCCTTCTGCTCTTTTTTCTGTCAAAAAAATAAGAACTGGGAAATTGTTTCTTTTCTTTTTTTACTACAATGATTCCTGCCACCATTTCCTGCTGTGTTCAGGAGAAGCAACATGATAAAAAAATGCCCACTGAGTTGGCCATGTGGTCGTTGCTTCCTTCCTCTTTCTTCCCTGTATGAAGAAAGAGGAAGCTCTTCATCTCTATTATGGGACAGAAGCAGGAGGCAAAGCAACGGTAGGGAAATGTGATCCCCCCCCCACACATCTGATGAGGCTCTAGGATATCAATAGTCCTCCCCACATAACCCACATAGTGGTGCAGTGGTAAATGTTCAAGTGCAGGAGCTCATAACTGTCCCCATAGCCATGTCCAAGAAGGAAAGTCCCAAAATCCAGGCAGCTGTGTTGATCCATGTCAACAAACCAGTTCTAGCAGTTTTCATCTCCAATAAAACAGAACAGGTCTTTTTGTAAAGCTAATGAGTTCATTGTCCATTCAGGACCAAGTCACCCCAAAATACGTTGCAGTACAACCACGAATGATATGTTGTTGCTGCCAGGTGACATCAGCATCCCCATTAATGAAAAAGTGCCAGTGCTGCATCCCTGTGAGACCTGGGTCCACTACATCACTGCCCATAGCCTCTGCCAGAAGACAGTGAGAGCATGCAGAGGGCACCAAAGCATTCTGCTACCTCTCCTTGGCCAATGTGACACAGCAAGGCCTTCTGTTTCCTGCCAGTCTTGATCCATTTTCTTTCTCTCCCTCTTTCTTCTCCCAGGAGAACGTGCAGAGGCAACAGCCGCAGTACTGTGCTATGCTTCCAAAGACAGGCCACACACAGAGGTGGCGCTGGCCACATTAGGTGGCTGTCGTCACTTGCCATAAGCAACCAACTAAGTGGCCAGTTTACAAGGCCGGCATACAAAGATGTACCCAAGAAATTCACAAATTAAAAGTACTTTTAAGCTTCCTTAGAGGGCAAAGCCTTCCCAAGACAACATGCAAAAGATAATTAAAACTATATAAAAATGTTAAACTACAAATAAAACAACAATCACAGCTTTCAAAGCTCAGCTAAAACCTTTTCTTTTTCCTAAAGCTTTTAAAACTTGATTTTGCTCTGACTTTTATACTGCCTGTTTGGTGCACTCTCTTTTCCTCCTTATTGTTTTATTATGATTTTATTAGAATGTAAGCCTATGCGGCAGGGTCTTGCTATTTATTGTTTTACTCTGTACAGCACCATGTACATTGATGGTGCTATATAAATAAATAAATAAATAAATAAATAAATAAATAAATAATAACTCAAATACAAAAACTAAGGAGGCAGTTTAAAACTAGTGTTGTACCAAAATTTCTCTCTACATTTTTTTAACACTCTCATTCAATTTGATAGAAAAGTAATTCAAAGGAAAAGAAATTTCAGAGAAATTCTCACGGGGTTTGGTTCAGAGTTCTTGGGTTTACCTTACTTATGGGGAGGCTGAGGAGTGTGTGCAAATGTCCTGTGTTTCATTGTACAATCATCTCTCTGGCAGCCTGTAACCTACCCAGACTCCCACACTTCACAACATCCAGGGGAAAACATCATGAGGCAATTCCTCCCATAGGGCTTTTTTTCAGATCAGCAAAGGCTGATAACCTTGGGAAACTGTATAGCAATGGAGAAGTGTATAATAGAAAGTAAAACCACAAACAATACCCTTAGCCACCTCACAGTGATTAGATAAGGTCAAAAACAAGACCCAAAGAAATTCAAAATAAATTTTAAGATATCCTGAAAATGAGGCAGAAAAGTGGAAGCCTTTTTCATCGGGGAAGAAAACTTTCAGGAAACTGGAGGACAGCTCCAGATTTTCCCTGTAGCTGCATGCTATTATTATTATTATTATTATTATTATTATTATTATTATTATTATTATTATTATTATACTGCTCCATAGCCGAAGCTCTCTGGGCGGTTTACAAAAGTTAAAAATATTGCACCCTCCCACACCTGCTATAGGGTTTTCAGGGAAGGACCAGCGTTATCAGCACCTGCATTAGAGACCAGATGTATCCACAATCAACCTTTAGAAGTTTAACATTTGGAAGACCTTGTGGAAGGTGATGAACCCCGAAGAATGACATCTAGATCTGAGCCAAAGATTTTCGGAAGACATTTTTCTCAGAAAAGTCCTGAGATTTTTCTTTTCTTACCCCCTAGAGATAAAAGACCACTTTGCAGAATTTTTTCCACCATTTTCTTCACTATTTGGGGGAGGGGGTGGAGTCTACATTCCCTCCCCCTGCCCCCACCCATGCCATGGAATGATGGTAAGTATGGGGGTATTGTGGAAGATAGAAAATAGGGCCAAGCTGACAACACAGTTGATAATGCTACCACTTGCAGTGGCAGTACAAAACAAAGCTACAACAACAAAAAGCCTTAGGAATTAAGGAAGAAGCTGTGTATAGCCCTTGCCAATTATTGGAGAATTTCTCCTCTTCCTGGAGAAATTTGGTGAAATCCAGACAGTTTCTCTGCCCACAAATATAGTTGAGAATATTGAGGGGCCATTTGTGCATACCTCTGTTTAAAACCTAACTCAAAGCACTTTTACTAGATTTCAGTTTTAAATAAATAAGTGTTGAGGTCTGCTTAAAAACCAACAAATGTGGAGCCGTACGTACTTGTTTGGGAAAAGAGTTCTAAAATCATGGAGCCACCACTGAAAAGCCCCTCTGTCTAATGCCCGCCAGTTGGATGAATTTTGACTGTGAACCTGATAAAACAGTCTCAAAGGACAATCTTAAAGCCAGGGCTGGTTTGTATGGGTCCAGGCGGTCTTTCAAATAACCTGGTTTGAAAGCTACTTAGAGCTTTAAAGAGCAGCGCTTTAAATTGAGCCTGGAAATGACTACACAGCCAATGCAGCTAATACAGTATGAATTTAATTTCAACAAAACATACTTCCACACAATTTGCTCAGAATCAAAGTGGTGTGGGTGTGGTTTTAAACTCACATGGAACAGAAAGCATGAACAGATTACAGTTAATTAATCTGGCATTGAAATTCACTGCGATTTGCTCAGTGAGACTTGGCCATCAGCACTAATCTCTTCTGCATGATCTGCGTAAACCAAGGTTACCATCCAAATAACCAATCAACCCTCTGCAGAATTTTGTTTTAAAGTGTAGGCAGTACAACTTCGTTCTCTTAGAAGCCTTGTTCACTTCCAACAGGGTTTGCAGAAGCAGAACAGCCTGACTATAAGACTGCCTAACTTGATTTTAGATTACAGGTTTAGAAAAGCTTTGAATTTCCCAGGAAGACAGTTTTATAATGGAACAGGAATAATCTAATAACTATGCTGTCAGCAATGCAAAAATCCTGTGGCATTCCTTGATAGTGGAGCACCATGGACATATAAGCGATAACAGGGCAGGCGGAATGGGGCAAGGAAATTGAACATAAGGTTGCTTTTACCTCCGGCTGAAACCCTACCCGTGTTCAAGCGAAAGCACAATTATCAAGCTGCAGTAAATTTAGTTTCAGTCCAGCCCCTAATAAACCTGCTTCCACATTACAAAGGCTCTAATTAGAACTAGCATTTGCCAGCCCCCTTTGTTCCAATTAAAAAAAAAACCGTGGGGAATGTCCATTAAATTCCAGTGTTTTTATGACACACCCCACGACTGTAAAGTCTACCCTGGCCAGATTCAAAATAAAATAGAATCTGCACTTCATAGACAGTATTTCCTTGTAGCAGTAACACTTGTGGTTAGGATCTCTTCCTGGGGGAAATGTGGGGGGGGAGGGGGGGAGAGAGAGAGAGACTCTGCACATTTGCATATATTAAATGACTTAATGCATACTCATTTAAAATTGCCCAGCCTCAAAGCTGAATTTGTAAAATAAAATAATAATACTGCAGTGACAAAAACCTCATCATCATGCTGATTCGGTACTGGGCAGCCAGTAACCCTAGTGATAAACATTACTGCTTTCCCCATCATTATTGACTGCAGTCAAGGAAATGTTGCTCCAGCATCACAGCAATAATTAGCAACAAGCACTGCATAGGAAAGTGATAAAAGGAACTGATCTGGCAAGAAGGAAAGGAATGAGACGTTTTCTTCAATCAGCACTATACTAGAAGACAGGGATGGGGAATGTGTGGCCCTCCAGATGGTGTTGGACTACAACTCCCATCATCCCTAATCACTGGCTATGCAGGCTAAAGCTGATAGGACTTGCAGTACAACAATGTCTCAGACCTGCTATAGCCACAGGGGTTGGGGAACCTGTGGCCATCCAGATGTTATTGGATTCAAACTCCCAACAGCCCTATGGTCAGAAATGATAGGAGTTGTAGTCAAAAATCTGGAGGGCCACCAGTTCCCCTTTTGCGCTATAGCACATGCATGCACTGGTTTTTCTTCCGTATGAACCAATTCAATTGTCGCTAGCTACATTGGTTCCATTTGGGCTGGCACAAAAATTATCGTCTGCTCTTAAACTGGTATGGTATCCAGTGGGTATGTAAGCAGTTGGGTTGTTCTACATCTCCCATTCAGTAAAAGAGCTCCAGTACTTTTAAGAGAGAGAGAGAGAGAGGTGCCTCCCCTTAGTCCAGTGTTACAACAATCTTTCCTGCTTTGCCCTCTTATTTCACTTTCTGTAGTGGCCTAGGCCAGCTTCCATCCTACGATATATAGGATAACGATCAAGAAATCATGTTAAAGATGGTTCCTTCGAAGAATGAGCCCAATGCAGACTGTCAGGATCAACTGGGACTTGGGGTGCTTCCAGATAGGTGGCCCTCAGCGCTACCAATCAAAAGACAGGGTGGAGCTATTCCGTCTTTTGTGTGTGGACGTTGTTCTTCTGTGGGTTTTGTGGTGCATTTTGCCTGCATGTTTGTGGGTATTTTTTGTTTATTTATTTTAGGATATGTGTTGTGCCTGTGTGTTTGGGGAAGGGGGGACTATCCCAGGACCACAGGAGATGTGTGGGCCCCTGCCCCTGCTTTGTCCCACCTCCTCATGAGTAAACACAAGGAGGCAGGAAATGGGCACGGAGACCTTCAGATGCTCTGTGCCCATCAGTGGGGGAGTAGGGTCAGGTGGTTTTTTTTAAAAAAAAACACTTGTATTTTTGTTTGGAGTGCAATTGTGCTCATCTCCCCCATTTGGTGGGTTCAACATCCCAATATGTGCCTCCCTAAGATCCCCGGGGAGGATCTTGTGAGCAGAATATCGCAAGATCCTCCCCTCTCCCTCCCGGAAGGTTGGGAGGTATAGAAAGAGCCTACATGAAACTGCTGAGAGAGGCAACATGAAGATGTGGACTCAGATGGCAGCAATATGCAGATGACACCCAGCTCTAACTCTCCTTTTCGGCAAATCCAAGCGAGGCAGCCGGTGTTCTGAATCAGTACCTGAGTGTGTTAAAGGACTGAATGGGGGCCTATAAACTTGAGACTTGGCCCAGACAAGATTGAGGTACTGTTAGTGGGTGGTTCATCTGTCCAGCTGTAACCCAGCTTTGTATTTCATTATTTACTAATAATATTTGTATCCTGCCCTTCCTCTAAGGAACCAAAGACGGTGTGTATGGGTATTTTGCTATTCAATCCTCACAGTGAACTGAAGTTTGCACCTGTACTGTCATTGAAGAACATATTGAGTGCAATGGAGCCTTAGCAAAGAAAATGCTGAGACAAACACCCAGAACAATACTTTCTAATGTGCTTTATTGTTGGTTTTATCATTAGTTGAATTTTACTTTTTGCTGTGTATGTCACCCTGAGAACTTCAGTTATATGGCGACTCATAAATTAATATTGAAGTTGTGTTGCAAGAGAAGGATGCATCATTTAAGTATACTCATGTGTTTGGGGAATCTGAATTACATTTAATCTCTTCACTATAATCTATTAACGGTGCTGTCCCCCAATTCATTTGAGCACACAACAGCCCTTTCGAGTTTCACAGTGGCAATTGTTTTCCATGGACACAATCCACCAGGCACTATTCCTGTGCAGCATTTATTCATTTAACAGACACCAGAATAGTCCTAGAATTTAGTGGATTGCACGCTAACTCTGTCGGGACGTTCTTTGAATTTATCTGCTAATAGCCTTCTTAATTTTATTTTTGTATCCCATGGTCCTTGATAACAGCAAACTAATTCCAGTAGCCCTGTTTAATGAAAATGCGCTGATGGAACTCATATTTCACTTCATTGACCATAATGAGCTATTTCATCAAACTGTCCATATGACACCATTAGAGGGAAAATGATAAATTTACTAATTTGTTCACTTGAAATTCAGCTTAGATTTAGCAAAGGGAAAAGCAAAGAGCTCTATATAGAGGTATGTTACACTTCAACCAAATGATATGTCTGGGTCTCAGTGAAACAAAAGCACTGACTTTTGCTGCACTTAATGGAGTGCAAACATTAAGTATGTGTTGATTAATTATTTGCATTGTACAAGCTCAGCAGAACAAATATAATGCTTCATAAGTGCAGGTTTCCTCTTGTTCGTATCTTTAAGGATTATGCACTCATAACCAATTGAGTTACTACCATTCTTCATTCCATTAATCCATTCATTGTTAGGCTCACTAATTTGAAAACAAGATGGCAGTGGTTGTCATTTAGCTCTGCCTTACTACTCATATTTCACTATGTACCCAATGGCAAATTAAATTCTTAGTATTTTTTTTAGTGATATCAAATCTATTTCAAGTTATGTGGACTATTCTAGGCGTGCATAGCTGTGCTCCAACTTCAGAATATCATTAGATGTTTCAGAACACAAAATTACAGCATCTTGTGATGTCACCAGATAACACAATAAGAGACATTGTGACACCAAATACTAGAGATACATCACACATACACAGATTGTAGCTTAACACAGACAGAGTGTGGTGGCTTACTTCAGATGGCAAATTTTGGGGATACAATTGAAGGACTTATATTTTTACCACCTGAGAGGGGGGAACATTTGCTTTGAATCTAGTACCCGATTAGGAAGACACAATGGGCAAGATTTGGACCCTAATAAGTTGTTGTTTTATTGTCATACTCTTTCTTCCTGCAGCTTTTGTTTCCTTTCTTCCTTCTTTCTCCTTCCTTGACTTAGTAGCATCCTCTTGGGACAAATATCTGAAAACAAACAAGTAACTACAGCTTTAAGGATACAACAAATTGTTCTTGTTTTTTTCTTGCCTCTGATACGAAAATAGCTTGGATGGCATCTGAGCATGTACAGCTGTACATGCAAAGCTCTATACACACAAATGGAAACCTCAACTATGATCACGTGTACAGTTGTATAGTCATAGAACCTGTACTCACCCTCTCTCAGTGCATTGAAGATGGGAACAGAGTCAGGTGCAATCTAGTGCTATCCAGATGTTCTGAACTTCAACTCCCATCATCCACTTGCCATCATGCCCAATTGTCAGGAATGCTGGTAGTTGTACTCCAAAACATCCAGAGGGTATCAGGTTGGAGAAAGCTGCATTGAGTGAAAGCATGGAGCCAAAGGTGAGGACAGGGTCTGCATCCGACATTGAACAGCCAGTTGCTCCCAAAACTTTCACAAGCAAAATTAACAGAGTTAGCCATGCATTGTTGTTTTACCCCAACAAATGGTAATCAGAGATATACTGTTACTTATTGCTGATAATGTTCTTTGGCGGGGCAATGATCCAGGACTGTTAGAAACTGTCAGGGCTGGAATCAGGCGTCTTGTTTTGTATTTGACTGCCCTATGTGGCAAAGTATCAGAACGTCAGTTTGGAACGTCTTCCTGGCAGTGAAGTATTCCCTGGCCTCACCCACTTTGGACTCGCCCTGCCCAGTCTGCACGGCCATTGGGCTCTCCTGGATAGGAAGGGCTAAACAAGGCTTGCTGTTTGGGCTGGGAGCTTGCCTGAGCAACAAGGTCTTCTTTGTGCTGTGCGTTTCTAAGCTCTGATTCCTTGGCTCTGACTTCCTAGTCACACCCTGACTTCCATTGACTCACCTCTGACAGTTGTCTATGTCTTGAATTTGATAATGACATTGTCTGGTCCTTTTAAAAAACCATATATACTGGTGGCCCCCACGGTAGCCTGTGGCGATGATGTCTTCGATAAGTTAACTGTGCCTCACATGAAAATGTACTTTTCTGGTCCTGTGTGTACAACTGATCAATTGTATCAGATGAACTCAAGTTCTAGTGATTCTATAAGACTGAAAATATTACCAGAGAAAAGGCCATTGGTTCTGCTACCTCTAAGTACATCAGGATATGCTATATAAATAGTATCCTAAAAGATGATGCATCATCACATCCCACATATAATTCAAAAAAAAAAAAAAGTTGTTGAATTTGGTAATTTCAGATAACTAGATTCTGACTGTTGAAGAACAATTAGATTTACTTTAAGGGTAGAATGCTTTCCCGTTCTTAAAAGAATTATCCCTAGATTAACTCTAAACATATCGAAATTCATGCTTCTGTCCCCTTCCTAGATAGTGAAAGGAGAGAAAAAATGAAGATAGATTTATTCGTATGTCTCAATAAATACCTCACATAATCATCGCTGTACAGCACCATGTACATTGATGGCGCTATATAAATAATAATCCAGAGGCAGACACACCAACAATCACCATGCTGATAATAGGTCTCTGTGTGTGTATTTGTATCGCATGTAAGATTTTCCCCTTTCATCCACGCTGGGAGAGAAATCTGATTAGGCTTTTCAGAACTGCCATGAAGTTTTTTTTAACCTTATTTCAACTTTGCCTTTTGGGTCAGCAGCTATTCCTTCACATTTCATCTGCAGACCAGTCACAATGCCTGCAGGTTCATCTGTGCTATCATGTGAAATTTTGTCTCACAGCCTGATCCATAATCGCTGGCATCTATTGAAGAGGAAACTACTGAAGTGGAAGTTGGGAAAAGGAGATGCAGCACAGTCCGCCTGCACAAATGTCCTCTACACAATTCCGTCCCCCACCCCACCCCAAGACACAATTTGGACTTAACAATCCCAGGCTTTTAACGGAGAACTGATGTAGCGTAGTGGCTAAGAGACTAAGGTACGATGCTGGAAAATGAGCATCTGTCATCCTATACATGCCTGGCCAGCCACTCTGACTATAAAACGTGTTTTTATTTAAATAAGAACAAAGAAAGGATATTATGGGGAGCGTAATGTTGGCCCCATTCAGCCCTGGCGTGTTCGTGCCGGTGCAGCTGCTGACTGCTAGGTAAATAAGAGCTGCACAGTTTTAGTATGTAACTGGTGCAGGGCGAGTGCTATAGAAAGAAACACCCATATGCACATTGCTACTTCAAAAGCAACGAGCATTGTTCCGGGAGTTCATAGCTCCTGGGAAAACAAATAGTTGAGTGCAGCCATTATGGTTGCTCTGTTCAGACAAAAGGAACACTTGCTACCAACGAAGGAGGAGGAACGAAGAAAAGCATGAAAGTTGCAATCGACATCAAGGAGTCTGGCTCTTGAGGCAGTGGTGGAGGCGGGCGGCAGTCACAGCTGGGCAACCAACTATCAGCTGGCGGTGGCCATGGAAGCCACACAGGGGATCACCAACATAGCCGCACATGATTCCCCCAGAACTTTGAAATCTCTACACCTCCTGCCACGCCTTTGGCGACCCATTGCCCGAGTCCTCTGAAAGACACTTCCCTCCTCTTGTTGATGCAGCCCTGGTGACGGTATGCTGGGCTGTGTAGCCGTGACCGATCTCTTGCAAGATCACCCACGTGGCTGCACGTGATTCCCCAAGATCTCTGTTACTCCTACACCTTCCAGCATGCCTTCAGTTGCTGGGAGTTGTCGGCATGCTGGGAGTAGTAGGCGTCAGTCTAAGATATGCTTTAAATGATAATTAAAAATGGTTAAACCACAAAAATACTGGATTTAAGGATTTATTTATTTTTAACTTTGTACACCTATCAGCATCGTACATTTCAAGCTTCTACCTCACCAGCCTAGGCATGCACAGCACATTTCATTAGGTTGTGCACCCAGGGATATTATTTTTTAAAGGTGAACATTTATTGAATACTCAATCATATTTTATTTATTTGTTTATTAAACACTGTAGGCACTGATGCCCTACTCCCAGTTCAGCTTGCCTGACTAGAGGAAGGCCGTTGCAGGTGAGGGTGGGGGAATGAGGAGATGCTCCTCAAGCGCCAGCATTGGTGGGGCTTTCTGGTGACACTGGTCGGAGGAAAGTCTCACAGAGTTATATTTGGCCTCTTGGCCTCTTTGAAGTGCTGCTCCCAGAAGAGAAGTTCCTAGCAGAGCAATTCCTTTTCACTCCTGCTGCAGGTAGCAATGGTGCTCCCTCGGAGGCAGCAGGACTCCAGTATGGCAATGGAGCAGGCAAAGGGCAGCAGAGGATCATTTCTGCTGCATCTGGATTCCCCTCTGGATCCCTATTACGTGGCCACCTCAATTCAGCGCTTATTGCTTGAGACATATGGGTGTGCCTGGGCACCCCTGGCACACCCTTGTGCATGCCTATGCTCATCAGGAAGTGGCTAACATTTCTGGACATAAAAATGCACACACATACTTTCAGCTTTATAGGTAGTGATGTCCATAGGTATTCAACCCCTTCCTAATTTAAGTGCAATGATGCTGTATACATTACATCAAGTTTATTTAAGTCAATAAAATATGTTAGAGAAATGTCAGTTTCACAGTACTTGTAGCAGGGTGATTTAATTCATTACCAAGTTTAAACACGTTATGTTATCAATTTATTTTGTAAAGTAGGTCTGACAATGTCCTTAACTAATCCATAAATATTCCTGCATTTCTAACGAGATTTTTGTCAGGAAGAAATGTTGGCTAAACCAGATTCTGAAGCCACTGTCTGATATATATATACATATGCTAATAATTACGGGGTGAAATCCAAAGTTCCATTCTTTATGCTTCCATCTGCACACTGAAATTTCCTAGCTGCTTTTGCCATTGTATCTCCCTGACTGCCTGGAAACCCCTGCTAAGGTCCAGAGGAGCATCTTATTAGGGATGTGCTCCACTTCTAATCGGACCGGAGAAGCAGGAGCGGAGCGGGGGGCTTCGCCTGCCCATAAGGCGGAGGCGAAGAGGATTGGGGGGCCGGCGGAGCGTGGCAAAGAGGATCGAGGTGAAGGCAGATCCTTCGCCTCGATCCGGAGCTCCACCGGAAAGGTAAGTGGGGTTTACCGGGCCCTGCCGCTGTCGCTGTCGCCCATGCGGCGGCAGGGCCCGGTAACCCCCCTCCCCGCCCTCCTCTCCCTTACCTGCCTCCGTCCGCGGTCCGTCTGCGTCTTCAATTGAGCCCGCGGTTCCACCAGAAAGCCTGGGCCGCTTGCGGCCCAGACTTCCTGGTGGAACCGCGGGCTCAATTGAAGACGGCGACGGACCACGGACGGAGGCAGGTAAGGCCCCCCTCTCCCTTGGTCCCTTACCGGGCTCTGCCGCTGGGACTGCCTTGAGTCTTGGCGTGCGTATGTATCCCTGGACAAGCTATCATGGTGGCGAGTTTGAGGTTTCTAAAGTGCAAATTGATGGAGCTATGAAAAGGGGTGTGAATGGGGTGCCCGGTTTTCATAAATTCCCCAAAAATCAGGGGATGATGGGACTGCCTTGAGTCTCGGCGTGCGTGTGCACCCCTGGATAAGCTTTCATGGTGGCGAGTTTGAGATTTTTAACATGGAAATTGACGGAGCTATGGAAAGGGGTGTGAATGGGGTGCCCGGTTTTCATAAATTCCCCCAAAATCAGAGGATGATGGGACTGCCTTGAGTCTCGGCGTGCGTATGTATCCCTGGACAAGCTATCATGGTGGCAAGTTTGAGATTTTTAACATGCAAATTGACGGAGCTATGGAAAGGGGTGTGAATGGGGTGCCCGATTTTCATAAATTCCCCCAAAATCAGGGGATGATGGGACTGCCTTGAGTCTTGGCGTGCGTGTGTATACCTCCATGAGGTGTCATGGTGCCAAACTTGCGGTTTCTAACTTTAACAGAAAAAAAGTTGTATACTTTTTTAGCTTAATGCAAGCATATGGGGGGGGGGGGGAAAACGGAGCTCCGATCCGGATCCAGAGCTCCGAGCGGAGCGGAGTGGACATAGGCGGGGCGGGGCGGAGCGGCCCGATCCGCAAATCGCGGATCTGGAAGTGAAGCGGAGTGGGGGGTCCGTGCACACCCCTACATCTTATGGTGTTTGACATGCTATAATTAGAAGGGGCGGAAGAATCAACAAAGCCTCTGTGTGAATGTTGAAGCATGTCAGCCATAGGGCTCTTTGGATCGTAGCCAGGATCTAGGTATTGATTACCCAAATCTAAATTTTGCAGTCAATTACAATGATGCTATCAGAATTATGCAAATGAAGTCAATTATCATGCATATACTTTGTGCATAATGAGGTCTACTTTTGCAAGGAACAGAGGAACAAGAGGAACATGGCAAGAAAAGGGGCATGGAAATTGGGGTCAAATAGGCAACATCACAGATTGTGACGCAGTGAATATTAACTGCAGAAGAGAGAGAGGTGCAGACTACTAATGTATCATCTCTTCCTGTTGTTCCTCCCCCCCCCCCTTGAGGCATCACCAGGCTTTGTACACTCTCCAAGCTTATTTCTACAGCCGTGAAGTCTAGAAACTTGAAGCGATTTTTTGTTTTGTTTTTTGTGATAAAAACTTTTGGGATATTGCCCTTATGGGGAAATTCACGCACTAGATCTTCAGGCCAGCAGAGATGAGATAAATTCTTAGAACAATGGTTTCTATGGCTCAAGCACACAGAGGAATCGTCTGCAACTTCTGTGCCAGATCCCAGATTTTGCCCGTGCAACGAGCCAAGATATACACAGAGTAAATTCTACAGTATCACTATGAAACACTTATCCAGTACTTGAAGAATTTATGTTAGGAAGAAAACAAGTGTTCAAAGAGCACGGATTTGGTCCAGTGCCATTCCCATATACAGCTGCATGGCTGAATTCTATCCAAAAGTATGCCCTTAAAGTTTCACTTACATTGTTCACACGTAATATGCCTGCCATTTTCAGTTTGTTAGAATCGTGGTGAGTCTAGTGGTGTTGCCATACCTAATACATTTTCACCTAAGCTTTTTTCAGCTTTGAGAAGACAGCTGGATAACCAACAAAATAACAATGGTATAAATCTTTGGGGGTGGGGAGGTACATTTTTCTGTTAGTGTCCGGCCTTCCTGTGCAATTACAGTTCATCATGCATAGAAAGTACTTGACAGTCTATTAATTTTCAACTACAATCCTCTATTACTGTACTGTTCACTTGAGTCCGTAGTTCAAGCTGCTTTAGAATCCAAGCACTGACCATATTCACTAAAGAAAAAAATCGTATTCCCATTTAACCCTTACATTTTTAGTGATACGTAACTTCCTTCAACAAATACTACTGTGCTGAAAATTGCTGCCTATCTCTCAGGCCAATGCTCAATAACTTTAAAGGCATACATAAAGTCAGTTATCTCAGTATGTCAGGTGAAGGACCACTTCCATCAGGCTCCTCCCTCAAGTGTCACCACCAGCAGCCATTCCATCAATCTACACCAGGACATGAGTTGGAAAGCAGAGCCATCCTGCCAGCCCTGCTGAAAGACCACTTGGCTTTTTCCTCTTCCCTCCTCATCCCTCTTTCCTTTTATGCTGTGTCTTTTTAGATTGTAAACCTGTGGATAGGGCTGCTCTTGGTTCTCATGATCACATGTAATTACATATACATTAGCATATGTAAATTGATATCCCCTTTTGTCCTGTTTTTGGGGCAATGTATTTCCTCTTTCATTTGCTGATGCAGAATTGGCTCCCTTCAGTAAGCCCCATTGAATTCAATGGGTCTGACGGACCCCATTATATATAGGATTGCAGTTTTAATATGATGAACACTTCAAACGGGCAAGTTTTTCATCTTCCCTGGGGTAGCTTTTATAATTTAGCAGTCATTAGGGACCACAATACCTGACGGAATGCCTCTCCCGACATGAATATACCCGGTCACTATGTTCAACATCTAAGATCCTCCTCCGGGTGCCTACTCCGAGAGAGGCTCAGAGTGGCGCAACGAGGGACAGGGCCTTTTCGGTGGTGGCCCTCAGACTATGGAACGATCTCCCTGACGAGGCTCGCCTGGCACCAACGCTGCTATCTTTCCGGCACCAGGTTAAGACTTTCCTCTTTGCCCAGGCATATGGCGGCACATCTTAATCGCCCACATGTTTAGTTTTTTAACAGTTTTTAATGCTTTATGTGTATATGTTCTGTGTTTTAGAATTTAAAATTTTGTATACTCGTTTTTATCTTAATTTTAGAATTTTTGTAAACTGCCCAGAGAGCCCTGGCTATGGGGGTGGTATATAAGTGTAATAAATAAATAAATAAATAAATAAAAATAAATTACAATGTTAGGCTTCCTTTGATTAGCTTTGGCTTTATGTTTACTTAGTAGAATAATAAATCTTGGGGGTTTGCCTAGTCTGCGGAACCTTCCAACTGCCTCCTAGCAGACTCAGGCTTCCAGCACAGAACCATCTCACAAAAGTGCTTCAGGCCCTTTGTCCCAATCTGAGTCGCTGCCTGTGCCTGCCCGTGGGACTCACCTGATCCATCCAGTAGCTGCCCCTCCTTGACGAGAGCCTCCATTTTTAAGGAAGATGGTGGCTCTATCTTTTTCTAGATCTAATGTTGAATCTACGGCCACCGTAAAGCTCCAAATTGGCCTCTGAAGCAGGTCAGGCGGTCCCTGCACAGCCCTAGTGTCCATCCCTTTATAGTCGTTACATCCTGTAGAGTTGCACCAGCATCTGAAACTGTTTGAGTGTTGCAGCAGTGAGAATAGACAGGACTGTCATTGCCTGATACAACTGAAATGGACACAAAAGCTGAAACATACACAAACAGGTACACAAAATGTTGGTGTGCGTATCTCTGACATGGCTGGCCCAGGCTTCATTTTGTCAGGAGGCACCATTCTCCCCCCGCCCCGCCACGCCCCAAGCTTTTACTCTTGGTAAGGAGAATAGAAGGTAGAAGACTGTAATGCCATCCAAGTATGCAAGTTGCAATCTTAATAATTGGCAATCAGGCCAAGCTAAATGACCCTGACTGGAATAATTCCAAACCAGCTGGATTATAGCATTAGCTGTGACGCTCATTGTCCAACTGATGGTGCAGATCTAGTGTGGATCTTGATTCTGAGGTCCTGAAGCAAATCAGGTATGGGTTGTTAGCCTTGGCCTCTTGCATTTATCTGCCCTATTTTCAATACCTTTGCAAGCAAATGATTGTTACAAAATCAAAGTCTTAACGTATTCCTCAGTGAGTCGGCAGTCAATAATGTTCTCATTAAGACTAACTAATGTTCTTACGGTTGCTCGAAACACTTTATTGGCCTTTAGAGCTGGCTTACAGATTTGCAGGAGTAAATTAATTGTAGCAGTGTTTGAGTTGAAAGTACTCTCATCTGCTCATGACCTCCTGAGACTTGATGGTCAATGCCTCTACTAAATCTAATCTGGAAAGGAATGATATGAAAGCTAATGATCTTGGCAGTTAAATCTCCATCTTCCGGCTTTTTACAGATAAGCAGTTATTGGCCTGGTAGAATCTCAAGAACTATTAACTAGAGGGTAATTGTTAAAAACTGTTATGGGAAGAAAGGACATCAATTGCTGTAACATCTACTGCTCTGATTTTAATTTCACATTGTCCTTGCTCACCATGGCTGTGTATTTTTCCATCCTTACCTTCCTCTCAACTTGGTACAGTTAAAGCTCCATCTGTGTCCCAACTTTCAAGCATTTTTTTTAATAATCAGCCAATACAATGATTGAATTTAGGCCTACAGAAAAGATGGATAATTCTTCAAATAATAATCAGCATTTTTCCTGCAGAAAACATCTGCTGACTATTGCCAGACCTGCCAAATGTAAGAACAGGATCTTCATAATCAAATTAAACATGTGTGTCTATTTGTTAAATAAGTGATCTTGCATCATGATGTCTTCCCTGCTCAAAGACAGTTAAAATTTGCAGCCTTAACTATGAAGTTCTATTAAATACACAGGGAGCTTACTATATATAACTACTCTGTTGTTAGTCTTTCTGATATATTTCAACATAAGACTGACTGCATCCATAGTGGATTCAGAGCCTTCTTGTTGCTCATATCTCCTGGCATTCCCCAGCCAGCCATTTGTGGAAGGCTGTGACATGACCACTGCAGACAACTGTGATATGACAAATGCATTCCTACATAGCAAAAGCACTTTTCAGATGACAATCGTGCAAACAGAGCTCCTCTAAATGAGTGATTTATTGCACGCTCAAGATTGGCTGCTCACAGAAGTTTGCGGGTCCATTACATGATGTTGTCAATAACCGGGATGTCTCCAACCCTATCCTTTAGAAATATTGCTATTAAAAGAACCACTTTTAATGTGGTAATATTTGGGGCGGGGGAGATGGATCTTCTACCACTGGATGGCACTATCTCAATAAAAGCTAACGGAGCATGCTTAGAGGGAAGTATTAAATTCAAAACATGTGATCACCCTTCTCCGCCCATATAGTGTGACCATATGAAAAGGAGGACGGGGTTCCTGTATCTTTAACAGTTGCATAGAAAAGGGAATTTCAGCAGGTGTCATTTGTATATATGGAGAACCTGGTGAAATTCCCTCTTCATCACAGCAGTTAAATGTGCAGGAGCTATACTAGAGTGGCCAGTTTTAAAAGAGGTCAGGGCACCTGCAGCTTTAACTGTTGTGATGAAGAGGAAATTTCACCAGCTTCTCCATATATACAAATGACACCTGCTGAAATTCCCTTTTCAATACAACTGTTAAAGATACAGGAGCCCTGTCCTCCTTTTCATATGGTCACCCTACACCCATGTAATGCAGAGTATAATAATCATGCCCAAGAAGCACAAAGCCCCAGGTAAGTGACGTGATTTCCCCTTAATGTAAAGATGCTGAAGTGACCATGTATGGGCAGGGACAGCAGCAGCGCAGCAATTCCACTGAACTGCAAACATTCATTACATTGTACAATTGCTATGGGCATAAATATACACAGAGACTCTGTGCATGCAGTCAGTAACCTAGTAAAATTCCCCTTTCAATTAACAGTTAAAGATTCGGGATCCCTGTCTTCCTTGTCATATGGACACCCTAAAATTAACTGTCAAAAAACATTTCAAACATTACACAAAATAGATTTCCATCACAGGCTTTTTTTTTTGAGAATTCAGACAACTATGTTGTTAATTGTTGCCAGCCAGTGTTTTTCTGTGTTGTTCTCCAATGCTTTCCAGACCTGACTTGCAATTTTGCGGAGGGATAGAGATGAAATGTAATTGCAATCCCAGTGTGTCCACTGTGGACAGGAAAAGAGCTATTGAGGCTCCTGAGCCTTTAATTAAAACCTACCTGCATAGCGTTCCTGCCCATTTTATTGATTCCTGTTGATTATGATGATGAATCGCCTCTTTCACTTCTTTTTCAGGTACCCTTATCTTACAGTCAGTGTTGGTTTCTGTTCCTTCTCTTCGCTTATTACTAAGTTCCTCTCATGTTTTCATTTGAAAAATATCAAAATTGCATTATTTTGCTATTAAAAATAAAAACAAAATGAGAGGAAACCAGCACTTCAAACCCCCCCTTAGGGATAGCCATTGTGGGGAAATCCTCCCCTTTTTAGGCTTGCCAGATTGCCCCAGAGTCCCCAGCTTGGCTTGCATTTGTGAGCCAAGCTGTGGGCTTTTTCCTGAAATCCAGGAATTTTTCTCTGTGTGTTTTTCTCTCTCTTCTTAAATCAACATTTACACTAATAGTGCCTGCAAACTGCATTGTTTGAGGAAATTGTGGGCATGATAGGTTTAATTTGCCAAAATTGCACCTGTGATTTGTGCAAATTGTGGCTGCAATTTGCACAAATTAAGCCTGTTACAGCCCCAATTTTGTGCAAATTAAGCTAATTTGCATTGCACAAATTATGCAAATTGGGTTTCAGAAATTATGCAAATTGCAGTGGCAATTTGCATAAATGTCAATTTGGGGGTGGGGAGAATGAAAATCCATAAACTGGCCTGACTTGGTTTATAGCGAGATGGGCCAGCTTGCAACTAAGCAAGCCAAAGTCCAGGGGACCAAGCTGATGAAACCTTAGCAAACTTCACTTTTTGGGAAAGTAAAAAAATAATAATCCAGATGTCCGTGGATTCCGTGTGGCCTGGGGAGGTTGGATTCTTAGAAATCCAAACTCATTTTAGTCCATCTCAAATTTCTCCAGCAATCCTAGCTGTTTGTTGCCATTAGACGTAAATGCCAGAGGCTAAGTTCCCTTCTGCTCAGAAGGGTTTTTCTTTTATTTATTTTGCTCTCGTTTATAACTTGTGTTCTTGCAACTTAAAAGCATCACAGCAGCTGTGCACAGTCTGTTCAGGGCTGTCCAGGTTGCACAGCAGATGCAAAGAATTCTGGCAGGGCACACATGCCCACAGAATATATGAAGGTGTGCACAAGAAACCTTCTGTCAAACTGTTTTTCCTTTTCCCCCTGGGATTGCTAAAGTGCAAACCATAAATATGGGAAGCTCCCATGCAGATACATCCTAATTCTAATGGTCAGTTTATGTTCTGACTCTAAAGCAGGAGAAAGGCACCTCATTCTGAAACCATAAAGCATGTCTAGCTCAGTTTAGATGCTCAAATTTGCATTTATATCTTCAAACAAACCTTTCAGAGGTTAGCATCTGTTTTGATGCCAAATCTGAATATATGTATCCTCTAATAGCAAACAGTTGGTCAGTGGTGACAGGATTGTGAGACCACCAAGAAACAAGAGGGAGGTAGCAACATACTCAGGGGAACCCCAAAGGGCCTGTTCAGACAATACGCTAAGCCATGGTGAGGCGGCTAACCCCTTTGCATCAAATGGACCGGAAAGTTCAAACATATAACACCCACTCTGGCCTGCTTGCATTGGCTGCCTGTACTTTTCCAACCCCGATTCAAGGTGCTGGTTTTGACCTATAAAGCCGTATACAGCTTGAGACCAAAATACCTGGTGGAATGCCTCTTCCGATATGAACCTACCCATACACTACACTCAACATCTAAGACCCTCCTCCCGGTACCTACTCAAGGGAAGCTCGGAGGACGGTAACAAGGGAGAGGGCCTTTTCCGTGCTGCCCCCAATTATGGAACAATCTCCCTGATGAGGCCCGCCTGGTGCCAACATTGTTATCTTTTCGGCACCAGGTTAAGACTTTCCTTGTTTCCCAGGCATTCAACAGCATATGCTGAGTTTTAACTTAATCCAATAGCTTTGGCCTGGCTGAGTGTTTAAAATTTGTTTTAAATGTTAACTGTTTTTTATGTTTTTAAATTTTGTATATTGATTTTTAATGTTCAGTCTTTTTAATCCAATCTTTTTAATCTTTGTAAACCACCCAGAGAGTTTCAGCTATGGGGCGGTATATCAATGTAATAAATAAATGTCATCTGAACAGGGTCAAAGTATGCAGTGGTACAAAAAACTTTTTGTTGTTTATTCGTTGTTTATTATTATTATTATTATTATTATTATTATTATTATTTCTTACCCGCCTCTCCATTTTGATCAAGGTGGGGTACAACAGTAAATATAAAATACATAAAACTGAATTAAGAACATTGTTAAAACATTCTAAAAACATTCTAAAATTCCATTGGATAAGCCTGCCAGAAGAGATCAGTCTTCATAGCTTTCTTGAATGCTAATAGACTGTCAAGTTGACGAGTCTCCTCCAGCAGGCCGTAACAACAACTACAACCATTGCACCCCCAAAGCCCAGTGAGGATTGAGCATGGAAGAAAAAATGGAAAATTGAGGGAGAGTGTAGATGGAAAGGTATCCTGTAAGAGAGCATGGCTGGCTAGAAGCCTGAACAGGAGTACTCCATACTGCAACATTTTGTTGCAGGTCCCACGTATACAGTAATTACTACTCAAAACCTATATACTACTGCTAGAAACTACAATATACTTAATTTCTGATTATACTCATTTTTGTAATAATTTAACAGTGCCTTCCTATGCATGCCTACTATGAAGTGAGTCCCACTGAGTTCAAGGAAAGTGTTATAGGATTGCAGCCTAAAACCCTTCAAAATTGATTTGTTTGATTAATTTCTGCATGCCTGGGTGTTCTCTTGTGAACTACCCAAGTGCCAAGTTTAATTGAGCTACCTCTGGAACTGACTGAATATAAAGAGACTAGGGATTTGCTGACTGATTAACTGTCTCTGCCGTTTAACCTGGACGAAGAGGTGACATTTGTTTCTGATAAAAACCCAGGGAAAGCAGCATAAAAGAACAGGAACAAGAACTTGATTCCTCATTCTCACAAGTCAATTAAAGTGTTGTATGAAATGAGGACCAGCAGGTTATCCTAATACAATGCTATTATTAAATCAAGGGTTGTTTTTTATTATTATTATTCAATTTGTACAAGTAAAAAAAGATGGAACAATCATGCATTAATATTCCCACAGAAATGCAACTTTTCCTTGTATCAGTAGAATAAATGAAAGCATTCTCTTTGAAAGCCTTCTAGGTGACAAGAAATGAATCTGATTGTCACCCAGGTGGTCACAATTGTTCAGCTGACATGAAAATGGGAGGCAAGAGATGCAACACACATACTAAAATGAAATCTAAACAAAATGAAATATGCAAAGAACCGTGGGAGCTGAGTTTTATATATTTTGAATGTGAAACACTAGGCTGTTCTTATTGTTGTTATTCTTTGCAACAGTTTAAACATTCTTTCTACTAGGAAAGTTTAAAATATAGGTATTCCAAATAAGCAACCAAGGATACAAAGTATTCCATCACAATCAATTGGATTGTTGCTATCGGTTTAAATGGGAGTCAAACTAGAAAATTTTAAAGCATTTTTTTCTCAGAAAAGTAATCATTTCAATTAAACATGTTTTGTTGTTATTTCAATTTATATACTGTCTATATAAAGGATACTCTAGGAATCATACATAGTTAAAAACAATTTAAACAAGGTAAAACAATCAAATAAAGCATAAAAACAATATATAATGGTCAGCAATAAGATTCTATTCAGCAGGTCATTCCACAGCTGAGCAGTGGCAAAGGAAATGGTCCTCCGACATGTGACTGCCAACATCACATTAGGCAGTCACAGCAGATGACCCTTCGTGGACCTTAAGTGGTGGGCTGGAACATAAGGGAGGAGGCGCTCCCTAAGGTACCTTGGACCTAGACCATAGAGGGCTTTAAAGGTAAGAATCAGCACTTTATATTTTGCCTGGAAAGAAATTGGCAGCCAATGTAAAGATTTTAAAACCAGTATTATA
The DNA here is from genome assembly GCF_023053635.1 of Elgaria multicarinata webbii. Lineage (NCBI taxonomy): Eukaryota > Metazoa > Chordata > Lepidosauria > Squamata > Anguidae > Elgaria > Elgaria multicarinata. Next base: position 54,026,011 of record NC_086171.1, read on the forward strand.
TGGTCTCCACAGGATGTGCTGGAGACCAACCTGACTGCCATATTTTGTACCAGTTTAAGTTTCTGAACTAAATATGCAGTCAGCCCCCATGTACAGCACCTTACAGAAATCAAGCCTAGAGGTTATCAGCGTGTGCACCGCCATTATCAGGTCGACATGTTCCATCTCCATAGTTGGTGTATCGGTGTAGTTGGCATGTCACCCAACTGGGCATAGTTGGTGTATCAGCCGAAGCTGATAACAAGCACTTCTCACCATCGCCTTCACCTGGGGTATCAGAAGCAAGGCTGGGTCAAGAAGCACCCACAAACTATGAATTTGTTCCTTTAGGGGGAGTGTAACCCCATCCAGAACTGGTCGATGTACCTCAATACCTGAATTAGGCCCCTTCACGACGAGCACCTCTGTCTTGCCTGGATTCAGCTTCAGTTTGTTCTCCCTCGTCTAGCATTATCAACTTCAAGCGGTCATTCAGAAGAGCCAAACCTTTCATGGATGAAGGTGTTACCAAGAAATAATAATTGGTATTATTTCTTGGTAACACCCAACACCCAGCTCCAAATCCCCTGATCTCCCAGCTGTTTCATGTAGATATTAAACAGCACTGGGGATAGGATGGAGCCCTGAGGGACTCCATATAGCAGCTCCTTTTTTGAAGAGCAACTATCACTGAGTGACACCATCTGAAACTAAACCACTGCAAATCAGTGCCCCCAACCCCCTCAGGCAGTCCAAATGGATACCATCGTCGATGGTATCGAACACCACTGAGAGTTCCAAAAGAACCAATGGGGATGCACTCACCCTATCAATTCCCAGGCAAAGATCATCCACCAGGGCGACCAAGGCAGTCTCAACTCCATATACTGCTCTGTAGCTGTTTTGAATGCTTGGTTTCATCTAAGACTGCTTGGAGTTGAATAGCCACCGCCCTCTTGATTACCTTGCCCCCAAATGGTAATATACACACTGCCCTATAATTATGAAGTCTATGGGGTCAAGGGAGTGCTTCTTTCAGACACAATGGAAACTTATCTTCCCCGAGAGAGGCATTAATAATATTCAGCAGAAATTGCTTTACTGTCTCCCCTCCCTGGACTACAAACCGGGATAGGCAAAGGTCGAGTGTACAAGTTGTCTTTCTGATCAGACCAAGCACTTAAAACAAAACCTTGTTGAAGTTGGAGGTTTAATTTTCAAATTAGCTGACTTTCTCCCCACCACCACGCCCGCCCGCCTGCCCCTCCGTCCCACGTTCTTACCACAAAACTGAAGTTGGCTATTTCCCATTTAATCGAAAGGTACAGATGCAGCTTAAATGAGAGCTTGGAATTGAAATAAGGTGCTGTGATGGTGAATTCATTAAGCATAACATATAGAGCGAATTCAATGGGAGGATGAAGCAACATTTCCTTCTATGTGTCTCTTGTGGATGATGTGTCAAACAGAAGGAGCTCTTGTGTGAATAGACATTCACCCACCCACCCACCCTCATTCTGTAGTTGGGTACTTTTATTAAACAGTGGAAGTACTTTAATTACTTCCCCAATTGTCACCTTCTAGACACGTCTGACAAAAAACTTTTCTACGCAAGGCATTTATTATGTCCTTGTCATTCCCTACTGATGATTGTTTACAGGTTCTTTATATGATGACATGACCCTCCGGTTTCATTTCTGTTTTTAAACAGCATTTTCAGTGAGTTGTGGTTTTTTTTAGAACGTGGAAAATGCAGCATTACATGTGAAAAAACACTTTTTCCACTACTGCAGTTGTGATATTCCGCTATACCACAGTGCCACCTAGAGATTATAAAGTGGAAAAGCCAGAAAGGTAATGTTCTTTTGGTCATTCTTGGATCTGCCATGAAATAACTAACAGCTTTGACTAGAAAAGCTCTACAATTGCTAACATTGGGGGATGCTGAGAGTTGTAGTCCAACACATCTGGGAGTACCAAGTCTGGGAAGGCTGCCTTAAGGCATAATTTTCAGGATTTGGGGCAACCCTAAATCATATATCCAAACCAGTGGGAGACTCTCATCTACAAGCTCCAGTATGCAGATGGCCAAAGGAAAGATGTACACTGCACTATCAACTGGGTTCCCTCCTAGTTCCATTAGAAACAAAATACAAACAGTGAATTTAGATTTAAATAGGTATGCAACAACCCAAAGTACCAGTTGGACTACTCCATATCATATGCCTGGATGGTCCTTTCTGAAAGCCCCTGAACATTATTGCGTGGTCCAAAAATTACTTAAGCTATTGATCAAGTTCTCCTCATCCCTTATATTGGAAATGAATAAATAAGAAACAGGGATTTAAACATCTTTGGATACAAATGAAAGAAAATTGGCTGTGAAAATAAATTATGTATATATTTAATTATTAAATCTATATTCCAGCTTTCTTCTGTTATGGCAGCTGCCATACATGAGTTTCCCAAATGCCTAAAACAGAAGAAGGTAAGCATCCAAAGCAGGTCGGAAAGAAGAGAAACACATTCTCAGCTTGCAAAATGTTTATTTTCTGGAAGCCCAACGTGTGTTTGGCCTGTCCTTTATTCTAAGGCCTTCATCAGAGGGTTGTTAGAAGGAAGTGTCTGCAGAATTTCTTCTGAATAAATCAGAATAGATTACCAGAGGAGACAATCTTTTTGCTCGCCACCATCGTTATTTCTGAATTACATCTTTGAGATCTGCTGTGAAAGTCTTTTTACCAATCTGTCAGTCCTGCCATTGATCTAATTTTTCCAAAATGCTTATTTAATTTTCTCCATTTCCCTACATTAGGGTGACCCTATGGAAAGGAGGACAGGGCTCCTGCATCTTTAACAGTTGCAAAGAAAAGGGAATTTCAGCAGGTGTCATTTGTAGGCATGCAGCAGCGCCTTGTGAAATTCCCTCTTCATCACAACGGTTAAAGCTGCCTGTTGTGATGAAGAGGGAATTTCACCAGGTGCTGCATGCATACAAATGACATCTACTGAAATTCCCTTTTCTATGCAACTGTTAAAGACGCAGGAGCCCTGCTCTCCTTTTCATAGGGTCACCCTGCCTACATGTATTCTTTAGTTTTGACTGTTTATAACCTGCCTTTCGCTTGCAAGATCCTCAAGGTGGCTTTCAGCACAATGCAAAACAAAAGTCCCAAGTATGCATGCACAGAACCTTGCAGTCTTTAGACATTTGAACGATGAATCAGGCCAGCGTGTGCTTCCCTTCAGTTCTGCAGTCAGACCCAGGGGAGTCAGCTACTGGAAGGCTGCTGCATCCCCCTTCTCCTCAGGAAGAGCATCAGGCAAGGAGAGGCCAGCCCCTTCCCCACCCCCTGCCACTGCCATCAAGTTATTTCTGAACTGCATCTTTGAGATCTGCTGTGAAAGTCTTTTTACCGACCTGTCAGCCCTGCCATTGATCTCTTAGGCAGTCTGCTGTGAAAACAGCATATTCCATTTGGAGAATAATCTAGCTCCACCAAGTGGCCCTTTTTGCAATTGCTATTCTTTAACCAGGACCAAACTAATGTAAATTTGAGTTTGAGAAGCTCTCTGATAAAAGCTTATCCCCCTCACGGAGGTTCAGTGGGGTTATACTTGCTTTCCTGTGGGAAGATGTTTCTTCCTTCATGCTTAAGAAATTGTACTATAATGAAAATGCAAACTTTTCCATGACTGTGTGATGCTACTAAACATTTGTTTTGATCAAATAAGCAATGACAGGTAACCTTTTAATTAATGGGTATTTTTTTTCTTTTTTTGCTGGAATCCAAGGAAGGATTTAATTTAAAAAAAAAACTGTGGATGTTCAGCATGCAAAATTAACAGGGTGTATTTTTTAAAAAGTTTTCCTCAATAACCATAGGTGGCATCCAATGCTAGGTTTAAATGGGCATAGGACTAGCATTGGATACTACCCAACCAGTCAAGCATGATTAGGGTGACCATATGGAAAGGAGGATAGTGCTCCTGTGTCTTTAACAGTTGTGTTGAAAGGAGAATTTCAGCAGGTGTCATTTGTATGCATGCAGCATCTGGTGAAATCTCCACTTCGTCACAATAGTTAAAGCTGCAGAAGCCCTGCCCTCTTTTGTATCTGGTCACTCTAGTAAAGCCCCTGCAGCTTTAACTGTTGTGATGAAGAGGGAATTTCATCAGGTGCTGCATGCGTACAAATGACACCTGCTGAATTTTTCTTTTCTATTCAACTTTTAAAGACACAGGAGTCCTGTCCTCCTTTCCATATGGTCACCCTATTTATTCAATAGTCTACTGTTTTAATGACATATTATTATTATTATTATTATTATTATTATTATTATTATTATTATTATTATTATTATTGACTTTACATGAGCCTCTCTGAGAACCTTGTTGATTTTGTACCCTGCTTTGGGACTATTTAATAATGAAATAAATAAATAAAAGCGTGAATGAATGAAATGGCCTAAGAAAAATAATAATAATCAATTTAGATAATGAGAATATTTTCAAGGAAATCTCCATCTAATTTTCTTCTAATTTCTTATTTTTGTGCAGTGCAAATCTATGCATGTTACTCAGAGGTCCCACACATGTCTACTCAGAAGTAAACCCCACTGAGTTCAATGGGACTTACTTCTGTGTAGACATAGATATGGATAGGACTGAACTGTTAATGTGGTGTTCTGAACAGAATGCTTTACATCTACAATGTTGTTAGCATATAAACAATAATGTTATTTTACATATAGATACAGATACAATTCATGTTAAAATTTATATCCTACCTTTCTAGACAACATATCCACTCAGGGCAGCCCACAATGTAAAACAAAACAAGATAAAATATAGTTAAATCATAAACCAACAGCAGAGAAAGAAAAAACATTATTCTGTTTTACGTTTATATTTTATAATACCAACTGTGACTTTTGTGACAAACCTCTTGATGAAGTATATTTCCAAGTGATAATGGAAAAAAAACAAATGACATTGCTAGGAAAACGATGTGGCAGCAGCTCAAACTGACAATACATTACATTTAGAGCTTCATCCCACGTACCTGTTTCCCTCAAATTATCCCCTACAATACTAAGTTGTCACACTTGTTGTTGTTGTTGCTATTGGGCAGCTAGATCCTTTGCATACCAGGAAATGGGTTTAAGGGAGGAAATGTAAAAAAAATAATTAAAAAATCAATGGATGACCCAATCTGATTCAAATTTGGTATGCTTAAAGCTCTCCTTAATATCTATTACTGTGCCAATTTTGATGTCTTTATCTTTAAAGCTTACGCAGATGTAAGCATTTGCTTAATTTTTCTTCAAATCCTGCTCCTGTGCCCCAGTGGCTGCTCAGAAAACAAATGATACACTCAAAAACTAGTAGCAAAATATTGCACTTCTTTTGGTTAAGAAGTGCAATTAAAGCAGGACGCATGGGAGTACTTCACAATAAAAGCAGATTGTAAGCTGGAAAATTTCGGAGTCCTTTTCACGCAATTCGCAGTGATTGCACAGTTTAACGCTGGTGTGATAAAGCTCTTAGAAGAAGCTAAGGTAATAGAATTATCCAAGTCTTATAAGACTTAGACTGCAATCCTATATGCTCTTACCTGCAAGTAAGTACCATTGAACACAGTGGGATTTACTTCCAAGTAATCATGCATAGGATTGTGCTCTTACACTCAAATCCTATGCTAGTTTAGTTAGACGTAAGCCCCATTGAGTTCTATGAGGCTTACAACCAAGTAAATGTGCATAGGATTGTGTTGTAAAGCTGCCCCAGCAGGACTCACTTCTAAATAAGCATGCACAGGATTTCAGACTATGCATATTTTGATAGAAAAAGGTCCAACAACTCCCAGCATTCCCCAGCCAGCTATTCTGTCTAAACATGCATAGAACTGCAACTTAAGGTGTGTGGGGTTTTTTTAAAAAAAATGTTTAATCAAGAAAAAGAGAATACAGGGAGAAAAAATCGACAGTATTCAGCTTGTATGCCTATCAAAAATCTTGTCATAAAAAGGAACTTGACATCAACTTCAGTTCAGTTACTACTTTCTGTACCTCTTTGCCAGTTGCCAAGCTGCCTAAAAACCTCACGGTTCTTCTCTAAAAGTTCACACGAAGAAACAGCGTTCATTTTTGTGTGCATCGTGAAAAGTGGTTTCTAACGCTCAGCAGAAAGCCCCATTTTGACCTTGTTGCTCCAGGTGCAAATGCCTGACTATGTTTTGATTATGATTGGCTTGAATCAAAACCGTGGATTATTACTGCATATCAGGTTTGTGTCCACATACCTGGGCAGGATCTACACTACTGCTTTAAAACAGTTTATAACAGTAGTGACAGCAGTTTGGGCCCAGGACACTCTCCGTACGCAGTTTTCAAAGCATTTCCAAAGCAGTGCCATATCCTGCTTGGTGCAGATCTGGCCCTGGCGTTCTGGAGGCCAGTACTAGCTCCAGGTTTGGGGGCGGGGGTTTCAGGCAATATGGCTGCAATGCCCCCCCCCCTCACTCAGCCAGCCTATTCCCTAGGGTGACCATATGAAAAGGAGGACAGGGCTCCTGTATCTTTAACAGTTGCATAGAAAAGGAAATGTCAGCAGATGTCATTTGTATATATGGAGAACTTGGTGAAATTCCCTCTTCATCACACCAGTTAGAGGTGCAAGAGCTATACTAGAGTGACCAGATTTAAAAGTGGGTAGGGCACCCTACTATTCCCTCGTTGCCACTTTCATCATCAGGTGCTGCTTCTCTGCCTCATGCTTTCCGCTTGCTTGATAAGCAGAGAGCAAGCAGGAAGTGACAGCTACCACGATTCCCTCTCACCACTGCTGCTAGTTTGAGTGTTTTGGCTCAATCCCTCTGGGCCAGAGTGAGCGGTGGCTCGACAAGCAGGTTGCAATGCTGAGGAGGAGAAACAGGACAAGGAGGATCTTGTCAGTGGGGCCCCTGATAAGGTGTAGGCTCTTGGCAGGTTCTCGACCATGCTGGCCCTACTGGTGGCCAAAATGCCTCTGGAACATTGTGTGCACATCCTGTTCTGCACTCCCTTTCCTTCCATATAATGACTGTATAGGAATTGCAGCTATTCATGTTGTAATGACAGTGGTCCCTGGCATAGCTATACCACCCCACCTTTGGTAGACCTGTACAATATCCTAAGGGGATCATCAGACAGGTGGAAATCGTGTTTCCTTACCGTGGGCTCTCTTTCTTTTTCTCTTCCGCATTTGAAACAAGCACTTTTCATGGAGAAGATACCAGCGACCACGTCGCCTGTAGATTTCAATGGGGACAGCACCCTCTAGTGGGTATTTTATAGCGCAACCTCAGAAGAGATGGACTAAAAGAGGTTTATTTTGTGACTCTAAAATTGAGAAACATTATGGGAGATGCACAGGAGGTGGATGGCTTTGTCAAAAGGACCCACTATCATCTGTGAGTGGCCAGTAACGAGTGTCCTATAAAACAAGGATCTGATGACACTCTAAGTTTGGAGCAGGGAGGCGAGGGAAAGAAACAGAACAGCCCTCAAAGCTTTAACATCGATCCACAGGTCTGGACTAATCAGACTTCAGGAAATATGTGAATGTTTTCTTTTGTCCCTTTCCCGTTCTTATAATCTCTTCTAGCTGTAATTTTTATCTTGTAAAACCCAAGTTATTAAAGGGTACTTGAACCAAACGCCTGTGCAGAATGACAAAATGACTGTCTCTGTCAAATTTTTCTTTGTACCATGCTTACTAAGAGCAGACCTTTCAAAAGCAGTCAACTGTGACCCAGACATTTTGATGCTAACTGCAGCAATAGAACTTCAGCATTGCTGTTACCCTTTTCTGTCTAAACCAAGGCTGTGGATTTGAATAGACCAGACTTTCCCTCATTCATTGTGCCTTTGTCTGCAGCTTATTGTGTGGGGTTTTTTTTTTAAAAAAATGCTAAGCTTCAAAGATTGATGTTTTTGCCCTTGAGTTGATCATTTTTACACACCAACCTGAGATCCAGGCAGAAAAATATATCACAGGAGACTATTACAGTTTAAACCCAGCCCTGTAGGCTGAGGTTGGCGGAGAACCTTTTAAGAACAAGAATTGTCCTCATTATATTATTCCTGTTTATAATCTCCCCAGCACTTCTTAATTCTCAAAGTGCTGCTTTACCGTCTTTATCTTGTTCACACTCCCAACAGTGATGTGAAGAAATGTACTGTTCTCATTTTTATACTGAGGGGGATAAAAAGGCTGAGAAATACTGACCATTCCAAGACTTTGAGTCCGTAGCAGAGATAGCCTTTGAATATTATTATTATTATTATTATTATTATTATTATTATTATTATTATTATTATTTATATAGCACCATCAGTGTACATGGTGCTGTACAGAGTAAAACAGTAAATAGCAAGACCCTGCCGCATAGGCTTACATTCTAAAAAAATCATAATAAAACAATAAGGAGGGGAAGAGAATGCACCAAACAGGCACAGGGTAGGGTAAAACTAGCAGTATAAAGTCAGAACAAAATCAAGTTTTAAAAGCTTTAGGAAAAAGAAAAGTTTTTAGTCTTCCATTTCCTATAAGTCTTATAAGTCTTCCATTTCCAAACTGATGCCTCCATTCAATGTACTGTATCAGCAATACCAATATAATTTAACCTTCATATGAAATGTATTGACTGAGTCCTATACCACGTGACTTCAGGCCTTACCTATCCCATAAAGCATTCAGAGAAACAGGGGGTGAGCAACTGTGATGTCCGGCTATGTAATGTGAGTTATGGTGCAGGTTGGTATGTAATTTTATGGTAATATTTTTGTGTCTTTTGTGTAGAGTTAATATGGTAAGTTAGTTAAGGCAGGAGAGAGTGACTGGAATGTTAGTGTACTGGCATATGATTGGTGGGGAGCATGGAGAGAATAGGGTTTAAATAGGGGCGAGTCACTTAAGAGAGACAGTTGAGGTTGAGAGTTAGAGAGTGCAGGGACAATCTCTTTGTTGTTTTGGGGTAGATATAGAGGGAGGAGTTAGATTAGGAATAATTGAAAAGTCAATTTCAGAGTTTTTATTGAACACATACATAAATATTCTTTACCATCTTATGTGTATTTAATAAAGTATAAGTTCCTTTGTGCACAGCATACAATGTGGCATCTTTCTTTATAAGTATTCTCACCGCGAGACCAAAGGTATTAAATAAAGGTTATATGGTGGCAGCAATGTTAAGGAAGAGCTCAAGCCTAGTAGGGAAAACAGAATTACACAAACTGGGTGTGAGTGTGTATAAAGGAAAGGGTCGAAGGGTAAGGAGAGGGCCCTCTTTGACACAGATCAAATGTACCCATAGCCTCAGGGAAAGGATCACAAGGGGAGGGATAAAACAGGAACCTTGCCCCCCCCCTCCGGCTGCAATCCCGCCCTCCGGGATGCTCCAGATGGCTGTGGCCCTACCCACGTTCCTCCTGCCACTGGTCACTTGGTGGTTTCCTAAGTTTTGTGCAGGTTTTTTCTTCATTTTAAAAGATTGAAATGATTTTCCTAAGACTGTTACTGATAGTTAGAGCTTTAAATTACAATATGCTGTTATTTATTTTTTGTATTTCTGGTCCACTTCTTTCACCTTTCGGCCCTCTCTGCTTTGCCTTTGGCCCCTCCCACCACTGGAATATATGGTCCCCAAGAGTTTCTCTCAAACTGACTTTGGCCCCAGGGCCGAATTTGGTCTTCAGGCCTGCATTAGCCCTTTCCCAAAACCTGCATCCTCAGGAATGTTTATTACAATATTTCCCAAACTTTTGTTACTCTGGGCAAGTTTTTTCTGAATTAAAGCTACACACTTTGCTCTTTTTTATACATAATTTCTTCATCCATTTGAACAATGGGCAAGAATCCTCTTGAAAGGTATGGTATAGTTAACATTGACCCAGTGCACATGCAACAGCATGAAATCGTCGGTTCTTACCCACGATTTGCAGGGATGCGTGCCACCTGCAAGCTGGTTTCAGTTTTTGTAAACCTCCAATAAGGGGTTGCAGGTTGCAAGTGTGACATCCAAACTCAGACCAATGGGTTGTTTAGGGGCTAAATAGTTGATAACCCATAGTTTATTTTTGTTAAGTTTAAGAAAGTAAAAGGCTTGCGTAGTCATTAAAATTGTGTGTGTGGCTATCTCAAGGCTAGAGGAAGACTATCTGTGAGCAATTACCTTGAGATAGAAGCTGTACTGGGAACCTTGCCAGGATTCTTTAAGATATCATGGTGTTAATGATATGAATATACCAAAGATCCTTGAGGCTGGGTTAGCCTAATCACAGCTGTATGTAATATAGATAAAAAAAACTGTGTGTATATGCGTATAGCTTTTGTCTCTCTGCACAATGACACGGAACTGTAAAGAAGTCTGAAGCTAATAAACTTACTCTGCTAAGTAAGACCTGCATTGTGAGCTGTGTTTCTGAGCGCAAACAGAATTCCCAAGGAAAAGTTCTGGCCCCAACAATTTTGTGGTTAATTATTGAGTTGTTTAGCCCCTAAACCAGCGGTTCTCAACCTGTGGGTCGGGACCCCTTTGGGGGTCGAACGACCCTTTCATAGGGGTCGCCTAAGACCATTGGAAAACACATATTTCCGATAGTCTTAGGAACCGAGACATTTCATTTATTTGAAATTAGAAATAAATATTTCACAATATATAATTACATATTGTTTTTGTGATCACTACGCTTTAATTATGTTCAATTTGTAACAATGAAAATACATCCTGCATATCAGATATTACATTACAATTCATAACAGTAGCAAAATTACAGTTATGAAGTAGCAACGAAAATAATTTTATGGTTGGGGGTCACCACAACATGAGGAACTGTATTAAAGGGTCACGGCATTAGGAAGGTTGAGAACCACTGCCCTAAACAAACAAGTAGGCAGGTTCATATATCACACTGACCTCTGATCTGTTTACAAAAACAGAACTGGCTCACTCCTAGTGCACATTCTGGCAAATTAACCCATGATTTGCTGCCATGATGTGTGTACTGGCCCATTGTATCACAGCCTGTGAGTTACTGAAGAGACTGTGCTTTTGGAGCAATGGTAAAATTTATATTCTCATGCCTTCAGAACAAATGCAGGATAAATCTGCTCTGCATCTCTAATATCCTTTTTGTGTTTACAGATCCTTGATATGGAGGCACAAATGGGGGGGAGGGGCACGTTCTTGCCCCTGCAGACTTTTTTTTTTTCAATTGGAAAAACAGAACTCAGTAAGACTAGCCTGAGTAAACATGCTTAGGCTTTCAGTGGCATCTTAAAGAGTGTTTTCACATAAAGAGGCTGAAGCCCAGCATATTTTTCTTATGGAGTTATTAGTATATCAATTTGCTTTCCCCCCTCTGACAGATGTCTGTTTGTTAGAAAAACTACAATAAGGATGGAATGGATGTAGGTCAGCCCATCATAGAAAAGCCCAATTCAATAGCTGTGCACACCTATACAAGTCTAGAAGAGTGTGCTGGCTTGCCACAGACAAAATGCATTTTTGGAACAGTCCTCCCCCAGCCATGCCAGCTCTCCCCCAACTTTTCTGCCATGTAATACTTTGACCTATTACAATTGACAATAGTGGCTTGCTACAGCAATGGTAGTAAACCAACCTGGTACGCCAACATAAGCCTTGTTACCTCATACCACTGACTCACAGTATTTCTGCATAATTGTACATATTTATTTGCTTGCCTAAAGACTCCTAGGACTGGAGTGTTTGTAAACTGTATTGTCTTTGTGGCAGACCACTGTGGCTCTACAAATCTCTCGAGACTCAGTCCAAAGTTAGATGAGCAGACTAATGGAAGATTCCCTACCCCTCCTTTCCCCGTAGCCTCCTACTGCACACACCTCGAATCTGCTTCAGAAATTCCCTCCAACCCTTGGGAGCAGATATGGGAGGGCATATGGGGGCTGTAGGGCAGAGGGGATATCCACCGGCGATGGATATCCACCAGTTGATATGGTGTCCTTCGACCATATCCACTGGTGGAAGGACACTAGTAGAAACAGCTCTGTGTAAAACCCTTCCTGACCTCTTCTCATCCTTCACTATACAAAGGAAGAATTTCCTGGTTCACACAGGTAATATTTTAGATTCTGCATGCATGTTTTTTTGGGGTTTTTTGCAGTTGTATAACAGGTGCTCAAGCTAGCTTTTTGACAGATGAAGCTTTAATGAAATTTAGACATTTACTCAGTGGGGAAATTAGCAAGATTAAAGTGAAAACAAAATATACGTTTTACTGACTTAAAAACCCATTTGCTCATTAGAGTTTCGCAATATCTAAATTATGAAGTAAAGTTTTGTTATCTTAACTGCACCAAGGGAAGAAGAAAAATGTTCTGGAATTCTATATTTTGTATTACTTTTTTCTCGTCTGTTGGTGTAGACTAAGGTTGCAGTTTTAAGCATAATTACTTTGAAGTTACACTGAAACAATGGAGGTTACTGCCACGACACAGGCTCTGAACAACAGACCCGGCCGCAGCTACTCCCTGCTCAAGCCAGGCACCACCGCTTGATACGCCTGAGGCAAGGGATAAAAACCACCTTCCTCCAAACTATGTGGAGAAAGGGGTTTAAATGGAGAAGGATTTTAATATATAAAATAAAACACTGTGAGTTATATGTGCTGAGGTGAATTATTGTCAGAGTGGGTGTTAAATGAGTAAACTTCAGATGATAAATGCCAAACAGACACGTGGGATTTTTATGGTAGTTATAAACAAAATAATCAAAATTTATTTTTAAAAGTTCACAAGCTTTGTTTCAAATAAAACATTTAAAAACCTTTTTGAAACCTTTCATCCAATCCTTTCACTCATTCACATACGCGCTTTCCTTTCTCTCACACAATCACTCTTGAGCTTTCTTTATTATCAGTGTTTAATATACATCAACTATGTGCACACCACACTCTAAAGACACCACTCTCTACCTTGAACCTCAAATTCTCAAGACCAAAGTAATCTAAACACCAAGAGCTAACGCACAGAGAGCACTAAAAACTCTAAGAATACTTAAAAAGTCCCCCACAATCCCCTCCGTCATTCCCTTATATATCACTCCTCCCCTTCCCCAGACATTCTAACTCTACCCACTCAGGCCAACATTCTAAAAACCAGACTTACAAACTGCAGACATACATTTGGGAACTGACTTGTGGGGTGTAACGCCACAGTTACTTCCAAGTAAATACAGCTAAAATTGCTGCATAAGTTATACAGAACTGTTGTATTGGCAAACTTAGACCTTAAGCAAATTATTGGCAGTATCATATTCCTAACCAAAACAGAAATATGGCAGCTATGATTGAAAATACTAAGAATAAATATGGCAGCTATGATTGAATATACTAAGAATTATTCTAAGAGCAAAAATCTCCTGCCCCAACCCAGATCTATAAATCTAATGTGTCTCCAAATGAGCATTCAAATGCTGTTATCTATCCATACCTTAGTGCTTTCAATAGGATTTCCATTCAGAGTCCAGCACGAGTCAAGCATAGATATAATTTTATTGGATCTAGGCCAGGATGATCTCTTATACTTATTTAGGTATTTAAAATATTTCTATACCACCTTTCATTGAGAAATCACATATACAGAGTAAGAAACTGTATACAGACTGCTGGTCTTGTATACTGCAGAATCCTTATCTTGAAACACTGTGCTTCACAGTGATTAATTCATTATTACCAAACATGACAGCTACAAAGATATTACATCAGATCTGTGTAGAATGCCTTTCTCTTGAGCAGCATTTTTCAAAGATATCAGCGTAAGAACAGAGTGTCTCTGAGAATTCTCAAAGTGCCCCCACTCTGAAGGGTCTACTTAAAAAGGAAAAGTAGGGAAAAGAACAAAAGCAAAATGTTTTTTCCCCTCTGCCCTGCAGCCAGCCTTGCAGAAAAGTTATTTTTGTTTTTAACCTTGCTATAAAGACAGTATTAAGGGTGCAATTCGAAGCATGTTTAAACAGAAAAATGTGCTACAAATCCCACCATTACCCAGTACTGTCTTTCTATCTAAACACGCATAGGATTGGCGCCTAACAGATGTTTTGGACTACAACTCCCAGGGTGGATGCTGGGAATTGTAGTCCAAAACATCAAAAAGACACCAGATTGTGAAAGGCTGCAAGAAATCGTAATCTTACTACTGATCTTTCCGTAGTAGATAATGAAAATAGAATGAATATAGAATAAGGGCGCAACCCTATGTTTAAATAGAGAATGTCTAAACATATCTTTTTCTGTCTAAACATGCATAGGATTGCACTCTAAAATACAACTCATTCGCTGTTTTTAAATTTGTCTTAAAAATAAAACTGCAAATTACATTTGTTAAGGGAAAGCTTCGAGGGGCTCTTTCTAACTTGCACCCAGCTTTTATTTTAGAATGACAAGCGTTAACTATTTTCCAGGAGAATAAACTCAGAAGAGACGTGTTCCAAAAGCGACACATCTCGCGAGACTTAATACTCTAACTAAGAGAACTCCGCTCTGACATCTACCCACACCCGCTGCAAGCGTATTTCTCTCTTCGCGTCCGACTTTGGATACACTCATGGCTAGCGAGCGGGGCGTGAGGTTTGATGGGTGGGGTGGGGAGACGGAATGCCAAAGGAGTCAAAAGACTCCAGAGAATTTCTAAGGGAAGGGGCGGGAACTATCAGAGTTCAAACTGCCTGTCAGGAGCGGGAGGCGGAGCGGAGAAGAAGAAAAAGAACCACGCTCCTGTGTTCGCTCGCTTTAAGAGCGTGGTGACGTCATGCCGCCTGTCCCAGGTGGCCCAGACAGCCAATCAGGACGCGCAGCGGAGAATTTCGAACAAGCAGGAAGCAAAGCTGACTGAGGGCAAAAAACAAAAACTACCAACAACAACAGGAGCCAACGGTTTTGGGGTTGCCGCATCACCGCGCGCTCCGTCGCGCCGGCGCAGCTGAAGGGAAGAAGGAGGCCGCGGAGTAAGGGAAAATCGAGTAAGGAGCGCCCGCAAGGGCGTTTAATCAGGTTCGGTTTTACTTATTAATTTCTAACGGCTGTGGCGGGTTCCATGATGGCTGGTGGGTGGGAGGCTGTGGGAGGCCTTGTCAAACGAGGTTATGTTTTCCGCTTGTTACCGACCCCTGAGGGGAACGGCAGTGGGAAAAGTTATATTCCTTACGAAGCGCAGTTCAAAGGGGGGCGGAGAAGCCGCCCTGCGACGCCTCAAAATCCTCTCGCTTCACGCCTGTTGTTAAGGCTTTCAACCAAAACAGCCCAAAGCTGCGTTCTTACGCCCACTTAGTTCAATGGGACTTGTACCCCAAGTGATTGCAGCCAATTTGGATGGCTTTAAAAGGGGGTTGGATAAATTCCTGGAGGCGAAGGCTATCAGTGGCTACTAGCCTGGATGGTTGTGTGCTGTCTCCAGTATTCGAGGCAGTGAGCCTGTGTACACCAGTTGCTGGGGAACATGGGCAGGAAGGTGCTCTTGCACCATGTCCTGCTTGTTCATCCCTGGCCGATGGCTGGTTGGCCACTGTGTGAACAGAGTGCTGGAATGGATGGACCCTGGGTCTGATCCAGCGTGGCGCTTCTTATGTTCTTATAAGGCATTTGTATTCTGGCCATCATACCGTATATCCCAGAGTGCTTCAGAGCAATAGTTTCCAATAAAAAACTGTTGCACAATTGAAATGATTCAAGAGACACAAGACACACGTACTTTCCAAATTAAATTAGAGCCAATTCAGACAGCAGAATGAGATCTCAGTTACAGTATTTAAAATATAATTTCCTTAAACCTTTTAAAATATATAAATGCTTCACAGAGCTGTTTTAATGTTGTCTAAAAGACGACTGTGTGGATGCTAAATAAAGATCCCTCACGAGGGAATTCTACAACCGGGGTGCCATCAGAATAAAAATATTTCCAAGTCAGTAAGTATGAGATTGCACTGTAAACCACCTTATTCAAAGGCCACCAGCCTACAAATAAACCTAAACTGCCCCACAGTTGGCAGATGAAAAATGAGGATATTTTAATTATGTCCCAATAGGAACACTGCCCAAAACCTCACCACCATTATGTATTGTTTCTGTTGTTGTTGTTGTTATTTCTACCCTGCTTTTCCATAAAATGTTAAAGGTGGCTAAAAAAATTAAATAATAATAATATGGACCTAGTAAATTTTTCTGTAATGGCCACCCTCCATTGATTTAAAAGCAAAGAGGTTGTTGATCTCTAGATTAAACACATACTTATGAAATGTAACCATTCTGCAATATGCCATTAATAATGCAAAATATTGCCCAGCAAGTGCAATCAAGCCATGGAAAGCTTTTGTAAACAAGCGAATTTTCTGGAAGGCATTTAAAATATTTTTTGTCTCCCAAACTGCACAGGGAAGGTTATTCCAGAGGTCAGGTGCCACTACTGAGAAGGCCCATTTTGTGATGTTACATGGCAACATTCTGTTGGTTGCAGAACAGCCAACAAGGCCTCCTGCGAAGAGCTTGGAGGTTGGCTGGGTGCATATAGGGGAAGGTGGCCAGCTAGATATCATGGTCCTGAGTTATTTAGGGCTTTGTATGTTAACAATAAACTTGAACATGGCAATTTTTTTCAACTTAGATGTAATGTGTACAAGGCTGGTGCTTCACTCGGTGCTGTATTCTACACTAGCTGTAGCTTCTGAATCAGGCACAAGGGCAGGCCCACATTTAGAGTGCATTAGAGTAATGTCATTGTGAAGTTACCAGTGCATGAAACTCAGTAGTTAGGCTATCCTTACAGAAAAGAGGCATCCTTGCCCCGGCTCAGAGATATAATGGAGGTGGGGACAACTTGAGCAATGAGTTTAAAGAAAATAATTTACTCTGGTGCTTCTGCTGCTATTTACTGCTTTCAAATTAATTTGTTGTTAGGGTTTATTTTCTCCTGCTGTTTCCTTTTTGTGTTTTGGCTACTTTGGCTTTTGTTTTAGTTTAGCTGAACTTTGTAGTACTTTTGGGTCAAAAGCTGAGATGTAAATAGTTTAATAAACAAATGCTCTACAGTATAGCAGCTCACATCAACACAAATTCTAATAACCGCAAAGGCAAAAATAGGGACAATGATTTATCAGAGACAGTGACTGTCCCTGGTAAATAGGGATAGTTGAAATATATGAAACATGATTTGGTATGGTATTTCCTAAATATTTGTGAAAAATTACAAATGAGGCCTTTTGGATCATCAGTTTTGGATATTGATTGTAGGAACTTCTTAAATCTTTTATTACTAGTTCAAATAAAACTAAATAAGTATCTTTTAAATTCTAACTTTAAATTGGGAGTCTGCTACATTAGATTGGTAAATATTGTTGAAAAAAAAGACCAAGCTCTTCTGATTAATCTTCTCAGCAGTATTTTAAGATATTATATTTCTCAGTTACAAAAGTAAAATAAAGAATATTATGTTACTATAAAATTTGTGGGCAGGCAGTGTGTGGGTCAAATGGCATTTTCATAGCAGGATGATCAAGAAAAGCTTCGTAATATTTTCTAAACCACATTTCTTGTATTTTTAAGGTGGAATATGGCTAGAGAAAAGTGCTTGAAAAAGTCATTTAAGGATAGCCTCGAAGATATAAAAGAAAGAATGAAAGAGAAGAGAAATCAAAAATGGGCAAAATTGGGCAAATCAAACCAAGTCTTAACTGTCAAGGGTAAAATTGCAGGTAAATATTTGAATATTCCATTCAAGTTTTCACAGAAATAGAAATTTTAGGAATTAAATATCTCTAGTTTCTTCCAGACAACTCTTCTGCACAGCTGAAAAGCTTTCAAGCAAACAATCAAGCATTAGCCTTGGCTTTAGAAGAAGAGAAGCACAAAATGAAGGAAGCTCAAGATATTATCCTGCATTTGAAGAAAGAATATCAGTGTTTGAAATTTCAGATGTTTGCCTTGCAAAGAAAGCTGGAGTCGCAACAAGGAAAAGAACATGTGGAGGTATTTCTTTTAACATGTGTTTTACATATATACATGTCCTAGTAAAAATTAAATTTCATTACAGAAAACACACACGATAGCATTCTGGTTGAGAACTTTTGTGAAGAAATCATTAACGTTCATTTTAATCCAGTTATCAAGCAAGGGAAGACACTGAATAAATACTCAGACTGTATGACCTGTGTGTGATGAAAAGAAGGTAACTATGTAGTGTTGTCATAGTGATAAAAGCAGGTGCTAAACAACTGTACAATCTTTCCCAGAGTGCTTATATGCACACATCATAGAACTGGTTACTGGATGGACTCCTGTAAGATACTCCAGAGAAGAACTCTGGGAGATGGGTTTTATTGTAAACCTAACAAGTCCATGGTAGCCTCAAAACACACACATGGATCCTTAACTCTCCCCCACCCCCCAGCCAATAACATCTACTGATCAGTAGACTAATTCTTAAAGCTCTGCAGCCCTTCTTATATTGCTCTTCAGAAGTTACTCTTACAGGATCAATACTTCAGGTCCCAAGAGTTTCTTCAAGATGCTAATTTCCTACAGTAGTTAAATTTTAACACTATAGCAAGGAGTAGGTTAGAGTTATTCATCATCATCATCGTTAACTCTTCAAGGTATTAGTGAAGCTAGTGCTTGTCAGTATGTTATTAGATACAGGCAATAAGACCATTTGGCAAAGAATCCTTTGTACAACTGCAAAGAATGACTTTTTGTTTTTGTTTAGACTAGATTAGTGGCTTTGAAGAAGATTATTTCTAAAGTTGTTCAAGACCTACTTAGTGCAACAAATCTTCTTGGTCCAGCAAAGGATGTATGTACCATAGGTTGTGTAAGTCTTTTCCCATCCTTCTCTTTGTATGTGCATTTATGGACTATGCTTATCATTTGTGAATCCATTAAAATATTTGCTTATAGACAAATCTGGGTTGTTGTCCAAGTCCAAGTTTGTTTCATATTTTACTTATCAATTTCTTAAATCCTTTTGGTCTGTAGGAAGAACAAATCTCCAGTCTTTTCTTGCATACCTGTTCCCTGTTGTTTGCCGTGTTTGGATGTCACTTTAGTCAATGATGGCTTAATAAGCTACACACAGTAGCTTATTTGGAACTAATCCAGGATGCCCTGCCATATGACAGGCTAATAAGCTACTGTGCCTAATCTGACCCTTCCGCCCACCCTCTGTCCCACTGCAGTCCTCCTGCCCACGCAGAGGTGCTGGTTTAGCCATTCATTACTCTGCAGCAGGAGCTACAAGGAGGGAAATCCTGGGTTAATCAATAAGGGGGTGGCATAAATAAACACTTGGAGGTTTGAAGGCTCAGGACCAAAGTTCGTACATAGACTCTGTCTGTAGGGAAGCATCCAATGCTCTCCAGCTGTTTTAGATCAATTCATGTCTGCCCCAGCCAGCATAGCCAATGGTCAGGAACCCTGGGAGTTGTTGTCCAAAACACCTGGTGGGCACCAGTTTGGGGAATGCTGACAAAGGATATATTTTGCACCTCTTTCATCGTCTATGTCACAGCATTATATGTAAATTTCAGGATATGGTGACAGAGTAAAACAACAAGTAACTATCACTAGCGGCAGCTCGTAAGGTGGTAAGAGGGAGGGAATAGACTGTGCTGCTGAGTAGTTACCAATGAGAGTGGAAAACCCATGCCCTTACAAGAAGGCATTGCAAGGCAGCAGTGAAAGCATGGGGCTTACTACATGGCTCGTAGTACATGAACTGCACTGGCAGTTGTGCACCTGCATGCTGCTCAGCTAGCAACTCCCATGGTGCCTCTTCACAATGATGTCCGGTAAGGGTTTTGGGTTTTCTTTTGATCAGCACATGATAGCAGAAGCCTATTACCTTCCAGTGAACCACTTTGCAAGCTGCTGCAAAGCACACTCCTAATTTTCAGACCCTTGATTTCATTTGATGCGTTATGTATTCTCCTTCCAATAAGACCTTCAGCATAATATCTTTATTTTCTACAGAATCAGATACTATGTGCCTCGGATATTGCAAAGGGTGTGTCCAGTAGTTTGAAGAACCAAGATTCTGAGTAAGTCATATATTTACATGTGTATAAATCAATTGTTTTTTCCTCTCTAAACAAAATCAAGAAACCTGTACCAAGAAAATGCTTTTTTATATTGTAATAAATGTAGTTGGAAGTAGACTTAAGATGACTGATAGTTGTTTCTATTAACTTAGTGGGTCAACAAAAGAAAATTAAAAAATGGTTTTCATGTTGACTGGTAGTTGAGTTTTATCTTCCTCAAAAAGAAAAAGGTTCAGGAGTCTTTCTTTAATTAGCTGTATTCTAGAAGTGTTATTCTTCAATCATTAAAATTATCCAGTGGACATATGTACTAAAAATTTAGTACATGTGTTCACTTCCTTCATCTCCCATATCTGATCAGTATTGAAATCGAATTATCAGAACCATGAACATCAACCAAACAACAATTATAACATTGCAAATCTCACAACGTTCACATGGTTATTAAATTGTAATTTAGTGGAATGCAATAGACTACCATGAATCCAACTATATCCCAGAGCTATGTTTTCTCCCTAAATAACGCAGAAAATCCATTAGTTGGTTCTTCAGAAACATATGTACTTTACAATCATACTTGACGAACTTGGCAACATCTTTTAGGCATACTCTCAAATGCATTTTTGAGAAGAAGCTACCAAGTTGCTTTGTATTTCATTCTCTTAAAAGATATTCTTGGTTGATGTCTTTCAAAACAGAGCTATTCATTCAAATTTAATTTAGGAAGTAATATTTGGAAAAAGTAGAAAGAGCCTTAATTTGGAGTGTGTGTATGAAAAACCTGCTATTTGAGAAACTTTTGACTTAAAATAATTCAGTCCATTCTATCTGTTTCTCTTAGGGCTCTTCTAAGGCATGCCCTTGCTATGGATGTAAGTAAACAAGATAATATATTGAGAACCAAAATGCAGGGTAACATGGATAAAAATTACTTAGATTTTCTATCTGATCCTCAGCTGAGTATTGAAAATACATCTCCAGCCATAACATCACAAGCAGATACAGGTAGGTTATCCTATGTTTAAGTTTCTAAAACTTGGGTTAAAGATTCAATTGCAAGCTTCTCTCTGCCTGTTTACTTTGAGGTAAGCAGGACCCAAGCATTGAGGGAGCGGGGTGGGGAAAAGGGCCTGGAGATTCAGGCACCCCTAGCCAAGGCTGCAACCTTATTTTAACAGAAAAATGTGAGGCTAAAAATTATGTTTAAAGGTATTTATGGAAATGTATTACTTTGTATCTATGTATCTTCTATCCAGATATTGTGAGATTTGCTGGAGACAATATTAGAAGCAATGTTAGAGCAGAACAAGCAACATTCTGAACAGTGAGCAAGCCTTTATCTAGAATCGGGAGAGTATGCTTGTGCAGCTATACTAAGACTTGTTGTTAGAGACAGAGATTTGTGCTTTCCTGTGTGACATGCCCTCTCAAGAGCTAACAGTCCAAGGGTTCCTTATGCATAGACAGGAAGTAAGGACAAAGCACCATAATTATTAGGTTCTAAAAGACTAAGCATGTTAGCCTGTTGCAGCAATGTCTTCTAGCATATTAAAGGCTTAACAGATTTATTATGGCATAAGCTTTTTAGACCTGGGTCCACTTCATGTTAAAAAAATAACTTTACACTGTATTGCCATCTCGTATCAGTTTTCCTTCCAATCAGTTTTCCTTCCATCAATCAAATATTGAGGTCCATGGATAATAATTGTGTTTTTTACCCTTTGTTCTCAATCAATTCATATTGCTTGTTTGCTCCAGTGTTTCCAGAGCAGTATCATAACCTTTACATGCAAAGCTATTTCCCTGCAGATGGTGATTTTTGCCACAACTCCATTTGTATTATAAAGATGTTTCATTAAGTTTTCTCTTAACACAGATTAGCCGCTTTGAGGTGCTCAAGGACAAGATGGTTGGACACAAACATAAATTTATTATACACATAGAGGTACATGCTCATGCAGAAGTCTACATAGGGCATAATAAAACCCTGTTCTCTTCCCTCATGGCTTACCCAGCCTATGTAGTGCATTGGAAAGCTTCAGAGCTTGCTTCCCACCTCTGCCCAGTGCAAGTTAACTTGTGCTCCAGAGTACAAGTAACTTGTAGAGCTGAAAGGAAAATTTTGATGGGGAATATGGGAAGAGCAGACAAAGCTCAGTTTTCCTAATGACCTGATGTGCTGCCTATGATTGTGTAGACCGCGTGAGTGGAGAAAACAAGATTCAATTGATCTTTACTTGTTAACAGATTGTACCCACTCTTCTCTGTATCAAGATTAAGTTCATTATAACTGCTCTAAATAATGAACCATTTTGCCAAACCTTATTGGTCGTATTTGCCATCTCCAAAATTACACCATGCTACTCTAGTACCTCTTATTAATCAATGTGGAAATATATAGTTCTGGGAATCTACTGTGCATTTTTTTTGGCTTTGCTATAGAACTAGCTCTCAAATTTGCCTTCTTTAGGTTCAGTACCGTTTGGCATTAATGCATGTTATTTTAAATTATCAGCTCGGCAAGCTAGTTCTTGTGAAGATTACCAAGACTGTGAGACCACAAATATTTCTTCAAAAGAAGAGGATAGACATGCTGATAATTCCTTATCAAAAAATGTATCTACCCGTCGTCGCTATTTGAGGATCAAACCCCAGAATGAAATGTGTTTCACTGATGACATTCCTCGAATAACTACACCAATAAATAATCTTTGTCAGCTAGACAAAAATGAGCCTGAGACAGGTTTAGAGGAAAATAATGAACAAAGCGTGGGACAGTTGCATGTGTTGACTGATTCAAACACTGTGATGGCAGCCCCAAAGCAAGCTAATTTTAATTCTATTGGAAGTTCTAAAACACAAAAAGGGAGAAGTCAGAAGAAAAAACTGGAAACGATGAAAAATCTGACCAGGACAAGATCCAAAAAAGATAGAAGCTGTAGTAAACAGCAGTGTTCCAAAGAAAAAACAGGGACATCAGTTGGTTCCAGTGATGCTTATGACTTTAGTTTTGAGGAGAGTGTTCATATTACACCTTTCCGACAAAACAAAGAAAATGAAAAAAACACTGAGAAAAATTATGTAGAAGCAGAAACATCATCCACTTCAGAAGAGGACTCTGATGATAGTCTTTATGAGCCTTACAACAAAAAATCAAAATCCAGAAAAAAAGAAAGCTGTGCAACTGACGTAAGTCCAGTACACTCAAGACCACAATTGAAGAAGACTGTGCATGAGCAGCATGAGAAAAATTATGTAGAAGGAACAGAAACATCATCCACTTCAGAAGAGGACTCTGATGGTAGTCTTTATGAGCCTTACAACAAAAAATCAAAATCCAGGAAAGAAAGCTGTGCAACTGACGTAAGTCCAGTACACACAAGACCACAATTGAAGAAGACTGTGCATGAGCAACATGATAAAAATACTGAGGAGAAAAACAGGAATACTAAAAAATCAGAGAATTCTTTGAATAAAAAAACTGTTACAGGTAGGTTCTGTCTATTAAATTATGCTTTGAAAAATTAGTATCATATTTGGATAAATATGCAGTCCACAACTAACCTTTATAGATTAGAAATATGGTTTTGCTTGAACTTCATATGGTGGCAATCAAGTTCTGGCTTTGTTTGATAAATCTTGGCATAAATTGACCATTCATAGAACAAAGACAGTAAAGAGTAGTGTATCCTAAGAATCTGTAAACATTGCAATAATATATGTTTACTAGATTTAAAAACTTTAAAAGGGGCTTAGATAAATGGACATTACTGGCTGTTAGTCATGACAGCTAAAAGGAAACTCCACATTTGGAGACAGAATCTCTTGACATCAGGTGCAAACAATAGCATATGCAACATTGGTGTAATAATTTGACTATAGTTTTGGACTATTGATGGAGAGTAGTGCTTCTGTAGCGAAGAAAAACAGGCGATTTAACGTTGCAATGAAAGTCACTGCATTTGTACCATGTACCATTGTAACGGACAAAGAAGAATGCAGTAGGAATTCTTCCTATGAAAATTACAACTTTGAAGAAGGTAGTTCAGTTATAGTTGCTGTTAGCACTGTTATTCCATTCAGTTGATTATATGAATGGCTTTTTATAGACAGGAAACATTCTACTTAAATGTACATTTAATGTTTTTGGAGGTAGGAGACCTGTCAACAAGACTGATACACATCATAAGTGATAAAAATGACTAAGAGTACACATAATTGGGGTATTTTTATTATTTTATTAATCTTACAGCCCAATCATTTATTTATTTTTAAAAGCAGACCCCACTATGTTCAATAGGGCTTACTTCCGATTGTATACAGGATTGTAGCCTTTTTATTGATACAAAGGTTGCATTCGGATAACAATCAACTCAGCAGTTGTCTATCTACGGGTTACTCTCCACACAACATGGTAATAATCAACTGTGGTGTGGATTAGGATCAGTGTTGACTATTAGACCATGCGGAGTTGACTCACTCATCACCTGAATTCTCTGCCCCATCAGTCCTCTTTCTTAGTATCCCATCAGCCATTGCTACAAAAAATCTATCCTCAAACCACATACCTATGCCCTGTAGAGTTCCTTGGGGAGAATCTTGGGCTTAAGTAGGTAACCACCTTTCCATATTATGGTTGATGCCACACTGTAAGCTTTGTCTCCATACTTGCCTATTGTCTAATCCCACCAGTCATGTTTGAGGTAGTAAATGGTAACGCAGTAACTTTTTGACATCAACTTTATGTGGGCAACTATGATATTGTCCTTATGTGAAAATTGCACTTTCTTGTGGAGAAGGTTTCATCTGAAACACGAATTGTGGCACTTTGACTATCTACGGTGGTGATAATTTCCAAGCAGTATCAAGTTTTGTTGTATTGGTAGTTGTCATCTTAATAATTTAAAACTAAATATATTTTCTTTTATGCTGGATTCAAGACATGTAGAGTTGGATTTGGGGGTGGGGGGATAAGCTTATTTAAATGGCTTTGAACAAAACAAGACAAATAATAACTTCTTTCACCAGATAGAGCATGTGAAACTCTTCAAAAACATCGTCTCCTTCTTGGTGATATTACCAACCTTGAATCTTCATCATCTAGCCAAACTAGATTTTCTCACCCGCCCATCAGTACGGAAATAGAAGACATTTCTCTCCACAAACGTAGATGTACTGTTTCTGTGAGCTATAAGGAACCAACTATCAGTGGGTTAGTATTTTTGTTCAAGGGGTCATGATCAGTTTTTCTTGAGTTAGTTGTATATTCAGTTTAGAAACATTTTTCTGAAGATAAAATCCAATCTTATTTGAGCTTTCTTCATCAATTTAATTATATTATATGCCAGGAATGTACTACAATAATACTTCCAGAACTGAGTATTAATATTTTGCTAATTTGTTTTGATAGGAAGCTCAGAAGAGGAGACCCTTTTACAGACACTGGTTTTCTGAATTCTCCCATTTTTAAAGAGAAAAAGAGCAAGCGTAGTTCTGTTAAAAAGAAATCGCTGTCCAGATACAACGAGGCATTTGTTGGTTGTCTTTAAGAACCTTCATATGAAGCAAAACCTGACTTTTCAGTTTCAGTATTCTTATGCTATAAAGTGTACTAGCCAGAATACTGTTGCTAAGAATTTGTAAGTATATATTTGTACATATAACTGTTTTACTTATGGTTTAGAGTGGGCTTTTACGTAGAACACAGGAATGTTTTGTTTTGAAATGTAGGTTTTATTAAATGCTTAGTGTCAAATGTAGATCATTTTAGCAGTACAGCCTTTGATTACAAGCACAATTGTTGACTTTCTTTGTAGAATTTTCTAAATGACTATTTACTTATATTGGAACTTACATTGAAATTTATATTAAAATGGTTAATAACGTTAAAAAACGAATTCCATTCTAGCTTGCTCTCCTATTATTCCAGCATCCATTCACTTGTAGTTCTGGCATTTCATAGTTGCATATAGACAATAGCGTAGTTGTCCTGTATGCACGTTTATTTGGCAGCAAATCCCCTGAACATTATGGGATTTATTTCTGGGATAGGCTTGTACTATATTTATATGTTGGGATGTTTTGAGTTCTGCATTAGAACTCTCAAGTAATAAGCAAACTTTTGCTCATGCACTTCCCTCAGCCGTCAACACCCCTTCCAGTAGACTGTGGCAGAAGGAGTGAAGGGAGGCAGGCCCACTCCATCATTAGCTGAGAGACCAATGACCTTTGGCTCCTTTTCTCCTTGAACTGTATACTTTCCTGCTGTAGTTATAAGAACTTTGTAACAGAACAAACGCTCTCCCTCCCAATCCCTTTTCTTTTTGGGTCATGTCTTTAAGATTGTAAGCTTGAGGGCAGCAATTGTCTTATTTGATCTTTGTAAGTTGCTCTGGGAGCCTTTTCTGGCCAAGAGAAGGGGAATTTTTTTCAAAATAACTGTAGACAAAATAGCCCCTAACAAGTACTAAAGTTGGTTATAGCCTTTTGGCAGTCATTGGTGTGTTGTTGTTGTTGTTGTTTTTAATTGCAGACCAAGTTTTAAAGTTATGTATGTCTACATGAAAATAGTAACCAGATGCAATTGCATAGGTTTTGCTTTGGCATGGTGAATACCTTTTCTTACCATCTAAAAGTGACATGGTACAATTAACATATTATGTGCTCTACATAAGGCTACCTTTAGTATGGAAACTTCAACCAGTTCAAAATATGGCAGCCAGGTTGGTCACTGGTACACCTATGGGGGACCATATTACACCAACTTTAAAATCACTTCACTGGCTGCCAATTAGTTTCTGGGTGAAGTATAAAGTGCCCTACATGGTTTGGGTCCAGGTTACCTTCTCCCATACAATCTGCCCTGCACACTCAGGTCCTCTGGGAAGGGTTTACTCCAGTCAGCCACAACTAGGCTGGCAACTGCTAACCC
The DNA here is from genome assembly GCF_023053635.1 of Elgaria multicarinata webbii. Taxonomy (NCBI): domain Eukaryota; kingdom Metazoa; phylum Chordata; class Lepidosauria; order Squamata; family Anguidae; genus Elgaria; species Elgaria multicarinata. Next base: position 54,053,028 of record NC_086171.1, read on the forward strand.
GAAGACCTTTTCTAATGTTGCCCAGACTGGAATGGCCTGCCGGAGGAGATTCGTCAGCTTAATGCTCTCTCTGAGTTTAAGATAGCTGTAAAGACTAGTCTCTCTTCCAGCAAGCCTACCCAGATGAATTTTAAACCTAAGAATTTTAAAATGCTGTGGTTGTTATTTTAATGTATTGGTTTTACATGCTCTTTTAACTAATTTTATGTATTATATTTCATTTAGTGATCCCCCTCGATCCAGAGGGAGAGGCAGGTAATAAATATATTATTATTAATCATTGTGCTGAACCCTATCTCCCCACTTTTTCAAAATTCTTCCCTCCTTGTGAATTCAATAGCTGCTTACCTTACTCAGTGAATAAGTTGTCCAAGGAGTTTTCTACTTACATTTTATTTTTAAACTGCCCTGTGCCCTGCTCGCTCACTTATAGCATTGTAGGGTTCTTAACAGGCTTTCAGCTCACCCTGACTAACATTGGCCCTATTCAGACCACACGCTAAACCATGCTGCTTAACCACGTAATGGTTAATGGAATTTCCGTTACCATTTTGTGGTTAAGCAGCATGGTTTCGCGTGTTCTCTGAACGTGGCCATTCCAGACAGTGCTACAGGACTGAAAGCCTGTGTTGTGATGAGCCTCTGCTGCTGGAAGCAGGAACTGGCCTTTTCTAAAGCTCTTAAAAGCTTTCGAAAAGTCCCATTCCTGCTTGCAGCACTGCAGCATTTCCACCCCGTTCAGGCAGGGAGCTGCCTGTTGCTGTTTCCCTGCTTGAGGAGGGATAGAAGAACATTTGCAAGCACAGAGACACCAGCCATAGCCAGCATTCGCTGTACTTGCAAAACACTCTCCCTGCTCAGGAAGGAAGAGAAGAACCTTGACTGCATGTAGACTGTAAAAAGAAAAGACATACCTCTCGGCCACCTCGTAACAGTAAGGTAAATGCCAAAGCCTTATACCCTGAGAATTTCTCAAATAAAATCTCATGCCTTTAACACTATTTTCATATGTGATTTCTTTTCAACTCTCCCTTCATCAAATGGTTGAAAATTTCAGCACAGCACTAGTAAGATTAGCATATCAAAGGCTATCCACACACGATGAATACTTAAGGGTTTTTTTTATAAGCAAGTTACAAAATAGCACACAAGATTAATTTTATACATATAATTTAAAACCATTTTATACCAGTACAATAAATAATTTTACAAATGTAAAATTTCAGTTAAAGCATTTTTAAAACACATTGTACTATATATAGCTTTATTGCACAATATCTATGAAAATAATCTTTAAATTAGAAACCAAATGTTTTCAATATAGAAGAGACTCTAATTTCAAGACAATAAGAATCTTTGAAAATAACACTTTCACAGGATATCAAGCTTAAGAGGTGATTTTGTTGGCCCAGTTTACAAAATACTTGAAAATTACTACTTAAATACTCTAATACACAGTTGCATCATTGTACCTTTAAATACAAAGCCAAATAAATTTGATTTTATATAAAGCACTAAGGCATTTCTATGTTACCATTTTGACTATTTTTGTACCATTTCCTTCTACCAAGGTCATCTAGTTTTAGAATTAGAATAAACACTACTATAGAAGTCTTGAAAAAAATGATATTCCTTTTGCAATGCAGTTTGCTACTTTTCTACAGCAGTTTACTAGTGAAATATTTCAGTAAATATAAAAACAGCATGAAATTCTAGTCCTCCAATGCCATTGTAGAAATATAAATTAGGGAGAAGAAATCAAAGTGATTAGATTTTCTTCCTCTCTTCGCAGTGTTGTGAGAGACATTGTAGTAAAACTCAGTGGTTAGTCGATATTTCTTCATCCCACACAAACAACTATTTGCATGAATGGAAGTGCATTTCCTATGTATAATACAAGGGATAGCTAAAAATATAGATGTGGTAATTAATAATAATCTAGTAAACATTTGTTTTAGAGCTTTGGTTGAAAATTAGTTTAATATAACCAATATACAAGACAGAAGTTAACACTGGGAGAGGGTATGGTCAAAATTGCTTTTATAAAGTTCACAAAACCTTTGAAAGTGTCAAATATGGCCCTAATCCAGAAAAAGTTGCATGCAACAAGGCATTGTGTGCAAATAGCACTCTGAGAGAAAACTGAAGCAGCACCTGTTGTAATAGTTGAAGTAACACATTCCCATCTGCATCAAGATTGATGGGAATGCACCACCACACTTGGGTAGGGATACCAAAGATCATATTGCGCTAGTAAGATGCATGTGTGCCTCAGATGTATCACCTGCGGGATCTAGTGTTAACCTAAAAGCAGAATTCTGTATCTGTCCTTTTCACCCACACATTGCAGCACCTAGTGTGACTGAGGCAGAATGGCTTTTCATGCATAAAAACCTATAGAGGCAAAGCAACTACTGGACTGGGGTATAAGAGTAGAAAAGTTGATTGGTTCATTTTTAATATGCTTTTTTTTGTTGGCTCTATAAAAGACTGAACAATAATAGTTTGTGACTACCACAGATTTTGAAGTCCTTCTGGGAACATGACCTACACAGTTAAAGTTAGCATGATGCTACATATCTTATAAGATTTTCTTTGCAAATGCAAGCAACAAGGACCAAATTCACAGAGGAAGTTTGCATCTATTTAGGGATTTCATCCTTCTAGCTTACAGTTCTTCCTTATCCTTTCATAGCACCTTCTCTTAGTTTGAATGTTTCTTTAAAATATATATATAAAAACTCATTTCCCCTTCAACAGCATCTTTGCTGTAAAAAATAAAAAGCTATATTACAATTTGATACTGCATTACAATAAGCTTAAACATTCACTGCTTGGAAAAAACTCCCTTTCCAAATTTCCAAACTGTTTGTGCAATACATCTAATAAAAATTGAATACACTGCAAAAGGGCATGCAAGTGTACATTTAAAAAGACTGTAATAAAATAAACTCTTCTATATTACATGTTTTAAAAGTGCTAGTTAATAAAACAAATTTATTTAAAACACAAGTTCCAATTCTATTGAAAGATTAACTGCATATTCTGCTCTTAAATTACGTATCTTGATTGCATGAGATAAGGACAATCATTACTTGTCAATTAATCCAGCTTCTTTAATTTTTGTGTAGAAGAATTTCTCCAGTATATTGGCACACTTGTAGTATTCACTTTCAGGTGGGTTGTACTCTCTGCAGTTAGTAAAGACTCGCTGCAAATCTGCCATGAATAACTTTTTAGACACGTAGTACCTGTTCTTAAGTCGTTCGCTCATAGTTTTCAAGTCTGCATAGAAACAAATGTCAAGATATATTCCCATAAATAATACGCCCTTGGTTTGGCACATTTTCCCCTTCCTTACTGAATTTGTAGAGAATTTGGCAAATCTTACTTCAGTTGTATAGTTTAGATAATAGTTGTACCTATGTTATTAACCACATACTGTACCTGTACTATGTATTCTGATTCTATTTGTTTAATTGGGTGGCTGGGTTTGCGTCACCCCTTTCACAAATGGTGAATTGGGATGGTCACCTGGTGCTTTTTCAGGGCAGGGAGCAGAAGAGGTCCAACTGATGGGGGAGGGGGAAGAGCTGTGCACTGGCTGCCAACACAGGCTCCATCTTAAAGAGTACAAAAGAGAAAAAGAACGACTGCAGAAGGTGGCATTTTTAAAGTGAAGAAAAAGAGGACCTGTCACCACAATAAGTACTCTTTCCCTTTCCTCATGTTGAAGCCAGGCAATATGTCCCCATCAATAGGCTAAACCTGTGATAGGGAGGAGGGGGCAGTCCTATATAAAACACAATTTTCCTGCCCAGAGTTCTGTTACTGTTGATAATTATTAGGGGTGTGCTTCCAATTTGGCTGACTGCTGAACCAAATTGGGCTGATTTCGAAAGATTTGGAAGATACTCAAGCTGAAACACAGCTCTTCCACAGTGGACTAAATCCAAAGTTGAATCCTCTTGAAGCTTAGTGATTCAGATTAAGGGGAAACAGAGCCCTGTTCAGAAGACACCTTAAACCACGGCTTAACCACGGTGAATAAGGCTTTTTGCCTTATTCTCAATAGTTAAATCTGTGGTTTAAGGTGTCTTCTGAACAGGGCCAGACTCACAACAGTGTGTCTGTAAAAAATGATATATTTTTCCCCAAGCTTCCCAAGTCAGTAAACCATCAGAGTGGGGAGATGGAGGAGTAAATGTAGAAAACAAAGTAGCATTAACTGTTTTTCACTCATCGTAACTCCCTAGTCCTTGCATCTATCTTTCTGAAATGTTGCAGGTTTATGACATATTCCATTTTCCTACAAATTGCCTAGGGGGGAAAATCCACCATGGGGAGGAGAAACTAATCACTCACACCTATCCCCCCAAAACTGCTGCACGTATCCTTCTGAACTTTTGCAGGTTTCTAACTGGGGTGACCTTTTATGCTGTATGTTGTATTCAAAATATTTGACTCTAAAGAATATTGGGGGGGTAAGCATATCTTTTTTTCAGTACCCCTCAAATTAAAGGCTTCTCTTGCATCAACACCCCCTGCACCTGGCTACTTGAAATTTGGCTGGCTTCATCCCTTCATAAGGGTATATTAAGCCAACAAATTTCATCCAATTCTGTCAAACAGCAAAAATGTTATCGTTGTTGATTTCCACTGATAGTCAAATGGGAAGCATAAAGGTTTGGATTTCTGTTTTTATATTAACATTTGGATACAGCCCCTGAACTAAATTAGGTGGCCTCCAAAGCAGTCCAAGGTGAATCAAGCTATTTTAAAAAATTCTGAATTGGAGTCTAAACTAGGTGCACACCCCTAGTAATTATGGTTCTGATGTGGCTTTCGGTAAGTGAAATGCCTCTTCTGCTCCTGAGATGTCTATTTCTGAGAAACTCTAGAAACGCTTCAAGATTGTGTTATGTTCCACTAATTTATATGCTATATAGCCTCATACTATAATACAAGCACTGCTACATTATGGGTACTGCACTGCAAGAAGTGATCCACTGCTGCTTTTGCAAAAGTTCACAGAACAGCATTAACACATTTTCTCTTACCACCCATATTTTTTAAAAGGTTAATAGCATTACCCATGGGAAACCTTATAACTTCATAATATCCGGGAGCTTCTGTTCTTTTCACTGGTTCCATGAAAGGCCAAGCGCTTTGATGACTCTTTGGAAAAGGGGGGGAAAAAGTATCATGGATCACTCTCCCATAGTGAAATAAATTCAAAATATTTACTGAAAATTAATCCTTACCTTGACCTGTTGTAGAACGTTTTTTAGTATGCTGTAAAGCTGATCTGGATCTTTGGGTTCTTTACTTGAAAGAAAATGCAGACAAGGTTAAAATGTATGGTTTGTTTGTTTTTTAATACTCAAAAAAGCAACAGCACAAAGATTTAAAATGTTAATTACTAAAAATGTACTTCTTTAGGTATTTTGTAGGTGAGCAACAGATGTAGATATTTCAAAGTTACAGGTGATTTCTCTACTTTGGGGCGGGGGGGGGGGGGGCTTCTTCATTCTCTTATCCAAACAACACTTACCCTTTCTCTTTACCACTTGGTTTCCAGCCAGTCTCTCCTATACAGCAAACAAAATAATAGTTACAGCATGTAGGCTGAAGTCCGTCTAGTTAATTTTAAAGGACATGCCAATACTCGGTACTCAAAAGAGAATGAAACTTGAATTTTTTAATAAATATTTTTAAATGGGCGGGATGGGCAACCCACAGGCTGCATATACCCCTGCTCCCAGCTGATTTTGTTGCTCACAATACCCTGCTACCAAAATTCCGCAGTGCAGTGGCAAAAAACTGGAGTCTCCTTTAAAACAAAGCACACAGGGAGCATGCATCTTGTTTTAAAGCAAATCCGTACACCCGGAATTCTCCATCTTAATGATATAGGGCAGGATACAAATGTTTTAAATAAATAAATAATAAATAATTTTGTTTTAAAACAGGGTTCATGTCCCCTGGACTTCTTGTTCTAAAGGAAAATCTGTGTGTCTTGGCTGTCACCCCACTGAATTTCAGCAGCAAATTCTTCTCACGATGCAGCCCCATTGAATTTTGATGACCCTTCTGTTGCAGCCCCTGGGTTTTTTAGGCCTTTTCTCCTAAGTTCCCCAGAAGAAGCTGGGTGGGGGAGAGGCACTGGGCTAAAGTGGGGAATATGGGGTGCTGCACAAGCAGATGTCTCGTTGCATAATTTTGAATGTTGCTATGTGCATACGATCAGGTAGTCTGACAGCAATCCTATGTATCTTTACTGGGTTCCAATGAGCTCTGTGGGGACATACTTCTAAGAAAACATACTTTGGATCGCATTGAAAAAATCTGTGCTTTGGATAGTGGAATGTGAAACAGTCAGAAAGCACATATTATACTGTAAGCCATTTATTTATTTTTATTTATTTATTAATTACATTTCTATACCGCCCAATAGCCGGAGCACTCTGGGCGGTTCAGGTACATGAAAGGTGCCTGTAGCTACAAAATTATTTTGTGCATTTTTTAGTAAAGTGATATAAAAATTATGAATAAGTTAGAAGCACACATCACTTCAATAGAAGAAAATCCAATCTCTTAAAATTAAACTAAACCATTAAGGGGGTTTGATCCTATGCAGTTTTAGAGAGAGAAAAGTAGTCCTACAACTAGCATTCCCCAACCAGCATGGGAGATGTAGGGCTTTTTCTGTCTAAACATGCACCCTAAAAATACTTAAAAGTGGTAAGAGCATTTTTTAAAATCTAACCCAACAGTAATTGATAGAAGATGGTACATACTAATTCCAGGAATACTTTCTATGGGGATCTGTCGTACTCCATCTTTAAAGCAAGAAAGACCAGGATAAACCTTCCGAATCTGAGCTTGCTTCCTTTCAATCAACTTTTTAATAATCTGTAACAAAAGCAGCACAGAAATTATGATTTTAAAATGCAATCTATACCCACTTATGTGGGAGTAAGCCCCACTGAACTGAATGGAGTTTACTTCAGAGTAGACATGCATAGGACGGTGCTGTTTTGAGTAGACTGTGAGCCTTTAGCATAAAGGTATGAAACGTATGGTCAGAAACAGACACATAAAATCCATATTAGTATAATACCTTTATTAAGCCAATTTGAAGGTCACAAAATGTGAAAGCTTTTGAGATCCTCAGATCTCTTCTTCAGGCAAGATGTTATAAAAAGCCAGGGGGTGGAAGTAGTGGGGGGAAGGCCAACTTGATGCTGAAGTCATGATCTCTGCATGGTCAGTCTTTAGATGATTGTACTCAGGCACCTGATAGATCTATGTATGTAAAAAGCCTTCTTCACACATAATATGCAAATGTGCAGCTTTCTACTTACCCAAGACCTATTGAACGTGACATGTTAATTCATTGGATGAAAAGGAGAAGTGAAGGCTTCTATTTTAAACACTGCTTCCAATTCAGTGCCCATTTCCCTGATGCAGTTGCTATGTGTGATATTAATGTGTATGGGCTGCCACACAATGGGAAAGGAAGCTCTCCATTTGAAGCTCCCTCCTCCGTTAAAGATCACTTGATGTACTGCTGGATTAGGTTACTCAAGATGCAATGTTGTACACATTTACCTGGGAGTAAGTTTTGAGTAGGCATGTGTAGGATTGCATGAACCAAATCCATAAACTTTTCTCTTATTAGTGTCAAGAATGATTTACAATCAGATTGCAGATTAGACAAAGGGACCTTTATAAAACTATGTGGAACGTTCATTGGCTGGCTTGTAATATAATGAGCGAAAGCATCTATATTTGTGTGACAAATTAATACTTCAGAAGTTGTCATCACTGTTCCAGATCCATAACAGTAATTGCTGTTTCCCAAAGCTACACAGAAGAACTGATTCTATTCGATTTATGTAATAATAAACCTTATTTCTGAGAAATACTTGCAAATACCAGTGAATTAGCATTTTACTATAGACATATGATTAATATACAAGATCACTTTTTACCTCTTTCTGTTTCTTAATGATGACTGAAAATTCAGTGTATGGTATCCTTGGATTTAATTCACATCCCATTAAAGTTGCTCCTTCATAATCCTTGATATAGCCAACGTATTTTGCTTTTGGTACTTTAATATCTTTTGAAAAACCCTAAGGAAACAAGAGTCAATGCACTCCATTGGTTCCTTTGCTTTCTAGCAGCCTTCTAACAAAACCATTCTGATTTTCGTGGATGCATTAGTGACCTTTTCCTTCATGTGCTTTGCAGCCGAAATTCTACGACCAGACTGGCCCAGATTAATCTACAATTCAACCTACATATTTTTGAATTAAACACACACCTACAATCAGACTACACCACAATACCTCTTACAATACAGCTTACATCTACATCAATTTTTCAAAATCATCCTGCAGTTCATATTTATGCTTAAGATAGGTGCTACTCAGAAAACAAAAAAAACCACACGGCAGATGTTCAGATAAACAATTCACTATAATGAAGCATCAATAGCATGGTGGATACTACAGCTGCTGTTGGGTTAGATCTACAAGGCAAGGCAGGCAGGCAACCTGTACAATCAAAAGCCAAGAGACAGCTTCATCACTGACTCAGCTATCTTCTCTTCACCTTGTTCTTTTGAAATAGGATCTCCTTGAAAGCAGCAAATCCTTGAAAGTAGCATTGCTGCTTTAAAGAATTAGAGCATGTGACTACTCCTTACACAGAAGGAGAGCGATTTCACCTACCAAATTTCTTCAAAGGGGCAACAGTGCTATTTCAACAGGGAACATTGGGAATAGGTCATCTGTTCCACTACAGGTGGGAAATGGCCAATATAGTACCTATTTCAAAAACTTAAAATCCCCACAAATTTTGGTAAGTTTCCATTTGTTGGCATTATTACCTATAATCTTATAAACCATTACTTGGAAGTAAGTCCCATTCAACTCAATGGGATTTACCTCTAAACAATTGGATTGCACTGTAAATCTAAAAATATTTTTGGGAAACTTCTTTCAAAGAACTGCACCTAATTAACAGCACTTCTGTCTGTCTCCTAGGAAAATTTCTTAACAGTATTTCTAGACTGCCTTCTAACAAAAATGTTCACAAGGTGATTTGCAAAGAAGTAACAAACAAATTAAATTAAAACTATTTAATGCTAAATTTAAAACGATGTAAAGCAATGGCAAAATGGTTAGTAAGTGTTTTTAAACCGTGGTTAAGTAGCCACCATGGTTAGAAATGGTTCACACAACACACTAAGCCATAATGTTTAACTCAAAATGCTTAACCGCTGTGGCTTAGCATGTTGTCTCAACAGGGTCACTGTGTCATGCACTATGGTGGAATCTCATGTGGGGGGCGGAACCTATTAGAAAACACAGCACTGGAATAATATGTCACCACAAAGAATCAGCCAAAGCTTGGGTTTAGAAATAATACTCTTCAGAGTCAAGGGATAATGACTGTTTTTCCTTAAATCTTTGATGAGCAACCACTTAAATTTCCCCACATTTGACAACAATCATTAAAATTTCAGTTCCTTGCACAGACCACTGTGGATTACTTACTTGTTTCTTGAAGTAGCCAATTGCATATTCATCTGCATATGTAAGAAAGTTGAGAATATTATGCTTAATGTGATACTCTTTCAGATGATTCATTAGGTGAGTTCCATAACCCTGCATAAAAATGGTTAGGACAGTTTATCTTCAGAGGAATGCAGAGCACTAAAACCCAGAAGCACATATTTTAAAAACTGGAGGGAAAAAACATTTCAAGCAAAGAAATAAGCTGAGACCCCAAGAGCCCTATATGAGAATGGAAAAGATTTCTGCTGGCAGAGAGAGGGACTGCCAATTTTCCTTTTCAACTGCACATGCAAATGTTGATTCCTCTTTCAGAGCCCAGTCTTGCAGAAGGGGGGGCTGTAAAAGCTCTATTGGGGTGCCTAAGTCTGCTCACAGCCCTTTGGATCCCTAATTGAATAAGACGATTTCCTGAGTGTTCAAAGTGTAACATATACAATATTTCAGTAATTGTTTCACCATCTCAATAAAAGAAGCAGTATTATTATCCCAATATTAGAGGGGAGGCTGAGAACACTAACTTGCTTAAGGCCACTTAGCAATTTCATGGCTCAAGTGAGATTTCAGCTAGGGATTTCCCAGCTTTGCAGCTCATATTATGATTCCCACACACATCCCGTCTGTAATAGATGTCCTATTTAAAGCAGTTTTTAGACCAGGAATATATCGGCTAAGATTAGCAAAGATGAAATAAAAAATCTAATTGTGCACTGTTATTTTCCTGCCTAACACCTTTCCCCACATTTCTATCCTCTTGTAATCTCCACTGGGACTGAGCTGGAAATAAGGTAAAGATTGCCATAGATGCTCTATTAACTGAGACAGAACGCTCAGTTTCCCCTATGCGGTTTGTGGAATGCCACTCAGACACATGTGTATTCGTCAGTTTTGGCTCTTTTGAGAAACAGGCTATACTTATGAGAATGACATGATGAAAAAGAGAAAAATGTAACACACATTACTTTTAATAAGCAATTTTTAACACACATTTTTAACAATCTTTCTACAGCTGCAACAGCCAGAATTTATTTCCGCATCCAGGGACATATAATTTGAGCTGTGGAAGCAAGCTTGTCTCCATTGGATCGAGCTGAGGGGAAAGGCTGTGTTCTAATCCGATGAGATAGGCCCCTACAAAATCCAGTTATGCTTGCATTTAATAGAATGACTCCATGGCTGCGTTCAGACAATACAATAGTCAATGGTGGGGTAATAATCAATACAACAGTAGTTTATCTAGGGGGTACTCCCCACACTGATAATAATCAACTATGGTGTGGATTAGGATCAGCGTTGAATTGACTGTTAGTCCACGCTGAGTTGACTCACTCATCCCCTGCATTCTCTCCCCCCTCAGTCCTCCCGTTAGTATCCCATCAGCCACTGCTGCAGAAAATCTATCCTGCCAGCTGGACTGGAGCAGCAGCCACCGCTTTGACCGCTCTTGCCTTGCAACTCTGAGACTGATGAAATAACCAGTGGTGCCCTCCACACAACACAATCACCAATGGTGGTTCAAATAGCCAACTCTGTACAGCATTGCTTATTTGAGTTGGCTATTTCAGCCAAATAACCAAACGTTGGTTAAAAAGCTCCCTCCTCCAACATGATAACCCACGGTGGGTTAAATAACCAATCACTGACTATTTAAACTACCATTGGTTATCGTGTTGCGTGAACCCAGTACATGTCTTAAATTGCCCCAATGTTGCCTTTACCTTGACTTGTTCATTAGAAGTCACAGCACAGAAAACAATTTCTGTAAATCCTTGAGAAGGGAACATCCGGAAGCAAATACCACCAATCACACGGCCATCTTTTATTAATGCAAGAGTCTTGTGTTTCCTGTAGTTATACACATTTATGTCCATTTTATTTCACAATATGAGCAACGCATACATCACAGGTGCTTCTGTAGCCATAGCAGTAATAAATTAAACACATTCTATGCATAGATCTGTTTTGTTCTACACGGACAATAAATTTACAACTTTTTAACCAAATATTTCATCAGACATTGATAGAACTTTTTTAAATGAGAAGCCGCCCAGAAAATTGGGTCCGTTTTTTAACATAGGATGTTTTGACTGAATTTTCTAAGCCCCCTTTCAAATATGTATCTGAATGCCTCATCTTATAATAAATTGGTTTCAAGATTATATTGAATTATTCATTTCTTCAAGATGGAATATCTTTATTGAATAAATTTCCAACACTAAATTACCCTTTAACATTTGTAACATTTGTGTTCTTGCTGAGATAAATAAAAAAACGTTAATAATTAGTCATCACTGCACAAAAAATTATTTTGATCATGTATCAGTTGGGAAATCATTTTAAGCCATGTGAGGCAAGCTTCTGCTCTGTTTCTTTGCTCCCCTTTACCTGTTAAGAGATACCTTAGGGCATTTAAGGTGATGAGGGGATGTGACTCATTCATTCCTGTTTTAAAATATTTATATTTTTTAAAAGGAGAACAGTAGAAGGGCTGTGCTTTGACACCCAAGTATGGTGATGGTATTTCATTCAAAACTAAACAGGTATTGGTGATATTAAGTGGAGAGACACAGGCTTTCCAAGAACAGTATGGTAGACATTTTTATTTTATGTTGGAGAACCATAGGTGGTATCAAGTTGGTATACCTCTACTGACGGAAGGCATCTGTCAATGGAACGGGTGGGGGGGAGTGATTTTCCACAATTCCCTCTCCCTTCTGCATCTCCTTGCACCACATATTTTGAAGGGTCCCCAACTCTCTGGAGCAGGGAATCATTCAAAAATTGTCCCCTCCCCTTTCCTCTGATGGATCCCTTCCATCAGCAGAGAGACACCAATTGGATAGCATCCCATTATTTAAATTGTAGTAGTCCAAAATAGATTTTTTTGATGTTGGCATCAGCCAGCTGATGTATCAAGCTCATTTCCTACACATTTCATTCTATCTTAAATCAAAATAGAAAATTCTCAGTCAAGTTGAGAACTGTCTGGCCATCCTTCATTTTTCATCATCTGTTGTTGTTCCTTCATTGAATATTGAATCCATGCATCATGTATAGTTTTAAAACTTGCTTTCAGTTTCTACAAACTAGTTCAATCAATATCACCTTTCTTGTTCTATCTTTCCCATGGGAAAAAAGAAGATACTCACGGATCAAAGACTAGACGAGTAATATACTCTTTTGGCATTCTGGGTAGCTGATGTGAGAATACGTTCTGTAAGCCAACCAGCCATATCATAATTTTCTTATTTGGCTTTTGATTAAGGGAATTTCCAACAACATGAAACTCAATCACTCCCCTGCGTTCCTCCAGCCTGGCTGCTTCATCCCGGGCTGAGTGTGCAGATAGAAAATTTGCCTGCTTCATGAAAGAAAAGTGTGGAAATAGGTTCAGCATACATTTGAGAGTATTTATTACTTTGTTTCCACTTAGGTTCAGCACACAAACGTGGAAATCGATCCCAAACCCACCCTTCCAAGCGTGTTTAGGATAGCTCCTTAGCAACTGGCTAAGACTTTTAGAAGTATAAAGCAATTCAGACCAAATTCTTAATAGGTTTTATGAGAAGCCCAGAGAAGCCAGAGTTAACTTTTGCTGCAAGCAATATTTTTTGTAGATGCCCCTAAATGTGTATTTCTTTTAAAAATCCTCAGTATGAAAGAAGCCCATATTCACAAGGAAGAAAATATCAAGATAATTGTAACTTTCATTTAGGAAGCAAGAAAAGCACTCAATTAAAATTAGGTGCATCATAACTTGACTGAGTGTTACAGCTACCTGTCAACTGTATGTTTTGCATTTGATAGAGCAACATTTGGCTGCTTGGTATCAACCCTGGCATGTAACAGCACAAAATAGATGATCGAAGCATGGAGAAAGCAAACAGGGCAATCCACGTTGTACCTTGTTTGAGAACTCAAACAAGAACTGTAGCTGGCAGGCCAAAGGGGGCTACAGCACAGTGCTAAAGCACATGCTTTGCATGCAGAAGGTCCCAGGTTCAATCCACATCATCTCCAGATAGGCCTGGGGAAGGGCCCTGGTTTTGCGGAGCTGCGGCCAGTCAGTGTCGACAATACTGAGTTACAGGGACCAATGGCCTCAATCAATATAAGGCAGCTTCCATGTTCCTAAGTGCCCAACTCACACATTCCTCTCCTCCACTTCTAGTTTCACTCTTTGGCATCTCCAATTACAAAAAAGATCAATCAGGTGATAGGAAAGATGTCTGCCAACACCCTGAAAAGCTGCTATTAGTCAAACAGAAAATATTGGATTGAATAGGCCAATGGCTTCATACGTTCAATTTTGCAGGCAGTATCAAGTATCATATTGAGTTGTGACCTTCAGCTGAGAAAAATATTGCAAATCACTTGAACTAAAAACATAACCTAGGTATGACGCTAAACCTACTGGCAATCTGTAGCTAATAAAGTTAATTTGCCATATTCAAGACTGAGATGAATATTGTTGCCAAAGCAACATTTCTCACCTCTGGACCAAGCATTGCAGCTGGATCTGTAATGGTTGACATCACTTCATTGATTAGTTCAATAGGAATATCTCCTACAACTCTTGGCTTCTTAGCATCTTCCACGGAATAAGACTCAATAATTTTTCTCTTCTCTCCTGGGTAATGAAACCACAGCAAATGAAAAAAAAAGTATGACAATTAAAGGAGTGGTCACTACCAAAATATAAATTCTCTCAACAGGCAGTTATTCAAAGTTATCAGAATGGGGGGGGGGGGGGGCGGAATCAAATGATGTTACTCATAGTTCTGGAAAATTGCAGTTTGTTGAGCAATACAACACAATGAGCTTAAATAATGACTGTTTCTTATGAGTCATCTACAATGTTGTGATGCCATCTTACCATGGATCAGCCCACAATACATGATTTGTCTCTACTCCATCAGCAAGCACTCTTGAAGTCACCTTGCAGTATTGCAAAGGAAAACGAAGACAAGCTACTGGTAAACATGAATGGTTAAAGTCATGGACACAGAAGCTTTTCCTAGGTGTAGCCTAGATATTCAAACCAGTTTCTACACACCAGGAGAAAATGTCCCTAAAATGGGAGCTATTGTTTCAAGATCTACATAATGAAAAGATCTATGCCATCTTTAAAGAGCTTTGAAAGAAGCCCAAACCATGAAACGAAAGACCTCTGTAAGCTGGAAAGGTATCCATATGTTAAAATTGTGCTTTTTAATTCATGATATAGAGGCACTCCTCCCCTTGTTATATAACGTAAATTAAAAGGCAAAATTAGCACATAGCGTTGAACAACAAGAGTCTGTGATTAGAGTGGCAACAAAGAATCTTGCAGGACCTTCAAGACTAATAAATTCAGTCTTTCATGAACCAGACCCCACTTCATCAGAGGCACGGGAATGTCATCTTGAGTTGGCAGATAGACATGGGTGTAGGAAGAAAAAGAATGTCAGCAGTTAGGCCGGAGGGGAATGAAATGCAAGGAAGACAGACAGTGCTCCTGCCTATCTCTCCTCTCTCATCTCACACTATTGCCCCGCTCGTGCTCTTCGCTCCTCTGATGCCATGTTTCTTGCCTGCCCAAGGGCCTCTACTTCCCTTGCTCGGCTTCGTCCATTTTCTTCTGCTGCCCCTTACGCCTGGAATGCTCTTCCAGAACATTTGAGAACTACAAGTTCAACCGCAGCTTTTAAAGCTCAGCTAAAAACTTTTCTTTTTCCTAAAGCTTTTAAAACTTGATGTTGTGCGGACTTTATACTGTTAGTTTTACCCTACCCTGTGCCTGCTTACCCTACCCTGTGCCTGTTGGCATTCTCTTCCCCTCCTTATTGTTTTACTATGATTTTATTAGATTGTAAGCCTATGCGGCAGGGCCTTGCTATTTACTGTTTTACTCTGTACAGCACCATGTACATTGATGGTGCTATATAAATAAATAAATAATAATAATAATAATAATAATAATAATAATGATAATTATATTAAAATTTAGCTGACTATAAAATAACTGCAGTGACCAGTCAAAAAGTAGTGTTCATGAACATCCTGGCATTGATAATCACTTTCCATCAAAATGCTCCAAAACTAGCTTGCACCAACAAGGTGCAAGTCCCATGGTGTGTGGACAATTCATACACATCGTAGATTAACAAAGGTTGCTTATTGACCTTAGAATTACCTTAGCGTTTGGCTGCTTTGCTCCCCCGTGTCATCAGTGAAGCTAAGAGCAGAACTATGTGTAGTTCTGAAATTCTTTTTTCAGCTTTCTTTTTCAAAAATTGGTTTGGTCACATGGGCAGCTGCTGAGCTAGACGATCGGAGTGGGGAAAAGAGGGGGCCCTTAACACAGACCCCTTGCACTGTTTTTTTTACATTGAAATGCCTCTTCATGCTGCCCTGACCCACCAAGCTATATTGGATCATGCTGGGGAAAAGATATCGCTATAAGGCTGCATTGAGTAGATAAGATAGATGTCTCTTCTGGCTCATGAATCAACAAATCTGGCAGCTAAGCTTTCATTGTAGAACATTTTGCACATATGGCATTAAAAGCTGCAGGGAGACAGCTTGGCACTTTAGGCCCAGGATAAGCTAAAAATAACTGTATTTTGACTTGCCTCATTAATTGCTGGAGGGGGGAGGTGAGTGTTGTAGAATCAAATAACTTGAAGGGAAAAAAGCTTTGTCAGCTCAGAGCCATCGTTTTTAGAATAGCTAGAATTTCCGTAGTTACCACTTGAACACAACATGGGCTTCAAATATGAATTGGGCAGGACATCTAGTCCAAGCACTGTTGTTCTTTTAGGTGTTTTTTTCGCCCTCAGGTCAGAGAAAATGCAGACTTATGGCCTTGCCTGCACTAGGGTTTTACCATGGGTCAGTGCTAATGGGAGACATGTGAAACTAGATACTCATAGCCAGATCACTTTGAGAAGCACAGGTTACTGTTTCCCCTTGGGGACAATTTCAATTAGGAAAGCTCGGAGGATGGCAACAAGGGAGAGGGCCTTTTCAGTGGTGGCCCCCCAATTATGGAATGATCTCCTCAACGAGGCTCACCTGGTGCCAACATTGTTATCCTTTCAGCGCCAGGTTAAGATTTTTCTCTTCTCCCGGGCAGTTAAAACATATGCTGATTTTTTTTAACTACCGTATTTCTTCGATTCTAAGACACACTTTTCCCCCTCCCATATAAACATCTCTAAAAACAGGGTGAGTCTTAGAATCACAGGTGCATTTATTATTTCTTAGAATCAAAGCTTTTTTTCTGTTGGTGGTACTGAAATTAGTGTGCGTCTTACAATCGATGGCGTCTTAGAATCGAAGAAATACGGTAACTCCAGAATAGTTGTTTTAAATGATATTGCTGTTTTTATGCTTTTAAATTTTTGTATATTTGTTTTTAATGTCACTGTTTTTAACTTTTGTAAACCACCCAAAGAGCTTCAGCTATGGGGCAGTATATAAATGTAATAATAAATAAAATTGAAATGTTACAGCCCAATCGTAGCTCTGCTGTGTTCAATGGCTTATACCTCCTAGTCAGTATAATTAGGGTAGTATTCTTCAGTCAGAAGTTCTAGAGCTCAAGTTTGCCTGAACTGGGAAGGGTCTCCTCTCCTTTGTCCTACGTGCCTTTATCCCTGATTCCCAATTTATGGGGATGGTTCAGGTTAGTAACCGTTGAGGGGGAAATGCTTTAGTTACAGTCACTTCATTACTTGACATGTTCAAGACCTGAACCTGGGCCAAGAAACTGAGTTCCAAAGCTGAGTTCAAGTCACCCCCGGGTCAAATTAAGCCCTCTAAATAACACTGAGCAGAAATAATGAACAACTGCCAATGCACTGGATCCAGATTTAGTAATATTTTGGAGTAGGCTCACTGAAATCAAGGGGTCTTGACTAAATCAATGGGCCTCCTCTAAGAGTGACTAGCTCTGGATCCAACTCACTGGCTAGCATCTTTCCACAGCATAACATAGCCATATGGTGCACTATCCACAGCTCTACTCTTGCTCAGCCACCATGCACTTCAACGGGACTTGCTCAGCTTTGCAGCTTGAGCCCATGCTAATTAAAAGCAAGCAACAACAACTGAAAGGTAAACATTAACTGTTCTTTTCGTTACCTAAGTTTGGGTCCAGGCCAGAAGCAACCTTGCAAGCAGGACTCATGCTTCCTCCACTGGGTTGATCTAGAGATGAGGGACTCGCACTGTATGAAACAGACCTCACCACAGGAGGACGGCTAATGACTACAATCACGTAGAAAGAAAACAAGGTTGAAATGCTTTTGAAGAATTATGCTTTCAACAATCATCCAAATGTGGAATAAGAGGTGGTCTCAATCCTAACCAATGGCCTATCTAGCCCAATACCTCCTAACCCCCAACCAGCAGCCCTTCTCAAGTCAAGTCTCAGACAAAGTCATTCCCAGTTGTTCTAGCTGAGATTGTTAACCAGAAATACCAAGATTTAAAGCAGGAAAACCCTTCACACAAAACATGTGCTTTGCTGTGGCCCCTCCCAAGAAAAGGGATGGGGCTGTGGCTCAGTGGTAGGGTCCCTGCTCTGTATGCAGAAGGTACCAGGTTCAATTTCCCCGGCATCTCTGAGTAGGGCTGGAAAAACACTTGCCTGAAATTCTGGAGAGCTGCTTCCAGACAGTTACAACCAAACTGGAGTAGATGGACTCATGGTCTGGCTTCCTGTATTCCTTAAAAGACTGCCTTAAGCAGAGTCAGACCATGGGTCCAGCTGGCTCAGAAGGCAGCATCAGAAAAACCAACCCATGCCAAACCCATCAGCACTCCTGATTAAATGTGGGCTCATAGGACCCTGTGAACATGCCCTTGATGCTGGATTCTCCAACCAGCTCTAGTAAATGTATTTAGTGCAGCCTTCTCCAACCCAGCACCTTCCAAATGTGGTGGACTACAACTCCCATCACCCCCAACCAGCATGACCAGACTGGCTGGGGGATGCTAGGAGTGATATTCCAGCACATCTGGAGGGTGCAGGGTTGGGGAACACTGATTTAGTGGATAACACTGTACTTCATCCATCCCACCCAGTTTAGAAATGGCCATGTTCTAATCTAAACCAGGGGAGGGCAACTTGTCACCGTCCAGATGTTTTGGCCTACAACTCCTGGCATCCCTTATCATTGGCTACACTGGCTAGGGCTGATAGGAGTTGTAGGCCAAAACACCTAGAGGACCACAAGTTGCCCATCTCAGATGAAACCTTTGGACTCCACTATTTGTTTAAGGCACTCCAATTCAAAAGCAGTGTCTCAGCTTTATCTAACCTGAGTACAATCCAAATATTAGATTAAGAATCACTTGTAGACAAGTGAAACATAGAGGTCTAAAATATCAGCTGTGAAGAATTACTGAGGTTATGTATGTATAGTGCTTTGAGCTCTTAGAGGGAAAACCTCTATATAAATGTTAAGAGTCATTAACTGTTATTATTACCAGATGCTTGCTAATTTATTTAAACTTAGTTGCGATACTTGTTTCCAGCAGTCTGTCAAGCTTACAGCTGCGCTTTTTAAGTTCACTGGAATCTGTTCCTCCACTTCTAAACAAAAGTTGTATATATAAATCTAGTTACACATTCTCCTGTCTGAGTGTTACTGAACAAGAACCAATACATTAGCTACAATATTTTGTGCAGACACAATAACAGCAATTAGCAAAGAATCACAAGTGGAGAGGCCTGGATAAATAATGTTCAGTTGTAATTTAGGAGAACATTATTTATGTGTGGTGCAAAACTGGCCTTTTATTTATCCTGTTAGGATCACAATATGTGGAAGCTTGAGCACCCTGGATACTTTGGGGAGTGAGAGTCTAACGCTTCCCCTGCCATGGTCCTGCTAAAAAAATCGTAGCTGTAAAGCTGCCATTTGCAGCTCAAGGGAAGCCTCCATTGGTGGCAATGGAGGCTTCCTTTGAGATGCAAATAGCATTTTTGTGAGTCCAGAGCAGGAAGAGAGTTATCCCAAATGTGCACGTTAATTGCATCATGTCTAGTTTGGCCCTCGTTCTGCCATACATTACACTACAATTACCTGTCTGGATGCCTAGCTGAGCACTTCGAGAAGAAGATGCTATGAAATCTGGATCCCAGATAGGAGAACTTTGACTATACACCTCTTCCTCCAGCATGGACAGGAATCTTAACACAGAAATTAAAGCAATGTTAATATATGGAGCCTCAAATCCCAAGAGAAATATGTCTTGTTCCATTATAGTGATAATTTTGGACAAATATCAAAACAGGAGCAAATTCAATAGCAAAATGGCCAGGTTACAAATTTTTAGTATTAAAACATTTTAAAAAAAATTGAGAGAAATGAATTCTGAACTGATATGACATCATTCACTGACATATTCTATTGCAAGCAAAGGGAAGGAATTAATTTACGCCAGCACCAATGTTGGTGTAACTATTCTCCATGTTGGGGCATGTCTGGGGACTAGGAGGCATGCCTAGGGACTGCCCAGCAATCTGGCCCCCCTTTTCCCCTCTCCAAAGTTGGAGAAGTAAGGGCTGAAGAATTTTCAGCAGGGGCTGGAAGGAGGGTTCTGAAGTTGTACCTTCCTCTCTTGAGTTGGACCTCTCTGTCTTCCCTCAAAGAGAAGACACCTAATCTATCCTTTTTCTATGCTTCTAGACAAATACTGTGCTATGATGGAAATAATAGGGTGACCATATGAAAAGGAGGACAGGGCTCCTGTATTTTTAACAGTTGTATTGAAAAGGGAATTTCAGCAGGTGTCATTTGTATATATGGAGAACCTAGTGAAATTTCCTCTTCATCACAACTGTTAAAGCTGCAGGAGCTATACTAGAGTGACCAGATTTAAAAGAGGGCAGTGTACCTGCAGCTTTAACTGTTGTGATGAAGAGGAAATTTCACCAGGTTCCCCATATATACAAATGACACCTGCTGAAATTTCCTTTTCAATACAACTGTTAAAGATACAGGAGCCCTGTCCTCCTTTTCATATGGTCACCCTAGAAATAACCCCAAGCTAATGGGCATTCTTGGGTAGGAATGATAGACCAAAGTTCTCAGTCTGAAACTATATACACAGAGAGGCTAAAGACACCTGATATCAACTCTGTAAATATGATTGCCTTTCTCTAAACATACTTTAATTATCTATACACATAAATATAATCTATATCTATATGGGATGACAGCCCAGCCCATCCTGATACTTCTTGCCAATATCATTTTGGCTGTGTTCATTCTACAGGTGAATCACTCCTTTAATTAATACTAAATTAACACTAAACTGGCAGAACTGCTGTACTGTATACTTCCCTAGTTTTAGGTATTATTTATCTGAGGTATAGTGAATACGGGGAAATCCAGTACCGGCTTTGCCTTCCAGTGTACACAGAAGTTGGAAGCAATCCTATACATGCCTACTCAGTTGTAAGTCCCATTGATTTCAATGGGACTTACTCCAAGTAAGTATGCTTTAGGCTGCAATTTTATACAAATGTACATAGAAGTAAGGCCCATTGAGTTTACTTTAATTTACTTCCAAGTAGACATGCTTAGGATTGTTCTTAGCTAAGTAGAGGCTTATCCCAAGACCGCAATCCCTTAGGTACACTTACAGGAGTAAAATCCATCAATACTTCCAAGTAAGTGAACACCAGGTCATGCTAACAATATTATTTTTACAAGTATTTTATTTCACAATTTATGGACATCCAGAAATTTAGGTAATCCATGCTGGAAGCATGTCTGGAAGGTGGGATAGAAATAGTTAAAATAGATGAATAGCCAAGACCTTCTTTTAGCATGACAATGGTCATAAGCTCCCACTTGTCTGAATATTAATTTTTGTAAGCAGTTCTAGGAGCTTTTTTCAGCTGAAGAGCAAGGTAAAAAATGGTGTCAATGAATACATTTGTGACAAAAAAAAGCAATAAGCCCAAACAATGTTTATGGTAATGGTTACTGGACAGCCTTTGCTACTTACCTGAGTAATATAACATTTATTGTGTCTTTCTAATAATCTAAACAAACATTGCACATTTATGCTGATGGTACAGAGTATGCCAGGCAATGGATCACATTTTGGGAATGATATTATGGAGCTACCAACATATTTGTCCCGGCTTTACAAATATCTTTTAACTCATCAAGATGACACCAGTGCAATATAAGGAAACCCTCACACCGTTTTAAAGCCAGGACTACTTAATCCTTTCCTGGAGTTCTGTTAACGCTGCTTTGAAAAATAAGAACTCACTCAGAATTCTAAACTGCAGTTTCACCAGCAGAAGCCAGCGGTTTTGGTTAGTAGGAGGCAGCCACAGTGTGAAAACATTAGTCACAGCAAGAATAAATACTAAAAATAGTTTAGCATTTCATTCATAATTCCCATATAATTGCGGCCGGGGGGGGGGGGGACCTTTTTCTTCTTGTAGAAAGCTGTTAGAGAAGAGATTATGCTTCCTGCTTAAAGGTCCCAGTGGTGGGCGAGGCCAGGGGCAAAAACGGCAGGGCCAAAATATCAAAAACATTATAGCTTAAAGCTCTTATTGCCAGTAAGTAAACCTTAGGAGAGGCCTTTCATTTTAGAATTTCGGGGGGATGTGCAAAAGCTGGAAAACCACCAAACAATAGGCCATTAGGGGAACAGGGGTATGGGCATCTGGAGCACCCGAGAGGACCAGACTGGAACCCCAAGAGGGTCAGAGGGCACGAGAATCCCCAGTAGGAGAGATCAAAGTGCATGCTTAACTCTCACAATGGCCCCATTCACAAGACACCTTAAACCACAGCTTTAACCATGGTGAATAAAGCAAAAAGTCTTCTGTACAGGCCCAATGAAATAAATGGGCCTTTAGCGGGACTATTTCCATAGTTTGCTCTCATACCCTTAGTTTTACAAACAGCAAACCTCGCTACACAGCCATCAACATCTACTTTATCTTTATCCTATTCCACCCCACACCCCAAAGATCTCTGCGTGAGTGTCTGAGCCTTGCAACATCTTATATATTTAGCTAGTCTCATCAAAGCTACTATTTTGCCAATGTCTTCAATGATGAAATAGTCACGATTAAACAGCAACATCTTGCCGGCGAGCAATTTTGTTCTTTGCTAAACCAGGCAGCTTTGCGACCCTGTGTGCGTGAGGGGAGTAATTACATACCTTTTGCTATTGTTCCACTAATGTGTTTGAAATGCAAGCAGTCCTGAATGACTTACTCCTATTACAGTACAATTATGTAAACTGACATCTTCATGGCTCTACCACCACGCTACACAACAAGACACACAACTATAAACTGTCAATTTTCCTTTTCAACTGCACATGCAAATGTTGATTCCTCCTTCAGAGCCCAGCCTTGGGAGAGAGGGGGGGCTGAAAAAGCTCCATTGGGTGCCTAAGTCTGCACATAGCCCTTGGGATCCCAAATTGAATAAGACTACACTATCTTCAGTTGAATAAGCTCTAAAAAGGCAAACCAATGCTACAGAAAATCCACCTTCAAAGTATCGTGCAAACTGATAAATTAATCTAGTATGAAGTACTTATATTACTACAGCTGTCTTTTGAATAACAAAATACATAAAATATATATGACAAAGTACAACCTGTCATTTCATTAAGTGATGTTAAAGGCCAAGTGAATTCCCTAATTACATTGTTTGAAATTATACCTACAGTAATAATTCCAGAATGTAACATTTGACTTGCTGATACTGATGCTGTAAAACATGCTCATACAAATATTGTTAACTACATGTACATATGTATTTATTCCATTCTAAAGCATTTGTTTGTCAGTATTAAGTTGAACTAAGCTGAGTTAGCTGACACAAGCCTTTTGGATATATTTATTATTTCAAGGTATCCCAACACCAATATAGGACAGTATTGCTTAAATAGCTGATGACGAACAAGTCTTTTGGACTAGCATCCTATAATATTCTAGCTGTGAAGACTTTAGAACTTTGGGGCTCATTTTGAGTCTTTGAACAGGAAGAATCTGAAGTCAGTAGTGGCATTGGGGAGTTAAGCTTGAGTTGTGAAGTTCCTTAACTTTAACTGCAAATCAACTACAGAATCCTCTAGCTTGGATCCCAAGTCTTTGCTCCATGAATGGAAGGAGCTTCTGTTGATGGAAGGAACATTTCTCTGAGAGGAACCTCTTTCTGTGACTGGAATTCTTCTTCATGAGTGGAAGCTCCTTCCATTTACAGAATGAAAACTTAGCATCCAAGACAATGTTTAGCAATGAAATATTTATTTTGGAATATTTTTGATCACTCATCCACTCAGTGAGGTGATGTACAATAAAAAGATTAAAATACATAAATACAAAAATCTAAAACACATTTTTAAACTGGGGATAGATTATAAGCATTTCAAGGGATTCATTTAATATCACTTACTAAAAGATGGACTACCTTTCATTGGGGTGGATCCAGACTTAGTCATAATAAGAGTGAGACCTACTGAACTCAATAAGATTTAAGTTAGCCATGACTAAGTAGTTAGAATTTAGCCTACTTTAGTGTTGTATTTCAATTTATTTTATCCCCCATTTCTGCCTAGGCAAACAAAGCTGCAAACTACGTATCTGAATATATTTTAATTATTCAAGCTACAGCTTTTAACACAAATACTTCATAGCGTATTAATTTATATATAAAATAACCTGAGGGTAAGTTACAACATAGCATGGCAAAAGGCTTCCACTTGAGACACAATCAAATGTAATTATAGCACATAAACAAATGAATAACACAGTTCACAAATCTGCAGTGCAGTTCTTGTGGTTAGCAGTTATGCTCTGGCAAATCCCAAACATACCCACAGCATGATCTTTACCACGTCTACTCAAAGGTAAGTCTCACTACGTTCAATGGAACCTACTCCCAGGTAAGCATTTATAGGATTGCAGCCCTAGAGTTCAGATACCAGACATCCCACAGTCTTTTCAAGAGCTTCTGATGGTTTTATTTGTGAAGAACTTTGCATCGGACAGATATATATTTATTTATTTTATATTTATTACACTTATATACCACCCCCATAACCAGAGCTCTCTGGGCGGTTTACAGAAGCCAGAACACCCTGTTTGAAACTTAAGGTTGTCCAGATGGCTCCAGCGGCTAAGCAACAGTGCCCAGCAGCTGTTGCGCATCTCATGGGCCATGCAGTGTTTCAGATGACAAATGCTACGGTGCTGCTGTGCAGACATTTTGGGATGGCACCCTCCATAACTAGCAAGAGTGAAGTGTTATACAGCTGTGAGTTGGATTCAGAACAGCTTCCTCTGGTAAAGGAAGCTCCCCTGGGTCCAATCCTATATGCCAGGTGTAATAAACCTCAGGCCCAGGTTCTCAATCCAACCCTCCGCGGTTCCCCAGAAGACCCTGCCCCCCTTTTCCCTCAACCACTGATTGTTGCGTGCCTTCCTGGCTTTTGTTCCCCCCGCCCATTCTAAAAGTTGCTCTTAAGGCTTGGCTACTGGCAAGAAGAGCTTGAAGCTACAATATGCTGGTATTTTGGCCCTGCCCCCATTTGCCTTTGGCTCCACCCACCACTGGAACGTGGCCCCTGAGAGCTGCTCTGAAATCAAATCTGGCCCTCAGGCTGAAAGAGCTTCAACGTCTCTGCTAAATGCTGTATTCATATGTACCCCATATGTACCTGCCCGGACCCTAAGGTCATCTTCAGGGGTCCTTCTCCGTGAGCCCCTGCCAAAGGAAGTGAGGCAGGTGGCTACCAGGAGGAGGGCCTTCTCTGCTGTGGCACCCCAGCTGTGGAATGAGCTCCCTAAGGAGGTTCGCTTGGCACCTACATTATATGCTTTTAGACGCCAAGTGAAGACCTTTTTATTCTCCCAACATTTTAACAATCTATAAATACATTTTAACATGGTGTTTTAAATTTGTAATTTTGCATTGCTGCTGTTTTTATCTGGTTGAGCTTTTTTATTGTATTTTATATTATGGTTTTATACTGTTGTTTTATATTATGAATGTTTTTAATTTTTGTGAACTGCCCAGAGAGCTCCGGCTATTGGGCGGTACAGAAATGTAATAAATAAATAAATAAATATCTGATATTTTTCCCCTTTAGGCGATATTTCTCTTTAGCAATAAGAAGAGTTTGCAGAGCTCTCTTTTTTGGCAATAGGTATAAATAGCAACGCTCAGAATCAATGCGAGAGATGTAAGGCTTCCAGTGGATCAGAAAGTCCACAAAGAAAAAGAGAAAGATTACTTGGGGAAATGTGTGAGGATTAGCGTTCGTTTCTCCAGTGGGAGTTTGTCTTTTTCCTGTCTCGCATGTTCTAAGAGCTGCCGTCTCATGACAGTAAAGACTGAGCGAAGCAGCGTTCTCCCAAAGACCTGTGTGGTTTCATATCGAGGTAGACTATCACAAAACTGGGGGACGTTGCAGTAACACAGCCACCTGTGAATTAAGACATAAACATGGTCAATTGACCCAAATTAGCATGGAAAGTATCTCATTCGAAAATCCGCTCACCGCTCACTTAACGGCTCTTCACTTTATGCAACAATTCATGACAACTCACTGGCACATTGTTTTAACTGCTTTTACTGCTTTTAAACTATATATTGTTTTAACTTGGATCATGGTTTAATCTGTTTTTAACTGCATATTTATTGTTTTATACTGTATGTTTTTATCTGTACGCCGCTCTGAGATCTTAATGATATAGAGCGGGATATAAATGTTTTAAATAAATAAATAATAAATAAATCTTCTAAAACAGGACTCCATTTAATGAACCTCACATGTTTTTGCTCTGTGTGCGGAAATCAACCCAGTTTGAGAGCACATATAAATGCTGTAGATACACGTACCCTGGAAGATCACTCAGCACTTTATTTTAAATCCAGATTATAATACAAGAATTGCCATATTGAGTCTAGAGCCTCAGCCATCTACTGACAGTGACCAACCAAATGCCACAATTATGTATACAAGCAAGGAATGATGCCAATATCTTCACCTTCGTGCCATTCGCTAGCTTCTGGTAGTCATATTGGATCTGAACATACCTGCTGTACTTTTAGCTACTATAGCTTCTAGCTACTAACAGACTTATCCTCCACATATTATTCTGTTCCATTTTAAAGCCAGTATATAAATATAATCTTAAGAGTAATTGTTCCAATGTGGCATCCACTATCTGTAGGGCCCAATCCTACAACTTACAAGTAAAAACCTGAAACAAGATTACCGTGTGTAGTTAACTTTATAGCCAGCAATGTCATCATTAGGTGACCTCTGTCTTCGCTGGGAAGGTGTCTCCAAGTGCCAGTAGTTGATGCGATTTAGAAACATTTTAGCCAACTCCACTATTGTCTGTCTCTCTTTTGATGGAAGGTGACTAAATTTGTATTGCACAAAATTATTAACTCCCTTAAAGAAACAGAAAGGAAGGACAGGTAATTAGGGTAACTAGAAACTCAATTGTGCCCTATTTGTGAAGAATTAGGTTTCTAATAATGTTCTCTATTAAAAAATATTCTTTCTCTTTAGTGACTAGCTGAGATTACTATGGCATGACTGCTGCTAGGAATACGAACTGTGTGGATGCCTCTTTGTTTCCTCAAAAGACAAACCAAAACCACCTCTTATAGAGGAGGGAAGGACTTCTTTCCTCCCCAGAGATCCCCCCAGATATGTAGTTTGACTAATGACCATGTCATTGACTTAACAGATTTATCTGACTAAGGCTGAGTTCGCACAACACACTAGCCCATGGTGGGTAACTTCTGGTAGCAACCCATTACAGGTTAACGTGTCATGGGACGGGGTTCACCCCACCCACAAGGGGTTAGTTACCCACCTTTGAAACCCACACTGTGTAGCAGGGGAAAGGGCCCTGTGGTGGCATACTGTGTCGTGTGGGGAGCTCCCATGGACTAACATGGGCAGCCAGAGAGGCAGCCTCTTAGAGTGGCCGGAAACACGGACAACGCTCTGCCCTGTTCAGCAGTTCTCTAGCCTAGGGGACAGGCACTGAGGTAGCTGGTGGGATGTGCAGCTGCTGCAATGGGACAACATTGGAGTGGGCATGGCTAACATGGAGGTAAGTAAACCATGCTGCCCAGTATGGTTCAGCAGCCGTGTGGTGAGAGGGCGGCCAATGGTTCCCCTCCCCCTCCCCAGAGCATGTTTCTGCGGCCACCATTAACCCCCATCTCATCTGAACGCACCCTAACAGTCTTGTTAGACCAATGACAACTAATTGTGTTTTTGTTTTGGGGAATGGACCAGAGACCAATGACCAGGTAGGATGCTCCTGTGTAATAGACAGTCATCCTCAGCCATATCTTTCAGTTGCCCTTAAGGCATCTCTAAAGGCTGTGGTCTCTAATCAAATTCTCATCCCATTTTACAAAACGTCTCTCATAGTATTTTGTCTGAAGATAATATCAGTGGCTGGGAAGCCATGTGAGCTGCTCTGCTTGTGCGCAGGGTTTTAACTCTTCCAAGCAATCCCCACACACAAACACCTGAAAAGTTCTCTCCAAAGACCGAGGGCACCATCCAGAGCAGCACAATTTCAGGTATAATGAGAAGCCCCTGGGAAGATTTTTTGCTTGTCTCTTTCCCGCCCCCAAACCCATTGGGGAGCGTGTGGTTGGATCCCAGTGACTATAATCCAAGAACGCAAATGTCCCTGGGGCTTCCACTGCTGGTCATAGAGGACACAGCTTAGTGAGAGCTCCCTGTCCATAATCAAAATAGTCAAAATAATATATTAGAGTTAAATCCGTAAATTTTACAATATAAATTTCTTGTTTTACACTGAAAGACATGAAGAATCTAACCAAATGCAAATGAGTACTTAATCTGTAACAACACTAATTATTCCTCTAATTCTTTAGCCATCATTCTAGACCCAAGTCAAGATGACTATTTATATGCTTAAAGTTCAGCATGTGCAAATATATATATTCAAATAGCTAATAACAATAGTTACCTTCCTGAATCAGGACCTTGGTTTCTAAAGATATCAGCTACCTACCTAGGGTCTTGTAGTGATACATATTGCTATCATCTACCGGATTCCTTTTAAACTTCCTCTTTTGTATTGCTAATGGTGGATTTTCCAATTTACAAGATGCTTTTTCCATCCAATTTCCAGGGGCACTGAACTAAAGAACAAAGGCCTCTCTGCAGACATGTACAAAAGAATACATTAAAAAGAGTACTACTTCGACTAAAGATAATTATTAAATATTCAGATGAAAGTGCAGGTTGAATTCTGAAATACATGCAATTGATTCACAATGCCTACTGGCATGAAAAGGAGAAAACTATCCTAATGTAAACCTCAAATATGCAGCTTTCCTTCCTATCAACATAAGGAAATTATATTTGTATATAGCCAGAGGCCCTGATATTGTTTTAAATAAAATGCCAGATAAAAGTAGAATCACACTGAAAAGAGATTCCCATGTATATATACTTTACCTGTTCAATACTTGGCTTCTCAAATGGGGGACTTTCCAAAGATCCTTCTACAACAGGTTTCCCCATCTGTAATATACACTTCCTCAAAAGCTGTTGAAAAGAGGGTTAAAAAACCCCATTAATCACTTTAAATAAAAATGTCAACCAATTAGTAAATTATTTTTGACATTTTTATATCATCCTGTCTTCAACGCAGAGCACTCCAGGTGGATTATATGGTCATTCCACTCCCACCCACTCCAGTTTTATCCTCACAATAATGGCCGTGTTGGCTGGGAATGATGGGAATTGCAGTTCAACAGATTTGGAGAGCACCAGGTTGGGGAAGGCTGGGCCAGATGACTGGTTTAGTAGAGAAAACAAAGGCCAATAAATAAGAGCCATCTCTACATCAGCATTTTGGAAATGGAAGAACCATCTGAGGATCTCACATCATTTGAATCATGTGTTTCCATTTCACAACAAGATTACAAGTCATTTAGGCTTCTCTTTTTTCCACTTTAGCATAACACAAGAACCTCTATGGATGAGAAGGCTCTGCAGATAGAACCAGAGAAAGTTGCTAGCAAAATGGGATTGATTAGGGGTTATTGTTTGCCACTACTATGCATGTTTTATGCAGGGCAGCAGCACTGAATTTATTCCGGGGAAACAAACATGGCCAACTTGCCTTGAACAAGTAGAAGTAGACTTGCTTAGTATCTGCATCTTCTTCTTTGTGAACACAGGTGAAAAGATACTCAACATCCAGCACAATCCCCAACAGCCTGTTCATTTCTTCTTCAGAAACATTCTCCAAATGGGAAACATGAGCAGCTAAAACAAACAAGTAGATCTAAAGCTTACCTCCCCCCAAAAAAGGGGGGAAAAGGACCCAGCAAATAAAAGTGTCTTACAGAATGCCCTGTCTCAGAAATGACCAATCAACACAGATGAGCTGGATCTGGCCCATTCACCTTTTTTAAAATTATTTTCTTACAGATGAAATCTTAGACAATTTTTTTAAACCACACTTCAATTAAAATTTGGTAGGATTGATAAAGATCTGAAAATCACTTAATGCAGCAAGACCTTTTCATAGTAGACAGTATTCACCAACACAATACACTCCAAATAATTATTTTGGATTTCCCCTTGTTGTGTTATCCTAAAGCCTTTGTTTAGAACAGCAAAAGCTGTATTATCAACCATTATGTAAAATAAACAAAAGAGCAGTAGGATCTCAATTAGTGCCCTTTTATTGTTCTATTTTGCATTTTATGTGACACAAAGGTTGTATCTATATCTTTACTGTGTGAATGTTCCTAATGAATTTATAGGTAAGAGATTTGCTGGCAGGAGACTAATATGGCTAACAGTTAGGTAGGAGTTTCTAAACATGCCCTAATGGTATTGTCAATGTGAGATTTCTCACTGATTCTCTTCTCTGAGACATTTAAATTTCAGGTATCTGCCGAAGAGTATTCATAATCTCATGAGTAACTATTTGTTGGAATGGATCATTCTACTTAATGTCAGCAGGACACCTTCAGAATGTACAACGTAGGTATATTAATAACCCATCCAACGTTCTTTGGGCAAAATTCTTTGCTAGCCTACAAGTATGTCCGTAAGAACATGAAAAAAAGTAAAAGCTTCAATGTCTTAAAAGCATAATAAATGGCAGTTATAACTATCTAACAGCAGGAGGCTAATTGGGAAATTAGTTACACTATCATTCTAATGACAGCCTGGATTGAACTGTGAAGACACTTCTGTTGCTTCTGTCCTCAGCTACTATCCTCAATATTTTAACTTTTCTTTGTACAGCGGAAAAGAAGGAATGATAAATTTCTATGCCAGTTCTGACTCAAGGTTATTTCATCCATGTAGATCTAACGAAATATATACAAACCCATTGTTTCAGTGCCCCTACAGTATTATAAATAAGCCATTGGCTATGTTCACACATCACAATGAGCCATGAATCCTGGCTTATTAAACCATCATGTACAATAGCCGAATGCTGATGCAAGCAGCCTATTTGCTGTCTCTTCACTACAAGCAGATAAAACAAGGCAGGATGCCACAGTTGTGCAAAGCTTCCCTTTACATCTGAAAATCTTAGCTAATTGCTCCCAAACAAGTCAAGTTCAGAAGCCAACTTTAAACCAGAGCTTGAAGTTGGTTGATGAACGTATGTTGGCTCTAACAATGCTGTCTTGTTTGGAAGCAATTAACCATAGTCCCATGAACAGATGTAACAGGAAGCTATGTTTAATTACAGCTTCCTAAGTTGTACCAAGGCTGCATGTACGAACACACTGCTCATGGATCACAGGCCATAGCTAGACAGAGCGATATCCCGGGGTGATCCCCGGGATAGTCCCTGTGCATCCAAATGATGCACAGGGGATCCCAGGAGCAAGGAGGGATGATCCCTCCCTTGCCCCGGGATCTCGCCCTAGCCTTTGAGCCTGCTTTTTCTGTGGCCTCGGGCTGATCCCGAGACTGCAGAACGTGTGTGCGGGTGTCGCTGTTTGTCCCGGCTCCTCGCGGTTACTCGCAAAGAGCTGGGAGGGCGCAGAGCTCCTCAGGAGCTCTGTGGCCATCAGGGGTGGGGTGGAGGGAGCGAGGGAAATTATTTTAAATTAAAAAAACCTTACCTTTTGCACACAAGCGTTCATGCGCTCTTCATCTTTAACAAAACAAAAAACAAAATGGCGGGCACGACATCCTCTCCCTCCGAGGTTGTCACACGCCACATGTAAACAGAGGGGGAGATCTCGCGATAAAAATATCGCGAGATCTTCACCCCTCTGTCGCGCTAGACCAGGTAGGTCTACCTGAGGCCACAGTTTATTAAGACAGGAATAATGGCTTACCATAATGTGTGAATACAGCTTTAGCTTCCCAACATGTGTACATACATGCAGGGGTGGGGGAGGTAAGATTGTTACACATTACAATTGACAAGTAGGTTTCATAATGGTTCCTATATGGGAATTATATATAGATGAGGCTTCTGAGTACGAATTCTGTAACATGCAGAGTAATCCTGAACACAGAAACTGAGAGCTTCAATATAGTGAAGGCTTTTAAAAACAAAAACTGGGATTACACTTCTACCCACATCACTTCCCTTCCCAATGCATAGCATCTGGGAAATACGCACCATTAATTGTAACATTCTATTTCAGCATGTTTACATTATATTTATGTAATTATTTTGCTAGTTTTTTTTGTAGTCAGTAATTTATTTAAATTTGTCAATAGACAGTAACAATAAGAATTATGATTCTAATTTAATTATAAATTAGATATAAATTTTCTCTGAGAATAAAATGATATATTCTCAGAGAATAAAACACTTTTGAAAAACAAATATATCACCCTTTTGGGTAGGTCTCTCTGGAAGAAAAGAGACCTCCAATAATTGAACTGTACCCTGTAACAGTGTAACAATTTTGTGCCTCTGTTTTCTTACCATTTTCAGCCGTAGTATACTTTCATGAATATCACTCAAGTTGTGTTTTGCATGTACATATTTTGAAAATTGTAATGACATGGGTTTGTTTGTTTGTTTAATTTATTGTCACCTTCCCTAAGCTTCTGTAGCATCAAATAAATATACAGTCATTCCAGAAGAAAAGGCTGGAAAACCTACCTAGTGCATGATTACAGCTACGACATGGTTCCGTAAGACTCACAACTGCTTGCTGCAGATCTGCCCTGGGTGGTGTAGGAGGTGGGTTAGGGTTTTTCCAGCCATTACATTTACAAGATTCATCAGCCTGCAATTTTTTAAAAAAATGGGTGAGAGGAAGAAAGAAACAGGAATCCTATGTGTTTGAATAATGTAAATGCTTTGCACTTTATTTATTTATTACATTTATATACCGCCCCATAGCCGACGCTCTCTGGGGGGTTTACAAAAGTAAAGGGCCCATTTACTAGACATCTTAACAAAGAAGAGTTTTTATAGTACTACAACACTGTCTGCGCGGAGGCATAGGATCGCTCCCTTAGTTTTTCAGTTTCTGATTTTCTGAAATCACCATCATCATCATCATCTGTATCCTGACTTTTGCCCAATACTAGGCCTCAGGGCGGCCTTACAAAATTTAAAACATATACATTTTAAAACCTATGACAAGAAATATACAAAAGTTAAAAATATATTAAATATATTACAATATTAAAACATTAAACATTTAAAATACACGACAATTTTACAAGTCCTTAACACAGATAGAGGCCTTTAAAATACAGATCTCTTACTGTATTTTAAATGTATTATTAGGTATTTCTATATTTTGCACTGCTGCTAGGGTTTTTTCCTATATATATATATATATATATATATATATATACTGTAGTTTTAAACGTTTAAACATTTATTTTATGTTTAATCATGTTGTATTTTATGGTTTTAATTACTGTGAACCACCCAGAAATCTTCAGCTACTGAGTGGTAAAGAAATGTAATAAATAAATAAATAAATAAATAGTTTGTTTCTTTCAAATGTTATCTTTTTCCTAAATTAATGCTTATTCTGAGCTGCTTTGGCACAGTATGCTGTAGCGAACTGCATTATAAATATACTAAATATCAAGCACCACAACACATGTGGTCTTGTATGCCTAACCATTAATCTATAGTATTCATGATACAAGTCACTGGCCTGTTCAGCAGACACTTTAAACCCTGCTGGGTAAGGTTTTTGGTTAAGCAGCAGGGTTTAAGGTGTCTTGTGTGATGAGTTTTGCTAAACCCTGCTCACTCACTAACCACAGTCGGACCGTCTTGCAGCAGGATTAGCAGCTCTAACCATGGCTTAAAGTGTTGTGTGCGACAGCACGGTTGTGGTTAGTAATAACCACAGAGAGCCTGAAGTGTTGCTAACCAAAGAGCCTGAAATGTTGTCTGAACAGTGTTTTCTCACCGTTGAATAGACCGGTGAGCTTCCAACCCAAATTTATAGTGCTGGTTTTGACCTTGATAACCTTAAACGATTTGGGAACAAATTACTTGAAGGATCCCTTTCATCTGTACCAGTCTGCCTGCACTTTAAGATCAGCAAGAGAGAGACTTCTCATTTGCCCACCTGTGAAGTCAGTTAGGTGAGCGACTACAAAAGACAGGGTCTTTTCTGCAGTGGCCATACACCTCTGGAATAAGTTGCCATCAGGGATCCGCTGGGCCCCATCACTGCAGGCTTTTAAGAAGTCCCTGAAAACTTACTACTTTACTCTGGTCTTCCCCTCATTATGTTTATCAAACTGGTTGTAGCTCCAGTTGTCTGTTGTAGCGTTTATTTTATGCTGCTATTTGCTAGTTTTTAGAATATTTGCTGCTCTTGGTGTTTTTACTGTGTTTTTACTACTGCATTGGTTTTTATTACGTGTTTTATTGTTGTGTGAGAAAGCTCCTACCCTGAAAGGTGATCAAGAAATATTTAAAATAAATAAACAAATAAATGA
Source organism: Elgaria multicarinata webbii (assembly GCF_023053635.1). Lineage (NCBI taxonomy): Eukaryota > Metazoa > Chordata > Lepidosauria > Squamata > Anguidae > Elgaria > Elgaria multicarinata. The sequence goes on from NC_086171.1 coordinate 54,087,590, forward strand.
AATGATACAAGTCAGTGTTTTCTCACCCATGAATTATTACAGGAATAATACTGCCAATTTCCACAAATCTCGTTCCCAAACATAATAAATGGACAAAACCTGCTATTACTACTGAAGTAATTCAGTATCTTTTATAAAGAAACACATAACAACATGCAACACCAGAGTCTTCGTAACACACTATGGCAAAATACTGTTTCCCGTTCACTTTGTACTAAAAAAACTTGTAACTTAGTGATATGCTGGTCTGCATACTAATTGTATTACACAGAAATCCCCACACACCACAAAATACTAGGATCTACGATTAAGCAACCTTAGAAAAAGCATTTTCATGTTTGGAGAAATCAGTTGTTCTTTCACCTCACCTCCTCCAATATCTGAATTTTCTCACCACCCACTTTAAAGGTTCTACTAGCAAAAGCACTTGAAGTTGCAAATTTTTATGTGCCAGAACAGGACTCATCTGAAAATTGTGTTAAAGCAACTCTTCTTACAATGGTTTCACATTTTTTTTCAGTTGCTTATGCAACGTGACAGATTTGTGGAACACCACAATGACTTGAAATATTTACCTGCCCCCACTGTGAACTATGTGTGTGCATGAATGTTTGTTTTTCCTAAACATGCCTGTTTGTAAGGAAAACCTGGGGGAGGGGGAGGTTTGCCGTCACAGTTTGTAAATATTAAGCTTGCTATTATCAATAACAGTAACCTTAATATAATACCATTATATCAATCATGGCAATAAGCAAAAACAAATTTAAAAGCTTCTTCGAGACACACAAAAAGATTCACCCAGATATGAGCAAATGCTTTGATCCATTTGTAACATAATTATCGCAGAACCTCAAGTCCGCAACAAAAAAAATGTGCTTTTGTGCAATAATTAGCATCAGAAATGCAAACAGACAGAAGTACCAATATTGTAGTCGGCGGAGTTAAACTGCCTGGAATGACTACTAGTCCTCCTACAGGAACAGGCCCTTGTTGCTGCTCTCTGTTTTATTTATAACTCTAGCTCAGGAGCGGGCAACATATGGCCCACGGACTGCATGCACGCCCAGTGGCGTTTTTGAAAGGCCCTCTACTGCTGTACCACCATGGCCAAATTGTGGTACAGCAGCAGTGACAAAAAAAGCTGCAAGATAGCCCCCCTTTTTAAGGATAAAGGCACAGTTTGCCTCCAAAAATTGCCAGTCAGGCTGCTAAATGTTATTTATTTATTAATTATTGCATTTATATCCCGCCTTTCTTCCTCCAAGGAACCCAAGTGGCGCACATAATCCTCCTCCTCTCCCATTTTGGTGGCAAACTCCTGCTTTGCCCTTAAAAAAGGCCTTTTTGCAGCTCCCCCCCCCCCACTTGTGCCATGCTGTGCAGGAGGGGGGCATCCAATGTAGCATCTGGATGTTGCCCACCTCTGCTCTAGCTCATTCTTAAATAATCAGTCTTGGGTTCAAAGAAGGGCCCTGCAGCTTAGGGATCATGGAAACCCGTACACTTCCAAAGGTATTCCAGACCCATTTATTGGTTAAAATGAGCACTTTGAATTCCGCTGGGAAATAAATTGGAAGCCTGTGTGCTTCTTTCAACCCAGGTGCTCCCCTGCTCCCACCAGCTAATAAGAAAGTGGCTGCATTTTGAACTTCCAAACTGTTTTCAAAGGCAGCAAATAACATTGAAATCCAACAATCTTGCTGAAACATATGCCTCCCGTTCTTGACCTCAGCCGTGAACATATTTTGCACTGAATAGTCAGTGAACATTCCTGAGAAGCTTAAATTACATCCCGTTGAGCAGCTTTGAATCTTTTGCAATGTTTTTTCTGAATCCAATGCTTGATAAAATGTCACTTTTCTGCTTTTCATTAAAAAAAAGAATGTACAAAATTACTTCCTTGAGAACTTTAAGAGTGTTGTGCGGGGAGTTAGGGAACACAGCTAAAATATTTAGTTTCTCGGAAGAGGAAGCATTATATAACATATAAATCACAGACACACACACACACACGAAAAAAGGGCTCCTAGTTTTTTGCACTCCATAAAATTCATTCAGCTTGAGCAGTGACCATCAGCCTTTTAATGACGTAAAATTAGCTATACTCAAGTTAAGGGTGATAACACCTAACATTTGAACCACTGCTGAAAATGGCATCCCTGAGCTGAGTTCTCACCACTCCCTCATAGTTTGCTGGTTGGGGCTTATGTGATTTCTAGTCCAAAACAACTCCAGGAAACCAGGTGGCGTAGATGTACCAATGGACATTGTACCTTGGTAAATGTAGGAACATTCTTCTTATAAACTAGAACAATATCCAATACTATACATCTTGTTGTTTTCTATAATTTAGCAATTAACTTCAGGATCATTACATAACTTTGTGTTATTACATTCCCTGAACTAAAACTCTAATCAATGAGGAGACCAGCCTCCTATACCAGAAAATAAATGATTATGGATTTGTTTTATGATGAACATTTTTCTAATGGTATGTTTTAATACACAAGATATGGATTGTAGATTATATATACTACTCTCAAAGGCTGTTGTGATTAATCTATATATTTGCCACATCTGATTTTATCTACTGCCCTTTCTTCAAATAAATAGTAAACAATGGAGTGCTAATAATTAGAGAGATTAATGCAATAATGCTTTGGCTGTGCTCCAGAGATCTGTGAACTCAGTTCCGTAAGCACAGAAGGTACTGTATTGATTGACAGGCCGCTTTTGAGACCCAGGGCGTTTCAAAATGAATTGGTGATGCAGCACCAAAGTAGGTTTAATTTTATTGTTGGGGAAGGGAACCTCAAAAGGTTCCCTGCATGGAAGGAAGTCTTGCCCAAAGGAGCTCTCAGGATCACTATCTCTGATAACTGATGTATCTCTTTAAAAATGTGATGTCCTTGAATAAGGCTCAGATATTGCAGAAGTTTGTGACGACTTTAATTTCCACTGAGACTAATATACAAATAACAAGAAGGTCATATTTAATAATTATGGCCCATATCAGAGAGCTACCAAAGCTCTTTAGCTAGATGAACAGAAATAAGCCATGGTAAGCATTCGGTACATGCATTCCTCCACCCATTTCCACTTTTGAATAAACCAGTTTCCTGTTAGGTATGAACTCAGGGAACTATGGTTTATGCTAAATCTGTTTAATTAACAAACCAGGATTTCAAAACACTTCATTTGCTTTAACTAAGGCCTTAGCTAGACCTACCTGAAGGTCCAGGAGAGAGGAGAGGAGACCTCGCCCCCGTTTACACATAAGGTGCGACGACCTCAGGAAGAGAGGCATCGTGCCCGCCTTTTTTTTTAAAAAAAAAGAGACAGAAGCACAGGAACACTTGAGCGACTAACAGTGACTGGTTTTGTTTTTTTTTAAAAAAAATGATTTTCCCTGCTCCCCCCACCCTACCCCCGATGGGCACAGTAATCCCGAGTAATCGCGTGGAGCCAGGCAAACCCACGGAAATGGGCCACACGCTCCGCGGTCTCAGGCTCAGCACGAGACCGCGGAAAAAGTGGGGCCAAAGGGTAGGACTGTATCCCGGGGCAAGGGAGGGGTGATCCTTCCCTGATCCCAGGATCCCCTGTGCGTCATGTGGACACACAGGGACTATCCCAGGTATCATCCTGGGATATAGCCTGGTCTAGCAAAGGCCTAAGAGTTACGATGAACCACAGTTTCCCATTTTAAAATTAACTGTTCCATCTGTACTCAGTAAACTGTGCTTAGGAAAAATAGTGTTTGTTAACAAGCCACAATAAGTTCAGTAGTAGACCGCATGATCTGCAGGCAAAAAGCCTGAGATTTAATTCCTTCAGATAGGGCTGGGAAAAGATTCCTATCTGAAATTCTGGAGAGCCCACAGCCAGTCGGTATACACCAGCCATATCCAATCTGGAGCTGTTCAGTTGTTTCAGACTACAACACCAGTCATCCCCAGACAACATGGCCAATGGTCAGGAGGGCATCAAGCTGAGGAAGGCTATTGCAGACAGTACTGAACTAGATGGGCCACTGAGCCAGATGGGCCACTGAGCTAGATAGACCTTGGGGCTGTCTATATGGTGGTGGGTTGCCACCGCGTTGAACTCAAACCCCATGCCTTCACTGCTGTGGGATGGCAACTAATGCCAAAGTCGCAGCAAAAGGCCCACCCCCGTCCTCTTCCCAGGCAAACTGCAACCAATCAGGGATCACCATCTGCCCTGCCACACCTCTGCCATGACTCCAAAGCGAAGCTAGATGGCGGATACGCCGTACTCACCTCACTTTGGAGAAAAAAGTCAACTTTTTCTTCAGAGTTTCACGGAAATATATTTAATGCAGCAACACAGCGCAGCCTCCCCAAGGCTTTCGGCGCGTATAGGTAGCCCCTGGGTATGAGACAGCTTCCTATGGTCCTAACCCAATACCATTTTGGCTTGTTTACACTAACCAGAGTTCCTCTAAGTTTAGACATAACAAGGAACACTGGTTCGTTTAAATGTAAAAGTGAAAGTTTCTGATCTCCTCAGAGCCACTCCAGAGGAGGAGAGCGTACACACAGTCCCAATGCTCATTCTCATTTAAACTATTATTTAGCACAACTTCCCCCAACCTTGTATCTTTCAGATGTTTTTGGACTATAAATCCCAACATCCATGCCTCTGGGTCATACTGGCCATGGCTGATGGGAAATGTAGTCCAAAACATCTGGAAGGCCCCAAGTAGGGAAAGGTTGGTTTAGGGTAATGTGCAAAATGAGCCAATGGGAAGCTAAGCTTCAGCCAAAACTGTAAGCGGAAGCTTTTATCCTCCTTTGGTGTGCGTGAAAAAGTCCTGAAATGATATATGTGAAGAGTTTTGAGCGTGTAGGAAGTGCCATATATATTTTAAAGATTAGATTTTGAGAATCCTTGTCACCTTTTATTCTATAATACAAGGGTGGAAATGTGTGTACAGGGGGGAGGGGTTTCCCCTCCTACATTTTTATTAAAAGCCTGACAGATGTTAATGGAGGAATGCTATTTTTTTTCTCTGTAAGCATTCCAAGTTTGAATTCTTTTGTGACATGTCATGCTGAGCAAGATTATAAATATTTGTCTGTGCATTCAAATGTATGAGACTAATGCCTACAGAGCACGCCATGAACTTACCAGTGTGTCTGAGGGTGTTTCGTTGTTCATAGAATCATAGAATAGTAGAGCTGAAAGGGGCCTATAAGGCCGTCGAGTCCAACCCCCTGCTCAATGCAGGGGGTTGGACTCGTTGTTGTTGTTCAGAATGATTAAAACTGTCAACTTTTTGTGCATGCTCTTTGTATTATGCTCACTCAGCTAACTGAATGCCATTAAGTGCATGAGACATTTTGTATGTGTGGTTATTTTTGCTACCCTGTTTTGCCAAGAAAAATTCCCCCACTGGCATCCCTGTTCGGATGACCTCCTAAAAGACAGAGTATCACATCACTTGTTTGTTCACAGAATTTCATATCTGTGTATCAAAAAAAGTGTGTATCAGATACTAATATATAAGAATTGTCAGGAGAGTCATTTCCCCTCATCATCAAGATCAGAAAATAGAGGAAGGTATGAGATTCCCAACATGGATTGGGATACATATACCTGTGCGCTGCCTTTTATCATATTCTGAATACAGTTCTTTATGACTGATGTAGTTTATTTATGCTGCACCATCAGTGTACAACGGTAGGCTGAAGGTAGATCCCCAGATGTTTTGGACCAACTCCCAGAAGCCCCTGCAAGCATGGCCAATGGTTAAGAATGCTGGGAGCTGAAGTCCAAAACATCTGGAGATCTACTTTCTGCCCACACCTGGTGTACAAGGTGCCTTACAGACAGGTCCCTGCTCCTGAGGAGCTTGCAATCTAAAATAGATAGGGAAATAACAGAGGAAGGAAAAAGGAGACATGGGTAAGGAGAGAAGAATGTGGACATGCCATTGTCCACGCTGGCTGTGGGTGATGGGAGTTGTAGTCCAACATATCTGCAGGGCATCAAGTTCAGGAAAACTGTGCTAAACCAGAGTTTAGCATAACCTGAGTGCGTAGGAATGAGCCATAGCAAGCCTCAGGCCCTTCCCTTTTCTCCTCCCACAAAGCTGAGAGAAACTAGGGACATGTCTAGACAGAGCAATATCCCAGGGATCATCCCTATGCATCCACATGACGCACAGGGGATCCCAGGAGCAGGGAGGGATGATCCCTCCCTTGCCCCGGAATATGCCCTACACTTTAATCCCATGTTTTCCCACAATCTCAGGACGATCCCGAGACCACGGGAGGTGTGGGCCACCGTCCTGGTTTGTCCCAGCTTCTCGCGAGTAACCTGTCCAACCAGTTCCCTGCTAACACAATCCCTTCTGAACTGTCCTTTCCTTTCAGTCGTCATAAACGTTTTTTATTTTATTAATCCTTAATATTGAGTAAGCAAGTAACAAAGTTGCAAAGATTAATTCTTAATACATTTCAACCTAATGACTGCTGCCAAATGAACAGGACATCTGAGAACTTTTGAAATCAACCCCAAAAGGAACCAAAGGCAAGACAAATAAAGGAAACCTTCAGTTATCATTTGTTATCATTTGCATTTCAAAATCTTTTATGGACATTGCACAGATACATACAAATTCCTGCCAGTTATTACAAAACAGAAACAGCAGCCTTTACTTTCTCCTGTTCTCACTTTAGCTTACAGTTCGAAAGGATTTCCTGACTTGACATTTAGCCTTGTGTATTGGTAAAATATTAGGAATAGGATCAGAGACATTTCACATTTAACCACCTCAAATCAGAGAGGAATGAAATCCATTGTGTAGATCCAGCTCCCAAATGTATAAGCATTTCTGTACTTCATTACATCTACAGCATTTTAAAGGCTTCAATCATACTTCATATCATACCTCAATCAGACTCAATTCAGTGACGTGATTCTCATGTAATGACCCAGTTCTCACATAATTAGTTGTTAGGTTAACTTTGGGTTCTTTAACCCATGATTCACCAATCAGGCCGATCAGAGGTTGCATATTCAGAATGGCAGCAGCATGTGTCACAACAAATCGTGGGTTAATTAACCTACAATTTGCCCCCATTAAATGCAAACAGGGCCAATATAAATTACTTTTAAATAAACATGTTTAGAAGTGGGCTGGAAGTGTACAAAGTATTTCATAAAGCTTATTTTGTTCATCTTCACAACAATCCAATGAACTATCTCACTTGTATGAATTCATAACACAGCACAAATTTGAATCCAGATCAACATTTGCCATTTTCTCCTATGGAAAGCAACTTTTTGCAAGCAATGCTAATCTCCAAGGGGGTATATTTTGCAAACATTTTCAATCCTTTGCCACAAAATATGCCTCCCTTCCAGCAATTATTGGGAGGGGGGCTGAGAGTGTTTTTCGCGTGACTCTCTCCCAAGCGCCTATTCAGAATATAGGCAATGCTTCCTCACCTCGTTTTGAATTACCTTCAGGGCAGAAAGCATTGTCTTCACTTTGCACTGGCCATATGGCATCATTATGTCATCATTTTACATCATCTCCTACTGGCTGGGATCACAATCTCAGGGACAACATGAAGCAGATAAAGAACAAAAACAGCACTGGAGTAGCAGCCAAGAGGGGTGGCAAATATTAGCAAACAGGTGCACATAAAATGGGGAGTTTCATGGAATATTGCAGCTTCCACACATCCACCTTTCACACCCAAAATGTTTGCTAGAATATTCAACACAACACAACAGAAACTGAGAGGGACTGATTCTTGTGCTGCCTTCATACAAATTGTTCAAACATCCAGAGGTAAAACTCTCCGAGGACTAGTTAACCAAAAGAATATCTTTGTGCAGCAGTGGTTATACTGAAGTGGTTCAAGCAATTATATTATTATATTATATTACAATTATATTACAGAGAGCTCCGGCTATTGGGCGGTATCGAAATGTAATAAATAAATAAAATAAATAAAATAAAATTATTACCCCAGACTATTATTGTGTGAAATAGGCTATTTCAATGGCAGGAGGTAGAGAGACTTCTCAGGTAGGAAGAAAGATGCTAACCTTGAGTATTTACCCTTAAGGTAACACAATGCAGTTTGGCTGCAGACGTCTGTCACTGCAGTTCCCTACACAAGTTCCGAGAGCACAACAGGAAAGCAGTACTGAAATGAGCAGATTATCATCTTTAGAATGTACAAAATGTTCAGATTCAATTTTGAGACACGTACAAAGCAAAGTTCTAAAATAATTCACTACAATTCACGTGTGTTGGTCAATCACAGCTTCGACATTACAGATTTGTGTGTGGCTGTTTTTGGTGGCTTTGGTATGCATTTTCAAAAGAAAGGAAAGAACATCAGGAAAAGCTGTCAGTAAGAGATTTTCAGCTGGTTGTTTATTTTTCTCCAGAGCTTTTTTCTCAGGTAATATCCCAGCACCTACAACTTCTCTATAAATCAGGGGTAAGGATGCACTGTGCAGGTAAGACAAAGTTAATCCTTCATTCTCCAGATGCACCTCCCATTGGCTCCAATGGAAGGCTTTCTTTCAATCTGAACTGTTGGGCGGCGGGGAGGGAGCTGCAGGCTGGTCAGAGAGGCTCGGCGAGTCACACCCTGCCTGTGGATCATGGTTTTCCCACCCCACTCCTGATTTAAACTCTCCTGACTTCAAAAAGCAGTTGAAGAATGAGAAGAATGGGTTTTTCAAAGGAGGAAATGAAACAGAAACAGTACCTGTACACTGGCAGCAAAGTGGCTTATTTGAGTGCAACCCACTTAGCACAGTTTCTAAACAACGAGCAGAAATTGGTTCCATTCTGCATCTTCTTTAGTCTTATATGGGAAAGGAAACAAGGTGAATTCTCCAGTCTCGAGGTATAACTCTATTACAATACTAGTAAGTGTTATAATTTCTGAACCCAGTGTTTGATCATGTGAACATCGCTAAACAAAACGTAATATGGAGGTGATCACTTTCTGCCTCCCTGACTACTGCACAATGAAAAAGAAGAATACACCCATCTTTGAAAATAGCAGAAATAAAGTTCCCCTTTTGGTCAATAAAACCACAGGGCCAGTTTGCAGAAGCACTTCAAAATCTATGCTGGTATCTTTTATTATTTCCACTCTTGGAATGTTTGGAATCAGCACAGAATTTGAATATATCCATGCTGTACCATAACTATGGCCCTTTCTACACCTAAGGATTATCCCAGGTAAATGGAGGGGTCATCCCTGCCTGCTCCGGGGATCCCCTTTGTGTCATTTGGGTGCACAGGGATGATCCCGGGATATAGGCCTGGTCTAGCCATGGCTTAAGTCTAAGCCTGTCTAACGGAAGCAATCACATATAGCTTCCTGTTTATCCTTACCTCTACTTTCCTCCCTTTCCTATGTTGTTTCCGCTGTGTCGGATTTTAGATTAGAAGCTCCTTGGAGCAAGGACCTGTTGTTGTTGTTTTGTACTCTATAAAGTACCATGTATGCAAGCTGATGGCATTAAATTTTATATATGGGCTATGTGTATATATCAGCGGTTGTATATATCAGGGGTCTCCCACACATGCCTAATCTACACCAAGCAGGATATATCAATATGAAAGCGGTATGAAAGCAGTAAATGGTATGTGTCAATGGGCCCCAACAGTTGTCAGTGCACTTCAATACCTCTATAAAGCAGTAGTGTGGCTCTTGCTTTCTTTATACTGCTTTCATACCGCTATATCCTGCTTGGTGTAGATTAGGCCACAGCGCCATGTCACCTGCAGGGACCTCCAATGGTGCCCATTAAACTCTCCACTCACTGCCCCTTCAAAAAAAAATCTTTATAAAACCTTGTAAAATGTTAGGGCAGTCTTCTTTCTCTTCCTTTCTAGCCTCAACCCCTGCTTTCTCTCCCCTCTACCCCTTTGCCTTGCTATTTCCCCCTCCCTTCCAACATCTAGCCTCACTATTTCTCTCCCCCACCCCCCACTCACCTCTTTAGCTCACTTTTGACTAGCTAGGCCCCTGTGGCAGCCATTATGGGTTCTAAGAAGGTGTCCAAAGGCACATTGGTGCCTGTGGGCACCACACTGCCTACTCCTGCTCTAAAACATCTTCTGTATAATAAATACATTTAATCCACAAAGGTTTATGCCAGAATAAATATGTTACTCTTTAAGGTGCCACAAGACTCTTTTTATTTTGCTAAAATAGACTAACATGGCTATCCTCTGGAAATGGTATAATATGCCGTTTACAAATATGCTTGTTTCATTCACACAGTACAATATTAGGAGTACCCTTAAGGAATCTTAGTGTACACTTAATAAATGTAATATGTGTGAAGTGATCCATTATTTGTATGTGCAAAGTACTCATCACTTTGCGTGCTTTTAAACATATTATTGTTCTTAATTTTTAAAATATATTTAAATTATTATTATTATTATTATTATTATTATTATACATGTACACCTGGTTCGTACTTCATGACTATTCCTGGGATATATAGCCCAGGAATTTCAGGGCCAAGTGGCAAAAAGTGAGCAGCGCTCGTCGCTTCCGTTTTCAATCAAGTTCCTGGGTTGTTATCATGATGTCTGACTACAGAACACTGCGTTGTTTAGGGGTTAAACAACCCAAAGTTAATCCAACAATCACCTATGGTTTGTTGTTGATTGAAAGCAGAAGCGACAAGTGCGTGGGAGGCAGTGTGGTTGCTCATTACCACACGGCCATGGCTAACTATGGGTTAAACGACCCACATTTAGTCACTACGTGTGAACCAGGTCACTGAGAGCCAGTGTGGCGCACTGTTTAGAGTGCTGGATGAGCACTAGGGAGACCATAGCCTCACTCACTTCAGGCTAATCTCCAGATCTCAGCCTGGAGATTAAATGAGAAAGGGAGGACCATGTACACCACCTTTACTTTCTCTGAGGAAGGGTAGGATTAAAACGTAATAAATAATAATTTGCACTTGGCTTACCCTAGCTTTTTTGTACTGTAACAAGAGACAGAGAAAGAAGATCCTAGGATGTGCTTTCCGACTGCTGAGCTCCCTAACCTCACATGATTAATAATCCAGTTTTTTTTGTTTTGTTTTTTGTCAGCCACAGGCTGCAGAAGGAACAAGCCACAGTCCCCACCTCCTTCAGCTGTCATCCTGTCAAAACAAAGGCTCTGTTGCCAAGAGCAGGCGGGGGGGGGGGGAAGGGGGTGGAGAGAGAGCAGGAGGAGCTACAGCCCCAAGTCCCCAATCCATGCTTCTCCTTCTCTGCACTCCTCCCCCAAGTACCCTGGCACTGCACACAACTGGATGCAGAGTACTGGAATGGCTTTCTTGCAGGGGGAAAAAACAAAAACAAAAAGGAGGGATTGTTTATCTCCTAAGGCGCACACACAGCAGGCGCTTAAAGGACGTTTTTGTCTCGATGCTGAATCCAGTGTTTACATGACAAGCAGCTGCGGCACCATTTTACCAAGCAAATAACACAGTAAAAACAACTGCTGGCATGTCCTACCAGGCCTGAGTTTTGTCGTCTTTGGGAAATGCAATATTCTCCCTGTTCTATTTCTGTACATATCAACTTCACCAAAAGATGCACCGACACTCTGCCTCGTTGATATGCATGGCCTCCATCTCGAGTCTCTGTACACTGCCTACAAATTGGTTTCTTTTCCTACCAGTGCAAAGGACTGAAGCCAAATCGCTCCACCCCTGTGCAAACCTTCTCTCCCAGTACTTAAAAAAAAGAATGCCACTCCTTCCAGAATAACACAGACTACAACCAATCCTATGTGTCAAATGGTAGACTTGGCATTAAAGGGATATTGGTTCAGAGAAAGGATGGGAACCGCAAGGGCTATTTGCAGAGGGTTGGGGAGGTGAAAATGAGTGGGGCAGGTGCTGTGACTTATAGGAAGGGCATTGTATAGGGCAATCAATTAGAAATGGGTCATGTTGAAATGGGTGACACCAGACGATGAAAAATGGCTACAACAAAAGGAACAAAGTCTAAATCTTGCATTGGGGACCAAGTGGGAAGAAATTGCACAGATAGAGGATAAGTCGAGCAATTGTGTTGCAAATTGTCAAGGAAGGGAACTAAGTTGAGGTGCTTGGTAATGGCAGTTTGACCAATACAGTTTTGTACATGGAGAACTGGTAGCCTGTGACAAGGTATAGGAAAAGCTGGATTTCAGCCATCTCTGAAACATTTTCAATGCCCAGGCTGGGACATACAACACTAATGAAGAACTGAACAGCACTAAGCATGTGCAGAGTGCTTTTTCTTACCCGCTAAGTAACCCAAACCTGTCCCTCATATGTGGTACTTAAGGATAAACATGTTGAAGCCAAATTATTTCACTTCCAAGCAGAACTTTTGAAGCAGGTATACTATTTCTGATCATTGCATTCAGAAGCAAATAACTACCACCCCTAGTTCCATAACAAAGGCAGATTAGAACTGGCACAGCCCCATTCCATGGTCGGTAATGAAAATGTGTGTTTGTGAAAGGAAAATCCATTTTTAAACCACCCTAAGGAGTTAAAGGGGTTAAGGGGTACGTAATCCGAATTAAGTGATTTTGAATGTACGCAGCAAAACTGGGCGCAGGAAAAAGGAAATTCGGGAAATCTCTACTTCCCTAGTGAGAAACCTGTTGCCAGGCTAAGGCGAAGTGGGAAGGCTGGCAGCAAAACAACTCGGTTACGCGTGCGTGCATGCGTACACGCACCTCAGGCCTCCCATTGGCTCCGGTTTCCAAACGAGCCGGGAGCGGCGGAGCGGGCCGCTCCCGCGTCTCCCCTTCCGACGGCAACTGCAAAACAGCAGCGGCAACTTTGGGCGCCCCCTATGGATGGCAACGAGCAGGGCGACGTCTGTGGGTGAACGTCGCTGCCGTCCCTTAAGCTTTATCGTGTTTTTCGTCCCTCACCCCCGGGCCGGGCGGGTACCTTGCAGGCGGAGTAGACGCCCAGCTTCTCTAGCTTCTTGGCGCGGGGTGCGGAGCGGAGCTGCGCCTTCTTCCCCGCGATGCGAGCCGAGCCGGGGGCCCCCCCGCCGCCGCCGCCGCCACCTCCACTGCCTCCTCCTGCAGGGCTCTCAGCAGTAGCAGCGGCGGCTGCAGCGATAACAGCTCGGGCGGGTCCGCAAGCGGCTAACCCCCCCGCGGCCGGGGAGCCCTGCTGCAGCGCTCCGGCGCCGCCGCCGTTGCCCCCGACGCTGCTTCCTCCTCCTGCGGCGGCGGCGGCGGCCGCAGCGGCGGCTCCCGGCCCGGCCGCGCCAGCCTCAGACATGCCGCAGCCCGGCCGGCAGGAGGCTCGCTCGGTGCGTTGTGGCCGCCGCCAGGCTCGTTCGGTGCCCGGCTCAGTGCGCCCGTCGAGCGCTCTGGACCCTCCCCTTTCTCCGCTTTGCTGCCGCCGGCTGCTCCCCCAGGAGGGAGGGGACAGGCCACACCGCGGGCGGGTCCTGCCGGGGAGAGGAGGAGGAGGAGACGCCCGCTAAGAAGCCAGCAGGGAAGGGAAGACGGACATGTTGTCGGGAGCCTGGCTTGGTTGTCACTGTCTGGCAGCAGCAAAAGGGAAAGCCCTGGCGGCGGCGGCGACACGGCCTAGCCCTCCTTCTCCACCGAGAAAGCAACGCAGTAGTACAGTGGCGTCCCCCACAGTCCTAGCCCCGCACCACAACCGCCGCCATAAGGCGCTCCAGCGCCTCTGCCGCCCATTTGGCCCCAGACTTGAGTTGCGTTTTACAAATGCTGTGGCGGCCGTTGTGGCGTGAACGGGCTTGGCCGGAGAATTACAGATCCCGAGGGAATAATAATATTGTGGGGTTTTGTTTTGTTGTCAAACTCCGTCCGCTTCAGTGTCCCTCGGAGCTATAAAAAAAAGTCCTCAGAAAAGAAGAGTCTACTGGCGCCGTGAAAACAAATAGATGTGTTGTGACACGCGGGTGTATGTGCCGCGACAAAGCTGGTAGTCTTGAAGGTGCCACAGGTCGCGCGTGCTTGTGCGTGACAGGCGACTACAGCAGATATCCTGCAGCAATTCTCTTCTCAAAAGTGACCAAGAAACTTTTCTCCCCTCCCTCAGCGCGCACCCATATATTAGATTTATAATCTTCAAACGGGGAAGTGAGAAGTAATGCCCGGGGCCGGTGTAGAGAGAGTCCCAGGCGGCCTTGCAACAGGGAAAAGTGCCGCATGCGCTTGTTCCTAGTCTTAGACACTCACAAAGGGCCGGGCGTACACTCCTGCGTACACACGTTACTTTTCTTACTTGTGGACAGGTTTGCATTTAGGGCAGGAGAAGGAAGGTGACTTCCCTTTTTGATATTATTCCCTGGTGCCCATTCCTTATATGCATCAATGTGGCTGACATACAATGAATAAAGATGTTTGGTGGGCTTTTTATTTTTAAAGCTGCGTTAGAAAACATGTTTTCATATAACTTATATGAGAATTAGTGCACCCATAGCAGTAGACCTTTCTTTAACCTAGTGTTATCCAGATGTGTTGGACCAGAATTTCCCTCATCCCTATGCTGCTGGCAGCTGCAGTCAAATATCTGGTGACCACAGCTCTCAAGCCCAGCTCCTGCTGCGGGGAACTCTGCTGGGAGCCCATTTCAGCTCTTTGAAGGGATGCACTCTTCCAAGAATCCCTGTAATAGGAGATGTGCGGCTTCTCATTGCAATTGCTACATTCAACTCAAAACTGTATAACTGGAATTCTTCCTATTACTGAATAACCAAGCAAAACCTACAACAGAGCTAACGTGCAGGAAATCTTGTTCTAAAAACCATTAACTACAGGACCTTCAAAGGAAGATACACCCAAGGTTCCTGAGTATGTTTGGTTCAAAATAAGCACAGCAAAAGGTAGACTTGCTGTAATACAATATGGTGAAGCCAACTTGTGCATTTTATTATTATTAATTGATTTTTTTCCATCATAAAATCAACAACAACATAACATCATGGGAACACAATGAGGTCAGCCACTCTGTTACAATATAGGAGCATTCATAAATTTGATTGCTTACTGCTAGTCCAGATCTGTTCATTACATACTCTTTTAACCCAATAAATGTTTCCATAAGAGTCCATCAGTTTGAGGTGGTTGCATTATTTCTTTATGTTGTATCATATAATTTATAATTCTTGCCATGCAGCATAGAAGTCATCTTTGTAGTGAAACCTTCTGAATGCCCTTCTTAATTTGGAGAGTTTTCCAATTATTTAAAGATTTATATACCACTTATATAATGCTTTCAAAGCAACATTTTAAAATAACACACTAAAAACCCAAAAATACAGTAATTGTGACATGCAACAAACTTCTCTGAGGAAGGAATTTGACAAAGAGGGTGCCACAACTGAGATAACCCTCTCTTTGGTTGCAGCTCACCTTCTCTCAGACGGTAAGGGCACCTGGAGGAGAGCCTCAATTAATTAATTTATAATTAATTTTAGATCACCTTTAAAGGTGGAACCCTCCCAAGGTGGGGTCCAAGATAAAAAAAAAACCAATACAAGATAAAAGCAATACAAAACAAACTCAATTTAAAACATCAGTATATCAACAGGTTGATATTGGAGCGAACATTCTTCCAAGTCATATATGGTTTAAAGGTAAGCACCAGCCCTCTGAAATGAGCTTAAAAACTGTGGCAATGTTCTTTAAGCAAGTAGCACAATAAATCTGGTGGATGAAGAGCCACAGTTTATAGCCTAGAAGCTATATTCTGAACCAGCAGCAGTTTCTAAACAGTCTTTACTGTTACATCTGTAATAAATTAATCCACGTGAATAGGTTTAATCAGTGAGAAACAGAAGGAGGAACTGACATATAAATAATCTTAAGTGATACTACAGCTAGCTGTAAGAGGAAATGTGAGTTCCATTTGTTCTAACAAAGTATGATACAAAACAGATACTGAGTTGGATCCAAGTTTAGTCATAGTTCTAGTAGGCCTATTGAAACTAATGGGATGTAAGTTAGTCATGACTAAATCCCTATAGATTTCAATGGCCCCACTCTAAGTATGACTGAATGTGGATCCAACTCATTGAGTTTGACATGGCCATTTTGTTAGCATGACAAAGCTGCACTTATGGATATTTTTCATGTGCTGAGCTTTCCATCGCCATGCTCTGAGCAGCTTGCCTCAGAACTTGTTCACAAGACAACTGTTACAGTTTTAAAAGAACAAAGACTCTTCTGGCTCACGGAAGACTACCACATTTATTCTGGCATTCGCTTTCATGGATGTCCACTTCATCAGATACATGACTCCATCAGGGTATTTTTTGCTCAAATCCCTAGGAAAGTACTGAATTTGTGCAAAAGCTGCAGAAAACACAGGCACTGCTTTATACTTGCCACATAACAGACAAATCAGAACAGTATCTTAGTGGCTAAGGATACGGTTACTATAGTAATAACTGTAAACGCTGGAAACTCACCAGTCCAGTGCTAGGGGGCAACAGCAAGAGAGAGAAATGGCTTCCACAGAACATACAACTTTCTAGAAGCCAGAGGTAGGCTTTTACAGAATTTCACTGAGGAAAAAAATACGATACAACGAATCTGAGGAAAGTTGTGGTTTAGCCTATGATGAGAGAGTAGTATTAGGGCTGAGGACTGAATATTTTAGCACAAAAGGCCCACTATGAGGAACCACATTACATGCAATCTATGCCAAGAGAAAGTGGCTCACTGAATAACAGTAGGCAATACAAACCACGAGAAGAGTTGATTTCAGATCTATAGGAAGAAACATTGAACTATACAGTTTACTACTTTTTATGTGTGTTGAGATTAGGGATTGAATAGCACTATGTAGTAAAACTGAAGGTTTTGTGGTTTCTATGGTCATTGTCTCAAGGGTGATCATCTAACTTGGGAGCTGGTACGTGGAATGGAAAATGTAGTCCATGCCATATCATTAAAGAGATGGCTGAAATGTATTTGCTAGAGAAGTTGGACAGTTGAATTTGGATCAGACATACCCAGTGGAGGCTGGTGATTTCAGTGACAATGGGGCAGTGAATCTGCTCTGGGTTTCAGTCAGAACTCTAAAGGAGATATTCAAGTTACTTCACATTAGGGCTAGACTTCCCTAATCAGACCATAGCCTTGCAGTCTGTACAGTTTGAATCCAGGGGAGATTAGTAGGCAAGGGAGAGTTATATACCTTCCCCCTCCGTCTACTGTGGGGCAACCCCCCACTCAGGAGACTAGAATAGACAGGCCACACTCCCTCAGGCTGCTTTAGGGGTCTGCCTTGGCAGAGGCTGTGCCTGGAGGTGCCAGCAGGCATGGCTCCACTCAGACAGAGGGGGCACAATGTGTCGAACTGTCAGCTGTGCACATTTGCCCAAAGGCTTCGCTGTGCCTAACAAAGAGTTATTCCAACCTGTGCAAAGCCGGGGCTGTACACTAGCATTTTTAATACAAGTATTTTAAAAATTGCAGATGGCAAACACCATTTTGAAGAGCCATTCCCCCTTCTTTCACATTCAGGAGAACATCTTCTAAGAATGTGCCTGCTCTGGTGCACACGTGCCTCATCTAAAAATGAAGGAAGTATGTTTTCTGCTTCAGAATGATTGCTTTCCTTATATGAAGATTTATGCAAATTTAATTGATTAAGATTTCCTCAAATGGCTTACTGGTCTGGTTTCCTACTTTTCTGCTACACTGCTCTACCAATGCTTATCTCAAGGTCTAACAATCTGGAGTAAGTAATTGTCATATTGCCCCCACTGGTAACACCAAAACAGGTCAATTTAGGACCCCGCCAGCTAAGCTTCATGTGGAGCTTGCTAAGAACTGCCTCTGCACAACTGCTTCTTCTTGAGTTGAGCTATTTCTTACATTCTGTGTCTCCACGTGGATCAGTAAATACTGCAAGTGTTCAGTTTCCATGCCAGGCCAACTTGCCATCAGGCAGATTATCCACATGATGAATCAGTAGACATGAAACAGCTCACTGTGTAGTCCAGTTGTTGTTGTTATTATCATTATTATTATTATTATTATTATTATTATTATTATTATTATATAGCACCATCAATGTACATGGTGCTGTACATAGTAAAAGAACAAAACAGCAACACCCTGCCACATAGGCTTACATTCTAATAAAATCATAATAAAACAATAAACGACGGAAGAGAACGCACCAAATAGGCACAGGGGACAATAAAACTCACAGTGTGAAAGTAAGAACAAATTCAGGTTCTCAAAGCTGTAGAAAAAAAGAAAAGTTTTCAACTGAGCTTTAAAAACAGTAATTGAATTCGTGATCCGCAAGGGTATGGGAAGACAGTTTAAAGAAGCCTCCACATGCTTGTGTAATTGTGTTCTGTGTGAGGAAGCCTTAAAGTAAGGTCACAGCCAAATCTGACCCTTCGGAGTTCCTCAGTGGCCATGCTGACTTTAACTAGCTCCATCGCCTTTTCCCAAACCACCAATTGTTGGGAAGTTTACCACATTTTATGCATCCACCCCTGCCCCCGTTCTGAAAGGCTTAGCTACTGCCAGTTAGGGATACAGGCATTTGTCAAATCCATTCCATTTGTCTTTTGTGGATTGTCAGGTGCCTTTCATTCCATCATCTGCTCATTGGTAAAATCAGAGCGTTTTTTCCAATTTCAAAAATTTGCACAAATTTGTACTTGCCAAATTGTGTAAATCTTCTGCAAAAATCCTCCCCCAAAGCTGCATTTTCATGGGGGCTATGAAAATGGGGTAAATGCACATTTTTGGCTGGTTTTTTTTAAAAATTATGTGTTTTTGTACAACTAAATTTGCATAAAATTTTAGATTTTTTTTTAAAAAA
Organism: Elgaria multicarinata webbii; assembly: GCF_023053635.1. Taxonomy (NCBI): domain Eukaryota; kingdom Metazoa; phylum Chordata; class Lepidosauria; order Squamata; family Anguidae; genus Elgaria; species Elgaria multicarinata. Next base: position 54,106,457 of record NC_086171.1, read on the forward strand.
ATGGCCTTCACGTTCACGGAACCCATGTAACTCGGGAAAATCCATCTGCAGAATCTACGGTTCAGATTCATAGAAAACTGACCTCATTTGATTCCATTGAGGATGTCTTTGACACCGCTATGTTTTAGAGGTTTAAGATAAGGTATGCTGTAATTTTGGGTATCTTGGCACACTCCCCCCTTCTACCTTTGGCCCTGCCCAAGATTGGAATTCAGCCCCTGAGAGCTGAAAGAGGTTCTCTACTCCCACCCTAAAGCAACCTCTGACCGTACTGAAAATAAAAAAGAATAAAATTGTCAAATATTTTAGTTATTAGGGTCATTCATAGCTTCTCTTTATATCTAAAGCAGAATAATCTAGGCTGTGATTCTACACTCAGCTACCTGGGAGTAAACCCCACTGAACCTAACAGGACTTCTTCTTCTTCTTCTTCTTCTTCTTCTTCTTCTTATTATTATTATTATTATTATTATTATTATTATTAGCAGCAGCATATCCCACCCTTTTCAAGGTGATTTATAAGATTAAAATATATAATTCAAACATATAAATTTAAATTTACAAAAATTTAAAAACCCTGTAATATTAAAAACATTTATAAAGGAAATCACAATCAAAATATCCAATATTAACACAGAGTATTCCCAAAGCCCTGCCAGAACAATTTATTTATTTATTCCTGCCTCTGAAAGCATAGGCATGTGTAGGCTTTTACCATTGGATACTTCATATCGCAGTGTTTTAAGATCAAGAGACTATGGAATCTCTTTCATAGTTGTTGTTCTCCTCTGTTTACAAATATTATCTTACTTTTATTGCGGTGTTGAGCTTTGATCTAGTATGTCAGCTGTTGCAAAGCTAGTCTTTTCCTAATTGCCAATAGCATTGTTTTGGAAAGAAATATCTGGAATTCCAGAAGAGTAGCCACACTGCAGTAAAAACAAAAGAAACAAATCCTGTTGCATTCTAAAGAAAGCAATGCCCCCACTACTTCGTGGACATTTCACTGTTGCTGTTTTTTAAAAACATGTTGTTGCGTGGTCCCTCTCTTTAGCAGCTGCCCCCCCACCCACACCAGCATCTTTTAAAAAATGTGTAAACAAGTAATACAGCTCCCCCGGTTGCTGGACAAGGCAGTATTCTAGTAGTGCTGTCTCTACATTAGGATAGGAAAAAATATAGTTTGTTTGTGTCTCTGTGTTAATAAATTGGAAAGGTCTAGAATATGCTAGCTAGGCTTTCCCTGATCCGAATGTAATGTAAAAATTCCTATGTGTCTATCATCCCGCACCTGCAACCTGACAGTGAATCTCTGGCAACGCAGGCAGTGACTAGCTCTCATCAAGATCTGGCAGCACTCTATTCCAAAACCAAGCCCTGATGCTACTACAGTGTTTTGCATGAACACTGTGATGTTCATGCAAAATTTAGCACACTGAAAACCCTTTCTTGTTTCCTGCTTTGTTCAGATTAGTTCATTTTTGACTACACCAATAATCTTAATTGATTTTCCTACCATGAAGGCTATACAGTGTGGGTTGGAAGCAAATGTAGTCATACTTGGAGCAGACCCAGTGAATTCAGTGGGTTATGACTAACTTAAGCCCCATTGATTTCAATGGATTAAATGGTTCCAATCCAACGGAAATATCTGCATCAGTCTTCTCCAAACTCTAGATGTTTTGGACTTGAACTTCCATCAGCCCCAGCCAACACTACCAGGAGGAGGGCCTTCTCTGCTGTGGCACCCCGGCTGTGGAATGAGCTCCCTAAGGAGGTTCGCTTGGCACCTACATTATATGCTTTTAGACGCCAGGTGAAGACTTTTTTATTCTCCCAACATTTTAACAATCTATAAATTTTAAATAACATGGTTTTAAATTTGTAATTTTGCATTGCTGCTGTTTTTATCTGGTTGAGCTTTTATATTGTATTTTATATTATGGTTTTATACTGTTGTTTTATACTTTGAATGGTTTTAATTTTTGTGAACCGCCCAGAGAACTGGCTTTTGGGCGGTATAGAAATGTAATAAATAAATAAATAAAATAAATAAATAAACACAGGCAATGATCAGGAATGCTGATTCAAAACATCTAGAGGCCTACATGGTTTGGGTCCAGGTTACCTGCGGGATCGCCTTCTCCCGTACAATCTGCCCCGCACACTTATTTATTTTATTTATTTATTACATTTTATACCGCCCAAAAGCCAGTTCTCTGGGCGGTTCACAAAAATTAAAACCATGAAAAGCATAATAAAACAACCAACAGTCTAAGAACAGAAATACAAAATACAATATAAAAAGCACAACTTGAATAAAAACAGGCTGACAACTGTTACCCAGAGGACCTTCTCTTCTGCCACTCCCAGACTGTGGAATGGCCAGCTTAATAGCCTTTTCAAATTCAAGAAACCTATAAAGACTTATCTCTTTCGCCAGGCCTACCCAGTCAAATTTTAAGATATTTGACTGCTATTTTAATATTGTATTAGTTTTATACGTTTTAATCAGTTTTATGTATTTTATGGTATTTGCATTTAATGTTGTTCCCTGCCTCAGTCCAAACGGAGAGGCAGGTAAGAAATAAATTATTATTGCATGTATAAAAATCTTCTTATAATTTGCTCACAAAAGGATCTGAATTAAAGCTGAACACTGACATCTATTCAGACATAATTCCCATTGAGTTCAATAAGACTTGCTCCGAGGAAAGTGTATATTGGATTGAAACCTAAGGTTTACTCTCATATAAGCATGTGTAGAGGCTGCAATTGTATACAAAGTTACCTGGAGTAAATCCCATTGAACTCAATGGTGCTTACTTCCATGTAGAATGAAATTGCACTGTTTTTCCTCTATTACTAGCACATTTCAGGTGCAGTTCTAAACACATTTACTAGGGAATAAGCCATATTGAATACAGTGAGATTACTTCTGCATAAACATGGAATTGCATTATAAAAATTATGATGAAGACATTTGAGTTATAAGAGATCAGGAAAACTACAAAGAGGAATCTGTTTCCAGCAACATGCTCCTTTGTGCTTAATTGTAAACAATTTCAAGCACTCAAAGGTCCTGCAATCATTTAAACTCACGATGGGGACAGCTCATGGTCAGAAAGTGAAGCAAGAGTGTTAAACATTTACAGGGCAGATGTGGAATCTAAAGTCTACCTACATCCATAGAAGTTCGGATTTGGATATTTCCCTATGAAAATATGCAAAATTCCAAGGAAGCTCTGATTTCATTCCATGCCCAGGGACTTTTGCCTCTCCTGGGCCTGGCCCATTCCTACAACACAGTTGTTGAGTGAATGGCCCAGTGTGACAAAATCAGGATTGATAATCTGGACATAGCACAGCAGCTTTTCTTATCAGCCTCTTGTAGACATTGGCCACACATTCTCAAGTTTTGGTGTACAAGAATGTTGATTTGTATGCCAGAACGGATGCTGATGGAACTTCCCCTCCCCCAACTTTGGGGAGGGAGCAGTTTTCATGAAGATAGCCACACATGGAGGGGGGGCAGGAGGAGTGAAGCCCTCTTCCTATGCATCGTGGTAATTATCTGGAGTGCCTTCCTCACCATCATGGCTACTACTAAAAGTTTTTTTTAAAAAATGTCTGTATTAGCATACAAAGGGCTGGATCCAAACTTGCCCAGAGCCAAACTTTGCAAACTGTTTACTCCTGTGGGCAGAAAAGGGTATGAAGAGATGCATTTTGCCAATTCTCCCTCCCTACTAAACACCCTGTATGCCTAAAGGAACATCAGGGGAGGCTAGGGAGACCATATGGAAAGGAGGGCAGGGCTCCTGCAACTTTAACAGTTGCATAGAAAAGGGAATTTCAGCAGGTGTCATTTGTACGCATGCAGCACCAGGTGAATTTCCCTCTTCATCACAACACTTAAAGCTTAGGAGCCCTGCCCTCTTTTATATCTGGTCACTCTAATAAAGCGCCTGCAGCTTTAACTGTTGTGATGAAGAGGGCATTTCACCAGGTTCTCCATATATACAAATGACACCTGCTGAAATTCCCTTTTCAATACAACTGTTAAAGATACAGGAACCATGTCCTCCTTTTCATATGGTCACCCTATGTAATTGTTCCTGAAAAGCTTACTTTCCTAATGGGAGGACCAGAGGCTTCAAGACCCCATGGGATGCAATGCAGGATGGACAGAAAGTAGTATTCCAGATATTTTGGAGTTCAACTCCCAGTTCTGACCATTTTTCATGCTGGCAGAGATACTTCTGGGAAATGAAGTCCAAAACACCTGGAGATCTATCTTCTGCCCACCCCTAATGTAGTGGACAGAATGTTGGAATAGGATCAAGATGACTTAGTTCAAATCCTTGCTCAGCTCCGATGCTCAGTGGGTGACTTTGGCCCAATTACAATCTCTCAGACCAACCCAGTCACAAAACTACCCTTTGTAGTTTTCCTAACACCCTGTGGTCTGAGAGGAAGGGGGGAAATATGATGCTACTTCCATATCTTTCTGTGCTCTTCTTCAGGCAAGCACCTGGTTGGAGAAGGCTGATCTAGGCTAACACAAGTGTGGGTATGAGATCATTGTGCTGCATCTGTTATTGCCACAAAATCAGGCAAGAGATGGTGGCTGGGGCAGGGAAATGTGCATGATGCTGGCGTGCCACATGCTGCATTGTGCCAAACATCATGAGGAAGAGGAAACAAACAAACATCGGTTCTACGGTTTCACATTACTTGTAAAGTCTAATGCCGCCCTAAAGTGAGATATTCAAGCTGTCTCAAATTCCAGATCATGGAAGAGATGCATAGAATGCAAAGCAACCAAGTGTACGCAATGTTCCAGGTAGAGGTAAGTGGTCAGTACCAGCTAGAACAAGATGGCAGAAAGCTCCTATTAGTGCTATGTAAAGAATGGGGTTTCCTCCAGGCCCTGTATCAGAATTGTTGCTATTTAATTTATTCAAAGATTGGAGATGAAACCAAAAATATTGAGGATGGTGAAAACCAAAGGAGGATGAGAAGAACTCCAAAAGGCTTTCCAAACTGGGTGAATGTACATTACCATGGCAAATGGGATCTGATGCAAATAAAATGATGTACGTGGAAGCAAAAGTCCCAATTTTACATTCATGTATATATTGATAGGGCTGAAATTGGTAGTGAGTAACCAAGAAAAAGATGTTGAGTTCATGGTGAATAGCTCAATGAGAACATCAGTATGTGGAGGCGGTGGGGGGGGAGGCAAATTCCATGTTAAAAGTTATTAGGGGGCAAGACTGAAAATAAAATATACAGGATTGTAATACCTAGGTACATCTACTGTGTGGTCGCATCTGGGATACTGTGTAAAATTCCAGACACCTCATCTCAAAGCAAGTATTGTAGAACTGGAAGAAGAGGTGCTGGAAAGCGTAGCAAAAGGTTAAATTACACTCCCTCTAAAGAAAAGCAAAAGTATTTTATGTGTTTTTTAAAGACAAGTAAGGGATGGGAATATAAGTATAGAAAGAGATAATTTCCTCACTCTCATAATACTGGAATTTAGGGTCACCCTATGAAATTGGTTGGCAGTAGAATCACAACAGACAAAACATGGATGGACAAGTAACTTGTTGGATTTGCCAGCCTCAAGGTATGATGTTTGCCACCAGCATAGATAGCTTTTGAAGGGATTCAGCAGATTCATGCACTATAGGTCTATCAGCAGCTTTTAGCCAAGATGGCCATATGGCAGCCTTCCCCAACCTGACCTGTTACCTCCAGTGGTGCTGGACTACAGCTTCTTTCATTCACACAGATAATGGGAATTGTGGTCCAACATATCTGCAGAGCACCAGGTGAAGATGGGGAAAGCTGTCATTTGGAATCTTGAAGTCCAGAGGTAGCAAGTCACCAATTACCAAATGCTATGGATCTACAGTGGGCCTGTTCAGACAACAAGCTAAGCCATGGTTAGGCTGCTAACCCTTTTGCAGCAAATGGTTAGTGAGTGTGTTTAAACCATGCTTATGAATGGTTCACACAATACACTGAGTCATGGTTCACATGACACACAAAACCCATAATGTTTAGCTCAAAATGCTTAACCACCGTGGCCTAACGTGTCATCTGAATAGGGTCGGGGGGGGGCAGCAGTGATGGGGGAAACACTGTTGCCTTCAGACCACAGTATCAGGCTTCTTTCAAACTCCCCTCTGTTTCAAACAAAGTTGGGCATTTGATGTGTGGCAGCTAGTAGAGAAGCACAGGCCCGAAGCCCCAGAGAACTTGCTGCAAGTCTCTTTGGATCCCAGCCACTATCACTTAGTTTTGTTTGATGGCTTCTGTTATATTTTGTAGAATGTCATGTCAAACTGGACCACAAAACTCTAAACTTTACAATGGTGAGGAAGATTCGAAAAAGGTGGTGAAGATCGATTTCAACAAAGTTGGCCATCTTGACCTTGCAGTCCTTTGTTCCATATGTCACGAAGAGGTACACATTAGCCAACTATTTCATCATAAAAAACCCCACCAAGCTCAAGCTGTACTGGACTATCAGCGACCATGGGTGAAACCAATAGATATGAATAAAATAGCCCTTCAGCGAAAGCAACTAATTTTAAGAACAAGCATGGCTAAGTACCCTGAACGAGAGAGGGAAAAGATTGACTGTGCAGTTGATCTCCTTAAGGAAAGTCTCAAGATTGCGCCTTATTTTTGCATCAAGAGTGTTGCTCAAAGTTCCGTGCATATTAAAGAAGTAAGCAACCCACTGATAAAAGCTGTAGCAATTTGTCAAGACAAAAATGCCATTTGGAACCCGGACCTGGAAGATGTATTTGTCGTGTTGGACAATTATGGAAACAAGAAAGGAACGTGTTTTCTTGGAGTCTTTGATGGAAACAATGGAATTTCTGCTGCACAGACAACTTCCGCTGAGCTTCCCCTTTTATTTCTTGACCAGCTTTCTCATGGAGATCTCTCTTACCAAATGAGCCAAGCTGAAAAAGAAGTCCTGGATTCATTTCGCACTGTCTTTAGGGCAGATTATAAAGTAAGGGAGAAAATGTTCACTTTTAAGAGAGTCCATGGCAAGAAATTGAAGCGAAGCAAATATGAATGGATCCACAGAGCATATGCTAAGTCTTTCTGGCGAATGGACAAGCTCTTACAGCTTGGAAGAAATGAAGTTTCCAGGGTTTGCTGGAGTAGCTGCTCAGCTGCCATCTGTTTAGTGGAAACATTACGCAATGAAAAGCAAGATCAAGAGGGGGAGAAAACACCTGAAAAGATAGGTAATGAAAAAAACCAGAGTGACATACCACAGGAGGGCCAAGAGCTGCCTGAAAGGATAAGAGCAAAGAAAAAAAGCTCCTTAGAGCACAAGGCAGGCAGTATCCCAGAAGAGCAGAGAGAGGACCCCTTTGAAAGCATAAATGACGAAAAAGAACAAACCATCATACAGCAGAGAGGGGAACCCCTTGAAAGCATAAATGAAGAAAAAGAATGTCATGTCATACAGCAGAGAAAAGAAGCCCTTGAAACAGTAAATGATGAAGAACAGCACAGCATACAGCAGAGAGAAGAATCTCTTGAAACAATAAATGATGAAGCAGAACAGAACATCATACAGCTGAGAGGGGAACCCCTTGAAAACATAAATGATGAAAAAGAATGTCATGTCATACAGCAGAGAGAAGAAGCCCTTGAAACAATAAATGATGAAGAACAGCACAGCATACAGCAGAGAGAAGAATCTCTTGAAACAATAAATGATGAAGCAGAACAGAACATCACACAGCAGAGAGGGGAACCCCTTGAAAACATAAATGATGAAAAAGAATGGACTGTCATACAGCAGAGAGAAGAAGCCCTTGAAACAATAAATGATGAAGAACAGCACAGCATACAGCAGAGAGAAGAATCTCTTGAAACAATAAATGATGAAGCAGAACAGAACATCACACAGCAGAGAGGGGAACCCCTTGAAAACATAAATGATGAAAAAGAATGGACTGTCATACAGCAGACAGAAGAAGCCCTTGAAACAATAAATGATGAAAAAGAACAGAACATCCTACAGCAGAGAGAACCCCTTGAAACAATAAGTGACGGGAAAGAACAGAACTGCATACCACAAGAGGAAAAGGAGCTGCCTGAAAGGATAAGCAGAGCAAAAGACAAACGTGTCATGGGACCAGAAACACATAGTATCATGGAACAACAGCTAGAGGAGCCCTTTGAAAGAATAAATGATGGAAAGGAAAAGAACACTGATGACAATGAGCCAGGAGACAATGAGCAGATGGCAAATAACAAAGATGGGATAAAGGAAGAGAATCTGCTTGAAAACAATCATAGTTCAGATGAAGTCAGTGTTGGACTAATGCATATTGCTAATATTGGTAAGTATCCAATTTCTGTACTATCTTCTACCACTGCACCCATTTTGGCCTATCAGTTTGAGTGGTACTGTAGTGCCCTAAAATTCAAGTCAATATTGCAAGTTTGCAGGATGAAAAACTCCTGATTGTACCTCAACACTGGATAATGAGAGTGGGGGAAGAGGTAATTCAATACAGCATATAGTAATTGAGAACAGAACAAGTATTTCTGTTGAGTGGGATTGTTCTCACCTAAACCCTTCATTCACATAGGAATGGCGAGTCAGTTCTCCTAGCATTCCAAAGTAATTGGTTTCTCTTTCCAAATATTTGTTATTCACCCAGTTCATTGTTACAGACACTGGTTAGTTTAAATTCTGAACTTATTTGGACAAATCAGTTTAAAGTAACCAGAGTTCCTGGTTCAATTGCAACAAACCAGTTAGGTAAGCCCAGAAACATGTTTTCGATCTTTTTTGTGGCCGTGGCAGAAAAGAGGGGGAATGCATAAGCCCAAGGTGCTACATGTAAACTGGGCCAGTGTAGAACAGGTGAGGGTAGAAGACAGTGACTTGTATAAGACTAGGCACATTAGTATAACCCTACCAAACACTTCTTCATGAACATTTGCTTAGATGGACACCTCAGAGGTTAAAGTGAAAATACGGAAACATGCCTGTGGTGGTGGTGGTGGGGGAAATCACTCCTCCTCAAACTATGATGTTGTAGTTTGTAGCTCTCACATGCCTTTGCAATCAGATGACACCATTAACATGGCTATTTTACTCTCACGACTTGTCTCAAATCATGAAACAATTAATTGACGCAGTGATAGTTTCTATGCATCCAGATGTTGCTGCTACCGTATTTTATAGCTATAATCTCTGTATCAAAAGATGAGATCAAACTGACTAACATTCTTTTACTTCAGGGGTGGAGATCCTCAATCCTGCAGGCCAAATCTGCCCCTCTTGGATTCCCCAGTTGGCCATGCCCCTTCTCCTGAGCACTAATCAGATGGATAGTTTTGCATTTTTCCCCATTCTAAAATGATAAATGCCCCCTTTAGTTACTGACAGTAAGAGCTTAACTCTCAAATATGTCAAGTTTTTGATATTTTGCCCTCATCCCTTTTCTTTGACCCCATCCACTCCCAGAGTGCACCCCACCCCAACTTCTCCAAGCCTGAATCCAGCCCTTGGGCTAAGATGTCCCCCAACCCAGTTATGACATTCTGTTGAAAAGTTGCCATTTCCAGCACTCAGAAAATAATGTCTTCACTTGTGCACTTTATTTAGGTCACAATCCTATGGGTTGCGCCCCCAATTATCATAAGCCCCCAAACTCAGAGGCTTACAAGCATCCTCTGCAGATCAGGAAGAGTGGTGGAAGCAACATTCACCCCTCTGTCCTCCCACCTTATAGTTTTCACTAGATGGGCTTTTTTTGCCCATCTTGTGATGGCGTTTCAGAAGGGGGCGGGAGGAGGCTGGAAGAGGCTCAGGATAGCTCATTTCCCGGCCTTTCCGGTCACCTCTATTTATTTATTTATTTATTTATTACATTTTTATACCACCCAATAGCCGAAGCTCTCTGCGTGGTTCACAAAAATTAAAACCATAATAAAACAACCAACAAGTTAAAAGCACAAATACAAAATACAGTATAAAAAGCACAACCAGGATAAAACCATGCAGCAAAATTGATATAAGATTACAATACATGGTTAGAACAGTAAAATTTAAATTTAAGTTAAAATACTGAGAAAATAAAAAGGTCTTCAGTTGGCGACGAAGAGAGTACAGTGTAGGCACCAGGCGGACCTCTCTGGGGAGCTCATTCCACAACCGGGGTGCCACCTCTCCTCCTTGTCCAGTGAAACACCCCCTTGCCCCCTTCTCTGAGGTCAAATTCCCAACCTTGCAGGAAAGCCAGCATGGTTCTTTCCATGCTGGCTAAAAGGAAGTGGGGGGGGGAGAGTCTCCAATTCACTTCCCTGAGGCTGGATCACTGTCTCCAATCTATGATCGAGGAACTATTGTATGGCCCCTCAGATGCTAAGGGCCAAAGGATTGCTCCCTCTCTAAAATTTTGAAGTTGGTAGACATATAAGAATAAGACGAAACAAAACCTCAGCTCAATCACTTCAAATGAGACAATTTGGATGAGAAAGTTCTTTAAAAAGCTGCAGCTGTAGTGGTCAGAGACACTAAGGGAAAACTGGAAGCTCCACTCTTAAGAGCATGTACAGGAAGGGGTAGGATGGGCTTCTCACAGAAATGTCTCAGCTCTAGAAAGGTCTGACAAAAGGTCTGCACAAGCACAGAACCCATATGTATGAATGCAGAGATGACTAGTCAAAAGAACTACTGTTACAGGTAAGCAACCTGTCCCTTATCTTCTGTTCTCCAGATTTGTCTAGTACTAGAAAATGTATGTCATCACAGTGCATCTTTCTCTGTCCCCTCACTGGATGCTGTTTCAGAGCAAAGAAACTCAATACTAAACATTGCTAGTGCTCTTACTCAATACCCTATTTCTTCGATTCTAAGACACACTTTTTTCCCCATATAAACATCTCTAAAAATGGGGTGCGTCTTAGAATCGCGGGTGTGTCTTAGGGTTTTTATTTCTGTTGGTGGTACTGAAATTAGTGTGTGTCTTACAATCAATGACATCTTACAATCGAAGAAATACGGTAGTTCCAGACATACCCATCTCTAGGATACAGGCTGTAACAGTGTCAGACAGGGCAATTCAACACCACCTCATTTTTTAAAATTTGGAACTGACAATTCAGTATTCCATGGCTCTTGAAGGCCACTGAACATACTCATTCCGTTTTGTCCTTTGGAGGTACTGTAAGTTTTAAAATTTCTATATACCTTGGGTTCCACCTGAGCATGCCACTATCTACCCTTCTTCTTAGGGTCTCTGTTATGGCTCCAAACCAGTAGGCAATCAAAAATAGCCAAGTTCACTGTTACAGGGAGTGATGGGAGAAAGACGCTGGTCCAGGCTTCCTGTTTACAACAGTAGCCATGTCTCCCCTAGTGTCTAGTTCCAACCTATGAAAAGCACTTTACAAGCTTGACTTAGAACCATAAGACAGGTAAGGGGTGCTTGACTTAGAATCGTAGGACAGGTAAGCCAGACAGAGCATAAATATCTAGTATCATTGAGATTGATATAGTTATTCACCTAGACTAATATGTTGAGAAATGATGAAAGATAACAGCACAAGAACAGTGCAGATGCAGTCTCAGAATCTGCCTACTACACAGCTTAACTGCAGGAGAAAAAAAAGCAATGGTTGAAATTTATGTGCCCTAGGACAAAGAGACTTTGAAAGACCCAATTTCAGTTGTATTACACATTGAATTTTTAAAATTTTAGGTAATGTCCATGCAGTTTTATGCAAAAATGGGAAGAGCTACTGGCTTACGAAAGAACACAGCACTTACTGTAGAGAAGAAAAGATCCGTGTTTTTCGGAGTGGTGGGCGCATCAGCAGTAATGAACCTAAAGGACTGATAGAAGGACTTATAAAAAATACTCGTGGCCTTGGCCATCATGGAAATCTGAAGTTGAAAAAGACTGTTATACCTGTACCACATACAATTTCCTTTCCTGTTGATGACTCATGCCAGTTTCTCATTTTAGCTTCTAATGGACTTTGGGAAGTTCTGGATACAAGTGAAGTAGTGCTCTTAACATTAACTATGTTTTCTGCTTATTTGGAAAAGTATCAAGTTCTACAACTAAAGAAAAACCTCATATCCAAAAGTCCAAAGTTGGGTAAATTGGAAGATGAATTCTATTCATGGTATCTGAATCAAGATTTTTTTCCAGAGACAGACCAAAATCTGAACCAAAGTAATTCACAGTTAAGGCTAGCAACAAACAGTGCAAATGAGAAAGAAATAGTTAAATCAGACTCCTTTAAAGAAAACACAGAGCAAGTATCAGAAAACTCTTTAGAACCATCCTTTAGCCAGTATACACCATCTTCAGAAGACTCAGAAATCCACCCACCAAGATCAGGCACTGAAGAAAGTCCAAAGGAAAATCTTGACGAAAGTGCAGAAGAACCGGTACCTGCAAGTCCTGACTCTTCAGAAACATTAGAAGATACAAAAACATTTTATGCCCTTGCAGCAAAGTATATTAGTAAGCACCTTGTAAAAGCTGCACTAAAAGCAGGTTCTAGAGATAATATTACTGTTTTGGTAGCACTTTTAAATGGATGTGATAAGATACCCACTTACATTTAGCATGTAAAGTGTGCTTGTGAAGGTAGTCCTTGTGAAGGAAAACTAGAGCTGCAATTTACCCATTTTATGATAAATTGTCACAATAAATACACAAAGATGTAAATATTTTGTCAAGAAGACTGATTACAATTATTTCCTTTTTTATACCACTTTATTCAAACCTGAGCACCTCAATATAAAACTAAACACTGGTGAACTGTCATTTTCCTTGCTAAGACCAAATTACTGCAAATTTACAATCTGCACATGTAAGTTTCTGCTAGCAGTTCAACATTTAAATAGATTAAATCATCTTTTCTGACACTTGGTAGATTTCATATAATGAAAATAACTAAAGAATTAGTGCAATATACTGGACAGATCAAAATAAAATGGACTTTGGAAAACAAAGTTGCAGAATTCATTACAGACAGACAGTAGTACTTATGTTACAGGTACAGGAGCATCATTTATTACTGTTCTAGCCATGAAGGAAGAACTTAATCCCCTTGAGATCTGGGGAAAAGAAATGTTAGCTCTTTAAAGTAACTGTACATATTGTATACTTTTAAGCAACTCTTAAATAGTACAGAGTATTAAACAGATGTAGACTACAATGCAGTACCCTATTTACAGTACATTAATATCCCAATTTAAAATCAAGTTGAATGTACATAATTGTTAGTGCACTGACCGATTTTATCCTTAAGGGAAAGATAATTATGTTATGGTCAACAATGATTAAAAACAAAACCAGATACCTAGTTTTTGTTGGACAGGACTGTTTGTGAAGGAGATTTTGTTGCATTAGAATTAATTAGTTGTTATATTGTATAAGCAGAAAAAATTCAATTAAACTTGATTTTTTTTACTTTAAACTGGGCTGACAAATTTACATATAGTTTAACAACTAAAAACCAATTGTTCTGCAAGCACAGATCAATAAAATTGTTAATGTTGCACATATTTCAGTTAAATTATGAAAATGTGGAATGTATATTTAAATGGTAGATACTCACATAAACAACATTTTGCATAAATACTGTGAATAAGCTTACAGGATCTTCAGTAGGTGTGTTTGTTTGTTTGTTTTTCCATACCACGAATGGATAATCCCAATTCTGTTCATTACACTTTAACAGTAACCAATACCCAAAGCTTGAGGAGCTAATTGGTTAGCTGCAGATCCATGGAGTCGTTCAATCTCTATCCCTAATGACATGTGATAGTTTATAAATCTTTCAACTGAAACGTCTATCCAGCTTCCCTTCCCCCCTCTTTTGCTGAAACATAACAGCCAGTGATACATGCATGTTATTAAAAATTAGGACAAAATCATTCTGTATTAGAAACAACTATTTCATAAGTCTCTTCGATTTTGGAAGCTGTATTGGGCCAGGTTAAACACTCCAAATTCCATTGTTATTAACAAGTTAGGAAGCAATAGAATATTCAAGACAGTTTAAAGCAGCTGAAGGTTTAGTTGCTACAGCATTGACTCTTAGTTGGTTGTGTTGGTTCAGTAAGGTCTACTCCTCTTCCTCTAACAGAGTTGGCCCCTATATTCTGTTGTTCATTCTTCGGCAACTTTTTAGCTACAAGAAATTATAGTAAAAAATTAGCCTTACATTTCTGTAAGGATTTCCTATGCATATACATCTAACAGATCTGTGTATACATAAATTCAGGAGCAAAATACACTTTTATACATTCCCATTTCCCTTGTTCTTCTGGTTAAATCTTCTAGCTCCTTTATCCTCTCAGTCCCTACAATTTGTAGGATTGAAAGATCAAATCACATGGTCCATTTTTTCTCCAAATAATGCTGTTGGAGAATTCCTTGTATTAACTGGCTCTGCAGGTAGTTGGACTGCAGGTGTTTTCCACATAGATCACTAATGCCATGTGCTTACAAAAATAAACATAATGTAACAGGTTTGGTGTAATGGTTAAAGCATTAAAATAAGACCAGGAAAATCACCTATCAGCCAAGACGTTGACTATGTGGGCTCCAAACAATGACCATCTTTCAAGACTGATCTGTTTTACAAGGTTGGTCAAGATATTGAAAGGATTGGGGGGGGGGGAGAAGAACTGTGTAAACTGCCCTGAGCTCACTGCAAGACTGGCAAAATAAAAATGTAATCAATGCAATTAATAAATAGACCATCATGAGAACAATGTATGATTTATGTCTTAAATCCTGTTGAAATTAAAATAAGAGTGCCCAACAGATAGTATTTTATCAGTTTTTTCCATTCCATGCCTCTCTTTTGGCCTTCAGCCTAGGCTGAGCAATTGGCTCCTCTTCTTCCCTAAATTTTAGGGCAAGGAGGTGAGACTACAAAAGCTACATTCCAGGTACACAGTCCAAGCTATAAAAGACAGCCCAGCATCAAAGACCATTCTTTCCTATGCCTGGCTTTCAACCAGAAGCCAGACAGTAGTAAGGAAGAGCAGCAGAGGCAATCAGATTGCAGAAGTGTTTCTTTTAAAAGAAAATTCTTTGATGCAATGCTTTTGTCAAGTAGGTCCTGCCAAGTTAATCAGTGAAATTGAGAACAAAATAAAATGGAATCAGAATGTATTGGTGACTGTATTTTACTAGCTCCAACTGATAAAAGGGAAAATACTGTATTCTTAGCTTACCCAGTGTGTGGACCTTATCACATTTGTGTCTAATTCAATTTTAAATCAAACTGGTGAGCTTATACACAGTCCCAAATAAAGGAACTCTGTGCCTATGATTAAATGTAGGCTTGGATTGAAAGAACTATGGGTTGGACCCAGTCAGAATTAAGAGATGACCCACTGAAATCAATGATGCCCAAGTTCGTCCCAGTTATTAAATGGTTCTACTCAAAGTATGGCTAAGTCTGTTTATAACCATATATGTGATATTCTGTACGTGCAACAGATTTTCCCACCCTACTTATTATATGTATGAATCACATCCTCCACCTAAAATGAGTTGACTCAAACTCCCATCCACCCCAGCCAGTATATCCAATGGCCTGATGGGAGTTGAAGTCCAACAACATTTAGAGGACCACAGGTTGCCCAGCCATGCATTAGACAGAAAATGTACTCTGATAAGAGTTGAAAGTCATATCTTCAAGCCACCTTCATATTTGTTAATTTACATTTCAATGTTCTGCATTTCTCTGATATGGACAATATTATAATTAGTGATATGGACTTTCCAGAAGATTTTAAATTGGAAAAGCTTCTGGAAAAAATCCTATGCAAATTGGGTTAATTTGCATCAGAAAAATTTTAATGCCCTAGGGAGTGATCCAATTTAGCATGTTTATTTTATTTGTATTTAGTGAAGCAGAAAAAGTATTCCATGTTTTTTTTTTATCCCAATCCACAAGTATCTGATCTGAAATATTTGAGGGGGGAAATTAAGGGGCACTTAATGTAATTTAAACATTATATTGTTTATTGGAATACTTGCGCAAATTTGAAGACAATAGAATGTACTTCTTTCACATGAAATTTAAGGGAGGGAAAAGTAAGGAAAACAGTTGACACATTAATACATTTTAGCAACCCAAAGAACTGTATATGATATGCTGACTCCTCATCTACAACTCTGAAACTGCCATGCTGGTCTAAGATTGTATTTGGAATTGGTATCCATTCATAATGAACTTGGGAAATTGAAATATTTCCAAGGAAAAATAAAGCTTTGGAAATGGCCCATATCACTGATATTGCTCAATATTGTTTGCTGTCTTCTATTCATTGTAGAAGCTTGAACAAAATCTATGGTTTTGAATGGGAAAAAGCTTATTGGCTCAAGAGGGCTCAGAAGCAATTTGTCCACTTACAGTGCATTCAGATGCGTTTGGTAACTGCTATGAAGTTCCACATTCTTGAATGTGCTATATACAAGCCTATTTTAACAAGTATCTTCCATTAAAGGTTTACTTACCAATTGCCAGGAATATTTCATTTACATTCACTGATGTTTTTGCTGATGTCTCCATGAACAATAAACTGTTGTCATCTGCATAAGACTGTGCTTCCTGTAAATTAAGCATGCCAATAGATTTTTCCTCATGTAGTTGTGGATTATATATCTATGTATTACTGCAAATTGAGGTACCCACGATTTGTTTTAAAGGCAGGATTTTAGCATGCCTAGTGTAATGAGTTCTGTAACCCCCACAAAATTATAAATCACAAATGTAAAGTTCCGGAGCAGTAAAAAGGACCACTGGATAAGAAAGCATGAGACAATTGTGGGAATTTAAACCTTACAATCTGAGGCTGACAAGTTATCTATGTTCAGGAACGCTCAACATCTTAATAATGTAAACTAGAAGTATAGGATTTTACAGCTCAATGTCAACTATTCAGAAAGCTTAAAGAGGAGCAGAAAGTAAGATTCTCGTTAGTGTAAAGCAGCCTTCCCCATCCAGGTAATTTGGACTTCAGCTCTCATCAGCCCTAGCTAGCATGGCCAATGGTCAGGAATGCTGGGAGTTGTAGTCCAAAGCATCTGAATAGCACCAGGTACGGAAAGGCTGCTGTAAAGCATGATGTCTCCTCATACTATATTTTATTAAAGATAACCACAGCAACTTAAGATGAAATTCTATGCATGTTTGATAGAAAAAGTAAGCCCTACAACTCCCTATGCTTACTTTATTTTACATGTTGGCTGGGAAATGCTGGGAGTTGTAGGACTTTTTTCTGTCTAAGTATGCGTAAGATCGTGCCCTTAAGAAGATATGGGCAGTATCACAGTACTGCCTGTTTAGACTCAGAATGCATCTCTAAATCTTCAATGCACTCTGCAGTGCTAAGTGTGTATTCATTAAAATACAATGTAAGAGAAAACTGCTGATGCTGAAGAACATGGGACACCAAATACCCAAGACTATCTTCAGCGCCAAAGTCAAATATGCAGACTTTAAGTCATAGGTTTGGCTAAAGGTTCAGAAATGAAACTGAAGGTCAGAAATAATAGTCTCCAAAGAGGCAAGTCAAAAGTCAAAGTAGCCACTCTCAAAAAATTGACAACACTGAAGATTCATATTTTAAGAGGTCTAATTTTAGAAAACAATATTGTAAAGTGAACAACCTGACATGTTATTGTTGCTGTGTTTGCCAATTACTAAAAAATACCAGTGACCTCACACATCTCCATCTATTGTTGATGCTTCCCTCAGTAGTAAGTTACCCATCCTTGCCTTAAGACAATTAACAGAAAGTTTACTGTAAATACCAGCAGCAGAATTAAAAGAGTGCTGAGCAACCCCAAAAGCACTTTGTATGCATGAAGACTTTCTTGATTTTGATTTCTAAATGCACTTCTTCCTGCTGCATCTGATGCTGCTTTTGAGGCTCCTCCAATAACAGGAATGTTATTGTACGTGTTTGTACGCGAGTATGCACAAAGGAATGAAATATAAGGAACCCTAAAAATTGTCTGGTTGGTCCTACACTTAATGACAGTTATCACTACTGAATTTATTACATTATCCACATTTAAGAAAGCATACATGGGGTTTCCCTCTATTTCATTCTTGTCATAACCCTATTAGACAGGTGAGGCTGAGACTGGCCCAAGGTCACTCGGCCTGCTTCATGAATAGGTCTTGCTGGTCCAAGTCCAACATTCTATCTATTAAAACACACTGACCTGTTTGCACAATCACCAAGGATTAAACAAGCCACGATGGTTTGCTTCATCCTCGGGCACATACAGGTCATGAACGGGCCCGGGCACAGCTTGTTGCATCATCTGAACCTAGGCAGCATGGCTTATTGAAAGGGGAAACAATCCTCAAATAACCCAGAACTATACTGCTGAAGAGGGTATGCTAATTGGTCATTATACTTAAAGCCTTAAAATGGCCTATTTTTCAACCACTTTCACTCCCAGATTTTATATTTCTGGATAATATTCCAGGAAAGCTAGAATTTCAGATCAAACAAACTTGCAAACTTACCTGAAAATCTACAGCCCTTTTGTTAGCTAGATCAGCTTTATTCCCTGCTAAAGCTATTACAATGTTAGGACTTGCTTGCCTCTGGAGTTCTTTTACCCAGTTTTTTGCTCTCACAAAGGATTCCTGTTGATCAATTAAAAAGAAAATAAACCTTTTATTCTTTTTCAACTTCCTTGATTACAATATGGCTTGGCATCCATCACCTAAAACTATATTCCAACATCAATTCTTCCCCCTCCTGCTAGTTACACAAAATCTTAAATTCACGATTTCCTAAACTGTAAATCTATTTGGAACAGATCCCTTTTCACATCAATGGGCATTTGCTTTGGAATGCAAATGAATATTTAGACTTGAGTCTTCATCATGCAATCTTGTGTGGTACTTGCTTTAAAGGGGTGGTAAGACTATGGCACACTTCACCTATAATAGTGGCAAATTCTGGGTAAATTAACAGCTTTTAAAAGAATTCACACAGTTCTGCTTAAGATACTACCTGTATTCTGAAACATAGGAAAGGCAGAAAATGCAGTTGAAAAAAAATATTCCAAAAAGAAAAATTAGTCAACCAAAATTTGGCCACAACTTTAATTCAGAAAATAAAAATAGGCATACAAAGGCTTTTGCCCTCTCCATGACAATACACTAGTACCTCAATAACAATACAAAGCTGAAAAGTGTGGCTATCTTCATTCAGTTCACACATTTACTAGCAGCTGGTAATGAAAGAGAATGGGCCTATCGCTTTGTTCTTATGTAATAAAAAACTATGGGCTTTTAAGGTGATAGGAGAACATCTGGATTTCACCTTGTTCTTTGTTTAAAAAAACAGCTCTTTGTTTAAAAAAAATGCTAGCATTTTTTGGCCCATTCACAAATAGCAGAAAATCATGGGTTAATTAATCAATCCATGACTTGGTGTGGCACATTCTGCAGCCTTTTTGAACATTCAACCTTTAATCATTGGTTAAAGAACTCACAGTTAATCTAACGACTATTCTAGGTTAACTGTGGGTTGTTTTAACACATAATTAATCTATAGTATTCGGACATCAGGTAGCAACCCCTGACTGGTTCGATCAGTGGCTGAATTTCAAAAGGGCCATGGAAACTGCCATGCACACTCTGCAGCAAACTGTGGTTTAATTAATTTCACTGAAATCCCCTGTCCCTGAAGCCAACAGTGACACTTCCAATATCGTTGAGTAGCTTTATGGATTCCAATCCAAGCCACTTTGTAAGAGAAACAGATATCCCTGTTTTGCAAATAAAGAAATAGAAGAGATCTTACAATTAAGCAATTTATTTTTTTCAATTCCTGAATGTTTTAACAACCACACAAATCAAGAGTGGGCAACCATTTTTCATATTTCCTCATGGATAATCTGGGGGACTACATGTTGGGTGGGGCTAAAGCCAGTAGTGGTAGGGCCAGAGCCCAAACTGGGTGGGTTATCCCTTTTCTCTTTCTGCCACCCACTTTTCTCCCTCTCCCTCTCTTCAATCTCAAACAGCAGGCTGCCAGGGAAGGGACAGACAGTTCTTGCCAGAGGTCTGAAATAATTGGCATGCAGAGGGGTTTTGAAACTAGACTGAGGGCCACAAGAAATTCATAGCCATCCCTGACATAAAACACGGGCTATGAAGTCCACTCCCTGACAACAGAAGGAACTCAAATCGAAGCTACTCTTGCCAAAGGACTACATATCCTATCTCCACTGATGAAACATACCCAAAACTGATCAAACTCCTCCCACCCCCTTCTCAAGTACTGATTGCACCTGAATTAATCCAAATACTTGTCTTACTTGGACTTAAAGGCCAGCAAGTATCCCACCACACTTACAGGCAAATCTATATTACTGTGCCATCATTCTTAGTACTACAGTGTTCTTATAATAGGTTGCAGTTTGAACCTATTTCATCGACTTCTCTAAGGCACACAAAAACTGATTCATATTCTCACGGGGTCATTTCATTATCTTTATATTTAGCAAGCTTCTTGAAGTCTTCACATTCTCTCATTAACATGGGTCCTTTGCACAGTTACATTATAACAAAGACAAGAAAGACCTGAGCTAACTAAGACAGTGGAGATTTACTAAAGGTACAAACATCAATAAGAAAATTAAGAAATTGTACCAATACAGTTTGAGCAACAAGAACTCCTCTCAAAGGAAGTAGTTTGCACAGCAAGTGTATTAGATTTTTTTCTCCTCATGAGTTATCCTTGTTGTTCAAATCACAATGGGACAATTTCGCTTCATTACTGTGAAATGGACTTGTGAACCGCTTTGTACTCCCTCTCTCAATATACATGAATGCATTTTAACAACCCACTCTGCAAATAAAGTGAGCAAGATGCTGCTGCTGATGCTGATAATATAATGAAATCAAATACTATCATCAAGCTCAAAGGGAACAAATGATAGATACAAACTGTTTTCAAAACTAAAAGGCAACAATAATTTGATGGGCTATGGAAGAGGTAAGAACCATGAGGCCCACTGATTCAGTTCTTGCAATCTGCCATATCTTTAAAACCCTTGATTAGACTGATCAAAACAGAGGTGGGGTGGGGGTAGTAATTCACGGTATAACACATCAGCGTTGTTTGCACAACACGAGAGCCCATTGTGGGTTAGTTAACCCTCGAGGAACTATGACACATGCTGGCCATCATTTTGAATATGCAATTCCTGATCAGCAGGTTATTGTGTCATCCAAACCTGGCTATGGAGATTTATGCAAGGGTTAAACATCTCCACAGCAAGCTGAGAGCTATGTAAAGGCTGTTTAACACTCCCCAATGGCTGGGTTTGCGATGATAAAACAACCCTTGATCGCCATAGCTTTTTGTCCCATGGTTAGCTGCGGCATGTCAGGCAAAGCAGGTCTTTAGGTTGCTTGAAAATATGAAAGCCCATTTCTTTGAATAGTTGTTGTAAAAGCCAAAGACCAGTAAAAAAAAATGTTTTGCTTTAGTGACATACAAGAAAAACAAGCAACTTATCACATTTCATGGTACCATATTAACATAATATATATTTAAAACCCAGATACCATCTATTATACTATGACTAACTTTACTTACCTCATTGGTAATATCATAAACAACTATAGCTGCCTGTGCTCCTCTGTAATACATTGGTGCCAAACTGTGGTATCGTTCTTGACCAGCTGTATCCCAAATTTCAAATTTTACTGTTGTGTCATCAAGACATACAGTCTGCGTTAGAAAGGCCGCTAAAGAGAAAGAAAACAGGGATTGTGATTCTACATATACACTGTCACCTTTAGAAAATTATTGTATAGTGAGGGATGAATATGTAAAGAACTCAATGAATATAAGAAACAGTGTTTTATACTATGAACTCTTCAACATCAAAAAGCCTACAGTAATTAACATCTTATTTTTCCTTTAGGGCATTATAAATCCAATGTTGGATCCAGCCTTAGTAATCAACAAAACTTAGTCACAACTGTCTTAAACCCAATTTATTCCAAGTCTATAGGTACGATTAAATTTGGATCCAACTCATAACTTTTAAAATACTGAAATGGGGGAAATTTATTTCAGAATATTTCAATCCATGTTAAATTGTATGACAATTACACAAAGACAATCTGTAATACAGCAGAGTAGCAGTTAAACAGTTTGTTCATTTAATCCAACCTTACTGTGTCAGAGTACAACTCCCATCATCTCCAATCAGCATGGTTAACAATCATTTATTTATTGCAAATGAAAGCTGATTTTGGTTCTAATCATGCTCCATATGAGCAATGCTCCCATGTCCTGGGCTTCAAAAATTAAATCAATTCCAAACACAGTACTTTTCTGGTTTGTAAGTTATTTCTGTGACCTGAGCCACTCTGAGAAAAGGGTTAATGTGCAGTTTGACAATATGCTAAATGTTCATTATAAACTGACTACATGGTATTCCAAATACAAGGAGATGGAACCAAATGCAAATAGTTGCCCAGTTAATGCAGTATATTACCAGGAAAGGGACAGCTACATTAAATACCACCAACAAACCGTAATTTTGAAGTACACCATGGATGGTTCTTGCAACAGAAGAGTCCTTCTGAGAAGGTTCATATCCCTCGGAAAGTACTAGCTAGACACAGTGACCTGCAATGTGTTATACGGGGGCTGCCTTTGAAAACGGTCTGGAAACTTCAGCTGGTACAAAACAGGGTAGCCCGCCTACTAACGGGGACTGGCCGACGAGACCATACCACGCCAGTCCTTTTACAACTTCATTGGCTGCCAGTCCAGATCCGGGCCCGATTCAAAGTGCTGGTACTAACATTCAAAGCCCTAAATGGCTTGGGGCCAGGTTATTTGAAGGAATGCCTTCTCCCATATGTGCCTGCCCGGACCTTAAGATCATCCACAGGGGTCCTTCTCCGTGAGCCCCTGCCAAAGGAAGTGAGGCTGCTGTGGCACCCCAGCTGTGGAATGAGCTCCCCAGAGAGGTTCAGCTGGCGCCTACGCTGTATTCCTTCCATTGCCAGCTGAAGATCTTTTTATTTTCTCAGTATTTTAACACATATTAACACATTTAAACTTTGCTGTTTTAATTCCATATTTTAACCCATATCAATCTTTGCTAGGCGGTTTTAATCCTGGTTGTGCTTTTTATATTGTATTCGTGTTTTTAAATTGTTTTTTGTTTTTAAATTTGTTGTTTTTACGCTCTTCATGGTTTTAATTTTTGTGAACTGCCCAGAGAGCTTCGGCTATTGAGTGGTATAAAAATGTAATAAATGAATAAGTGCAGTTTTATAGTATTGAGAATTCAGACATTAGCAAACGTTCTTCAAAACTTAAGTGTTACTTACACTTGACACATTGGTCAGTAGTGGGCTTCGATGACATGTTATCTTCTATATATTGATACCTATAGAGCTGTCTGTTGATTAAGGATTTTTAATATGTGGGCATTTTATAAAGGTTCTTTAATTTTATATAAGTACTAAAAACTGGTGTATATATCTTTTTCAGATATTGAGGGAAAAGTTCACCATTTTCCTCACTTGTAGCTTAACGAAAGCTACCACTTATTTGTAGAAGGAAATGTTTTGCTACTGTAAAACAAAGACAGCTAAAAACCACTGGTCAGTGATAACAATGGGCTCTTACCAATTTGCCAACCAAAGCCACTTAATAGCCAAATATCATAGCAACTGGTTTCAGTCCATAAACTCGCATACTAACCAGCATTCATACAATACATGTGTAGCTTCTAGCCCTTGTGATTGCAATGTGAGTATATGTGCTGTGCAGCTTCTACTTAAAAAAGCCAAACAAGAATTACAGTAACCGTTAGGGCTGTGCATGGACCCCCCGATCGGCTCCGGATCCGCAACTTCCAGATCAGGTCCACTCCGCCCCACGTCGATCCGCCTATGTTCCGCTCTGCTGTGGAGCTCCGTATCCAGATCGGAGCTCCATGTTCCCCCCATAGACTTGCATTGAAATTCAAACACCTATAACTTTTTTACTGTTAACGTTACAAACTTCAAAATTGGCACCATGAGAGCTTATCCATGTATCCACATTCATGCCAAGCTCCAAGCAAATCCGAGCATGCCCAGATTTTTTGTGATTTTTTTTTTCGTTTTAAGCATCACCCCCTAACCCCAATTCACACCCCTTTCGAGAACTCCATTAGTTTTCACGTTACAAACCTCAAAATCAGCACCAAGAGAGCTTATCCATGTATCCACCTTCATGCCCAGTTGGAAGCAAATCCGAGCCTCCACTGATTTTTGAAAATAATACATCCCATTTTCAGAAATGGGATTTACTCCGACATTTTGACAGATACAAACTTGCAAATGAGCACCCTCACAGATGCCACCTAGATCCACATTCATGGCATGTTTCAAGCAAATCCAAGCATGCCCTGATTTTTGGCAAAAAAAATATCGTTTTAAGCATCACCCCCTAACCCCAATTCACACCCCTTTCAAGAACTCCGTCAGTTTTCACGTTACAAACCTCAAAATCGGCACCATGAGAGCTTATCCATATATCCACCATCATGCCCAGTTGGAAGCAAATTCGAGCCTCCACTGATTTTTGGGGAATTTTTGAAAATCCTACACCCCATTTCCAGAAATGCTAACAGCACTGACATCTTTCCATACCTGCCCATAAGGATCCATTGCAAAGTGCTTGCCCATAGCAATCAATAATACCGTATTTCTTCGATTGTAAGATGCCATTGATTGTAAGACGCACACTAATTTCAGTACCACCAACAGAAATAAAAACCCTTTGATTCTAAGAAATAATAAATGCACCTGTGATTCTAAGGCACACCCCCTTTTTAGAGATGTTTATTTGGGGGGAAAAGTGAGTCTTAGAATCAAAGAAATACGGTAGCACAGAATTCTCCATAGAGAAACCATAGGGATCCATTGCAAAGCACTTGCCCATAGCAATCAATAGGACAGATGATTTGGGCGAATAAAGATTTTTTCTAAGTAAGGATCTTCATCTCAGGTGAAACACTTTAAAAATGCACACACACACCAAGAAATTTTAAACAGGGTGAATGTGCAATGCAGCTGCCTTTTATCACAAGGAGGGATACCCTGAGTCAAAGCACGACACGCACAAACCATCCTTGTGGGGCGGTCACAGAGGAGGACAGGCAGCATGCCCTTGTAGCACTGGGAGCAAACATGCCAGAGGCCTGTGGGGTTGAACCACAAAGCCCATCATCTAGTACATCTCCCAGGCACCAGGAGGGCAGAGAGGCAGGCAAAGATGTACAACTATGCCATAGATTTGTAAACAGCCCAGAGAGCTTTGGCTATTGGGTGGTATAGAAATGCAATAAATAAATAAATAAATCTATGGGGAAGTAAGTCCCAGCAGATACCCCACAACAACAGCACCCAGGCAGAGGCGGGAAGGCAGGCATGCAGCAGACATTTCTGGGGGCACAAGTAAGTGAGCCAAGGATTGCTTCAAACTGTCCCTGTGAGGCAGGAACAGCACAGAGAGATGCCTTTTCTTTTGCATCCCATAACTAATAGAGGGCTAGGAGGATAAGAGTAAAGCTTTGTGATCCTTGCTTCAGAGTTGATTGACTGCACTATGATCACAGCCATTAAACAACATCAACAATAATAACGTTAATAATAGCAGTACTAATATTAATAATATTATTAATAATCATCACAACAATAAGAAGTTGAACCACAATGAAAGCCTGCCTGACTTCACTAAAGAGGGAAAGCCAGGAGAGCTTGGGCTATGGGGTGGTAAATAAATAAATAAACACAGGAGGGGTGGAATTAAAAGCAGCAGTGTTGCTCAATCACAAGAAGAAGAATTTTTTAAAAAGGCTATGTCTGTCTTTTACCAGTAAGAGGAAAGTGGACATGCCCAGGGGGAGGGGAACTGTTGTGCCAATTTGACTGGTCCTGTCTAGATACCAGTCTTTCAGAAGCTACCGCACACTTCAACTCATGACAGGCATAGCTTCCACTGGCTACACTTTGGAGGGTTCTGATGACCACCCAGGGCAGTGTGCACTGGGCACGTCCACATGCCCTATGGACATCATCCCCTTGCACCACATCTATTCAGTTGTTTACCAAGTTTAGGGTGGGTAGCAGTGCTGTGTTTCCTATCTGTTATTTATTTAGTAGTATATGATTTAAGGTTGTGTTTGTGCGTTTGGTGGGGCTACTGTTTCAAAAAACACTGGAAAAAGTCCGTTCAGAAAAAGAAAGAAAAGTTACCCAGTATCCCAAGTTACTAATTATCCCGTTTTGCTTATTCCCCCCTCCAACATTGGGATTGGAGGATGCTTCATCAGGTGATCATGATTGGGAGTTGAATCTGCCTCTCATCGCTTCAAAAAAAACTTACCCCCTCCCACTTTTAGCCATTCTAAACAAATTAATAGCAAGCAAACTGCACGACGAAAAGGTCTGAACATCTCCACAAATGACCCCCAACCACCACTCTCTAGGCTCTCAGTAAGTTTCAGGGATGTGGGTTTCAAAACAAAAAAGTTATACACTAATCTTTTCCGCAATGCAATCCTATGGGAAAAAATATCCAAAATGGCGGGCAGAGCACTTTGCAAAAAGCGGATCGTTCTGCATGTGGTCGCTTGTCTTCACTATGCTTCGCTAGCCCCCCGACTCGCTTCTCCTCCGCTTTTAAAGGAGGAGAAGCCCCCCGCTCCGCTATCACTTCTAAGCACCGAAGAGAAGCGGAGCACAGCACTAGTAACCATGACCTCATACACTCTTGCCACAAGAAATACAAGTCATAGCACATGAGCTCAGTGTGGAACTAGAAGGGGGAGCAACTTCTTTTGTAAGAGACTGTAGAAATATCACAATTACCTACTCATTCAGCACACAACACCTCCCTTGTTAAGAAGTTTTCTACTTTACCAGCTAGATGCCAGTTATTAAAATCCATTTACACTTCTTCCAGCAACTTCAATGCTCT
Source organism: Elgaria multicarinata webbii (assembly GCF_023053635.1). Classification (NCBI taxonomy): domain Eukaryota; kingdom Metazoa; phylum Chordata; class Lepidosauria; order Squamata; family Anguidae; genus Elgaria; species Elgaria multicarinata. The sequence goes on from NC_086171.1 coordinate 54,133,539, forward strand.
TTATACACAAGCCCATTCCTAACCATAGTGCAGGCAGACTTCAAATATGGGAGCAGCCACTGCTCCTTTATGCCCCATTGGAGTGTGAGTGTGAGTGTGTGTGTGTGTGTGTGTGGTTATTTTTCTTATCAGTTACAAAGGATTTAAGAGATTTATGTCACACTGCTGTGCAGTAGCCCCCACTGAACAAGGAATATAATCACTTTGCACGTGCATTGGAGGCACCTATTTAAGTGTGGCCCTGCTCGTCTTCTAGCTGCCAGTGAACAGGACAGTCCCTCCTCCGCTTCAGTCAGCATCAAGGCAAAAAGAAGAAATCTGAACCCTTATCAATGGTTATGGAGAATGGTAAGGCTGCAATATTAACTGCAGAGCGGCCTCCCAACAAGAACAAGCATGAACTGATTAGTTTATATTGGTTTCTGGAGGTCAATACAAAGCTCCAGCATTGACTCAGTGGCTGGTATGGATCAAGAGCATCTTTTGTGCCATTGGTGGCAGCTATGATGATTTAAGAAGACGCAAGTTTTGGATACTTAAATTGTGATCCAATCTGTCATCCTAGGCAATTCCAGAAGGCACTATCAGCATTATCTCCTTCCAGCAAGCTGAATATGTTTAATATGTCAGAACTAACAGATGAAACAATGGAAAAAACTAGACCCGGGACAGCTGTCACACGCATATAATGGAAGTCTGTCATACACACCAGAGGATGACCAATAAAGATGTCACTAGCTCTCTCACTGAGGAGTGTAGCTCATTGGTAATCACTTAGGAAAAGTGTGAAAATTAGAAGAACATTGCTCAGATTATGCACATTGGCATAGAAAGGGAACTACATTGCTTTTATCCCAAAGAAAGCAAGTGTCTGTGTCGAGTCAGCTTGCTGAAGTACAAGAATTCCAAAGCTCAAAAAGTACTTAACAATAATCTCCAGCGTTCAAATATTTAAACATTTATTTCAAGTTTATAACATCCAAGTCATAAGTAAAAGACAGGCTATTTTCCAGTGAAGAAAGTGAATTTGATTTGTTAGACATAGAAGGTAGTAATATTTGTAAATTTTATTGGAATTAACAGCTAAGTGAGGACTTGCTTCTCCAATATTAGCTTTCCATAAAATTAACCAAAAGCAGTGCTTTGAATGATAGTATGCAATAGAAATTTACTGTTTACAATAAATAATTAGATGATCCAGTTTTTCAGTCCTACAGAATGTTTTAATCTGGTACAACAAGAGTTATCAATAATTATAAAATGCAGATGGAGAGGGCCATTTCAATAGTGGCCAGCTCGCCTGGCACCAACATTGTTATCTTTTCAGCACCAGGTCAAGACTTTTTTCTTCTCCCAGGCAGTTAACAACATATGCTGAGTTTTTAACTGACCCCAGAATAGTTGTTTTAAATGGATATTGTTTTTTATGCTTTTGATGGTTTAAATTTTTTGTATATTGGTTTTTAATATTCACTGTTTTTAACCTTTGTAAACTACCGAGAGAGCTTCAGCTATGGGGCAGTATAAAAATGTAATAAATAAATAAATGCAAATGTCCATAGTAATTGTACTGCATCCCCCCGAAATACCATTTATTTGATTTCCACACTACTTCATGTACCATCTTACAGCATAAGCTTAATTATAATTTTTATAAGCAATACTTAAGAAAATCTCTCTATAAATAGAAATACTCATACACAGTATTAAGAAGCATTATGCTACAAATTTAAACAATAAAACCAATGAAATTGGTACTTGCAACTAACAGTATTGACTTTACTGAATTGTTACTATGATGTATATTACTAATAAAAATATAAAGCACTATAATATATATTTATATATATATATATTTTCTCACCTCCAATTGTACTCTCCTGAAACTCATGAAACTGGCCTTTTACAAAACGAAGCACCAGACTTGATTTGCCAACTGCAGATTCTCCCAGAAGAACTAACTTGAACTGACATATTTTATTCCCGGCATTGGGCCCATTGGGTCTAGTTGCTCCTCGGTTGGCCATGTCCAAACTAGAAAGGAGTCCCTTATCTCAGATTCTTAAAAAAATGATTCCAGGATGTGAACCTCAATGTGCTTCCACTTCAAAGCAACCTGTTTCACAAAACAGTATTCAGATATTAGACACATTACACATTTTAGTTTTATCATGCAAGTACAAATCTGTATCATGTCATAATGATATTTAACTGAACTAAGGCTCAATTTTCATGGGGAGGTGCTGAACTGGAAACCTTTAACATAAATCCAAAGAATACCTTGGAGGCACTCAGAGCCCTCCAAATTAATTTTATTACTTCTGCCTTCATTACAACGTCACAAACTGAAGGATAATTTTTTAGGAGTTCTCAGAAAATAACTGAAGCATTGTTTTCCAAATTCAGGCAAACTGTTAGCTCAATTCTGCTAGAAGTTATACACTTTGTTGTAGATGTAACCAAGGTTCAACTGTCCTGTGCATAAATTGGAATCCTCATAACTCAGGAAGCTCTTGTAACCCAGTCAATTACTTAATTCACATTGAAGTAGTCTTTTAGCCTAGGGGTGCAGAACCTCTTTTAGCCCAAGGACTGAATTCCATTTCAGAGAAGCTCTTAGGGGCCATGATCCACTGGTGGATAGAGGCAAAGGCAAAAGGAGTGGGCCCAAAACCCTAATCATATTTTACTTTAAAGCTGTTACTGCCAGTAACTAAACCTCAGGAGAGGCATTTCAACCATTCAGAATGGGGGGGGGGGACTGCACAAAAGCCAGAAAACCACCAAACGATCAGCAGTCCAGGGAAAAGGAGTAGAGCCAAGAGAAAGGGGCTTGGCCCTCAGGGGACCCCTGGAGGATCGGATCCAGCCCCCATGCCTGAGGTTCTGCAACCTGTTTTAGGTACATTAAAGCAGAACTTGAATGTCCCTGGATAGTTGTGGTGATTCTTGGTGGTGATGGTGGGGGCACTCCATAGGTTCTCTTCTACCACTGACACTAGCACAAATACATTCGTTAAAGAATTTCCTAGTAACTGAGAAATACTTATATGCATATGTACTAGAAACAGTATAAGGAGATAAATGAACTGGAACTCCTAATAAATCCATCAGCTCCCTGCAGAAGACCAGAAATTTTTAGGGTGGGACAGGGAAATTATGGGTGGCCTGACCACCCTGCTCCCAATCCCAAATGTAGAGTTCATCCTGAGCTATTACATAGTAGCACATTAGGTCTCTTTGCAAGTTGCCTCAGCAAAGGTGATGTGCAAATGAACTTGCATAGCAATTTCTACCAATCATAGTGTGAGCAGGCTTTGTATAGCTACTGAGCCTTAGTGTCCTCAAAGAGCACCCTGTACATAGAGATATTTGGGGAACAGAGTTGGGCAAATAGGTCAGTAAGTGTCCTTCTTCCCTTTACCACATCCCTTCCACATTACTGCAAACCTTCAGTTTTTCTATTACAATAACCCTCCTGAATTTTACCTGACATATAGCAATTACTATAGAATATTCACTAACTGAGCCAGATTATATGATCAAACAAGTCACCATTGTGTAAATAAACTACAGTAGGTTGTGATAATCCCTAGCACGTGCTGGGTGCCATTTCCCTAATTACCTGCCCGGGCAGGCCTTGTATCATCTGAATCTGGTGGCTTGTTTGAGGGGGAAATAACTTTCAGCAGACCACGGGCTATTTGAGGGTTATTTCCCCCTCACACAAGTCATGCTGCCAGGGTTTGCATGACAGGACATGCTGTGCCCAAGTAGTTAATTAGGGAAATTTGCCCAGCATGTGCCAGGGGTTAAAACAAGCCACTGTGGCTTTTTTTTTTTTGATCATGCAAACCAGGTCACAGTATCTCTTCACAGTGTAATCTTTACATGTGAACTTAGAAGCAAGCCCCACTGAGTTGAATGGGGTTACATCCAGGCAGGTGAGTATAGATATAAGAACTGTTTCAGCAATATCTCTGAAGCATAACAGAACTTTCAACAAACTTTGGGTCAAGTTCTAGAGTTGCAGATTCAAAGTGCTTCCACAAGCAGGTGTGTGTGTTGTGTGGAGTTGTGAGTTATCCTTTCCAGTGAAAGTTCTTTACATTTCACGGAATGCCAACCTAATATTTGAAAGTAGCTTTTTAAGAAGTGTGCAGGCCTGCCAATGAAGGGGAGAGAATGAAAAGCATCACTTTAAATACAGTGATTAATGCATGGCTCTTTGGCTCCTGGTCCTTGATTTTAAAGAAATGGCATAATGGGAAAGTATATGTTTACAGATTTTAGAAATGTTACAGATTCTTCTTTAAGAATGTGCAAATACTGGGCAGTAACGTACATAACATCAGTGGGGGAGAAACAGTCAGGTCCTGACAGTTAGATTCTGATTCTGTTTTAACTCAACTTTGCCACCTTTAAAAGTTTGATTTAAAATGCAGTCTAAAGTTTCTGCTAAGTAGATAAAAATGAATCAATGTAGCATGAATACTAATTTAAGGACCACAGCAAATACTAGATGTCATATTTGCACAGCAATCCTCCATAGCAGGTGTAATAAACAATATAGACCAGAAGTGCCATCTAGAGCATCTGGGACTCTGAACCCCTAATGAGACCAAACCCTGCAAAGATACCTCATTTTATTTCCAATCCATGTTCCCAGTTCAATCCCTTATTTTACAATAGCCATTTGGTCTAACTGGCCAGCTGTTTTGTTATGGAAGTCAAAGCCCTTTAGGAAGATGGAAACATCTTTCTCAATAACCTGATCAGTTATCTAAACCACTTACTTGAGAAACTGATCCTACTTTGTCATTGGTCCAAACTACATTCCGTCTGAGGCAAAAGGTCAGCTTTCACTGGTTTCAGATTCCCATGAATATGTGTGGTATCACCCCAGTTCCTTATCTCCTCTGAAACCATGTACATTAAGTTATCAAAGATACTCTGCAATGAGACTACCGCTCTCGCAAAACACCTTTTATGTATCCTATTTTTCATTGGAGGTATGCTGTGCTCTGGACCCTGGATTGGAATCCCCCCTCACATACACTCACATTTGGCTGCTTTTTAAATCACAGATAGTCATACTTAATGTAATGTGTAGTATGGTCTCAAAGATGCAATGCTAAATGCACTTACCACAGAGGAAGCCCTATGAACACTGTGGGACTTATTCCTGAGTAATCATCTATATTGCACTGCAAATCCAGTTTAGCTGCTTAAGAGTCAGGCCATTTACAAATATCCTCAAAATATTTCACTGGATAAGAAACTACTTCACATCCTGTTCTGCATTAATCAGTTCTTACTCAGCTAAGCATCACCTTTCTACATCCTGGGCAAAATGAAATTAATAAACATAGGAAGTATGGGTGTTAAAAGACTTTGGTTGCTTTGCCACTTATTATAATGGCTACTTGCAAGTACCAGGAAAACCTGGGTTCAAATCCACACTCAGCAACAAAATTCACACGGGTGAGTGTGAAGATATATGGGAGAATAACTATGTATGCAAAAAGTTTGGGAGAAGGTAGATCTGGAATGACTTATCTGGATGAACTGCACAAGGATTTCTGACTTCCAACTGTTTAACAACAGTTAACAAAATTACTTTACATTGCCTAAAATTATACTGCTGAAACAAAGCCGGGTTGGGGTACCCAGGAACAGGTTTTTGTGTGAAAGGACTGTGAGCTCTGTTCAATTTTGTTCTCAAAACCAAATTCCAGGATGCACAATTTTTACATTTTAAGTACATATATACTTCTGCATTACAGGATCTTAGGGTTCTAGTAAAAAAACAGAGTAGCTCCTATAATTCAGAAGTATGCCACTCCTGATTCTAAGCTCTTTGTAGGATTTCAGTGCGCTAGCACATGCCCCTTTCATGAGCCTAAGCAACTCTTTCTATGTTATTCCATTTACCTTTATTAAAATTAAAATCAGATGTTTGTTATTAATTTTCAATCAGTTACAGGAAAGGTCTTTAAAAAAACTTGTCATTAAAATGCTTTTATGTTCCTTACATCTATATGAGTAGCCACACTATGTTAATTATTTATCTGCTGAGATGAAAGAAAATGAAAGGAAAAGTGCTAAGGAAATATGTATCTGTAATTATCTGTAAATATACTCCCAAGTGTGTTATAAGACTGCAATTTTCATTCAGAAGTATGTCTGTGTCCAACAGTAATAGTACCCCAATCATGTCAGTCCTGAACATTTTTATCTGGTAAAGCCATCAATTTCAAACTGAGTTGCTTAACAGCCCAATGCTCTACCTATGTTTACTCAGAAGCAAGTTCCTTTGAATTCAATTAAATTTAATCTTAAGTGTGCATAAGACTGCTACATAAAAGTGCCTTTCAGTGTATCTTTTGTTACTTACTTCATATAGGGAATAGTATAACAGTGTGACTGTCACTTGGCCATTTCTGTGTTTTATATAAGTTCCAATACATTTTTACAACATTTTAACTCACAATTAGTAGAGCTAAACAGTGTTGCTCTTTGTATTGCTTACCAAATTAGTTTGAACAGCAAAATAAAGTGTGCCCAACAAATAAATCACTACACAATCAATTAATAATTTAAATAGATGTATTTAAATTACATCTATTTACATCTGACTATTCAAATACTACTTTAGTAATAGAATTCTTCTCGAACAGGACCAAATTAACAGATTAAACAAAGGTGAGGATTCACATTTAAGTTATTTTACATGGTACCACTTTTCAAATGCACCCCTGAACAAGATTACATGTTTATTGATTAGGTGAAAGAAACTGTCAGAATAGATGACAAATGTTAACCTTGAAGTGCATAGCAATTTTTTTCTAATTCTGTCAATACATGATGGATAACTATCTTTGCAAGCCATTTGAAAGAGAAATTAGTGTATTTTAACTGATTACTATTTTGGCTTGACTCAATTGTTTGGGACATTATATTTGATAAATACAAAGATATACATTAAAAGATCAAAGAGGCAACATAATACCCAATATACCCTATCATATTTATCTATATCTACCTTAGGAGGAGTCAAAACATAAGGCTCTTAGTTCATTGTAATGATGGAAGTTGTGATGATGGAAGACAACTGGAGGTTTTAACTTTTAAAAAATAAAATCACTGATCCTCACATTATTTCTGTACGATAAGAGTACAAAGCCAGAAACACGCATTCCGATATGAAGTTACCTAGCTTCATTCTGGCCTTATCTCCACCTCCACACCTTTCCATCCCACCCAACTTGCCTTTGTTTCCCCTGCTGCAAATATAGGACGCCTGGACGCAAAAGGAACCTCTTGACCTCCATCCTTGACGAAATAAGAGTCGCGTTACAGGAGAACCAACGAAAGAGGTTCGAAAGAGGTGGGTGGGTGGGTGGGTGTGTGTGTGTGTGTGTGTGTGTGTGTGTCCCCCTCCCTCACTCCCGTGTTTCGTTCCCTGCTCGATGACGCGCCCTCCCAGCATCCCCAAAGGCAACCTTTCAGCAGCTCCACAAACCCTTCGCCTCTGCCGATCTCTCCCCTCCAACCGACTCGCCCAGCGGCCCCACCACGCTCGTTGACACGGGAATAAGAGGAAGTGGGAGAAATGGGGGCGCCATTTTGAGGGTGGAAAGGAACCCGGCTCACTTCACCACCACGTCTTCCCCGGCCCATCTTGAAGCACGGCGGGCGCAGAAGAGAAGGGGAAGGCAGCTCGAAGCGCGCGCGCCTGGCCGTTTCGTCAAAGCCCCCGGCCCATCCCCCATCTACTCGGCCCCGCTGTCTCGTTACCTGGCTGCGAAGGAAGGCCGCGGCCTCTTCGCCACTTCCGTCCCCCACCCCCGAGAGCGCGTCAGCGACAGAACGAGAGCCGGCGAGTGTCTGCTCCTACAGGTCGGGGGCGCAGGGGCTGAGGGACCGGGGTTCGACCGTGTCTCACGGTGGTGGGGGGGCCGGGGAGGTACGCGGCCTCCAACTTCCGTCTTTTCCTCCTCCCTCCTCCTCTCCCGAACCAAAACACAAACACGCAACTTCCTCCGCCTGCGCCGCCGCCTCTTGCCACGTCACCGCGCCCGCCCGGAGATTACTTCCGCTTTACGCTGTCACGTGGCTGCCAGGCCGTTGTTGCCAAAGTTGACCTGAGCGAAGGGCGTTCTCCGCTGGGCGCCCGATTCGCGCGAAGGATTGTGGGAGGCAGCCCGGGGGCGTGGAGAGACCGGTTTCAGCGGACCACGTGACCAACGAGACTGGCGCTGGCTGTCCCGACTCAGTCCTTTCCTCCTCCTGCTGCCGCTCCCGCTCCCTAATTGGCATTGCAGAGCAATCCCCCTTTTAAAGGGCCCGCCTGCATGCCTGCCCGACTTGAAGCCACCGCGATCAGTCGCTGTCACTAAGATGTGAACGCTGTTTTTTGAAATTAGGGAAACGGGTCTCGTCTGCTTTCAGTTTTAGGTATCGCGGCATCCTTTTGTAAAGCGTAAGAGGCAAGCGCATCCAGAGTGTGGATAGTCCCTCATAGCAAACTATGTGTGCAATTGGATATCGGGCTGCCAGTTTGCAAAGCCTAAGAATTTGTTTTAAACCTAAGAATTTTAAGACGTTGTGATTGTTATTGCATTGGTTTTATATGCTCTTTTAACTAATTTTATGTACTATATTTAATTTAGTGTTGTTCCCCACCTCGATCCAGAGGGCGAGGCAGAAAATAAATTATTGTTGTTGTTATTATTATTATTAAAAATACACACACAAAACCCAAGGGGGTGTTGAGTTGGTACAATTTAGACTAGCCTTCCCCAACCTAGTGCTGTCCAGATATGTTGGACTACAGTTCCAAGCATCCCTAAGGCTGGCTGGGAGTTGTAGATAAACACATCTGGAGGACACCAGATTAGGGGAGGCTGATTTAGACATTGGCCCTGTTCAGACAACATGCTAAAGTAAACCATGCTGCTTAACCACAAAATGGTTAATGCATGTATTCCATTAACTATTTTGTGGTTAAGCAGCGTGGTTTAGCGTGTTGTCTGAAGCAGGCTAATAAAAAGTATAAGTATACGTAAGCATACAGTACACCTTTTTCCCTGTGTAAGTTTTGAAGCTGGTACCTTGGTTGTTTCTAGAAAATAAGTTATGAAAGAATGAAAAAGTTGGCACTCATTTGCAAATTTAAATCTATGTTGGTGAAAAATCATACTCCGAGTGGGTCTATTAAGTATGAATCCAAACCAATATAGTGGGCTTTGTTTTACATTTTGTTAGTTTTAGAGAGCAGCATTAAAAAACTAGCATAAGACAATTTATCAGTACCAATTATATAAAGAATGATTCTGTTCAATAACACAATAACTATTTTTTAAAAATAGATAGTTTACAATATACAGTTCAGATAGTTAAGGGAGTTATAGATGAAGTATGGCTTGATATTTGTCTTTTAGAATAGATTAAAATGCAGTGTCAGAAAAAGGTGGTGTTCCTCAAGGCTAGTGATTAAAATTGCAGCTAAAGAGCCTGCTCATACATGCAACTTCAGCCCAGATCAGTTGAAAGACTAGTTCTATTCTGTTTACATGAGTAGAAAAGCTTTGCTCCAATAAGGTGGAAATGATGTAGTTTTTTTGTCCGTTTCCAGGTCATACCAGGACATCTGCTAAACATACTACAAAACTCCATTCCTAACTGGAAGAATACACGTCTCTTCGTCAAATTCCCAGCTAAATTCAAGATTATCCCAAATATCAAACTTGCTCTAGAAGCGGCAGAGTGATAGAGAACTTCATTTCAGTATTTACTTATTTATGTTGCTCCTGAACTGTGGAGTGCTCCCCCTCAAGGACTAGAACTGGTCTGCACTCTCTTTGCTTTTAGGAAGTGTGTGAAGACACGCCTTTTTAATTATGTCGTTTTAATTTTTTAATCTTTTATTGCTGTTCTTGTTTTAAGGCTGTATTGTTTTAAATTGTTGTGCACTGCCTTGATGGCTTTTTAGCAAAGCAGTTTGTACATATTAATAATAAATAAAAGAACGTAGACATGGGTGATCCAGTGGACATCCTTTATTTGGACTTCCAAAAGGCTTTTGATCAAAGTCCCTCACCAAAGACTTCGGAGCAAACTTAGCAGTAATGGAATAAGTGGAGAGGTCCTCTTATGGATCAGTAACTGGTTAAGGAACAGAAAGCAGAGAGTAGGAATAAACAGTAAATTCAATGGAGCGATATAAACAATGGGGTCCCATAGGGATCTGTATTGGGACCAATGCTTTTCATCTTCTTCATAAATGATCTGGAATTAAAAGTAAGCAGTGAAGTAGCCAGATTTGCTGATGACACCAAATTATTGAGGGTGGTTAAATTAAATATGTATTGTGAGGTTCTCCTCAAACTGGAAGAACAGGCGTCAAAATGGCAAATATGGTTCAATGTAAGCAAGTGTAAAAATGATGTACACTGGGGCAAAAAATCCCAACCAAGTATAACCTGTAGAATCTAAGCTACTGGTGAGTGACCAAGAAAGAAATTTTGTGGTTATGCTGGACGATGAAAATGTCAGTCCAGTGTGCAGCTGCTGTAAAAAAGGCAAATTCCATGTTGGGTATAATTAGAAAAGGAAGTGAAAATAAAACTGCCAAGATCATACTCTCCTTATACAAACCTATGGTGTGATCACACTTGGAATGCTGTGCTCGATTCAAGTCATCACACCTGAAAAAGGATATTGTAGACTTGGAAAAAGTGCAGAAAAGGGCAACTAAAATGTCAACGGCATGGAGCATCTCCCATATGATGAAGGGTTACAGCAACTCAGATCACCCTCCCTCATAATGTTAGAACAGCAAACGGATTAGTTCAAGATTCAGGACAGATAAAAGGAACTACTTACAAAGTGCATAGTTAAACTATGGAATTCATTTTCATAAGATGTAGTGATGGCCACCAATTTGGTTGGCTTTAAAAGGGGATTGGACAAATTACTGGAGAAGGCTATCCATTGCTAGTAGTCCTGATAGCTATACACTACCTCCAGTATCAGATGCGGTATCCCTACGTACACCAGTTGCTGGGGAACATGGGCGGGAGGGTGTTGCAGTTTTGTTCTACTTGTGGGTTTCCTATGAGCAGGTGGTTGGGCCACTATGTGATCAGAATGCTTGGTCTGATCCAGTATGGCTTTTCTTGTGTTCTTATACATGATCGTATTTTTTTCAGATGCAGTCTTCCTTCTAGTCTTTATTATCTTTATCTTAATTGCAATTACTTTATCTCTAAGAGAAAATCTGTCCCTAGTTTTCAATATTCAGGCAACACGCGAGATAAGTTTCTGCACCGTTAGTTCAAATCAAAATAATAATTACACAAAACTGGCTCCAGAGGAGAGGAAGAAATGAGATAAACATGCAAACAAGTCACACCATTAAATACTTCCTATAATCAGTTAATATCAACACAGTGACGGTAGGCCTTAATAATAACAGTAGACTGGAATCACACTATATACATTTCTATAGGAATAGTAGTATCATTTATATTGTGATGTAACAGAAATACACATAGAGCTTTACAGAGTAAACAGTTTTTAAGATTCAACTGAAGGTGACTTTGTATCTCTTTGGCACCAAAGCAAATGTATGTTTATCAAGTTATACCAAGATGATGGATGGAAGGAAAAGCTAACAATTAAGTACAAGAGATAATGTACTAGAAACTGGAAAAGGTTGTGGGAGTAGGGCCCTAAGGAAAACAGGAGTGACCTGTTTGACACTGCGAAGCAACATTCTTAAGTGTGTTAATACTGCTGGAAACAACGTAGAGAGCAAACAGGATGAAGCAGAAATCTTAGCACATGAGAAATCTATGACTGAATTGGCATTACAATTACTTCATGGGACAATGCTGTTCATAAATCTTTAATATTGTTCTTCAGGAGAATATATTACTATTGCTGTTTATTTTTTTTTATCATCAGTTGTAGTGTAAGGAGTGTAAACAGAACTGGCATTGTTTGCATACAAAGGATTTGTATTATATACTGTTATGCACACCCCAGTTCCCAGAGCAGTGGAAGATTTTGAGTTCCACTGCTCATCCAGGTTCAGTTTCCTTTGGAAGGCAGTCAGAGGAGGCTTACTTTTTCATCTGCTAATATTTGTGTTTATTTACAAGTATACAGGCTGAGCAGAGGTGGAGCTTCACAGCTGAAACCAAAAGACACTGCTGCCTTTCAGATCTCATGGGGACCTACCAGGACTTTCAGATTCTTGAAGACAGCAACTTAGCCTTCTCTGTGCCTTTTCCCCAGCCTGGTCTCAGGGCTTCTCTAAACGAGCTACTTATAGCATGCTCATGACTGGCCACTCACTGAAGTTTCAAGGTGGATTACATGATGTTGTAAACAAGCAGGACTTCTCCCATGGCTCTCCCCCTTATTCTGATTTTTTTAAAAATCAAGAGATAAGCTGGAATTAACTCCTAATGGTGTGAAATGAGCAGTGTGTAAAGCTGACATTGTTCTATACACTTGCCAAAGAAGGACTTCCCCTTCTGGAAGAGGGTAAAATGCCTCCCTGCAACAAAAGGAGGCGGATCTGGCTTACTCCCAAGTAAGGGAGACCTTCATTATGCTAGATTAGAGTTGTGCTTACGATTATTTAAAAAAAAAATCTGTTAGTTTATGCTAGTAGTTCCCCATGTGTCTACTCAGAAGTAAGTCTCCCTTTGCAAAGGAGTACCTTTGCACACATGCCAGGGAGGGAAGGAGGTGCTCCTTCGAAACATGTCTCCTGTTTAAAGGAGCCCTCTTGTTCCCACTCTCCTCCCATGTAATGCAGCCCATATCAATTGCGCCAAAGAACCAAAAGAACCAGAATCACAACAGCCCCGGGGGAACAACATGATTTCCTTTAAAGTAGAGACACTCTAGGTCTGTTTGCCTATCCAAAAAAATGATAGGCATTTGAATTACAACATTCCTCAAGGGGAAGGAGGAAGAGGCCTGTCATTCAAATATTTGTTAAGCCTACTAAGAGAGCAATCCTACGGTCCCTGGGGAGTGTTCCAGGGAAGCTGGGATTGCTTGGAAAATCTTTCCTAGATCACAGACAATGCTCTGAAGGGGGAGTCGGAGATTTGCCGCCCTCCCATGCACCTTCACAGCTGGTGTGGAAAGAACAGTTTTAAAAACCAGCACAGCATATAACACAATATGGAGGTTGGTGAAAGAGCATCACACAATTTGGGGGACACCACAAAAAAGGCACAACCGTGTGGGAGTACTTTGAGCAGGATTTCAGATGATGATTTCAGGGAACAGACAGGAACTTGTGGAGAGAGGAGGTCCTGTGGCCCCAAGTTATGAAAGGCTTTATAAGTTAACACCAACACTATAAGCTCCATCACACCGGGGGTTTAACACACTCCCTACCTTCAGTTATCTAGTGTTTTTGTTCCTCACTTTTGTTCCTCACTTACTTCCTCTTTTCAAAAAAGGAAGCGCACAACAAGCACGAAGCCCATTGAGCCCGCTGTTTTAATGGCGCTGCTTCTTCTGCACACAGCAGGAAAGAGAAGCAATTCCGAGTTTAAAAAAACATCGGACTTAATGAGGGGATTTTTGTCACAGAAGGAAGGCCAGAAGGGGCGTGGGAGGCAGACAACGGCATGTGAGGGACCTGAGTAAACTCTGTGAGTGCCCAGTAACGAGCGTGCAATAAAAAGCTCGTCAAATGGAGCTTTTAAGTTTGAATTGGGCTCCGATATAGACTGGGAGACATGGGGCTCATCTACACCAAGCAGGATATCCCACTATGAAATTGGTATGAAAGCGGTATACAAAAGGCAGGAGCCACACTACTGCTTTATAGTGGTTATGAAGTGCACTGCAAGATCTACACTACTGCTTTATAGTGGTACTGAAGTGCACTGATAACGGTTGAGGCCCATGACACATCTACATGACACATCTACTAAGAAACTGGTATGAGAGCAGTATATGGTATATATCATGGGCCCCAACAGTTGTCAGTTCACTTCAATACTGCTATAAAACAGTAGTGTGGCTCCTGCCATTTATATACTGCTTCCATAGTGGAATATCCTGCTTGGTATAGATAAGCCCATGGAAGATGGTACAAACCTGGTGTAAAATAGTCATAATGCTTAGTTCCAGTTGGTACCCTAGCTGCTGTATTTTGTACTAACTGAACTTTCTGAACAATCTTCAAGGGCAGCCCCACTTATAATGCCCTGCAGTAATCTAACTGGGAAGATTACTATTGCCAAGTATGAACACGTTGTTGCCTTTTTAGTTATATTCTAAACATTGTCAGAAGCATTTTCAAGTGTGGTCTTAAATTAGCATGTCTAGTTTATTATCCATAGTCCCAATCAGAACCTCACCTTAAACACAATGTTCTAACACTTGAATTATTTCTATTTATTTTCAGCATTTCATGACAAGTCTGCAGAAAACGAGGCCATCTAGTGGGGAGAATAAAAGCTGAACTAGAACAACAGGCCAACATATTTATTTATTTTATTTGTTTAAAACATTTCTTGGCTGCCTTTCAGGGCAGTGGCCCTCACAAGGCGGCTTACAACAACAAAATGCATAAAATATTAACAGCAGTAAAATATTAAAAATATTAAAAGCAAATTTCATACAAATTTCAGATTTGGTTCCTACCTTCTGAATCAGAGACTGCAACCACCATTTAGGTTTAGTATCAGTGTCCCTGATTACAACTCTCTTCTATAAGTGAACGGTAGCCTCACTCCTATGGGAGAAAGGAAAGGGTTGCATATTGCAAAGGATACACCACTGAGGTGTATTTCACCTCTAGGATGGCCACATACACATCTCCCAAAAGAGGAAATGCATAACCAAACAGAAGACAGAAGAGGACACAGCTATGCATAAAAATATTAAGATGCTAATTTAGAAGTAATTACTATAATTTAAATAGAAATACAATGCATCTCAGCATAGTGGGAAAGACCGTAACCAGGTGGCCTGTGTGTTTGCCTGTTTCATCTGCTGCCCAGGTGCTGTGCAGGTGCTACCTTCAAGGCCTCTGCTCTCCCTTCATATGGTTCTTTATCTCCAGATCAGAGTTGGAGTGGAACAAGGGACACCTTCAAATAGAGGTCTGTCCCCTATAAAGTAGGACATAGGCCCATACCAACCAATCTCTGCTAGTCCACTGAGAGGGATGCTTGAATATACACTGGGTTGGATCCAGAGGAAATTAATCACACTTTAGCCCCATTGAAATAAATAGGACAAGTTTGTCATGACTCTGTCGTGGAAATCATAGAGGAAGCTAGATGATAGCTTTATTGTCTTTCACCAACAGGAATTAAACTGCAATAGGAAACTCCTGACTCCATCCAGGTACAATTAAGACCAGTGCCACCTAGTGACTAACCTATTATAATGACACTACCTAACAAGCTCCCATTGATCTCAATGGACCCTAAGTGTGACTAACATTCTCTGGATCCCTCCCATTATGTCTCATCAGCCTGAGACCATGAACTCTCTCCGTGTTTCTGTTCATCATAATGACAGGCATTTTGATAAGAATAAAATATAATTTTATAGAGAAAACTTCTGGGGATACAGTTATTTGGCACACATTAGTGCAGTAGGCGATGCTAAGTAGGAAAATAGGAAGCTGCTTTATACTGAGTCATAAGAACATAGACGAAAGACCTAACTGTCCAGTGGTCAGTTCTCACTGTGGCCTATGAGAAGCCGCAGCAGGATACGAATGCAACAGCACTCTCCTGTTTGTGTTCCCACACAACTGGAGATAATAAATAGCCATCACTTTTTTATTGTATGTTTCAACAAAACAAAAACAAAAAAATGCAAGTGTAACTACATATTTTAAAGATCTCAGTTTCAAATATTGCAACATTCTAAAAAGGGGGAGAAGGAGTAAATTACACATTAACTTTAGTAAAGACAAACCAAATATAAGTTGATTTGTGAATGGTGCCTATATACCACTCTTTCAAATGTTGCTAGTGTTGTTAGGTCTTCAGTGCATTACATTATAGGCAGTGAGCTTTTATCTTTCCAATGTTGTAGTATCAGTCTTTCAGTAGTAAAGAGGATGCTGATCATGTGTTACATTCCAAGAAGCAGGTACATAATTTAAGTTAACTTATACATCAGAAAATATTAAAGAGCTTTCCAGTATAAAATTTATCTGTCTGATGACTTCCTCCCAAAAGGAGGTAACTATTGGGCATTTCCAGAACATATGAACAAAAGAAGCATTAACACCTCCAACAATTAGCTGAGTTAGACAAGCCTTTGTTAAGGAGACATTGTGGCTATCACTAGTAGTCATTGATAGCTTTATCCTCCATGACAAGGAATGGGACCAGTCATCCATGTAGCTTAGTTTTGAGCTCCATCAGATGGGGGTGGTGGTGTCACATTTCCCTACTGTGGCTCTGCTTCCTGCTTCTCTTCTGCAATTGCAATGAGCTGAAATTACACGAAGAGAACAGCAACCACATGGCCCATACAGTACAATGGGAACAGTGCCCTCTAGTGGGCGCTTTATAGTACAATTTCACCAGCATATATCAGGAAATCTGGACAAATACAGATTTATTATTATTTATTTACTCCCAATATTTATATACTGCTCAATTACATAAATAATTATTTATTTATGCTGCATGCATTTCAGAAGAGTCAGGTTTTCTGTGGCTTAATTTATGCTGCTAAAACTGGGAAATGGAGCAGGAGATGCACAGGAGGCTGACACCATCATCAAAATGACCTGCAAACATCCATGAGTGGCCAGTCATGAGCATGATATAAAATGCTTGTTTAAAGAAGCTCATTGTCTAAATTCACCAGCACTGGCTATCCAACGTTTCAGACAGGAGTCTTTTCCCAGCTGTACCTGAAGATACCAGAGATTAAATCTGGGTTCATCTGTATGCATAGCATGTGCTCCCGTCATTGAGTTACTATCCTTTCCCAAAAGAAAGGCTTTCTCATGGCTCTGAAGCATATGATAAGGGACGTAACAAACTTCAAAAAAAGCAGATGTTGCTTGATTAAGTTATCTTGAGACCCATGCCAAATAACTTACTGTATCCCCAGAAGTTTTCTCTATGAAATTATGTTTTATTCTTAGCAAATGTCTGCCATCATGATGGGCAGAAATATGGGGAGATTTCATTTATAAATGAAGATTAGATTATTCTTGAAATATGTTAAAGTTAAGCATTTTGCACCTTCAGCCCACTTACATCACACACAGAAACAGAACTTTTGTATTTAGTTATTTTCAAGTTCAGGACATTTATAAATGTATCTGAACTGGACAGATTTTTTTTTGCAATGATGGAGTGCAAGATTTAGGAGTTAATCTATAATAGCTGAAGGGCTTAATCCAATGCATGCTTAGAAAGAAAAAAGTCCTACAACTCCTAGCATGCCCCAGCCAGGACCTCACACCACCTTTCTGAAATCAAAAATGAATACAATGGCCCCAATCATTGCACTTATTTTCTGTGTGGTGGGGAAAGACCTGCAAAGATAATATTTCACACTATAATCACATTACACTGAACATCATTCACACTCTATGTATGTCCTTTTCATTTCACTTCATGCACCCACAGCATAGATGCCCCATGTTGTCCTGCTCCTATATTGCTTTATGAAGCATCTAGAGTTATTGCTATAAGAGGTAACCCTCTCATTGTTTAACCCATCATGCTAGTTACTGATGTAACTAATAAACAGGCCTTGCTGAACTCACAGGAGGGTTCCTTTGGCAAGCGAATATGGCTCAGATGCTTCATAAGGCAATACAGGACCAGGACAACATGGGGCATCTTCGTTGGTCCCAGACACTCCATCTTCATGTGGATTTGGGCCTGAAAGGCCTAGGAGAAATATGGCTGCATGGAGGGTAAGTTGTAAGCAAGCATAATTCATGACATTGCACTTCATCATCACTGATCACGGGGCGCATCTATTAGGCACCAGACTTAGCTTCTAAATTCCTGGATGTGTCGACCTTGAGCAAAATTGAGATAGCCTTAACTCTGGTCTTAAACTACTGCTTATAACGGTTTTTAATGGTTATAACAATTGTTCAGGCCCAAGACATATTACATATACAGTAGGGTGACCAACTGTCAGGATTTTCCCGGATTTGTCCTGGGTTTTATTCTATCCTGGGTGTCAGGGGGAATTTTCTGTAATTTCCTATAATGTCCTGGAATGACACACTTACCACTTTAAGACTGCCATTAGTGTGATGGGGGGAATGATGTGCTTTCCAAGGGCCCCTATTAGAGCAGTGGGGTGGGCAGGAATGACATGCTCTTAAGGCCCTGATTGGAGCGGAAGGGGAGGGGGAAGCACGCTTTCTGGAGCCTCTGAAAAGCATGTCATTCACAACCGCCACGCTAACGGCAGCTGTCAATAGTGTGGCAGAGGAATGACCTGCTTTCTGAAGGCCCTGGAATATGTGCTTTCCTGCCCCCCCCCCCCGCTAGGTATCCTCTTTTTTGGTTTTCCAAATATGGTCACCCTAATATACAGTTTTCATACTGTTTTAAAAGTGTTATATCCTGCTTGGTGTAGATTGGCCCAACTTTAAATTGATGTCAAATGTGATTTGGTAGGCCTAAAAGTTAAAGACACACGTCGATAATTTTTGAGGTAGGTTTGATTGTTATATTATTGTAATATTTATTAAAGATGACTTTTAATTCTAATATTGTTGGTAGTGTTTGTTTATGGCTTATTGTATCACTCCCATATAGCCATTTGTGGCTGGTGAGTTTGGTTGATTTGTCTCACTTGGAAGTTACTGTTCCGGGCCATTTTACAAAATATAGACCTGAACAGTCCCAGAAAAAATGAAGTGTTTCAGCAGAGCTGGTGGAATGGCCCTGCTCTCTCTCTCATCTCCCTTAATTCAAGCTGATGGAATGCCCTGATAATATACCCAGGCCTGTACAGAGAAATATGATTGGTTTAAGGGTATCCCAACTGTGTGTGTGTGTGTTTTTAAATCTTTGTGGAATGGTCCTATAAGGGGCAAATAAGCCAGAGGGATCCAAATTGGATGGAGTGTAACTTTCTCAAGGAGAGGTAGGTTGTGTGTTTACTTCTAAGTTAACTTGTTTAGGATTACACAGAATGTTTGATATAATCGTGAACATGTTTTCCCATCCACAGATCTCTCCGTACCCCCAGTTGTTTTCCTACCCAACATAATGAGCTCCATCACACCAGTGATTTATCGCACTCTCGCCAGGCCTGGTATGTGTTTTACTCACATGACATCATCCCTGTCCTGCGCTCATCTCGCCTCTTCCCCTCTGTTTTTTGTCTTATTTTGGAGCAGGGAAAGTCTTTTTCTCCCCCTCTGTGTGCAATACAGAGGTGCAATACCTCTGTCCCATGTATTGCTGTCCTCGTGCTATATTGGACCGTCCTGTTTTTTGTTGGGGGCATACTCCTGTCCCCCCCACCCCCGATCTATCTCTCTATCATTCAAAGCCCTTTTGCCAGAAAACCCACTTGTGTTTTACCCCAAGATAATGGGTCTGGGGCATCGTGGAGAAAGAACAGATGAAGAAGTCCTCTGACACTCCACTTAATTTGTGATCAGCCAATGCTCCTGCACTTCCCCTTCAGGGCCTCACTGTTAACAATGGCCCAGGGCACAAAAGTAATTGTCCAGGAGCAGCTGTCCAAGCAGGTCTCTGCAGTCAGTACACTCCGACAAAGCCAGGTGACAGTGATGCTGGACGTCATGACAATAATGAGTGCACTGTGGAAGGAAATAAGGCAGTCTCCCCTCTAGTTTAAAAGGCTTGTGCCTTCATGCTACACCCCCTATTAGTCTGCTAGGGGAGTGAGTCCTGAGGTCTCCTATTAACTGCAAGCCTACTAAGTTCAGAAGAAGCAGGCTTATATTAAAGCAAACAATGACAACTGGGGTAGCTTTAAAGATCCAGGGCACAGCACAGAATGTCCGGGGGCTATGCACAGGTGGCCATCATTACACTGCTCATGCCCTGAATTATTTTTGGATAATGAATGCTGTATTTGGCCTCTTGTAGAGACATAAAACCAGTCAGTTTTGTTCTTAAATGCTACCTATACCATATTGCCTGCAAACATTCATTCAGTGATATGGAGTATTGTGCTTAAATGGCATTGAAATCTTGGCAGGGTGCACAGAATCATTCAGAAACCCCAATAGTGTAATACACCCTAGACAAAACTGGTGTAGCTCTTTGCAGTACCTTGTCCATTAAAAAAACACACAAATATGGCTGCTATGGTGAGCATGGCAGGTAGGCTGACCATATGAAAAAGAGGACAGGGCTGCTTTGTCTTTAACAGTTGTATTGAAAAGGGAATGTTAGTGTCATTGTTATGCATGCAGCAGCTGGTGAAATTCCTTCTTCGTCACAACAGTTAAAGCTGCAATAGCCCTGTCTAGAGTGACCAGATACAATATAGGGCAGGGCTCCTGCAGCTTTTAACTGTTGTGATGAAGAGGGAATTTCACTAGGTGCTGCATGCATCCAAATGACACCTGCTGAAATTCCCTTCTCTATACAACTGTTAATGATACAGAAGCCCTGTCTTCCTTTTCATATGGTCACCCTAATGGCTGGTCACAAACACTCAGTTCCCAGAAAGCAAACAGATGAAGCTAAAAAAATTTTGCCCAAGAACTTAAGTCCAAGGCAGAGGTGGGGGTCAAAGCTTCAAAACACAAAACCACTCCTTTGAACTCAAATAAATAAGGCAATGCATTAAGCCTTCCAGGTTTAAACACACACTTAAAAAAAAAGCCTGGATGTAGTAAAATTAAATTTAGGGAGCTTGGTGGATGACAAGAGGTATCTGTAAACACATTAGTGCCAATGGATGGCATGTTGCAAAGTCCAGAATAAGAGTGGAGAGGACTGCTGTTTTACTGAAGATAGTTCTCTATTTGAATGGCTGTCGAGTACAGTCCTCTATTTAAGGTCCCCTCAACTAGAGGAGCTAATCAGGGTAGTTTGGGGTCAGCAATTTTTGCCCTCATCCACTTCACTACTGTTTGAACTGAGATCCCATGATTTCCATCACCCCACAACGCTGCAGTTACGGAACATGGGATTACATTGGGGGGGGGGGAACAGTCACCAGACTTATTGCTGCTATAATGACTTTCCAAGAACTAGCTGTGATATCAAGCATGCACACTAGGGGTGTGCACGGACCCACCGCTCCGCCCCACGGGCTGATCCGAAAATTTCAGATCGGCCCGCTCCGCTCCGCCCATACTCCGCTCCTCTTCGCCGCGGAGCTCCGGCTCCATATTGGAGCTCCGCAGTGGAGGCGAGTGGTGCCAGGTAAGGCTGGGAGAGGAGGGCGGGGGGGGGTTACCAGGCCCTGCCGCCCGCGCAGCGATGGCGGCAGAGCCCGGTAAGGGACCAAGGGGGAGGGGGGCCTTACCTGCCTCTGTCCGCGGTCCGTCGGCTTCTTCAATTGAGACCGCGGACGGAGGCAGGTAAGGGAGAGGAGGGGGGGTTTACCGGGCCCTGCTGCTGTCACCACATGGGCGACAGCGACAGCAGCAGGGCCTGGTAAACCCCACTTACCTTTCCGGCGGAGCTCCGGATCGAGGTGAAGGATCCGCCTTCACCTCGATCCTCTTCGCCACGCTCCGCCGGCCCCCCAATCCTCTTCGCCTCCGCCTTAAGGGGAGGCGAAGCACCCCACTCCGCTTCTAATTCGCCGGTCCGATTAGAAGCGGAGCACATCCCTAATGCACACAATGATCAACTGGATAATGATTTATTAAAGGTATTTATATATTGCTTTATAGACTGACCTCACAAAGCAGTTTATATGAAATTATTAAAACAATAAAATCAATAAAATTATGCAATAAAAAACAAAGACAAACAACTCTTTGTCTCAGAGAAGCTGATTGTTTCGTCTCATCTCTGTGCAAGATGGGAGTCTCTATACCAGGGGTACCACCCTCCAGTGGGTCTTGGGAACTGGGGCAGGTCTACTGTGCCCATAAAAAACCCACATACTGTATAATCACCACCCTTACTGACTTTCAGAGAGCGCTTTACCCTTTCATTGCCATTCCCTTCCAAGTAAAATCCTCTGACAAATTGTAGAATCCTAGACTTGGAAGGGGGGCATTGAGGCCAACCCCATTCAGTGCAAGATATCATGACAGACGGCTGTCCAGTCTCTGCCTGAATCATTTTAGCCCAGCACCTCCATAGGAAGTTGGTTCCATTATCTGACTGCTGTGACTATTAGGAAGTTTTTCCCAAGGCTCAACTGAAATCTGCTTTCTTCTAACTTAAGCCTATTATTTTGTGCCTAAGATGACAAAAAGACAGATTATGGCCCTCTTCTATAGGACAACCCTTTAGGTGCTTGGAAAGTGCTGCTCAGTCTTCTCTTACCTATTACCTAAATTACCTAAATATTACCTATTCCTTCCATCTTTCCTTGTAGGACTGAGTTTCTAGATCCCTGATTATCTTTGTTGTCTTTCTCTTAGCTCATTCCAATTTATCTGAATCCTTCTTCAAATGTGGTGTCCAAACCTTGACACAGTATCCAAGGTGAGTTCTGAGTAGTGCAGAATAGGACTATTCTTTTGCATGATTTTGAAAATATACATACATTGCTGCAACATAAAATTGCTTTTGCCCTTGTTGCAGAGCATTTGCAAAGCCTCTCCCCCACCTGCTCTTGAACATCAGCCTGAGGACTCTTCAATTTTAGATTGCCTCTCACTGCAACGGCTGCCTTTCTGGACTGAATGTCTCCTTCTAGTCCTAAAAGAGAGGGCTCAGACTGCCTAAGCATCCCAGCAGTTGCTCTCCCATGGTGTTTTCTGGAGATGTACTCCTTTCTTCCCTGTTCCCCATTGATTGCTGCATAAGGACACTGTGTCTGTGGCCAGTGCAGCTTGCAATGGGGCAGAGAAAGGTCTTATCTCCCCCCCCCCCCCATGCACTAAGCAAAACATATAGGAGTGAAAAAGGCTACATCACATAGAACTGTATGCCCTGCATTTTATTCTAATGTGACAGGTGGTTAACTCAGGCTCACCCAGAGGTCCGACCTCATCCTTGGAAGTCCCGCTTCCAGAGCCCTGCCCTGGAAGGAGTGATCACCAGATGGGGTAATGTGACTCCTCTATGAACTTGTCATACCCCCATGAACCAATAGGATGAGGGTGTAGACCCCTGCTGTACATGTGGGTGACTGGAATTGACCCCATGCCCAGAAGTCGTACCCTAGAGGGAGGGATCACTTGATGAGGTCATGTGACTTGTTTACAAACACCAAGGTAGGGAGCATGTTAACCCCAGTGTGATGGAGCTTTCAGCCTCCCATTGCAGACTCATCAAATTCCAAGCACAAGCACTTTTCTTTTTGCCACATGGAGATAAAGTTGCAGGAGGAGGATGAAGATGTTCCCATGAACTGGATGAAGGGAGGAGTATTTGCTTTGAATGCTTCCCCTGAAGCTTTAGGAATGGGTTTTCTCATTCAGTGTCAAGCCCAAGAGAAGAGTGTTCACTTTTGTTCTGGGTCATTCTGAGCAAGGCAGTATTTACATCAGGCAAGGCTGGAGGCAGGGCAAGACCTTGGAGAAAGCTGTGCAAGAAGTGCTGACTGGAAGTTTCTCCCACAAGGAGCTGCTGCTCAGGTGAAGGTCTGCAGTCAAGATAGGCCTTAAGAAAGCTGTCCGAGCCAGGTCTTTCAATGGCTCCAGCTACGTTGCATACTAACTGCAGGGTTTGTTTTTTTTAAGGGCTGGCATGTTTCTGTAGTCTCGTGTTCCTGGTGGCTGAAGAACAGGAGAAGATGCAGGTATAGAGGGGTGCTGGGGATTACCCCTGAGGTGGAATTATGTGTGTTTTGTCTTAATCTGAGTCATCCACAGGGTACTATGAAGCCTCAAAACTGGGGTACAAGACACTACCCCCCTCTCGAGGCACACCCCATCTCAACTGACTTGGTCTAGGCTTTGATGGGTATCATTTATGAAATTTTTGGATGAGTTGGTGTGCCTAGATATGCCTGGAGGCTCACATGAGCATTCTTCTAGTCTGTAACCTTTCCAGTCAACTAGATATTGGAGTGACTCCTCTGTACCAAGGAGTCCAGAATATCCTGGGCCTCAAACTCTTCTTTTCCATCTTTTTGTATTGGAGGTGGGGGTGCTAAATACTGATATGGGTCTGAAGGGTACTAAAAAGGAGCTATGGAACACTGTATGAATTTTGATGGAGTTAGGAAGGTGGAGATGGAAAGCTATGGGATTACTGATCTGAGTTATGGAGAAAAGTCCCAGGAATTGATAATCCAGCTTTTAACAGGCTTGAACAGTTTTGAGATACCTGGTGAAGAGCCAAACTTTATGTCCTATTTTTAGGTGTTGGCCTGGTTTTCTTTTCTTATCATCAGGGGCCTTATACAACTATTTTGCTTGTTCCTATTCTTCTCTAGAGTCCTTCTGTACACATGTAACTCTTCTAGGAATTGGTCATCTGCTGTAAAGCAGTACATGAGCAGAGATTATGGAAGTACCAGGGGTAGAAATATAATTTAAGAATGAGCTGCATTGCATAGATGCAGGAACAGCACTGTTGTAGGCAAACACATTCATGGGTAATAGTGAAGCTCGGTTATCTTGAGGATAGGTTGTATAACAATGCAGATGCTGTTCCAGAGATTGATTTGTCCATACCATCTGACTGTCTGAGGGTGATGAGCAGAAGAGAGCTGTACTCCTGCATCCAATGCCTGAAATAAGAACATAAGAAAAGACATTCTGGGTCAAACCAAAGGTCCATCTAGTCTAGCACTATGATCACACAGTGGCCAACAGCTGTCCATCAGGAACCCACAAGCAGGACACATGTGCAAAAGCGCCCTCCCACCCATATTTCCCAGCAACTGGTGTATGTAGGCATACTGCCTCTGAAACTCAAGGTATCACATAGCCATCAGGACTAGTTGTGCTTTTTATACTGTATTTTGTATTTGTGCTTTTAACCTGTTGGTTGTTTTATGATGGTTTTAATTTTTGTGAACCGCCCAGAGAGCTTCAGCTATTGGGTGGTATAAAAATGTAATAAATAAATAAATAAATAAATAGTAGCCATGGTTAAACTTCTCCAGGAATTTATCCAACCCCCTTCTAAACCCACTCAAACTGGTAGCCATCACCACATGCTGTGGCAGCGAATTCCATTGTTTAACTATGTGCTGTGTGAAGAAATACTTCCTTTTTATCTGTCCTGAATCTCTCACCAATCAGCTTCATGGGATGGCCCCGCGGGTTCTAGTATTATGAGGGAGAAAAATGTCTCCCTAGCTACATTTTCCACACCATGCATCATTTTGTACACCTCTGTCATGTCTCCTCTTAGCCTCCTTTTCCTCCAAGATAAACAAAGTCAGCTGTTGTAACCTTCCCTCATAGGGGAGATGCTCCAGCCCTTTGACGATTTTAGTTGCCCTTTTCTGCACTTTTTCTGGCTCTACAAAATCTTTTTTTAGAAGTGGTGGTCAGAACTCTACACAGTATTCTAAGTGTGGATAGATTTGTAAAATGGCAGTATGATACTGGCAGTTTTATTCTCCATTTTTGTTTCGAATAATGCCTGATGTGGAGTTTGCCTTCTTTACAGCAGCCACGCACTGGGTTGATATGCTGTCCTGCCTTCACCTGTGACGCCCACCGTGCTTGCACCTGACAAGACTAGCCATACCACTCGCAGTCGGGACTTAATTCAACACACCCGCCCTGTGCTGATGACACTTGTGAGGGTTTAGGCTTACTGCTACTGCCCCTGTCTCACTTTTACTCTTTTAGTAATGACTGTATTTTAGTTAGGACTACATGAACAACAAATAAACCCTGGGAGTGAAGAGGGAATTCACAAGTGACCACAACGAGGGCGGAATGTAGGCAGGGCGGGGCGTGGGCCGAGAGAGGTCTTGTTGCTATGGCCTTGTTGCTAGGTTACCCGAGTCAACATCGTCTTCTTTGAAGCTGCTGTTGCTGCCGCCGCCGCCGCCGCTGCTAAGAAGGCCTCCGCGTCGTTTGCCAAGCGGATCCCTCCCGCCAGGATGGTGGGAGGGATCCCTGTCAAGGGGCTGCACGGAGCCGTCAAGCAAGCGTATGAGGGGAAGTTTGTCGACCGATTTCCCGAACTCCCCACGGTGAGTTGGGTCTGCGCGCCTCCCTCCTTCCCGCCCTCGCCCCTCCAGCGCTACAGAGCCGCCTCGCTGCCGCTCAGCCCTTTCGCTGGCCTCGTCCCTGACTTCCTAAACTACCCGTGGGGTGGGGAGGGCTCAGACAAGAGGTGGTTCTGAGGCATGGCGCTAGCTCAGCCTCCTGCAACCTGGGGCCCTCTGGATGTGTTGGACTACAGCTCCCAGTATCCACCCGCCAGCCCTAAGAACATAAGTAGAGCATGCTGGATTATTTATTTATTTATTTATATAGCACCATCGATGTACATGGTGCTGTACATAGTAAAAGAATAAAACAGCAACGCCCTGCCACATAGGCTTACATTCTAATAAAATCATCATAATAAAACAATCAGAGAGGGAAGAGAACGCACCAAATAGGCACAGGGGACAATAAAACTCACAGTGTAAAAGTAAGGACAAAGAGCAAGGGTGGCCAACTAGCTGTCTGTGGGAAACCCACAAGCAGGACATGAGTCCACTAGTACCCTCCTGCCTCCGATACCAGAGGTAGCATCTAGCAGACAGGATTAGTGGCCCCCAGACTATTTATTTATTTATTTATTTATTGCATTTATATACCGCTCCCATAGCCAGGGCTCTCTGGGCAGTTTACAGAAATTCTAAAATTGAGGTAAAAACAAGTATACAAAATTTAAAACTCTAAAACACAGAACATACACACATAAAACATTAAAACCGATTAAAAACTAATCATGTGGGTAATTAGGATGTGCTGCCATATGCCTGGGTAAAGAGGAAAGTCTTAACCTGGCGCCGGAAAGATAGCAGCGTTGGTGCCTATGGAATGATCTCCCTGACGAGGCTCGCCTGGCGCCAACGCTGCTATCTTTCCGGCACCAGGTTAAGACTTTCCTCTTTGCCCAGGCATATGGCGGCACATCTTAATCACCCACATGTTTAGTTTTTTAACGGTTTTTAATACTTTATGTGTGTATGTTTTGTGTTTTAGAATTTTAAATTTTGTATACTCGTTTTTATCTTAATTTTAGAATTTCTGTAAACTGCCCAGAGAGCCCTGGCTATGGGAGCGGTATATAAGTCCAATAAATAAATAAATAAATAGACATTGGTAGTATTATCCTCCATGAATTTGTCCAATCCCCTTTTAAATTGCTGGCCATCACTACATCTTGTGGAAGTGAATTCCATAGTTTACTATGCACTATGTGAATAAGGACTTTCTTTTATCTATCCTAAATCTCCCACTAATTTGCTTCACGAGATGACCCTGGGTTCTAATATTATGAGAGAGTGCATGACCTGCCTGTGGAAGGTCTCCCAACCTATTCTCTGACATCTCAGTTACAAAGGCCTCTGTATTTGTGGGTCTGGAGGGTGACTCAGGAAGGGTGGAGGAGGGTAAATCAATGATTGGGGGATCTGGACATCTCCATGCGGAGGAATGGTACACATTCTTATTATGTTTTATCAAACCTTTTTGGGCCAGAGGGGACATTTGGAATTTTGAGAGTGTCATGAGTTCTCTCACAAAATTGCTACCATGTCAGGTGTGACAGATCATAAAACACCAATTTCCCGGAAGGCAGAAGCTCTGAGCTCCAAAACATAAATCACTCTTTTGAACCCATATTTCAGTGCCCAATTCACAGAAGGCAAACTGAGGAGGCTCTGAGAGAAATAACTTGGCCAAGAAACTGAGTATAATGCAAAGTTGGGGTCTGAGCTCCAGTGCCAAATCATATATTTGTTCCCACAAAGCACCAAAAAATTGCCCATCTGACTTAAAGCAAACTGAGGATGCTCACAGAAACACACATACAGGCAAACACGTGCATGCACACACTGGCAATGTGCATACAATATTATACACAAAACCAAGGCAAAACATACACCATGCCAAAACAAACAAACCTTATGGAAATATATAATAAAAAATAAAATTAAGCATATGCTTGAATGCCCCCCCCCCCAAAGTATTCACATACATACGCAGATTATTCTCTGTTTTATAAGCTTTTTCTTTCCTATGCTCTTTTTCCTATGTTATTTGTATTATTTGCAGGCTGGAAAGCTGATACCTGTTGGAGATACCGCTGCTACTTGTCTGACAGGTATTTTACCCCGGGTAAGTGCATTATATTTATGTCTATCTATCCATCCATCCGCCTGTCTATTCTATACAGTATACTAACCATTGCATGCTGTTACTTTCTAATGGGCCCCAACACATTCTCCTTTCACACATTATAGGCTTACTACCCCACAATTATATTCACAACAGTGCAAGAGAAGCTGAAAAGTGCTTTATTTATTTATTTATTTATTTATTTCATTTTTATACCGCCCAATAGCCGAAGCTCTCTGGGCGGTGGCATGTGTAAGTGTGAAATGATGCCTCAGATGGTGTTTCTAGTACAGGCTGTAATGCAGCCTTCCCCAACCTGGTACCCTCCAGATTTTTTGGATTTCAACTCCCATCAGCCTCATCCAGCATGGCCAATGGTCAGGAATGCTGGGAGTTGTAGTCCAAAACAACTGGAGGTCACCAGGTTGGGGAAGGCTGTCATAGTGGATCCAGGATGTTGGTAGTCTTCTCCAATTTAGTCCATCTTTCCCATTGTGGCTGCCAGTTGTTCAGTTGCGCTGGCATTAGGGGAAAATCTGTTGTTTTAATAGTGTATGATGTAGATTGGTATTGTAGTGCAAGCTTCATGAAAACATTTGTGAAGACTATAGCCTCTCACCTCTAGAGAGACAGAACTTTGTTTCCACTTGAGAGATGTGATGTCTGATCATAGCTAGGAGGGCAGGGTTCCTACAGCTTTAACTGTTGTGATAAAGAGCTTCCAAACCTGCTTAAGGCTGCAGTTGTGCAGACACTTATGAGGGAGTAAGCCCCACTAAATGTAGTAGAACTTTGTTCCAATAAATATGCACAGCTTTACATTGTATGCTACCAAAAACATAACACAGCAAATCCCAAAAATTCAAATCATGGGTCACTGGTAGCCTTAGACATAACTATATTTCAAAATATAAGACATGTGATGTTTATTTTATTACTTTGGTTTAAGAGGCTATCCAGCATGCTGTCATTATTTAGAAACAACAGTAACAATATTTCTAGAAGCTTGAAAGCTAAATTCATTTTTCATGGAAAGAGAAATCTGACATTCTTACCTAGCTGCACAAGAGTCTAAAGTGGAATGCACATGCTAAGAACATAAAAAGAGCCCCACTGGATCAGACCAAGGGTCCATCTAGCCAAGCACTCTGTTCACACAGTGGCCAACCAGCTGTCGATTGGGAACCCACAAGCAGGACACGGTGCAACATCACCCTCCCCCCCCATATTCCCTAGCAACTGGTGTATATAGGCTTACTGCCTCTGATACTAGAGGTAGCATATAGCCATCATGTCTAGCTGCCATTGATAGCCTGTTAGTGAGTGGCTTCTATGGATTGCGGACTGGCTTCTGTTGATTCCCTACCAATTGTACCACCTGAAATTAATCTCCAGCTTTGCCAATATAAAGGCTACTATGCTTTATTTTGTTTTGACTTTTGGTCTCTGACTCATGTTGTTGAAGCTAGTTCTATAGACCAGGTGTATAGAACTGGTTGTGATGGGGGCCCAGATTGCCTCTACCAGGCCCTCTGTGAGTCAGATGATGCCATGGCCAATGTAT
Organism: Elgaria multicarinata webbii; assembly: GCF_023053635.1. Lineage (NCBI taxonomy): Eukaryota > Metazoa > Chordata > Lepidosauria > Squamata > Anguidae > Elgaria > Elgaria multicarinata. Next base: position 54,163,520 of record NC_086171.1, read on the forward strand.
TGGGCTTCACTGCATGAGGCTTTTATTGTGCACTCATGCTTGGTCATTCACAATCGTTTTCAGGTCCTTTACAAGAGTTCTGGAGAGCCTGAAATTTTGCTCATTATGTTGTGACATTTTGGTTTGTACTAATAAAGGTGTTACCAGTCTATGGCTCTAGATATTTTTGTTTCCCTAATGGATCGACACATGGTTCTCTCATTTTTAATAAAGATAATTGCTGGAATGTCAATTCTAAAAATGTTTTCCTGTTGTCTTGCAGCCAATTACTCCACCTATTATAAAAAAGTTTCGAAACACCAGCAACCCTCCTCCTGGGAGAGAGAGAGTATTTTATGGCCGAGCAAACGATCCTGATATTGCATTACATTTGACACATGGTGTAAAAAGCATCCCTTCAGAGAGTGTAAGAATTTCAAACCTATTCTTTTTCTCAGCAGAGACTTTGCCATTTAATTTATGAATGTGAAACACATATCTGTGTAGCTCTGAGTAAGGGAACGTTAAACTGGGCTATGTTTCTCCCATGAAAGACAATTTATACTTTCTTAAACATCTATTTAGTGATCCAGGTCCCTGCACATAGGCTATTTGAACCAGGGTCAGAAATAGTTTCATGTAGATCTTTGTTGTTAGATATGCTCAGAAAGGTTTGCTCCCTTTAGGCACCACAGCAAGCAGCAAAGAAAGGGAATAGATACAGGAGGAGGAGGAGAAAGACAAAGCTGGGGTAGATCTTTTTCCTTCCCATCTACTTCCTTACTCATCACTCAACTGTCATTCACCTCTTTTCTGTCTTATGGAATAGAGACAACTCAGTCTGACCTCCACAGATGTATGGTGTAATATATGGAAATAGGCAAAGGTGCGTTCTCCCAGTCTACCAGAGGGGGCAATAAAGAGCACTACACACTGTGGTAAAGAAAGTACTGGAAGGCTGAATAAAGAGGTGGTTGTTACAAAGACAAGATGGTGTCGGCCTGTTTATAAGAGACCAGAGACAGAACCGATAGGATGGATTTTTTCTTTTTAGCTGTCTTGTAAAAACAATTTTCTGAAAGGTGGGATATACATTAAACAAACAAAAACATACATTGTATATCTAGGGTGACCATATGAAAAGGAGGACAGGGCTCCTGTATCTTTAACAGTTGCATAGAAAATGGAATTTCAGCAGGTGTCATTTGTATATATGGAGAACTTGGTGAAATTCCCTCTTCATCACCACAGTTAAAGCTGCAGGAGCTATACTAGAGTGACCAGATTCAAAAGAGGGCAGGGCACCTGCAGCTTTAACTGTGGTGATGAAGAGGGAATTTCACCAGGTTCCCCATATATACAAATGACACCTGCTGAAATTCCCTTTTTAATACAACTGTTAAAGATACAGGATCCCTGTCCTCCTTTTCATATGGTCACCCTAGTATATCCTCTGTCTCTGGAAACTGCCTTTTGGTCAATTCAGGGATCTATACATTTTCTCTTAGCTCATTTTCTTAAAAAGGTGGAGTGAGTGTGGGCGGGCTTTAGGCTGACTGAAAGAAAAGAAAGAATGTATTTAAGCTGTCGTGAAGCTCCCCTTGGGAAATCCCATGATTGTGTGTGATCTGTTTTTCAAAAGCAAACACTCAATAAAAGCATTAACAATAATAAAAACATTATGTCCACTAGAAACAAAATAACTGTATATCGTATAGCCATTTTAGTCATTCCACCTTTCAGCAGTTGAATTGTACTTCATATTTAACATTGTGTTCGGCGTTCTAAATACCTCATTTTCAGAAATAGCAGTTTCAGGAAGTTATGTTACAAAAAGGTGACATTAAATGTGAGGTATGTCCTAGTTTGTTTGTTTTTAAAATTAAATCAGTGCTAGTGTACCGTGAAGTTAATGAAATTAGTGTAGTACGATGTAATTTAAAAGTGCAGATCTGACGTATTTCATACGGTGTGAAATTTCTTCAGGTAGCGTCACTGGCAAATCCACCTCCCAAAACGTGCTTTCAACAAAAACTGAAAGAGAAGAAAGAAAGAATTTATTTAAGCAGCCGTGAAGCTCCCGTTGGGAAATCCCACGATCAGTCACTAAGATTACCTAAAGGACTGGATGTGACTAACACTCGATTTGGAGTAACAACCCTCCGAGGTAGAGAAACTAGTGCTAAACCACATTGTCATTGCATATTATCATTTAGGATAGAAATCGTTTACCATATACCATTCTTCAAAATGTTCCAACCTGAACCAGTATTCTGATATGAACACTTGTCGCAGCAAAGCAATTATTTAAGCCTGTATTAATTTATGTGACTTGAGATTAAGTTGCCTTAGCCAAAGCCAGTGTATACAAGATCCAGAATTTCACAAACCAATAAAATTACCATAAGCATTAATAGAGTTGACATGAATACAAAAATGCCTACTCATCATTAAAACAGCCACTTAGTTTTTTTTGCCAGAGGGAACAAGGAACTCATCCCCCAAATGTTTTTGTTCCTTTTCTCTCTGCTGCTTCCACCTGCTCTTTGGTCTGTCTTTCAACTACAAAAAACTACAGACAAGAGCAGCTGATGCCAGAGAGAACAAGGAAGGAAATTAGCAGGGTCGGTGTCAAAATCTGTGGCCGTTATAGGCTCATAGAGGCTTTTATACAACTCAGTAACATATACTGTATTGTGATTTTTCAAACAGTATGTCTTTAATTAGCTGTGTTGGGGAAATCCGCAACAGAATCAGATGAGTTCAGATTTCTATGAATCCAACCTGCGGATCCTGCAGCAGATCAGTTTTTCTCAATGTGCACAGATTCCGCGGACTTGCAAACCAGTTTTTCAGAATTTACACAAATACGTAAAATAAAAAATACCAGCCTAAAGTGTGCATTTCCCCCATTGGCTAAAGCATGAAAATATGCATTGTGGAGGGATTTGTGCATTTGGGGGAAGATTTGCACATTTTCCCAAGTGGAAACTTTCACAAATATGAATTATTGCAAATTTGAGAAATTGGAAAAAAATCAAATTCCATCAAGGAGTGGAGGATATAACAAAAAGCACCCAACAATCTGCGAAATACAGATGGAACAGATTTTACAAAACCCACATATCCCTGTTCTATTAAGAGATCATACACATATTTCCATCCAGTCTTGCTATTATCCTATGATAAGATGCATATATAAATGTGCTACATAAATGACTCTGATGTAACATATGGTCTGATGTACTGAACAATCCTACAAGCAGCAGCTTCTGGAATCAAGTGCATGAATGGTCCCTAAAGATATTACTCTGTATTTGTAAAGAGTTTTATGATTTATTTAGATTATGTGATTTCATTACATATATTGGATGACTTTCAGAGGGTCCTGGAGGAGAGGTTATAAATCCACCAAAGACATTTGATGAAGTCCAAAGGGAAGCACAAGAAGGACATGAATTGTATGTTCTTACACACAATGATTATTATGTCGGTGAGTAAGAAAGACAAGTAAGTATTAAGTAAAAGTTGTAGATGTAAAAAATAATAATAATGATATTTTATTATTTTGCATACATATTTTATCCTGCTTTTTTTAAAAGCATTTAAAAAAATAAATAAGGATTCTATTTTGTTGTTACCAGTTAAGTATATTCGCTAAACAGTGGTGTGATGGAGCAGGAATGCAGGGGAACACAGGTTCAGTACATTTTTCACAGTACAACCAATGACATAATCTGTAGGAGCAGTATTTATCAGTGTTGTAAAGTGATACAACACTGATATTCCAACAATGATACAATGTTGGAATACAGAACATACTGTATTAATTCATTTACCTTGCAAAAGTAGCTCCTGCACTATCTTTATGACACAAAAGTGCCTGTTCTTTACACTGCAATGTAACACAAATGTCCTATAAAAGGGATGGGGGATGTACGTTGCTGGACTACAATTCCCATCATCCCTCACCATTGGCTGTGCTGGCTAGGGCTGATGGATCATATGTCCCCCACCCCTGTCCTACAATCTGCTATAAAGAGTTAAAAATGACCCTCACCACCACGTGAAATGGTAGGATGGACACTACGTGATACTTTGGTGGTGTTCTCATTTGTATTTACCCTTTCTCAGGGTGGCATACAGGGGTGCAAATTACCCTCACCCCACTTTGGCCTCATAACAAGCTTGCCCCAAAGTCCAACATGCTAGTCACTACACCATCCAGTGGCAGCTCACTATTCTAAGACTGTCAGCTGGTCCTAACAAATTTAATATGGTTCTAGGTACTGTGGTTCTTTGTGTTTTTATATAAAATGGATCAACACAGCTGCCTGCATTGGTGGACTCTCTTTGGGGAGCCTGGCTAAGGGCTTCATGACAAATTCCCATCCATCAAAACTTATCACCACCCCACTGTCGATAAAGCTCACCGCTTGGTGCTTAGCCACAGTTCACACTCTTCCCCCAGCACTTTGAGATGATCCTAAACAACCCAGGCCTGGCGTTGAGCTTGTCACCATATTATTATTATTATTATTGTGGTAATTTATAGCAGCCTTCCCAACCTGGTACCCTCCAGATGTGCTGGATTGTAAGTCCCGTCATTCCCAGCCAGCATGGAGGGCACCAGGCTGGAGAAAGCTGATTTATATGTTAGAGCTCTTTTGCACGTGATAAATGATGACCTTTAATTTCACACAGGGGAGTCAATGAATAGAAAATATAACCCAACTACATTCAACAGATTTAATTTATATGGAAAAGAAACACCACACTTTAATGACGGCCGAAATGTAGCTAGAACTTTTCGCTGGCTCCATGATCTACAGATGTAAGTTATTTTTTATGGTGATTGGCTTTTCATCAGTTCGTCCTTTCTGATGATGCATGTTTTGAGTCCCTAGTAGTTTGAATCTGTACTTTTTTTGTCATCAGTAGTGCAAGCTGATGGTGCCTCAAAAGACATATCTGTCACCATGTTTAATGTAGCCATGGCCAGCTCAAAATGTTTTCCAACCTGAGGCGTAGAAGCAAATGTCCCCCCTCCCCAGTACCTGGCAAAGTCAAGATGCATAGTACCCAAGGCTACCAAATTATCTTGGCAATTGCAGCAGAAAATCCTACCAGCACTTCTTTCCCTTCCCGGCAGTAAAAATATAATTAATAGTTGTAGTAATAATAACAACAACAACAACAGTAACAAAAACACCCAAAATCAGCTGCGTGAGGTTGATGTTTACACCTGGGACAGAACTTTTGTGCAATCCCATTGCAATCAGCTGGGACGGTGCTATTGCATTCATGAATTTCTTCTCAAAAGGAATTTCTTTCCTATCAAATTGAATGAGAATGATTGAAAAAAAATGTGGAAGAAATTTTCAGCACAACATCATTTTAAATCAATTCTGTCTGTCTGTCTCACAGGGCAAAGAAAAAAATCTCAGTTTTAATAAGCATCTGTTTGGGCTTATTAAAGGAAACATAGTGGTGTCCTGTATTCCATTATCAGATCCTTATTTGCTTTATTTTTAGAAATTAGTTTTATGAAAGGCTTTCTATCAAAGGTCTTTTATCCTCTCAGATTATGATATGGTGATATGATTTAGGAAATACATTTTTAAATTATCTTTTGATTTTGCAGGAAGAAATCAGCAAAAATAGTGTCCAAAATAAGTGATGATTTCAAGGAAAAATTTCAGCCTCAGCTTGGAAAAGTCTTTGATCCGTAAGTGAATTAAAGAGCGAGTCTTCATGGTAGAACCATTAGAAATCAAATGAGAAACATATTAGACATGGCTGTTTCTGAGGGGATGTTTATTCCTGTCCTGGGTCTTCTTGGCAGGGCTGTGAGTAACTTGATAAATTCAGATTGCTAGCATCTGTTACCATGAAGCAAGCCACATGGCATGTCACCTTCCTTCCCGTTTTGAGATAGTCCCTCAGACAGTCAGAGGCTGAGGTGATAGTAAGTGGCAGAACTTTGTGGAGCTTTGCCATGTGAAGAGTGCTGCCAGCAGTTACAGATTAACACTACAGTTTCTGTGTCAGTCTTCCCCAGCCTGATGCCCTCTGAATGTGTTGGACTACAACTCCCAGCATGGAGGGCTGGGGGATGCTGGGAGTTGTAGTCCAAAACATCTGTAAGGCACCAGGCTGGGAAAGACTGCTCTATGGGATTAATATAATGTAGACACTTACCGTAAGAATGCGTTCTACTATTGGTAGTCAACTGAGCCTTGCCAATGTAAGAGGATGTGGAAGGAAGTTAGGAGAACTTTTGTTACTGTGAATTTAAAATATAATAAATAAATGGAATATGGAAGCGCCAGCATAAATCCTCTGGGGAGATCATAGAATGCTGTAACCTTCTCTTTCTAAATCACCCAGAGAGCTTTGGCTACAGGGTGGTATAGAAATATATTCAATTAATCAATTTTCTCCCTACAAATTCAACCTTAGACCTAGGGGATTTGCCTGTAGTTTGAAAAAGTAGTTTCAACCTTGGCTGTGCACTACTATAACTTAAAAGGGCAGAGTACTTGACAATTAGACTGGTGAGCCAGGGAGATAAAGGCCCAACTAGATGTTCTCACTCCACATCTCATCATCCATCTCCCCTGTAATGTTTAGTTAAAGAAGGTGGCATGATATGACCCGATCACACTCAGCTCCATTTCACTGGTTTGTGGATGGAGGCGGGAGACAGGGAAACACAGAGCAATATGGCTTCTTTAGCAGCTTAACTAAATATTCAGGAGGAAACATGGGGAGACAACAGCCATGTGTTCATAGCATCATTTTGTTTGCGTGTGATTTAGGAGATTGAGTAAAAAGCCTTTTGAGAGTTTTATTGAGATCTGAACCGGATAATATGATATTTGTTAGTTACTTCAGAAAGATTTTGCTGTCTTACAAACAGTGTGTTTGTGTGTGTGTGTGTCTGTGTGTGTGTCTTTAATGTTAATTATTCCTCTTCTTCGGGTGGTTCTAGAAATCAAAGCATTGGTTCAACCAAGTTGATTAAACAAAAGCATGATCTGAAAACCTTTTTAATAAATGTTGTAACTCTAGACAGTAAGAAATATTTTTGCCTTTTCTGTGTTCAATTCTGCTAAGGTGCCATGTGTGTTTAGTGTGCTTTTTTAAAAAGCCTTCTCTTTTTTGACAGATACTTGAGAAAGACTATGTATGCACATTTCTATCCATTAAAAAAAGAAAATAGCTTATTTATGTTGCTGGGGTTCTCCTTTGCACTTTCTCTCTCAAGAAATTTAAGTGTCATGATCAAAGACATTTATTGCCTGCTGTGCAAATAATTCTGACAGTTATTACTATGTGCTAAAAGGAAAGAGGTTGTAAAAGAAAAAGATTATCAGTAGTGGTGGCTTTGATTCATGTAGAAAAGTCCCAGTGAACACATTTCAAGTGAACTCTTATGAAATGTCTTCATCCGTTCTCTTTAATCTTCACTTGCAGTGCAAGAGGTGAACTGACAGACAGTTATATCTTTCACATTTAAAACAAAGATTACACATGGGTGAAAAATCAAACATTTATCTAACACATTCTTTTCATTTGCAGTATAGCAGAGACGCTCAATGTTCCACCAGACCATACATTTGGAGTGCTCGTTCGTCCTGAAGAATATGGCAAGTATAGAAGCGGCTTTCCTGAATTTTCCACTTCCCCATCTTATAATTCCTTTGTTTCATTTTATTTTATTCTAGGGGCATGGCTAGACAGGGCGATATCCCAGGGATCGTCCAGGGATCTTCCTTGTGTGTCCACATGACATACAGGGGATCCCAGGAGCAGGGAGGGATGATCCCTGCATTTCCCTGGAATATGGCCCTACACAGAGACCACGGGACGTGTGGGCAACCATCCTGGTATAGTCTCGGCTCCTCGCGAGTAAACGCGGGGAACTGGGCACAGGGCACGAAGCTCTGCAAGCACTCCATGCCCATTGGAGGTGGGAGGGAGGGGGTGGGGCTTTTTACAAAAAACAACCCACTGACCTTTGCGCTGGAGCCCTGGTGCGCTCCAGCTCCTGTTTCTTTTTTTAAAAAATGGCAGGCACGACGTCCTCTTCCTCCTGGGATGTCGCACACCATGTGTGGACTGATCATAAAATTGCAAGTGTCTAAGGAAAGCCGGGAGGTCTAGACATGCTCCAAGTTTAGGTGTTGTGTTCTTTTTCTCTCTCCTGTGTTGGGTCAATGCATCTAGGCAACTGAAATTATAAATTAATTATAAATTAACTGGCCTCAGTTACCCATGCTCTCGTAACCTCCAGGTGTCCATTACAATGCGTTATTTGTGGGGCTGCCATGAAACGCTACTCAGAAACATAAGAGAGTAATCCTTTGGCCTCCAGACATTGCCTGAAGGGCCATAGCATACTGAGGATTTCCCCTTTGATGCTGTAGATAGATCTATGGCCTGGGGGTGGGTGGGGGTGGATCCCCGCTGGGATTCCCCCCCCACCTCCCAGCCACTGCAGAAGGCTCTGTGGCAGCTCCCTCTCCTGAGGTTGGTGTTGCAATGACCTCAGGAAGGGAGGAACTGGGCATTTGGGTGCAAGACTGGGTGGGAAGGAGAGAGAAAGTAGATCTTTTGGGACCACAAGCCTCTCAGTTCTCATCCCTACCCTCAGCCAGGTCGGTGAGCTAGATGGGCTCAGAGGACTGTCCAGCTCAAAAGGCAAACAAAAACAAAAACCAGAGAAGCTGTGAAATCCTCTGCTGCTGCTCCCACCCTGCCTGCCTCTTGCTGGCAGGGCTTAGAATAGATGGGGAGCCTTCCATCAAGCGAGTGTCAGTTCAGTAGGATTGTGCTCCCGATTATTCCAAAACACAGGTTGCAGGATTACTTAAACTAGGAGTGACAGATGGTAACATGTCCCACCTATCCTAAAACAGTTTCATTGATAGCTGATCTGTTTCCAAGCACGGAGCAAAGTACTTACCTGTAAAGCCCTGAATGGCTTGTGCCTTCTGGCTAGCTAGAGGAGCACCCACCTCCACATGAACCAGGTTGTATGTTCAGATCTCAAATGGAAGTCCTCCTCTGAGCCTCTCCCTTCAGAGGTGAAGCAAGAGGCAGTGAGGAGGAAGGCCATTTTGGTGGTGATGACCTCTTCCTTGGGGATTCTGGTCTTGTACCCACTCTGATAATTTTTCTGCACCAGGTGAAGACCTTTTTAGTTGTCCAGGCTTTTAAAGTTTTTATCTTTTATGCTATTTCATTTTAAACTTTTATTCTGTTGTGTATTTTCTTTAAAAACTGTGTTTTTATTTTTGGGCATTTTTTTATTTTTTTTTACTGTTTGTTCTGTTGTTATCCCTGGTGCAGTTTTTATGTAAGATGTTTTAGGTGCAGAGTGATGGAAAGCTGGGGTACAAATGTTAAGAACAAACAAACAGTTGTGTGGGTGTCTCCTTGCAAAAAGACTTATTTTCTGCCTCATTTGCAGACAGCTGCGATATGGTGCAGATGAGATTGAGAAGTGCCTCATGGAAGTATCACATAATAGCTAAAATGTAGTCAAGAAAAGCTCTGATTGAATCTATTTCTTGTATAGGTGTTGGGGACCTTCTTCATTACAGGCTTCCTAGTGAATACCTTCGCGGTAAAGACAGAGAGCGGGCCGTCCTTACTGCAATTCGACAGAATCTGAAGAAAGCTAATTACCACAATTTTGAAACATTATTACAAGCATTTAGGCATTGTGATAAGGTTAGTGTTGTGCCAAAAGGTCATATGCATTTCATGTGAATCCTGTGTGAAATATGTACATTCATTTGTCAGTGTTGTACTTGAATAATATACATATTTCAGCCATAAATATTTACTTGCGTATGAAGAGCAGGACACAGCCTTTCTTTTATGTCACTGGGTGATAGCATGATTGACTTTATATGGATACAATTCTTTGCCTACAGAGGCAGTATCCCTCTTAGCTGGTTCCCATGATCAAGCAGTGCACTGCTGCATATCTAAACCATAGTGGGCTGCAGCACGTCCAAGCAGCCATTTTTAATATCTAAGCCATGGCTTCTTGTGTCATCTGAACCCAACCAGGGTGACTTGTTGGCATGTTTAACAAACAATTGAAAGGATTCAAGGATATGGGGCCAGGCTGCATTACCAGAGCCTCGTGTGGCGCAGAGCGGTAAAGCAGCAGTTTCTGCAGCTGAAACTCTCCCCATGGCCTGAGTTCGATCCCAGCAGAAGCTGGTTTCAGGCAGCCGGCTCGGGTCGACTCAGCCTTCCATCCTCCCGAGGTTGGTAAAATGAGTACCCAGTTAGCTGGGGGAAAGGTAATAATGGCCGGGGAAGGCAACGGCAAACCACCCCGCTATAAGGCCTGCCAAGAAAACGTCAGCGAAAGCTGGCGTCCCTCCAAGAGTCAGTAATGACTCAGTGCTTGCATGAGAGGTTCCTTTCCTTTCCTTTCCTGCATTACTAACTGAGAAGGAGAGAAATATTATGGATTTATACTTTAAAGACAATGCTTCCCAGTAGTTAACAAACAACCCACAACCCTAAAACAGGCCATGGGTTCTGTTAAGTATATGAAAAGAAATACTTGCTTAGTCATTAAAATTGTGTGTGTATGGCTATCTCAGGGTTAAACAGAGAAAGTCTATCTGTGGGCAATTACCTTGAGATAGAGGCTGTTCTGGGAACCTTGCCAAGATTCTAAGTTAGCCTCATCACAGCTGTATGTAATGTAGATAAGAATTGTGTAAGTTGTGTATATAGTTTCTCACTTGTGTAAAATGGAACTGATCGCTGCTCTCTGATCACTGCTCTATGATCACTGCTCTCTGTGTATGCCTCAGTGTGCTGATCTGAACTGATCTGAATTGGACTGCACAGAAGCCTGAAGGAAATAAACCAGCTCTGCTGTGTAAGACCTGCGTGATGTGTGTTTGTTTCTGAGCACAAACAGAGTTCCAGAAGGAGAAAAGTTCTGGCACAATAACCCAACAAAGGTTATGGGCCCAGTCCAGTCCAGGAAGCCTACGCCAGCCTAACCCAGGCAGAAGAACCAGAACTTGGTGGGAACGGTGCAGTATCAGAACCAGGAGTCTGCTAAAACAGAAGACTGTTGATGGAGGAAGACATCAAGCTAAAGCCAGTGCTGCAAAGTGAGGAATAATCTCAGTCGGCTGACTCTGAGGAGGACTCTGAGCAGGAGGACGGTGAGATACCAATTCCTAAAGCAGAGGGAATGGCAGGAGCTAATATGTCTGGTTTGCATCAATTGTTAGAAAAGCTGAATGACTCTAACTATGCATTATGGTCTTACAAAATGCAAATGTATCTGATTCAGGCTGAACTGTGGTATGTAGTCACAGAGGATCCACCAGATAGAGCAGATCCACAGAATGCTAAATGGTTTAAGGACGATGCAAAAGCAATGGCAGTTATTGCATTAGCTGTGGAAGACTCTCAAATTTCCTTCATTCAGTTTTTGAATACATCAAAAGAGTGCTGGGATGCGCTACAAGCTGTATATCAAAGAGAAACAGCGGGCAGTAAAGTAATTCTAACCCGGAAACTGTATGGAATGAAGCTGAAACTAGGGGAGTCTATGTCAAACCATTTGAAAAGCATGAGAGAAATCTTCAATCAACTCAGGGCACGAGGGATGGAGTTTACAACTATACACCAAGTCTATGTGATTTTGTCAAGTCTTGATTCATCGTACGACGCGGTTGTCACCATGATGGAAAGTCAAGAGGAGAAAAATTTAACCCTCGAGTATGTAGCTGGAAAACTACTGGAAACCTATGAAAGAAGACAAGCTTCAAAACAACAGAGCCTTAAACTTCCTGTGGCTGAATTTCAACAAAGCCATAAATCTTCTGACGTGGTGGCTGCATTAAAGGCAAGGAAATGCTTTAACTGTGGTTCCACAGGACACTTAAGGCGGGATTGCAACAACAAGAAGAAAAAGCAGTCAACAGCAAAGTGGAGAGAAGAAAACAACGTGAATGAAGCTGAATCAACAAAGAAGTGTCTTCTAGCAAGAGTCAAAGAGACAATGAATCCTTGGTTTTTGGACTCTGGGGCTTCAATAAGTATGGCAAAAGACAAACTTTCATTTGTTACCTTGGAAACTTCTACTTCAGAGCAAAAGTGTGTTACCCTTGCAAATGGAACAAAAATCCAGATTTGTGGTGTGGGTAATGTATATTTTGATTGTCTGGGAGTTGAACTACAAAGTGTTTTATATGTACCAGAATTAGAAACAAACCTTCTAAGTGTGTTTCAGTTAACAGAAATGGGGTATGAGGTTTGTTTTACTGAAGAAAATTGTACTATAAAACAGGGAAACAAGGTGTGTGTGCAAGGAATAATGAAAGAATCTTTGTATGTGATTAATACTTGTACAGAAAATGAAGTTGTAGCCAGCAAAGTCACAACAAAAACAATAGCCAATTGCAAACCACACCAAGAGTGTATCCATTTAACTCATAAAAGGTTTGGTCATGCTAACTATAAAACAATTTCTAAGATTCCAGAATTGTGTGAAGGGGTGAAAATCAAACCATGTTCTAACTATGTAGAATGTAATGTATGCAGTGAAACCAAGTGTCATAAGTCAAACATTCCAAAACATAGTGAGAGAACAACAAAAAGAATTTTTGAATTAATTCATGCAGATCTTGCAGGTCCTTTTGAGACAAGTCAAGGAGGAAACAAATTTTTCTTGTCTATTGTTGATGATTACAGTAGATTTGGATTTGTGTATGTGTTAAAACAGAAGAGTGAAACTTTTGGAAAGTTCAAAGCCTTTGTTAAGTGGAGTAAAAATAGATTTAAAGAACCTATAGCTAATCTAAGAACGGACCGGGGAGGTGAATTTCTTAGCAACCAATTTAAAAAATTCCTCAGTGATGAGGGTATACAACATGACCTTACTGCTCCATATTCACCATTTCAAAATGGAGTTGCAGAAAGGAAAAACAGAACCTTGCAGAACATGTTAAGAGCTCTATTGAAAGAGTCAGGATTGTCTAATCTGTTCTGGGCAGAAGCTTTGTCCACCTCAAATTATTTGTTAAACAGGCTTTACCACTCTGTACATGAAAAAACTCCATATGAAATGTTTTACAAAAGAAAACCTAGAGTGTCACATATAAGGGTTTTTGGAAGTAAATGTTTTGCTCATATTCAGAAAGAAAACAGACCAGGAAAACTAGCTCAAAGAGGTTTGGAATGTAAACTGTTGGGATATGATACACAAACAAAAGGCTATCGTTTGTGGTCTCCATATCACAAAAGTGTAATTGTGAGCAGAGATGTAGTTTTTCATGAACAAATGCAGGAAACAAAACAGTATGTAAGTTTGCCTGTAGAACAGAAAGCTGTAGAAACAGAAGAAATTCCTGAACAATCTCAGCAAGAGAGGGAGGGGGAAGAAACTGTAAAGGAGGAAACTATGCCTGTAACTATGCCAAGACGATCAGAAAGGGAACGCAAAGCTCCAATTCGTTACTCAGATGAATACCAAAGCAAACAGGTTTCTCATAGAGCTTTACTAATAGCCTATGAACCTACTTCATTTGAGGAAATTCAGGAAATGGAACCTACAGAAGCTCAGGGCTGGCATGAAGCAATGTCAGAGGAAATCAGAGCAATGGAAAAAAAATGAAACGTGGGAGCTAATACCTTTACCTGAAGGTCATAAAGCCATTACCTGTAAATGGGTATTCAAAGTAAAACAAAATGAGAAAGGACAGGTGGAACGTTCAATGGTAAAACACAAAGAGATGTTTTAAAGCTGGGTCTCAGATTGCAACACAATTTAAACAACATGCGCAAGAGGAGGACTGTTAAGTATATGAAAAGAAATACTTGCTTAGTCATTAAAATTGTGTGTGTATGGCTATCTCAGGGTTAAACAGAGAAAGTCTATCTGTGGGCAATTACCTTGAGATAGAGGCTGTTCTGGGAACCTTGCCAAGATTCTAAGTTAGCCTCATCACAGCTGTATGTAATGTAGATAAGAATTGTGTAAGTTGTGTATATAGTTTCTCACTTGTGTAAAATGGAACTGATCGCTGCTCTCTGATCACTGCTCTATGATCACTGCTCTCTGTGTATGCCTCAGTGTGCTGATCTGAACTGATCTGAATTGGACTGCACAGAAGCCTGAAGGAAATAAACCAGCTCTGCTGTGTAAGACCTGCGTGATGTGTGTTTGTTTCTGAGCACAAACAGAGTTCCAGAAGGAGAAAAGTTCTGGCACAATAACCCAACAGGTTCTGAGTGCTTTGTTAACCATGCCAAAAACCCACCCTGGCTGGGTCTGGATGACATGATAAACTGAACAGCAACAATGAGAGACAGTTTATTGCCTTCACATCCTGTTTGTGGGCTTCCAGGAGGCATCTGATCCATCAGTATAGGGGTCAGGATACTGGACCACTTGGACTTTTGTCTGATCCATCAGGGCTCTTCTTATGTTCACCTCAGGCATTGACTTTCTGTGTGACCTTGACCAATTATCTCATAATCCCTATAACTAACCTGCAAAATAGGATTAATACCTATATTAGAGTTGCGTGAGTTAGTGAGGTAAAGACTGAAAAACAAACGGTGAATCACACTAGAAGCACAATTTCATACTACTGCTGTAGGTGTTGACAAATGGGACACATCTGTACCACTCAGCTCCATTTGCCTTTAAACAAATTTAAGGCACAATCGTATGCATGTTTAGACAGGAAAAAAGTTCTACAAAAACGTTGTAGGACTTCTTTTTTCCTGTCTAAACATGCATAGGACTGCACCCTTAAACTCTCTGGCTGTCTTCAGATGTCATGTTCCAAATCCTCCGAACCATGGTTTGGGGGCTCGGCAATGAGCTCTCTGCTCTATCCTCCGCATGCTTGGCTTAATTGAACACATCTTGGTTTGATCAGACCACAAGTTTGTATTACATCCGAACCATCTAACTGTGGTTTGGGCAAACCTTCCTCGAAACCAGGATTGCGAACCGCATGGGGAGGAAGGAATACCTGTAGCTCATTCCGAATCCTCCAAACCATTGTTTGGAGAATGAGGAATATAAGGTCTGAATGCAGCCTCCCTATTTAGCTGGCACATCATCATGCTACCATTAAGGAGATGGAGACATTGTAACCGTTTTTAGGGTGAAGTACCGCGGGCAATTGCTAGCCACATCGCCACATGTACCATCTTTCTGCCTACTAAACCAGGAACTGGTGCAAGAATGCTAATAGCAGCTGCTGCCAGAGAGGAGGGAGGTATACTTTGCTGTGCCAGAACAAGAAACTGGCAGCTTCATATCGTATCCTATTCTCTAATGTGAAATAGAGTATAGAATTCATGAGCCTTGGTGAACATTGAAAACTTTTCAAATAACCCATATGGAAAAAATAAAGATATTTGTAACAAACAGATCGAGCAAAGAGCTCCATCTTTATTGTTCCTCCTTTGTTTCCCTTCTGCTGGTAGGCAAAGTCATTTTTATTCAGGCAGGTCTTTGGCTGCTAAGTTGTTTTGTTTGCTGAACTAGTTTTTAACTGGTGGGTGCTATTTATTTCTCTTTTATTTTTAGCGGATGGGTTTTACTTGATGTAGTTAAGTTTTAATTACTTTAAATTTATCTGAATTTTATTATTGATAGCTGCCTTGAACATTATATTCAGAGTAAAGACAGATTCATTCATTCATTCACTTGTAATTGTGATCTTTCCTTTGTCACGTGGGAAAAGTCATTAGCTCTTATGCTAATATCTGAAATATCCTTTATTTTAAATGTCCCTGTTATTTTTGTTAACTCTTATAAATTTTCAAATACATGTAATGATTTACTGAAATATTTTTTAATTTTTTTAATTACTTGACAGTGTCATTTCTTAAATTGTTTGGCAATTTCTTTAAAAAAATTGGGCAGCAGAGCTCATAGTTCAATTAAAACAGTCTACCTGCGTTTTTGTTATACATATTTTGTTATTTAATTAGGATGGTGATCGGAAAATAGGCAAGGAAGACTTGAAAAGGTCCTGTTTTCAGCTTAACCTGGACTTGGATGAAGAGCTCCTGGATG
Source organism: Elgaria multicarinata webbii (assembly GCF_023053635.1). NCBI lineage: Eukaryota > Metazoa > Chordata > Lepidosauria > Squamata > Anguidae > Elgaria > Elgaria multicarinata. The sequence goes on from NC_086171.1 coordinate 54,179,595, forward strand.
CTTTATTTAACTACTGTGATTTGGATAAAGATGGTTTTATAAACTATCTAGACTTTGTGAATTTCCTTAACTGGAAAGACAAAATGTCTCTTCACGAGTATGAAGAAAAAATTGTTACAAAAGGTATGCAGTTAAAAAATTCGGTAAGATTTCATCCTTAAGTCTGATTGTGGATTTGGAATCTGTGGTGATGCTGAATCGTTTTCCCCTTTTGATATAATTTGAGATGAATCCACTGAGGTTTGGCATCAGGGAGCAGCATGGTCAGGCATTTACTGATGGTCTGAGCCTCTGACTGGCCCATTGGCCCATCTTCCCATACCATCTCCCCATCCCTTACCTAGAGGCCAGTGTGCTGCTGGCAAGAGCTGGTTCTGGAATCTGAGATGGACAAGGCATTTCCCTCTGAGCCACAGCCTGCTACTCTGGGACATTCCAGGCCTGAGCATATGGTACTACCAGATTCGGAATCCACAACCCCCCCCCCCAAAACACACAAAGGAATCAGTGGTTGCAGAATTGAACAATGGCCCTTTAAGAGATAGACAGCTTCTCAGAGTGTGGTGAACAACAGGCCCAGAACAGCCAATCTTCATAAAGCCTCAGATGGCCTCTGCATGTTGCTGAGACAACAGCTCTTCCTGAGCGAGTTTCAGCTAGCATAGACCTGTCCAGGGTCCTGACAATAGTGCTGGCTGGAAAGGTAATAGAGAGTATGTGTCCAGATTTTGTTTTAATTTATTTGTAATATTTTTATACGGACTTTCTATAAATATCAAAGCCATGTACAACAGATGAAAAGCAACAAAATCAAAACATTAAAACCAAGAATAAGCCAATATAAAAAACCCCACTAAAAACAATTTAAAAGACCAAGTTAAACAGATGTGCTTTTCTTGAAACCTATGTATAACGCCACCCCCCTTTTTTAATGGAAAAATGATGGGGAAATGACGATATTGCTATATATGTAGTTTTTTCCACCCACTTTTCTTTTTCACAATGTATTTTCTATTCTGTTTTGTTGATATTCACAATAAAAAGGGGGGAGAGAATAAAAAAATAAACAGATGTGGTAGATCAAAGTGATGTGACTAAAGAGCTCAGCTGGCCTGAATGCCACAAACACTACATGTCAACGCCACACTCATTCGAAAAGACCGAAGAGAAGCACTAAGGCAGTCTGCAACTACAGTGATTGCATTGTTGTTCAGTCCCCATCCCCACCCCAAATTCAGATTAAATGAACTCCCAAAAGGGACAGAAGAAGCCCGGGGAAAACACAGGAGAACACAATTTGATGATGATGTGATTTAAATGCCCTGTAAAAAGTGAGTGAGTGAATGAAGAGTGGACGCTCCTGAAGACTGCTGATCTCACAGGAGCTATTTTTGTGTTGCATGGAGACTTGTGTGGTGGTCCGTTTTGCTTGAAGTATTGTTTAGGCCAGACTTCTCCAATCTGGCACCCTCCAGGTGTGCTGGACTACAGCTCCCAGCAACTCCAGTCAGTACATGCTGTCTGGGGATTCTGGGAGTTGTGGTTCAATGCACTTGCAGAGTGCCAGGTTGAGGACGGCTGGTTTAGGCCACTGCCACTCTTTGTGAAAACATCCAACATTTGCCCTTTTGGTATCATTCCATTTTTGCAGGTAAAAGGCCAGAACTCTTTGACCTCATTCCACCAGACAGTGCAGAAGCCAAAGCGGATGAAGATGCCCTGCTAAAGAAGGATGACATCGTATTAAAGGAACCTGGGAGTTTAGAAAAGACACCCAGAACACTTTCAAGACCAACTGATCGTGTATTGTCAGACTATCGTACAACTTCTTCTCAATATAATGCAGTTGTAGGAGGCATTCCCTCATCATGTATGTACAAGCAGATGTACTTTTCATTGCTAGGTTATTTGAAACATTTGCAGTCCCACTGACATATGTAGTAATTATTAACCATAATTACCCTAACGATACTCCAGAGAGCTGCTGCTTATGCTCTGTGTTGGGGCATTGTGGTTCACAACTGCAAGTGTGGGGAAGCATCTTCTGAAAAGGCAGACATATATTTCCCTGCATCCAAATATGTGATGATTATTTATTTAAGCATTTTTATCCCGCCCTTTAGCCAAAAAGACTCTCAAGGCGGCTTACAAACATATTTCTTAAGACCGTCCCTGCCCACAGGCTTTCAATCTTAAAAACATGACACAAAAGGAAAGGGGATTGGGAGGGAGGAGGAAAAAAAGAAGAAGCAAATTCAGGCACTAGATTCTTAGTTGCAAAGTTTAGCAGTGACAGTTGGTAACAGGGGAGAGGGGGCTCTCAGCTGGAGCTGGACCCAGGCACGATGGAGAGGTGCCAGGCTGCTGCTTCCTCCTCCACTGATGGCCTCTGCAGAGACAGTTGGTAACAGGAGGGCGGGGGGGCTGTCAGCTGGAGCTGGACCAGGCATATTCCCTTCAACATCCCCATGTTCATCTCTGCAAGCCCTATATGGAGTAGAGGTTGGAGTATCAGTCTACATGTTTGCTGTAGGGAACAGATGTAGCATGCTTATATACCTGAGCAAGGGTTGTGTGGATCAGGCCAAATGCCATCCTAAAGTCGGATCAAACTCTTGGTTCTTTCATGGACAAGCATACAAAACACAAATCATCAGAAAACATACTACCGGTATAAGTCTGCTTTTGCCTAGGTAGCAAATATAGCTCATGATCCAGCTACTATATTAAGAGCATTTAAGACTAGATTTTGATAGGAAAAGTATGCAAGACTTTCACTGTCTCCGAAGCCTCGTGTGGCGTAGAGCGGTAAAGCAGCAGTTTCTGCAGCTGAAACTCTCCCCACGGCCTGAGTTCGATCCCAGCAGAAGCTGGTTTCAGGCAGCCGGCTTGGGTCGACTCAGCCTTCCATCCTTCCAAGGTCGGTAAAATCAGTACCCAGTTAGCTGGGGGAAAGGTAATAATGGCCGGGGAAGGCAACGGCAAACCACTCCGCTATAAGGCCTGCCAAGAAAACATCAGTGAAAGCTGGCGTCCCTCCAAGAGTCAGTAATGACTCAGTGCTTGCACAAGAGGTTCCTTTCCTTTCCTTCACTGTCTCCACTGAAATAAATTTAGAAAAACTGCTTAATTTTGGCTGGTTTGAGCTCCTGGTGAGAGCAAGTTGTCCTTTCACTGCAACTTCTGTGTTTATACCTCCAGTTGCAGCTTGAAATAGTAACACAAAATCCAGGTGTATACAAAAATTAAGAGAACAATGGTTTACATTGAGTTTCAAAAGAAGGCTTTGGGTTGGAGACCCAGCTTTTAAACTTTGGATGGATGGTGCAACTACTGCATAATAGTTTTCTTCTTTTTTTCTCTTTGCCACATGCTTTCCAACAGTTTACCCACTATGTGGTGTTCCAACCATTCGTGCAGATATTCCTGCCCCTCGATTTCGCCGCATCAGTGACAACACTAACTATGGGGATCAAGCCACTGCATTTGCATTATTATACCCCTCTATCTTTAGCAATAAAGGAGTATATGAGAAAGACATCTTCAAGACAAGATCAAAAGATGAGGTAGGGTATATTTATCTAGACACTTACTTTTTGGAGATTTCATTCCTACAACATACCTGTGGAATGGATCAGGGATGCAGTGTAGTCTGGATGATCACACACATGATAGTTGGGAGACCTCTCTATTAAGAAAAGTCATTGTCCTCTCTAGGGTGACCATATTATTATTATTATTATTATTTATTTATTTATTTATTTATATAGCACCATCAATGTACATGATGACAGGAACAGCCTGGATTTGTCAGGATTTTTGGTAACAAATCCAGGAAGGGGGGTGAAATTATGAAATTTGAAGAAAATCTGGATTTTTCCCATCCTCCCCACCCAAAGGACAGCTCTACTTGAATGGGAATCTCCATCATTTTTAAATATAAAGAGAGGAAACTTGGCAGCATGATAGCTCTTAGGTAGGGCTTGAATTTGAAACAGATCCATTCATTCGTTGATTTTTAGGATTTTTTAAAAAATTTGAGGTTTTAAAATTATTATTTTTAAAGAACCGTCATTTTTAAAGGTAAAGAGATGAAATTTGGCACCATGATATCTCTTAAGAAGGGCTTTAGCCATGCCAAGTTTAAAGCACATTTGTTCATCTGTTGATTTTTTAGGAATTTTTAAAAGTTTGAGATTCTAAAATTATTGTTTTAAAAAACCTCTGGAACCATATCCCTTAAGCACAGGTTGTCAAACCTCTTCTTTGGGGTCTTGCACTTTGAGCAGTTTCAGCCCTTGGCATCAAGGGGATCTCCAGTTTTTAGCTAAGAAGTGCTAGGCAAGCAGGGCAGCTTTCCTGTTGCAGATTTGGTGGGCAGTCGGGTACCTGGAGCTCAGCAGAGGCGAGGCATCCACAGATCATAATGTAGGAAAGGGGAGGTCAGTCAAAGCAACCCACAGGGCAAAACAGAATGGGCCAGAGGCCTTTTTCTCAGAGTTCCACATCATTGGCGATGAAGGGTCATCCGTAGAGAAAAACTCTCATGACCAACAGTGAGGTGCCAGTAGGGAGAGAGGCTCTCATCTTTGAGGATGCCCTGTTGCTGCGGTTGTTGGAATATGCAGAAGTATATTAATTTGTAAATTAAAACAAAGTACTGTTCTTAAAAAAACCCAATCAGGTCCAATAAACACTTATTCTCAGTAGCTTCCGGAATATACACTGTGTTTGTGGAACTTAAGAATGTTGAAGATGTTGAGGAAAGGAAAATGGAGCCATGGGGTGGAATTGGCCTTTTTGAACTTTCTATTTATATCGGTCTTCTCCACTGTGGTGCTTTTCAGTTGTGCTGGACTGTAATTCCCCCCAGACCCAGCTTTTCCAAGCTCCTTTTTAGCTTGGAAAAAAGGAGGCTAAAGGGAGACAAAAGTATGCTTGGTAGGGGTGTGCACAGACCCCCCGCTCCGCTTCACTTCCAGATTCGGGATTTGCAGATCGGGCCGCTTCGCTCCGCCCCTGCTCCGCCCATGCCTGCTCCGCTCCGCTGCAGAGCTCCGGATCCGGATCGGAGCTCCGTTTCCCCACCCCCCCCATAGGCTTGCATTAAGCTTAAAAAGTATACAACTTTTTTTCTGTGAAAGTTAGAAACCTCACGTTTGGCACCATGACACCTCATGGAGGTATACACACGCACGCCAAGACTCAAGGCAATCCCATCATCCCCTGAATTTTGGGGAATTTATGAAAATCCAACACCCCATTCACACCCCTTTCGATAGCTCCGTCAATTTGCACGTTAAAAACCTCAAACTCACCACCATGATAGCTTATCCAGGGATACACACACACGCCCAGACTCAAGGCAGTCCCATCATCCCCTGATTTTTGGGGAATTTATGAAAATCGGGCACCCCATTCACACCCCTTTCGATAGCTCCGTCAATTTGCACGTTAAAACCCTCAAACTCACCACCATGATAGCTTATCCAGGGATACACACGCATGCCTAGACTCAAGGCAGTCCCATCATCCCCTGATTTTTGGGGAATTTATGAAAATCGGGCACCCCATTCACACCCCTTTCGATAGCTCCGTCAATTTGCACGTTAAAAACCTCAAACTCACCACCATGATAGCTTATCCAGGGATACACACGCACTCCCAGACTCAAGGCAGTCCCATCATCCCCTATTTTTTGGCGGGGCTTTAACCTGCAGACATCTCAATGGGGCCATTTCAAAGGAAATCCCAAGATGCCATGAATTGGGGAGTAGAGATAAACCTATATGAATCTTCTTCCACACTTGAAAAATGGATTTGGAACTTCCAAAACTCCAAGTGAGCGCAGGAAGGACTTCTCCCCTGAGTCAAAGCCAGAAACACACAACATCCCTGCGAGGCGGGCAGGGGAGGAGAGAGGGAAGGCAAGCAGGCAGCAGACATTTCTGGGGGCATAAGGAAGTGAGCCAAGGATAAGCCTGTAATGCATATAAAATGGAATAAATAAATAAATAAATAAATAAACAAAGGAGGGGTGGAATTAAAAGCAGCAGTGTTGCTGAATAAACAACAAGAAGAACTTTTTTAAAAAGGCTATATCTGTCTTTTACCAGCAATAGGGGGATGTGCCCAGGGGAGGGGGAAGCAGCTGCCAGTTCAACTCATGAAAGCCATTGCTTCACCACGAGAGCTGAGGAGTAGAGCTCTCACTTCAACTCATGATAGGCATTGCTCCACTGGGTTACTCTCTTTGGAGGGCTCTGATTGCCCTCCAAGTACAGGAGAGAGTGGGGGCACGTCCACATGGGATGCCCTAGGGGAGCTCATCCCCTTGCACCACATCTTTTCAGTTGTTCCCCAAAGTTAGGGTGGGTAGCAGTGCTGTGTTTCTATCTCTTATTATTGGCTTAGTATATGATTTCAGGTTGTGTTTGTGCATTTGGTGGGGCTACTGTTTTAAAAAACACTGGGAAAAGTCCGTTCAAACTAAGAAAGAGAAGTTCCCAGAATCCCAAGTTACCCGTTTTGCCTATCCCCTCCTCCAACTTTGGGATCATGTGATCATGACCGGGAGTTGACTCTGCCCCTCAGCCCTTCGGAAAAGGTATTTTCCCGCCGGTTTTTTAAAAAATTCTAGCACATGAACTGCAGCACGCAGAGAGCTGAGAGTAGACTCAAAATGACTCCCATCCACGACTCTCCAAGCACAAGAATTTTCAGAAAGATAGCTTCAAAAACAACAAAGTTATCCCCCTTTCTTTTCCGCAATGCAATCCTATGGGCTAAATGTTTCAAGATGGCGATCAGATCGGACCGTGGAAACCGGAGCGCTCCGAAAATGGGCGCTTCTCTTCGCCTTGCTTCTAGGGGTCCGCGGTCCGCTTCTACTCCGTCTCTGGGCAAGGCGGAGCAGGCCAATTCGCTCCTGCTTCTGCGCTTCTAATCGGAGCGGAGCACATGCCTAATGCTTGGTGTGGAGAATGTGGACAGGGAGACACTTTTCTCTTTCTCTCAAAATACTAGAACCCGGGGTCTTCCCATGAAGCTGATTGGTGGGAGATTCAGGACAAATAAGAGGAAATACTTCTTCACACAACATATAGTTAAATTATGGTTTATAGTATCCTTAACAGAGGTTTAGGGTGAAGGGAAGTGATTCCCCTCTTACAGTAGTTTGTTGATCCTTCACATAACAATGTCATCCTCCTGGTAATATTTGTGAATGGTGAAAGAAAGCCTAGTGTAATTTCGTAACTCCACTGTACCCCAGTGCTACCTAGTGCTTGTATAATGGAACACAAGGAAAGGAAAAGAAGGAACACACACACACACACACTGGAAAAAATAGATGTAAAGAAGCCTATCATAATCCTGCAGAGAATCAGGAAACAGAAGCCTTGATAAAGTAGCGGGTTAAGTCTGTAGTGTAAATATGCCTAGAGTAAGGTCTAAGAAGCCCTTCTTCCCCTGTTATATGAGAAGTTGCAGTAGTGAAAAATATATAGTATCCTAGAAGAAGGCTTTAGGAGATTGGGAGAGAAAGAAAAAAGCAGTCCTTTCCCCTGTATTTCCTCCTGAAACCTCCTTAGACATACACAACCCCCAAGCAATGCTACAACACTCTTGTTCCAGGCTGGTGGGAGCCCTGAGCAAGAGCACTCCCGTTAGGGGCTATGCATACATCACAACATTTGTTGTGGTCTCCACATCTGTGGGGATACTGAAGTTCCCACAGGAAAAATGTGGTTAATGTTTTACGGACTGGGATGTCTTTGGTGAATAGTTGTTGGTCTGTCCTAGGGTTTCTTCTTTTTCTGCCATTGGAGTCACTTGCTTATGTGAGCAATGTACGAGACAGCAGCTCACAGATCTCAGGCTCACCAACTTTCATGAATACTGAAACTTGTAGTTTAGAAATTACATAATTTACTTTGGTTAAAATTATTATGGCATGGAACTCATTTAAAGAATGCATACACACAAGATATTGACAATATCTCCTTCCTTCATAATTGTTTACTGTCAGGGAGAGGGTCATTTGTGGCTCTCCAGATGTTTTGGCTTAGAATTTTCATCATTTCTCACCCTTGGCTATACCGGGTAGGGCTGATGGGAGTTGTGGGCCAAAACATCTGGATGGCCACAAGTTGCCCACCCTTGTTTTACTATATTTTTGTACTCCATTATGTTTGATTTCAAACTAGGAACTTAGATTGCGTCTAGGTTAGTCTCTTGCATTTCATGTGACTTTTGTCAATTACCATCCCAGCACAAATTTCATACATTTCTCTTAATACCACAATCTGGGAAGCTGCCAGTTATAGGGACAGTGAATTAGTCAAGTCTGGCTTGAAAGCCTGATGGCTTTACTCTCATAATAATAACTTAAAATTCCCATCTTTTTCATCCAGAGAGTAATAATGTCATATTTTATTTTGTAGATTGCACGCATTTTGCGCAACATTGGTGTCCAACTTTCGGATGAAAGCTTTGATGAAGTATGGAACCAGGCCTCTCAGAAAGATCATAGAGGAGAGGTTTGTGTAGAATCCATCAGAAATGTACTGGATGAGATGCAGGCATCATATATAAAAAGCAGATCATGATGCTTCTCTGGGTTCTCTGATATTTAATGTATTTAATTTGCAATCCGACGTGGTACATCATTCCCCTATATAAAGTGGACTCTCTTATTTTATACCTTTGCAAAATAATAAGAAAAAATGCAGTGCATACCTATGTTTATTTACTGAAAATAATAAATCAACCTCTTAAACTGTATTTTGAATGTATTTTTTGAAAAGTGATAGACATGCAAAATATGAAATGTATCCTGTATAAAATAATTCATCAGCTTCAACACGATAACAGTGATCATATCTCAATTTTCTAAGAAAAGTTACAAGTCACTTCAAAGAGATAGTGAGGCTGTCTTTCCCAAACACTGACTCATTTTGCACGTAACAGTAAATTGAAAGTTAATTAAATAGCCCACAATTTGCCATGCACAAGCAGGACTGAGTGACCCAGCAGCTAAACAACCCAGTGGTTAACCCATGATTTATCATTGTTTGGTTAACCGCTGGATTCTTTAGCCCCTAAATAAACCAGCTCTTCAGGTTCACACGTCACACTCAACAACCTAGATTCTGCCTGATACTAGGCTATTGATTAAAGGTGGAAGTAAGGAGTACGCAGGAGCCAGTGTGCTTGCTCACTCCCATTCATGCATGACAAATTGTGGGCTTAATTAACCAACAATTTGCCATTACACGTGAATCGGCCCATTGTGAGTGATTGCTAAGCAAGAATGTGAGTGATAAGTTTGTGAGGAACTTGGTAAATTGGATAATTAGGGAACATGAAGAATTTATTTTGGAGTTACAAACACCACCCTTAAAGATGGCCTACAAATAATTTTAAATGAATGCAAAATAATAAATACATTAATAAATACACTGGTCAGGTTCCGATTTCTCATGGCAACAGGAAGTATTATAAAGCGTAATATTTTTTCTTTAAATGAAGGCAGAAGAAAAGTTTTTTAAAAAACATATTCTCCCAGTGTTCATCCATGTCTTCTCTGTTTTTCTAAGTGCTGAAGAACAGCTCAATTAATAATTTATCTCTTTTGAATTGGTTTCTCAAGTACCTTAACTTTAATTAAAATTTAAACATCTTTATTGGTCTGAAAGCAGAGGGAAGAACAATGTGAATCTATTCCCTCCCTTCCTAGCCCTGCTCCCCAAAAGGAAGGGGAAAATAAAATTGAATGTATTTCTTTGGCATCCTGAGAGTGATGAAGGGAATACTTAAATAGTTTCCAAATTGGTTCATATGAGATACTAAAAGGAGGAGGAAGAGGAAGTGGAGAATGGCAGATACCATATCCAATGATATTGATATTTACACCAGCTGGTTTGATATTTACTATTGTATTGCTGGAATATACTGCTAAGTACTTGCGTAGCTACATCTGCACCTTGTGTAGCCTGCATCTTATCCCACTTTAAATGTCTTTTTTTTTAGAAGCACATTACATATGTACTAATCTTACAAATAAATCTTATGCTAGAAATGGGCAATTGGACAAATGTTTGCAAAACCTTTTTGCAAACTCTGACCCAGTTCATGCAACACTCTAAGCCGTGGTGGTTAGGCATTTTGAGCTAAACATTATAGCTTAGTATGCCATGTGAACCATGACTTAGCATGTCATGTGAACCGTTCCTAACCATGGTGGCTGCATAGCCATGGTTTAAACATGCTCACAAACCACTTGTTGCAAATGGGTTAGCAGCCTAATCATGGCTTAGCATGTTGTCTGAATAGGCCCATTAACTTGTCCATTGTCCCACCCTTTCATCCCCCCTCGGATGGAGCATTAAGTCTTTGGTTGTTATTCACTGGGTTTTTCACTGAAATATCCACTATTTCAGCGCATTCAGTTTTTTGCAACCCCTTCACCTGTCTTCTCCAGATATGCTTCTCAAATGCTTCGTTGTACACCAGACCTGGATTGGTGTGTGAGAAGCTACAGCCTGGATGTGCCTAATGTTGCTGAGTTATTTCTGTTTTCATTTATACATACATTTTATTATTTATTTATTTATTACATTTTTATACCGCCCAATAGCTGAAGCTCTCTGGGCGGTTCACAAAAGTTATTTTGTAAATAACTTAAAAGATACATGAAGGGATAAGCCACAGCTCAGTATTAGCATATATGTTTTGTACATGTAAGGTCCAAGGATTAACTTTTGGCATCTTCTGTTAAAACATTTTGAGGAGCAGGACAGCATAAGATCGCTGATTCAGGTGTTCAGAATGCTGCATAAGGAGGATCTAGCCCCCATTTTACAATAGCTTCACTGGCTGCAAGTCCATTTCTGGGCACAATGATCACAAGTGCTGGTTATGACCTACAAAGCCCTACCTGACTTGAATCAAGCTATCTGAAAGATGGCATTTTCCCATATGAACGTGCCTGGGTTTAAGATCCTCTCTGACCACTATCTTCCATATGATCCTGCCTTGATTTTAAGATCTCTGTCTCACCGCCATCGGAGGCACAGGTAGCAGGCATGTGAGAGAGGGCGTTCTCGGTGGCTGCTCCCAGACTCTGGAACTCCCTGCCAATGGGCAGGGGGCAGGCTAGCTCCATCCATTTTTGGCAGCAGCCTGTGTCGAGCATCACGTGTAGTTCTGTTCTCAATGTGATCTCTATCAATTCAACAAAATTATGTGACCCTGTCTTAGCTCGTGCAATTGAATTAGTGCTGAATAAAGACAACAGACACAAAGGAAATGCCTGAGGGACGAATACCAAAGGTCCATTAGGCACTTCAAAGTGCTGCTGAATTGCGCATCGCTTCAGAAAGATTCCAGTTTTGTACTTTCCCTCATGAGGGTACTCAAAACGATTTGGGAACTGGTTTTTGTTTTTGTGGGCGGGGGGACGGGGACGGGACACTGTTCACAGCTTACAAGCACAAGATGTCTACTGAGAATTGTATACCAACTTCTTAAACAATTCAATCCAGGGGGAAACAGGGAAGATTGTTTGCATTCTCCCTCCTCCCCTCTTGTTATTGAATAGCGAAGTACATATTGATTTCACGGCTGCTGTTCCACTGCTGTTCAGGGAGTTACAGGCAGCATAAGTAAAACTGACCTGAATCCGTTGCTAGGTTATTTCTCACCAAATGGTCAAATGCATTTTGCAGGGCCTATTGCAATGCTTCCCCCACCCCAACCACCCAGTTGCATGGTGACAACTGGGAAAGCACTTGAAAAACCTGAATATGATGTTCTCTGGCCTTCGAAATCCAGTCACACACAGCTGATTCAGCATGGAGGATTCTCTTTCTGTTCATGTTGGATAGTGTGAGAAAGCCAGTTCTTGGCAATGTATGCTGAAAGCTAACTCCTACATATGGTGGTGGGTGGTAGTCTTGATATCCTATCATGCGCAGGATATGACCGCAATGTACTAAGTTGTGTGAATATTGTCCATTGTCCTCCAGATTTGAACTACAATTCCCATTATCCCAGCCTGGTTCTGATGAGAGTTATAATTCAGCATGTCTGAAGGCTGTCTTTGGCCAATGATGGCACTATTTGAGTTTGGTGTTTATGAAAATTTATTGTATGAAGGCCAATGGATATGAATTGATCTGTTATGGCTTGTTAATCTGTTTTTATGACTAATATTTGAGATTGGCCGCATGACTGCAAGACTGTAGTATTTGCCAGAGAGCGGCGACTTGCACATTTCAGACAAGCCTTCTGGTTGGCAAAAGCACCATCTGCCCAACTATCTGGATCACCCTGCACAGTCGGCACAGCAATCTCTTAACAGATGGGGCAGAGTTGTGGAATGCCACTGAGTGCCAATAAGCTGGTATGTCCTCTCCTCATCCGGAAAACATTTAAACCATGGTATTTATTTGTTTATTTTTAAAGCAAGTTTGAAATTTAATTTATTTGAAGGGCAAATTGTTTCCAAAGTTCTGCCACAGATCACAAGGAAAGGATTGAATTTGCTGACATCCTGGGTGAATGTGTCAAACCATAAGTGTAATTTTTGGGGTTTGTTGGTAGATTCTATGAAAGAAAGAATTATGAAGTGTTTACGTCATCTTCCTTGATGCTCAGTTCAGGATCAATGGTGGGCAATCCATCACCAATGAAGTGCATTTTGGGGTCTCCGGGCATCCGTATGGCTTCAGTTTGGGGCAGAGGTGTACAACCTGTGTCACCCACCCCAGGCCTTAATTACAAACCCACTTGCCACTGGCAAATATCTTTCCCAGTGCTCATGATACGGATCGCTCTTTCCTTTGCCTGAAAGAGCAATCTGTTTCAAGATTGTGGGGGCTCTCCACTATATCCCCCAACAATCCTCATATAGATCACTCTTCCCCTGCTGCTGGGTCCTGTGTATTTCTGTGTATGGGTGTGTGCGTATGTGAGTCCAGTCCCTGACCTCTAAGCCAGCATCACGTACGTATGGTCCTGGGACTGAAAAGGCTGTGTAGCCCTGATTTAGGAGATCAGAGATGAGGGGGCTGGAGCCAGTGCACAGTCCTTGAGTTGCCCTGCACCGAGTGCTAATTCTTCCTTCAAATGCCAGATTTCCTGACTAAAGGTCAAAGCAAATGCTCTCTACATGAGTTCTGTTGCTTTTATTGCCTCAAATGGAATGCAGTGACTGCTCTTCCCCGATACATTCTCACCAGTAACTCTGTGGGTCACAAAATGCCAGGCAGTAAACAACGGTCACTTCCAACAATTCACATGTTGACCTACTTGGGGAAGGAATAAAACCACCAATGAAAGTAAACGGCCCAGATACTAATGCGTTCTCCCTATAGAGAGGATTTCCATAACACTTATTTCGTAGCATTCTACTTGCGGCTGCTGAATTTTTGAAGTCAGATAAATAATAAACTAAAGAGACATATTTCCAACTTGCACTATGCTTTACAGAGCAATCCCAGAGCAATCCTATGCATGTCTACTCTGAAATAAGACCCATTGAGTTCAGTTCCAGGTAAGTGTATATAGAACTGCAGCCACAGAGTTTTATTAGCAGCTTCCTGTTATTTCAGGGTTATTAAGCACCATTTGTGTATTTCTTTAAATTTGAAAGTGTGTATGTCTGCATGTGGGGCTGGGGGGAATATGTCAACTAAAATAAAGGGAATACTGAGCCCAAATATGAATGCCTAGGAATGGGGGAGACATTTGTTAGGTTTGCATTTTAATGCAAACTTATCTAATTTCATGGTTTTGAACCAATATGTGAACTGATACGGGGGATTCCACACGTCGTACTCAGGCTGCTTCCATCCGCCCCCAGTGCACCCCGAAAACAATTGTGTAGCTTGCCTGTAAAAGAGACGAGGAAGAGGCGTCCTTGCCGCCGCCACCCACCTCCCTCCTCGCCAGCCGGCTCGGAGAGCTTCTTCCGCCGAGCTCTCCGTCCCGGCAAGGACGCCTCTTCCTCGTCTCTTTTACAGGCAAGCTACACTATTATTATTATTATTATTATTATTATTATTATTATTATTATTTATATAGCGCCATCAATGTACATGGTGCTGTACAGAGTAAAACGATCGTTTTCGGGGTGCACTGGGGCCGCATGGAAGCGGCCTCAGTACGACGTGTGGAATCCCCCTCAGTTATCCTTCGAAATGCACACTCAATCCAAATTTTGTGATGAAGTTTTCCCAATAATAATAAAATGTACAAAAATCCACATATTAAGGGATATACGCACACAAACGTGTATATTTGTGGAAATGGTCTTCAAAATTGATTGCAAAAATGTGTAGATAAAGCAAAATTGCATGAGAAATGTGCCCAAAAATACTTATACATTTTCTTGCAAACTTAAACCCCTCCAAAAACCTCAATGCTCGGAATGAACCAAACCGATAGCTGGAAAAATGAGAAATTAAGGGAAACTGAAATTGACATTTGTCCATGCTTAAGTATGCCTGGCAATTTCTCAGTGCTTTTATTATGGAAGCTGTTATATTGGAAAGATAATTAAGGATTAATTGTATCTTTCTAAATGAGTAAGAACGTGATGCTTAGCTTGAGCTTCTGTAGATCTTCTCTGGGCTGGGAGCCTCTTGCTGATACTATTAGCATGAGCAGTTTTGAAGCTCTAAGGTTTTGAGAGTTTTTTCCCTTCTTGAATGACATACAAAACATGTTCTATTTTGCACATACAATGGCAGTAGTATTACAAAGCAAGCTGTTGTTCCACCACTACTTTACTATTTGATTTTTCCTTTGTGTCTGTCAGCTTCTACAAATGCAACATTGTCTTGTTCGCCGCAGGGATATCCTTTGTTGTATTCCAAGATGTGTCAAGATGCACACGTATTTTCCTTTAGGTATTTCAGCATCACAGATATGCTTCCTGTTGGATAAGGACAATCATTATCCAAACCTCAATTATTTAAATATTTGAAAGCTTTACGCACATATTTGAAAGACAAGCAAGAGCTGTTCCATGTTAATTTTAAGGCAGCTAGACCTGATTGCAGACTAATCTCCCAAAGGATTCCTGGTATGCCATTCTGTACTTGTCCATAGAAACTGCTCAAGGCCCTTTAGATAGTCATCCATGCTTATCAGGAAGCAACTGATTTTTGATATCACTAATTAGCTCAAAATAACTCTGTTCAGAAGAAAGAAGGCATGAAATGGCCAATTTTTACTTTGGCTCTTTTTTTCAATCTAGGTTGACTATATTTTTGTTTTGTTTTTGGCCACCCAGTATAAATGAGCATGTGGTTGATTGGTCATGTGAATGGCCTGGGGTTTTATTAACAGCCAAACCAAGATATAGATAGATAGATAGATAGATAGATAGATAGATAGATAGATAGATAGATAGATCCTTTCCTACTTTCAAAGCAGGCTACACAAAAATGCAATAAACCCATAATTAAACCATACAACAAGAACAAACCTCTACAACAAACCATTAGGAACTCAGCAACCAAAAAATAATAACTAGCAATATAGTGAACTCTATCAGACTAATAATTGTCTCCGAAAAACAAGATCCCCTGCCCCAAACTTGGGAAATAACTCCATTTTATTCCAAGTAAAAGACTCTACTTTTGGAGACATGCCTGCCTTTCTGAAGACAAATTGCAAATGAAGCCTCATGCAGGGTCCAACTATGGTTCTGGTCAATTTGGAGGGAAGCCCGGTTTGCCTTAGGAAGCACCAAAAACGGCCCAAAGAGTCCAAATTAGGCTCAGGCATCAGCCAGATCTGATGCACATCTCAAGAAGAAGCATGGCCATTCACTATTGCTGGTTCACTCATTTCAAAGTAGTAGACCACACAGCATCATTTCAAACTGATTCTCTGCTTTTTATAACTTCCTTTTTATAAAGGTTTGCAGTGGAGGCAACATTACATTACATTATTGCATTTATATCCTGTCTTTCTTCCTTCAAGGAACCCAAGGCGGCGAACATAATCCTCTCCTCTCCATTTTATCCTCACAACTCTGCGAGGCAGGCTGGGCTCAGAATCTGTGATTAGCCCAAAGTCACCCAGTGGGTTTCCATGGCTGAGTGGGGACTAGAACCTGGGTCTCCCAACTTCCAGTCCAATGCTCTAACCACTACACCACACTGGCCAAGGTTCACAGGAATGCACTGCTGGCACTTTTTCATGAACAGGGTTATAAACACAAACTGATAATGAGAAGCTATTAACCTCCCCAAATGGTCATAAACTCAACCCCTTCCCCCAATACAGTAAGACCATCATGGCATTCCTTGATTCTATGGTGTCATTATTCTGCACAGATATATATCCCTTGCTGTGGGTACAAGTGCATTTATCAAATACGAATATTTACTCAACCCTAGATCTTATTTTATCTTTTCCTTATCAGAGGAAATACATCATTTATAATGTGCACTCTCCCAATTATCAGAGGTGACCATGTGCCTGTGTATATCTGGGAGGGGTGGATTGGAAATAAGATTTCTACCTTGCAGTTCACTGACTTCTATAAATGCAACTCTCATTCATAATTCTTCACTAGTACAGTTTTTTGGGATCGAATTCAGTTCCAGTGCAAAGACAGAGCGGGATAATAGTTTGTGTTATTTTTCTTTTGATCTGTTTGTTTATTTATTTATTTATTACATTTCTATACCGCCCAATAGCCAGAGCTCTCTGGGCAGTTCACAAAAATTAAAAACATTCAAAGTATAAAACAACAGTATAAAACCATAATATAAAATACAATATTAAATATTAATATTAATATTAATATTATCTGGCTCAACCAGATAAAAACAGCAGCAATGCAAAATTACAAATTTAAAACACCAAGTTAAAATTTATTTATAGACTGTTAAAATGCTGGGAGAATAAAAAGGTCTGTTTCCAGTGGAGAAAGTCTTTTTGTCATTTTTATCTGCCTTCCGAATGGAGTTCTTTCATATAATTGTAGCATTTAAAACAGCTTCACCGTTATTTGAACAGTAGAGGGCAGCCTGGTATTTCAACAGCAAGCAAAAAGCAACCAAATCTCTATATTATAGGAAGTGCACAGCAGTAATGTCCAGTACATCAAGAATATAAAACAGAAATAGTAGTTTGACTGAGGAAGAGAGCCTGCTTAACAAGGCAGTTTCCTAAGAGGCAGCACTCCGTTAGTCAATTGTCTGAACTTAGTATATTGTCTGAACTTCATAATCAGTTAATTGATTAAATTTTCATAGGAATAAAACAGTTCTGAAGAAACAAAACATTTCCCCCCATTTGTTTATGGTGCCTCCTTGAGTCACAGAAGGCACTGTGT
Organism: Elgaria multicarinata webbii; assembly: GCF_023053635.1. Taxonomy (NCBI): domain Eukaryota; kingdom Metazoa; phylum Chordata; class Lepidosauria; order Squamata; family Anguidae; genus Elgaria; species Elgaria multicarinata. Next base: position 54,196,954 of record NC_086171.1, read on the forward strand.
TGAACGGCATTCCTTCAGGCATGGAAAAGAATGAATGACTTATTTATGTTGGCACCTGCCACCCAGTTTTTGTAAGTGCTTATGTGGATGTGTATCTATGGGCAGTATCCAACTGTGTCATTCCGTTAGCACAAATGACGTTGTATTAGCGGAAACTAGGTTCTGAACTATGCATAAGAGAAGAAGCCAACTAAAAGCCCCATCATATCTAGGTTGAAACGCACGGCTCCCATCGCTTCTCTGTCATTGCTCCGACATCGCTTCCTGAAAACAGGAAGTAATTAGGCCCATTCAGTCTGGTAGGGGAGAGCAGCAAATGGACTTTTTCGGGGGTGTGTGTGTGTGTTATGGTGCAGTAAAGTCCAGAAGGGGAGGAAGACGCGAGAGAGGCAAACGACATCATGTGAGCAACTGTGAGTGCCCAGTAACGAGTGTGCAGTAAAACACTCGTCGGATGGAGCTTTAAGTCACATCTGGGCAGACATGGTTGCACAAACGGTTGCACATAATTCTTGTGCATAACTGTTGTGCTACCTGTTGTGCAGCCCATTGTGCATTCCGCTTGTGCAGCAGATAGGACTGGTTGTGGAAGCATAATAAGCAGCCACTTCTGCAACAGAAAGATTCAGCAGAGATCTGCTAGCACTATTTAAATTAACAGAATAATGCCATCGGATACTGCCCTATCTAGCTATCTAAATCTGCTGTCCATTAATCAGAAAAACCTTTTTAATCAATCAAAATTATTGCTGCCCTTCTTTTCACCCAGAGTGAGCTGGCAGGGCTCTGGAACTCGCAAATTGTCTGCCACCCTCTCCCCTCACATACACACATCGGATTGCTCAGCCCAATAAGTAATATGACAGATTGGCTAATAAGCTTACATGATCAAGTTAAAATTGAATATACCAAGAATACTTCACATTATTATTTTCTTAAGCTGGTATAGAGGGATATGTATGAAGCATCACTCTCATGTTTCCAGCTTTAGCATTTATGAAGTACAGTATGCTCACTTAGGCTGCAATCTTATACAAATGCATTTGGGAGAAAGTCCCCCTGAACTCAGTGGGGCTTACAGCTGAGTAGACATGCATGGAATTACAGCAGGGTGCCCAGCCTGAAGCTCCCATAACCCCTCAGCTGAAATTACCATCTGATGTACAGCTAGCACTATCTAGAAACCAGCACTTAGAGGGCCTGCTTCCCAGAGGACATTGCAGAAATAGCACCCAGAGGGCTTGTTTTGAGGAAAGTGTGTGTGTTTGTGTGTGTGTACATGTGGAACATTTTACATGCACATTTGCTCATGTGGATGTGCAGCCCCCAGCCCTCCAAACACCATCACATGATGTTGTGGCATTACCCCACAATTGAGTATATTGTATATGTCTGGGTAGGTATGGAATGTTAGAACTGAGTGGGGCAGGATCTACACTACTGCTTTAAAGTGCTTTATAACAGTTATAAAGCACTTTAACTGCTTTAAAGCGCTATAAAACGGTTATAAAGCGCTTTAAAGCAGTAGTGTAGATCCGGCCTGGGTGTGGTTTATGATGTAATATGTAGGTGGGAGGGGGAAAGGAGTATATAAGGAGAGTGTTGGGAGTTTGTGAGGTATGTGAATTTGAGTGAGTGTGTGGAGAGTTGATTAGTTGTAGAGTAAAAAAAGTTTAGATCCTAGGAACTTAGGATTGGTGTAAAGAGAGTGAGGTGGTTGGTGTGTGGAGAGTTTAGATCACGCAGGATTGAAAGTATTATATTTTGATTTAAAGCTTTTAAACAACAATAAACTTATTTTTATTTTGTTAGCTACCAAATACCACATGTCAGCTTGGCATTATTACCTGCCTTACAATTATTAAACACCCACACCAGAGTATTCCCACAGTATATTTTGAGAGATCCTATATTAAACTTCTTTCCCTCAGAGCTAGGGGAAAAGTTTTATTTAACGCTCCCTCAGGTTTTCAAATGGTGATGCTTGGCCTGAGAAGGGTTTATGTAACGGGCCTACTGAAAGGGCTGGTGACATCACAGTTGTCCTCAGGGCCAAAAAGGTTGTGTGCTCCTGAATTACACTGGTTGTGTGCAGACAACACTATATGCCATGGTTAGGGTGTTAACCCTTTTGCAGCAAATGATTAGTGAGCATGTTTAAGCCGTGGTTATGTAGCTGCCATGATGAGGAATGGTTCACATCACACATTAACGTTTAGCTCAAAATGCTTAACCATTGTGGGTTAGTGTGTCGGCTGAACAGGGTCTTTCTTAGGGCCAAATGTTAACATGAGGTAAATTAGAAAAGCATAATATATTAAGCCAAAACCATAACTAGACTTTGTTCTTTTTCTTGTAATTGAGCAAAACACCAAAACTAAATATCCATATTTGGCATCATTCCAATATACTGAATAAACAAAATGTTTCCTTCCCTTATGAGAAGATGGATTAATTCTTTTGCAATTGAGGTGGCAAAATGCTTATTTGCAGGCACAATGGGGGTGCTTTGGAGAATATGTGTGTACCCTTTGTAAGACAAAGTGGGAAATGGAAGAAGCGACAGAAGGATTTCCTAGTATGTTTTTCTTCATCAAAAAGTTCTTCTTCAAATATCACAAGTTTAGGCAAGCAATCCTAACCTCAATATCAATGAGAATACTGCCATTGATTGCAAAGTGATCTGGCTTACACCCCTGCTTTCTCGCTCCTTTGTAGCCTGGAAGATTCACTGATGCTGTGACAAGGGGAGGAGATGGACAGAGACCTCTACTGTTATTTACTTTACATTTTAGAAAAAGTTTTCTAACTGTGAGAGTAGTTCATCACTGGGATAGGGTAAGGTTTTTTTTAAGGTTTTGAGAGGAAGATGGAGCAGGCATCCAGTAAAGATGCTTCAGGAGTAGGGCACATTCTGTTTCTGGATAAGGATATGCAGGTGTCCTCTTTGACAGAGGACAGTTCTCTATTTGAAGGGCTGCCCAGTCCAAGTCCAGTTTAAAGAAAAAGAACCATAAGACGGAAGAACAGAGACCTTGAAGTTGTCCGTCAACAGCAACTCGACAACAGATGAAGCAAGTTGTATAGGTCATCTTGTCACAGTCTTCCACACGATGGTTGCATTTAAATTATAATACTCGTTTCTATACATATAAATTATCATATGCAAATTTTATGCAAATTGGCATCCTATTTTGTCCTCTGGTTTTGGTAATGTGTAATCTTTTGGGGGGGGGCAGGATTCACATGTGGCCACTTACAGAAACATATCAAGGATTTCTCAGTTAGAACATCACGAATAGTGAACCATCTTCCCTGAAAAACAGTTTTGTATTCACCATTTCCTTGTAATTTGCAGCTGCACAACATTTTCAGTTCACTCAAAAGGCAATGGCAAGGTCCAAGGATGGAGCGTAGTCCAAATAATGGATTATGGCTCCACTGTAGTGCAATTTCTCCCTGAACGTTGTATCCCTTGCATGCTACTGCTTCTCTCACATCCAATTTAGTGCTAAACCACACAGTCAGCAGTGTGGGAAGTGTGCCAATAGTGTGCCATCTGGAAAGAACCAAGGAAATACCTAAAGGACAGGTAAATATTGCTACTGCACCTGGAATGCACCACAAGTTGCTTGCTCATTTATTGATGATAAATTCTTATAAAGGCCTTAAATTAAAATCACGCACAGGGAATTATTTAGTTATTAACTGTCTTGGGCAGCTGTCCCAAAGAGAAGTTGGGTATGATTCCTTAAAAGCTCAGTTTCCAGGTTTCTTGCAAAAGCAATATTCACTAACGAGCCATTTTGTTTTGGTTCATTGATTCAGTTCTACTCTTCTGTTTTGTTCCAGCAAGTCCTGGTAAATTCTGGAAAGGAATCTCCACAGCTGCAAGAGCTATTGCCAGTGGCACTGCTGAGGAATATGATGGTAGTGACACAGATGATGCTGACAGACTGACACTGTAGATTAATTCATGAGATATTGGCTTAGGCATCAAGACCTTTGTGGGAAGCCACCAGAACAATGCTCTGGAATTCTTTCAAATAGATAGGTAGGCTGGCAGGCATGTCATTACTTGTGTACAGATGAGGCCCAGCATGAGCGATGGTGTGGAGAGAGAAGGAAAACTTGAATGGAGGGCAGATGATCCAAGGGGTGGGGGAAGGAGGCCCAGGCTGAAACCCCATTACTCTGAGGGGGAAATGGAGGCTAGATTGTAGGTTATGCTTGAAGGTATCTATAGAAACTTATTTTCCTATATCTATGGGCCACAATGCATGTGATTTGCTAGAGCCAAACAAAAGCAGTGTTAAAGTAACACTCCAACATTATGAAGAGTGGGTTCCTGACTGAGACCCTTCTGTAGAATAAATACCACAATTGTGCATTAAAACTAAGGCTATTTGTATGGTGATCAGGTGTTCTCTTTTTAAGAGGACAATTCTCTGGTTGAAGGATTGCCAGCAGACTGTACTGTATTTTGAAGGCCTGTCCACTCAAAGTCTGGTATAACGTTAAAGAATTATCAGAAAAAAGACTTGGGCCTTGGAGTTGCCCATCAGCACCTGGACAGCAAGCTGAGCAAGGAACACAAGTCATCAGATCCCAGTCTTCCACACTATGGTATGATGTAGTGCATTTCCAGTTAAATTATAGCAATTATTTCTAAATTTGCATCTACACAATTAGCATATACACATTTTCTGCAACTGCCCTCTTTTTTGCTGGTGCATTTTCTCTTCTTCTGGCAATTCATAAGTCACCACCCTAACTTATATTTTGAGAGACAGACAGATTTGCAGGTATCCCCCCCATCATACAAAGGGGTCCACTGGGCCAGGACTTGTGGGCCCTTCCCCCTCTGTCATATTCTGGTTGATGGCTCTGGGACTGGTAGATCTTGAAAAAAACATGTCATATTAATCCTATTTGGGTGGCCACCCTCAAACAATCACAATCTTGCAGGGTGGGGATAGGAGCAAGAGAAAGTGTAGGCACATACTTGCTGGCCAGAAAAAAGGAGAAACAAATTCTCAGGATAATAATAATAATAATAATAATAATAATAATAATAATAATAATTGTTACCCATCTCTCCCTCTGGATCGAGGTGGGGTACAACACAAATAAAAACATCATAAAATACATACAACTAATTCAAATGTTTAAAACCAGTGCATCATTAAAAGCAGCACGCCATTAAAAAAGGCATCTTAAAATTCAACTGGGTAGGCCTGCTGGAAGAGATCAGTCTTTATGGCTTTCTTAAATTCTGGAAGACTTTAAGAAAGGATGCAAATGTTTTATTCCAAAGGCCAATGCGTTTCAGCTTGGGCAGTCACCAATGAGACCATTTTTTTCTGCTAGAGAGAATTCTGCAGCCATCCTCTAACAGCCCCCTGAAGAAGGCCGTTGACAAGCAGAAACGCTTTGGGCTTTGTCATAAAAACATTTGCATCCTGAGAATTTGTTTCCCATTTTTTCTGACCTGGCTTGGATGCTCTCCTCCTTTTTGGTTTTGGTGCATAGTACTTGCTGGCCATGCCTCCTCTCTCATCCCGGCTGCCTGCCATATGCTGGAGGGGAACGAAGGGATGTGGGGAGATGTGTATGACTTAGAGCCCTGATCACGCCGACACATCTCGGAGAGAAAGGCAATTCATGAAAACATTTAATGAATAAATATATAAATTAATAGGATGGGTCACCACTGGTTTCCAGTTTAGTTCTGAATGAAGCAAGTGGATCAAAGCTGAATGGATATTCACGCTTTCTCAGTAGGAAAGAAAAATGGCATGTTTTAAAACCTTGTACTGGCTGGAAGCAAGATGTTCTTTGAATAAGTGTGCCCTGCTGAAGGACTAATGATAACCATTTAGAGTGTCTGGAGTCTGCCTCTGTCTACCCCAAACCACTTACATCCAGAAAACTCAATTAAAACCTTATATTTTCCAGACTGTGAAGAGACCCCCCCCCAAACTCCCTTCCCCCAATCCCCAGAGTCACAGCAAAACATCACATCTAAATGCAACCTCAATAGACCGTTCATTGCTTATATATGCCAGACCCTCCAGAAATACAAGGCAACTGTGAAATTATCACAACGTAGGCTGATGCTATTCAAAAATCTCTCCCTCCTCATATCCTTCCCTGTCAGCCTCAAAATTACTGCTGCCATCTATTGTGCTCCCATGCCTACATTTTTGGTCTCCTGCCTAATTAAAATCCTGGTCTTAAACCTGTCTTCCTATCTTGTTGACCTGTGTCACTTCCATTTCTGAATTTCTTCAGTAGCTCCTTCCCACAATCTGCATCAAGCCTGAACTGATCAACATTCCCTTCAAACATCATGCTCCTCGTGTGATACCCTCTTCCTTTCCTCAGCTCTCCCCAAGCAGGTGCCCTCCAAATGTGAAGGATGGCAACTCCCATTATCCACAGCCAGCTTGAGGAAGATGGTTTTAGCCCAAATGCTGTTTTCATTTTCTTGTCTCTCTTCCCCCTTCTCTTTTTGATATTTTAAAGAATTCATGCTTTTTCAAAATCTGTTTCATTGAAGTGAATGAAGCATGCAGAGAGAGGACGTATTCAAGATGGGTGGCCACCCACTTAATGGTGCCAGTCATAATCCCAGATGGAAAGGAGAAGCAAAAAGTTATGCAGCTGTCAGAGTTGCACAGTGTCTGTCCATAAGGCACCTCTATAGCTCCCTGAGGAAAGACTGCCCAGTCCATTCCTCTGAGATGGGGCTGCCCACAGCCAGGGATAGGCGGCGGCCATTTTACTCGATCTTATTTACATGACTAGACTGTGCCTGTGGCAGCTGAATTTCTTTTTGTTTTTTTATCAGCTTGAGCTAAGTCGGCCTTGCAATTGCTACATATTGCCACCCCACTGCAGCTAAGACTCGACTAGCTTCCCTCACTCAGTTACAACTGTTTGGAAAGTCTTTGTATCTTTCCCTGGGAAGGTGAAGCACTGTGAGTAGAAAACAGACCCCCCCTTTTTTTTTGACTGACAACAGCTGTATATCTCCTTTAGATTTCTGTCTGGTTCTGTTTGAAACCCAGAATGGATTTACTGCTTCATTGAAATCAGAGCCATCACCCTCCACTGCTCGTTTTTAGACCACCATTCCTAATTTACAGTTGCAGCTATAACAGCCTTTCAGCACTTGCTGCTAATCTAAAGAAATATATATATATTCAGAATGGTGTGTGTGTACTCTGAGCAATATGTGTGGACATCAAATAATGAGCACTTTGATGTAGAATTTGTCTTTTTTAAAAACTGGCTTTTTATGTTTTAAAGAGTGCAGGTTCCAAGTCCTCATAGTCATTGTTGTTTATAGTTGTTTTCAAATGTATGTTTTTGTGCATACAGTATATTCTTATGTTTTTAAATTTTGTAAATTGTTTTTAATTGTTTTAATCTTCTGTAAACCACCCAGAAAGCTTTGGACAAGAGGCAGTATAGAAATAATAATAATAATAATAATAATAATAATAATAATAATAATAATATACCACAGAGTTAGAATGTATGTGGTGTAGCTCCTGGTGGTCAGGTGATAAAGTGTCCATGCTTCATATAACTGCACACTGCAGTTTCTCTTCTTATGCATGTACTTCCTCCTAACTACTCATCTTTTACCAATTTACTGCAAAACATTTCCATTTTTCTAAAACATATATTGTAGTAATTACGCAGATTCAGATCTATCTATCTGCCCAGCCATCCATTCAAATTTACGGTACATTCATCTATATGTCGCTAGATGTCAATACTTTTGGCTCGGTTTTTTTTTCTTTTTTCTTTGCAAAGATATCGAGGTTTACCAACCATTCATTTCCAAGGCATAATTCGTCTCTCATTCTCTGATGTATACATAGTGTTATGCATTTGGTGAAATACGTGTTTGCTAGACCATTTTTTGAGATGAAATACAGGTGACATGCAGGCATGATCGTGATATTACACCATCTGTTCTTCATACTGTAGAGCCGCAGTGAAAAGTCAGATTGTCTGAAGCATGAACAGGTATCATAACTGTAAGAAATTTCCATGATGAATGAAGACATACTTGTGGACTTTGATTTATTTAATGCCATTTGTGAAGAAACAAGATTTAGGAAGAACCATTTGTGGCCTGGTATATCTGATTAGCTGGTACTGGAATTTGACATTTTTATTGTAATCTGCCTAATAGGGGTCTTTCTAGTTGGTTAATTTGTTATATTCATGATGTAAACAACAACAACAACAGATTTTCATAGGGTTGGATCCAAAGTTTTGCCTTGTGCTAGTGGAAATGGATTTCCCCATCTCCTTCTTTCCATGGCACCTCTTCCATCTTACAGAAAATGCTACACAGGATCAGAAATACTTGCTGAATAAGGTGAGCAGTGGTATGGAAGAGGGCAAGGCAGTAACCCCCAAAATCAGGTGGAGGGACCTTCCACAAGCAATGCTCTATCCTCTTAGGCAAGTTAGATCCTGGATTGAGACTATAAAATTCAAGTTCTCATTTACCTGCCAACAATGGCACTGGTAAATTCAAGAGAGAGAAAACCTTCTCAGCGGTGGCCCCCAACCCCTGGAATCAGCTTCCATCAAGAGTTCATCAGGCCCCTTCTTTGCAGGTCTTCAGGGAAGCTCTGAAGACCCACTTGTTTTTGCTGGCCTTTGTCTTTGGCTGCTGGTTTCATTAGTATTTTCTGTTTAATGGATTTTTATTTGTAATCTCGGTTTTAATTTACTTTTGTTGAATATAGACTTATCAATTTTTTAATGAATCCATGTCATATGGTTTTTATGTTGTACGCTGCCTCAAGAGATTTCCACCCTGAAAGGTGGCCTAAGAATAATTTTAAACTAATAAATGTGACGTGTCCCTCTTACAATTGCTTCTTAGGTTGGCTTTACATTTCTTTATTTCCTCTGATTTTAGAGCTTATTTACATGACTAGACTGTGCCTGTGGCAGCTGAATTTCTTTTTGTTTTTTTATCAGCTTGAGCTAAGTCGGCCTTGCAATTGCTACATATTGCCACCCCACTGCAGCTAAGACTCGACTAGCTTCCCTCACTCAGTTACAACTGTTTGGAAAGTCTTTGTATCTTTCCCTGGGAAGGTGAAGCACTGTGAGTAGAAAACAGACCCCCCCTTTTTTTTTGACTGACAACAGCTGACCCCAAGTACAGATCCACATGGCAATCATATAGCCAGCTTAACTGGCAGTGTGAATGAGCCTTCAGGCTTCTGCAAATGTTTTGTAAGAACTTCCACTGTATTTGACAATGAGTTCTTAGTGCGTACCAGCGAACCGTCTGTCCTTGTGGGACTGCCTCTTTAAGACCATGGCCATTTGCTGATTTGTTGTCCATCCAAAGAAGACAAGGTGAGCAGAAGGCTGGGTGAAGGGAGGGTACAACTCAGCTGGAGACCGGATGAAAAGTTGCTCCCAGCTGCCAGGTAAAATAGCAAGTCTAATGGACATCCTGGCAAGACAGCTGGGAGCAGTAGACAAAGAGAAAGCCTACTGAGAGGGAAAGCTCTGATTCCAAATAGAATCAGCAAAGTACCCAGATACAGCTGAAAACAAACACAATTCTTTATGTCCTCTAAGGAAATGCTAGAATGAACCATTCTTGCTTTGATGGCCAACAGGATAAACTTAATTCTGAATTGAGGTCTGTGTAGTTAAACAATTTTTAAATAAATAAATAAATAAATTCTTTAATGTATAAAAAACATTATTTTATTTGCTTCTTAGGGTTGCTGGGCACACTTATAAGCATTTATTCAATTAACTCCATCAGAATGATGGTGCAGGAATTGCATGGTTTTGCATAGCCTTGTTTCTCAACACAGAAATCATCCTCAACCCATGCCTTAATGGAGCTTGAGGACATCAATGGCTCCTTCACTGCCCTATCAAAGGGCCGCCCACACCTTATCTTTGCCATAGCAGTGCTGCAGAAAACAGTTTCCTTGTCCCACTCCACATCTGCCAGGATTGGTCCATGTTCAGATTCCAGATATGATGAGACCTCTTCTCAAGGGGAGGAATGAGTTCCTGCTATGGCCACAACAGTAGATTGAAGAACCTGGAGGGTCAACACCCCCTGAGGGAGAGCCAGTGGCCATCCCCCCAGATGACACTCTGTTGGATGAGTCTGCAATAGAAAAGGATTCAATGCCCCTGTCAAGACCCCCACCCATGGCTCAATAACAACTCCATGGCAAAGCTCCTTACCTAGCTTTACAGAACCAGCTCTGATACTTGGGTTTGCTGGAGATATCCCCTGCAGGATTAGGCCACTCAGCTGGACAATTCCACTCTGTTCTCACCACTCAGCTGGACAATTCCACAAATAGGATCTGCAATGGGTGGCAATAGCTAGCAAAAAGTTATGCAGCTGTCAGAGTTGCACAGTGTCTGTCCATAAGGCACCTCTATAGCTCCCTGAGGAAAGACTGCCCAGTCCATTCCTCTGAGATGGGGCTGCCCACAGCCAGGGATAGGCGGCGGCCATTTTACTCGATCCGCTGGACTGCTCCCTCCTGGCTACAAGTTGTCTCAACTGCAAAGCCATTGGCTGGATAGGTAAGTCTGCCCCTAGTGGCTGAAGGTGCTACTGCAGCCTTCAAACATGTGGGTGCATTGAAATTAATTGAAAATAAATTGGAGCATTTTTTTAAAAAAACAAATAACTAGCATCCCCTTAGTATGTATGACAAGGTTAGGTGTCTATAATTCATGGTCTTGGAACCATGGTGCTGACAGACACACATCCTTTTTATTAGTATAAATTACCTCTATATCCCCTCTTTCCTCCAAGGACTTCAAGGTGCCTACCTCTTCATGGATCTATCTTCCTCCCAACCCCATTTTGATGATTGCAACAAGCCTATGAGGTAATGCTGAAAGACAGCAGCCCAAGGTGACCCAGTGAGCAGCGTGGCTGAATTTATTTATACTTGAACAACAAACCTGGCTGCTGATATGATGGAAAATCTAGAGGGAACACTGGAATGATTAGGGCCAGAGGGAGAACAAGGAGAGCATGAAGAACCTAGCCATGTACACCCAAGTCTATCATAGCAGGAAGCCAATTAGCAACTAGATTGCGCAATTGGTTCCAATGTGCAGCATGCACAACCAGTATTGGCCAATGGAAAGAGTGAACACATGCTGGCAAGGCCATTCAGGAAAGGATGCTCACTATTCATTCTTCTGTAACAGCAAGTGCTGCCGAATAAGGAAGTTTGCAGTAGAGACTGATCCCAAGAACACTGAGTTTAGCCAGTGCCAACTCCAGTTTTCTGAGGGCTCTTGGGCAAGATACCCACAATGCCCCCCCACCTTATTACAGATGTTGTCACCTGTTGGTCTTGTTACTCATCGTCTTTCTCATGATTGCTACCACTCACTTGCTTGACAGGAAAAGAGCCAGGGAGCAAGTAGGTAGTGGCATCTACTGTGGCTTCAGCAGGTGTTATTTGTATATGTGGGGAACCTGGTGGAATTCCCTCTTCATCACAACAGTTAAAGGTGCAGGTGCCCTGCCCTCTTTTAAATCTGGTCACTCTAGTATAGCTCCTGCACTTTTAACTGTTGTGATGAAGATGGAATTTCACCAGGTTCTCCATATATACAAATGACACCTGCTGAAATTCCCATTTCTATGCAACTGTTAAAGATACAAGAGCCCTGTCCTCCTTTTCATATGGTCACCCTAACTGTGGTGTTACGCCACAACTGAGTATCTTGTATATGTCTAGATTAGTATGTCTGGTAAGTATAGAATGTTAAAACTGATTCGGTGTGGTTTATGATGTAATAGGTGGGAGGGGAAAAGGAGTATATAAGGAGAGTGTTGGGCATTTGTGAGGTATGTGAGTTTGGGGGATGAGTGAGTGAGAGAGAGTTGCTTATTGAAGAGTTTGGATTCTAGGGACTTAGGATTGGTGTGAAGAGAGTGAGGTGGTTGGTGTGTGGAGAGCTTAGATCAGGCAGGATTGAAAGTATTATATTTTGATTTAAAGCTTTTAAACAATAAACATTATTCTTTTGTTAGCTACCAAATGCCACGTGTCAGCTTGGCATTATTTACCTGCCTTACAGTTATTAAACACCTACACCAAAGTATTCCCACAGTATATTCAGAGAGATCCTATATTAAGCCCGTTTCCCTCATAGCTAGGGGAAACATTTTAATTAACCCTCCTTCAGGTTTTCAAGTGGTGGTGCTTTGCCTGAGAAGGGTTTATGTGACGGGCCTAGTGAAAGGACTGGTGATGTCGCATCTACTGCTTCTTCTTCTCACCACCACCATTGAAAGGTCACAGTGAAAGGCAAGTTAACAAGGAGGTTACATTGGTGAAGTGGAATAGCATCTCCAAGGAACTATCATCAAAGGGTGGGGGCCCTTAACAGATCCCCAACAGTGCCTACTTTGGTGCCAGCCATGAGCCCATCCTCAGTTTTTTGTGATCTCCTGTACAGGGCCCTTTGGCATATTGATCAATACCTACAGATTTAATGGTCTAGAAAGATCACTGCAGCCAATCCAGAAGGTTTCTGACATTAAACAGAACTGGATTTAATGGGTTCCTTTTACTCAGGGGTAAGGATCTGATTCCTATAATCACATTACTTAGGCATCCATACTTTGTTTCTGGTAATGATAACATGAATGCTTGCAAACCTGAAATTATTCTCAAGAGACCCCTGCATAAAACAGCTAAAAGTTTTATAGCGGAAAGAGTTGTAAATACAAAGCAGTCTTGGGAGAAACTGAAGTACTCTTAGACTTGTAATTATAATGCTACGTATTAGGAATACTAAGTAGATATTGCAATACACTGTTTGCCTTTCCTGATCAACAGATTGTCTGAAGCTCAGAGTAAATTTAACCACTCTGTGGTTAAGAATTATTTCAAAAATTAGGCAAGTAGCTTTGGGGACTCTGCAGTCTTGTTCTCTCCTTTTCCTCTTATCTTCCAGGGATGCCTGGAGATATTTGTATCAATTAACCAGAAAAAGGTGATGAGTGTTTTTTTTAAAAAAAGGTATCTTTTTAAAGTTCTTCAAGTACTTGTATGCTGCATTTACCAAGAAGCCAAGAAAAAGAAACCTGCAATGCTAATCTTTCTTATTGGATCCAGGAGGATGGAACAAAAAACACCTGATCCATTCATTCATGCATGTTATCGTATGCAGTCCTCTCCTGAGTGCTCAGGATACTGAAATGAGTGATTTTCAAAGGGAGCCAAAGGCCTTTGCACATTAACAAGGTGGGCAACTCAGCCTCTAGCTGCTCTAGAAGTGAGCTGGATAGTATTGCGGATGGGTGGGAATCTTAACACCTCTTTTAAATGTACAGGTTCAAAAGTAGTATGAATGACATATACTTCCGAGTTGAAAGTAACATGCAAAACAGGTAGATGAGGGTCTCACATGGAGTGACAGTTGCATTCTTCATAGGTCTCCCCAAACTCATAGACCTCATTTTCAAGTGGCTTGAAATGTGAGAATTCAGAGCACAGGAAATCAGTGCTTCTTAATCCACAATGGCCTGGCTCATTCTGGCACTTCCACAGTGTCAAACTCGGGAACGTAGCTTCAGTGGTCCATCATAGGTAGAGACGCTCTGGTTCCTATATACTCTAATTTCAAAGATACATTATGGCTCCTCCGAAGGCATTTTTGGTGTGTGTCAAGAGCCTCTTCCTATAGCCTATTCTAAAGGGAAAGCAAACTTTCCATGTCCTTCTTGCCACTTATGAGGTATGGTGGACTAGCAATGCCAATTACTAGCAAAGTCCCCCTTTAGTAGGATCTCCCTGTTCTCCAGTTATTCTCCCTTGTTTGTGGAAGGTTGGGCTACTTATTAGACCTATGTATGCCCCCTTCTCAGAATAGGTTCAAACAATTCAAATAATTCAAATAATTTTCAGTGGAGGCTGGTGGGTCCATGAATCCATTCTGGCTTTCAGACAGAACTCTAAAGGAGCTATTCAAGATGCTGAACCCAATTTGGGGATAGGGGTAAACATTTTGTATATCTCCTTTAGATTTCTGTCTGGTTCTGTTTGAAACCCAGAATGGATTTACTGCTTCATTGAAATCAGAGCCATCACCCTCCACTGCTCGTTTTTAGACCACCATTCCTAATTTACAGTTGCAGCTATAACAGCCTTTCAGCACTTGCTGCTAATCTAAAGAAATATATATATATTCAGAATGGTGTGTGTGTACTCTGAGCAATATGTGTGGACATCAAATAATGAGCACTTTGATGTAGAATTTGTCTTTTTTAAAAACTGGCTTTTTATGTTTTAAAGAGTGCAGGTTCCAAGTCCTCATAGTCATTGTTGTTTATAGTTGTTTTCAAATGTATGTTTTTGTGCATACAGTATATTCTTATGTTTTTAAATTTTGTAAATTGTTTTTAATTGTTTTAATCTTCTGTAAACCACCCAGAAAGCTTTGGACAAGAGGCAGTATAGAAATAATAATAATAATAATAATAATAATAATAATAATAATAATATACCACAGAGTTAGAATGTATGTGGTGTAGCTCCTGGTGGTCAGGTGATAAAGTGTCCATGCTTCATATAACTGCACACTGCAGTTTCTCTTCTTATGCATGTACTTCCTCCTAACTACTCATCTTTTACCAATTTACTGCAAAACATTTCCATTTTTCTAAAACATATATTGTAGTAATTACGCAGATTCAGATCTATCTATCTGCCCAGCCATCCATTCAAATTTACGGTACATTCATCTATATGTCGCTAGATGTCAATACTTTTGGCTCGGTTTTTTTTTCTTTTTTCTTTGCAAAGATATCGAGGTTTACCAACCATTCATTTCCAAGGCATAATTCGTCTCTCATTCTCTGATGTATACATAGTGTTATGCATTTGGTGAAATACGTGTTTGCTAGACCATTTTTTGAGATGAAATACAGGTGACATGCAGGCATGATCGTGATATTACACCATCTGTTCTTCATACTGTAGAGCCGCAGTGAAAAGTCAGATTGTCTGAAGCATGAACAGGTATCATAACTGTAAGAAATTTCCATGATGAATGAAGACATACTTGTGGACTTTGATTTATTTAATGCCATTTGTGAAGAAACAAGATTTAGGAAGAACCATTTGTGGCCTGGTATATCTGATTAGCTGGTACTGGAATTTGACATTTTTATTGTAATCTGCCTAATAGGGGTCTTTCTAGTTGGTTAATTTGTTATATTCATGATGTAAACAACAACAACAACAGATTTTCATAGGGTTGGATCCAAAGTTTTGCCTTGTGCTAGTGGAAATGGATTTCCCCATCTCCTTCTTTCCATGGCACCTCTTCCATCTTACAGAAAATGCTACACAGGATCAGAAATACTTGCTGAATAAGGTGAGCAGTGGTATGGAAGAGGGCAAGGCAGTAACCCCCAAAATCAGGTGGAGGGACCTTCCACAAGCAATGCTCTATCCTCTTAGGCAAGTTAGATCCTGGATTGAGACTATAAAATTCAAGTTCTCATTTACCTGCCAACAATGGCACTGGTAAATTCAAGAGAGAGAAAACCTTCTCAGCGGTGGCCCCCAACCCCTGGAATCAGCTTCCATCAAGAGTTCATCAGGCCCCTTCTTTGCAGGTCTTCAGGGAAGCTCTGAAGACCCACTTGTTTTTGCTGGCCTTTGTCTTTGGCTGCTGGTTTCATTAGTATTTTCTGTTTAATGGATTTTTATTTGTAATCTCGGTTTTAATTTACTTTTGTTGAATATAGACTTATCAATTTTTTAATGAATCCATGTCATATGGTTTTTATGTTGTACGCTGCCTCAAGAGATTTCCACCCTGAAAGGTGGCCTAAGAATAATTTTAAACTAATAAATGTGACGTGTCCCTCTTACAATTGCTTCTTAGGTTGGCTTTACATTTCTTTATTTCCTCTGATTTTAGAGCTTATTTACATGACTAGACTGTGCCTGTGGCAGCTGAATTTCTTTTTGTTTTTTTATCAGCTTGAGCTAAGTCGGCCTTGCAATTGCTACATATTGCCACCCCACTGCAGCTAAGACTCGACTAGCTTCCCTCACTCAGTTACAACTGTTTGGAAAGTCTTTGTATCTTTCCCTGGGAAGGTGAAGCACTGTGAGTAGAAAACAGACCCCCCCCTTTTTTTTTGACTGACAACAGCTGACCCCAAGTACAGATCCACATGGCAATCATATAGCCAGCTTAACTGGCAGTGTGAATGAGCCTTCAGGCTTCTGCAAATGTTTTGTAAGAACTTCCACTGTATTTGACAATGAGTTCTTAGTGCGTACCAGCGAACCGTCTGTCCTTGTGGGACTGCCTCTTTAAGACCATGGCCATTTGCTGATTTGTTGTCCATCCAAAGAAGACAAGGTGAGCAGAAGGCTGGGTGAAGGGAGGGTACAACTCAGCTGGAGACCGGATGAAAAGTTGCTCCCAGCTGCCAGGTAAAATAGCAAGTCTAATGGACATCCTGGCAAGACAGCTGGGAGCAGTAGACAAAGAGAAAGCCTACTGAGAGGGAAAGCTCTGATTCCAAATAGAATCAGCAAAGTACCCAGATACAGCTGAAAACAAACACAATTCTTTATGTCCTCTAAGGAAATGCTAGAATGAACCATTCTTGCTTTGATGGCCAACAGGATAAACTTAATTCTGAATTGAGGTCTGTGTAGTTAAACAATTTTTAAATAAATAAATAAATAAATTCTTTAATGTATAAAAAACATTATTTTATTTGCTTCTTAGGGTTGCTGGGCACACTTATAAGCATTTATTCAATTAACTCCATCAGAATGATGGTGCAGGAATTGCATGGTTTTGCATAGCCTTGTTTCTCAACACAGAAATCATCCTCAACCCATGCCTTAATGGAGCTTGAGGACATCAATGGCTCCTTCACTGCCCTATCAAAGGGCCGCCCACACCTTATCTTTGCCATAGCAGTGCTGCAGAAAATAGTTTCCTTGTCCCACTCCACATCTGCCAGGATTGGTCCATGTTCAGATTCCAGATATGATGAGACCTCTTCTCAAGGGGAGGAATGAGATCCTGCTATGGCCACAACAGTAGATGGAAGAACCTGGAGGGTCAACACCCCCTGAGGGAGAGCCAGTGGCCATCCCCCCAGATGACACTCTGTTGGATGAGTCTGCAATAGAAAAGGATTCAATGCCCCTGTCAAGACCCCCACCCATGGCTCAATAACAACTCCATGGCAAAGCTCCTTACCTAGCTTTACAGAACCAGCTCTGATACTTGGGTTTGCTGGAGATATCCCCTGCAGGATTAGGCCACTCAGCTGGACAATTCCACTCTGTTCTCACCACTCAGCTGGACAATTCCACAAATAGGATCTGCAATGGGTGGCAATAGCTAGCAATCACAAGACTGGCTTGGCCCAAACTGACTAAAAAACCCCAGCTGCCACAGACTCAGATGCTCTTGTAAATAAGGCTGAAAATTAGAGGAAATAAAGGAATATAAAGTGAACCAAAGAAGAAATTGTAAGAGGCGTACATCAAATGTATTTAACATTATTTTTCGGCTGCCTTTAAGGGTGGAATCCTCTCAAGGTGGCATACAAGATAAACCCCAAGGAAAAACCAGGGCCAAGACACTATGAGAAGGCCAGCAAACGCAGATGGGTCTTCTGAGCTTTTCTGAAGGACTTCAAAGAAGACCTATTGGCCTGATGAATCCCTAATGGAAACTGATTCCAGAGGTTTGAGGTCAACACTTGCAAAATCCTCTCCCTTGTACTCACTGGCCTAACTGTCCTTGGTGGCAGGCAAGTGAGAATTTGAAGTTTATATATGAACATTTGTTGTTGTTAATGACAGCATTTGTATGCTGCCTATTAACAAAACCCTCTGGGAATAAAAGTGCTGAATTCCAGTTTCAGCTAATCAAATATACTCGGTCACAAATGGTTCAATTCCTAGCATCATTTCTTCACAAATGGCACTAAATTGAGCCAATCCTGACAGTATCAGAACTGTTGAAATGGACTATTATGTACTAGTGACAGTCCAATTTCTTATGCTGTAGGTTAGTCTGAAAGGCATTAAATGCACAAAATTATCAGAATAGAATGCCAATGGCACTAACTGGCACTAACAACTTGTGAAGCGGGCCAGAAGTAACAATTTAAAAAACATCAAACATGCCAGTGCCTCTGTTCAGTAAAACGTCTAACTGCCCATTATTTTCTAAACAATGGGCAGTATTCAATGGGACACTTACACCCCTGTTGACTGTCATGTACTCCACCAATTCCCATCTGTAAGCGGTACCCATTGCTTGCAGAACAGAGATTTAGCACTTCTGGGTTAACCAGAAATGAGCGAAAATGCTTGCTTCTGGAATAGACCAGGTTGCATGAGGGAGCTTCACCAATTTGTCCCAAACCAGGAACGAGCATTTCTGCTCATTTCAGGTTTCCTCTGGGAAGCGTTAAATCTCTGTTGTGTAAGTGGTAAAGAACAGCGAAACCTGCTGCTTGCGCAATGGATCTCGTGGCACAACCGAATCAGTGAGGGTGCAAGCCCCTTGTTGGATGCTGCCCGCATTATAATGTGTGCAACAGAGTACAACAACATAACAGCGGTCACTTTCTTCTTCTTCTAAAGCTATTGAATATCTTTTTGCCTGGCTTCTTGTTCATCAAACTCTCGAGCTATCCTTATTTTCGAAAATACAGGAAGCACAAAACCATGCCAGAAAGAATTATATGGACTGGAAGGACAACAGTTCTTTTTATCTTAAGGATTATTTTTAATATTAATTTTTGTAATGGAGCAGTCTATATTGTACTGTATTTGTGACAATAAGCTTTGTACTGATTGGTTGACTTGGCATGATGGCAAGAAATGTTCACAAATATTCCAGAGAACAATGGTGTAAGAAAGTTCTTACCTTTTGTGAAGTAAGGGAATGTTACTGGTTGTCTGTAATTAAAGCTCATACAAGTGATAGGGATATATACAGGCAAAGTAGTTTTGAGGAGCTGGTTATGGACTAGGATGAAATCACAGGAGATAAGAAAACTGAGGAGCAGGAATCCCACAGTCAATATGGCTGAAAGTGTACAGATAGGCAACAGACTGAGAGTGAATAGTGAATGTTCTAGAGGAAGCCTTGAGGTACGGGACAGAAAACAGGGATATGAAACAACTAGGAATTAAAAAGAGAAAGGCTAGTAAAGAAACCTCACATAATTAGAAGAAAAGAAGCTCTACCCCTTTTCAGATGTTATTAAGGTGGCATCTTAGAGCTGTATGTGAGGAGGGATCTCTACACATGCTCAGGAACCCAAGGCATAAGCTTGATAGGCCTACAGTATTTGAGTTGCATAGAAATGAATTCTTGCCAATTTTGGATTTTACAGTTACTGCAGCATTGTGGCATGGCAGCCCTAAGGGTCATTGAAGACCAAGAAGCAAGTGGGGAAAACAAAAGGGGCTAAATGTTAAATATTGATTTGAACAAATCAGCCAGTTATTTTGCTGAAGGTATCTAGTAAATATATAATGTGGAGTATAGCATTTAATGTCTGATTAAGGAAAAGCTTCTGAGACTTCAAGGTATTTCATTATTTACTATCAAACTTTATTTTAATTTCTTTAATTTCCGGTTCTGGGGGATTTTCAAGAAACTTTCTTAGGCCGACCCTCTATATTACTTTCTGGAAGCATACCCTGTACTTGTCATTACTGAGTATTTGTAACCTCATGGCTTCATGAGTCTGCAGATAATAATTCGGTTTTATAATAAAGCTCCAGCATCTAGGTCAACATAACCCAATATCTTTCATAGCTGGGCAATAATACTCTTAGTTCTTTGATATAATGAGATATCCTTGATTTGTATTGACTGATATAAATTACACATACCTGTCATTCTGCCATGGGCATGCTGTAGTTTCTGAGGGTAATAGGGGCTTCAGATTATTTAATAAGGCTGATAGTGTTTCAGATCAATTCACATCTTTAGAACAGATTATAGGAATCAGTTTGTCTGAGGGCTCTTAACGTGTGCCTTGGCCATAAAGTCTGCTTTATAGGAAGCCACAGAGAAGAATGAAAGAGAACATGCTTAGGTTAAAGCAGAAGAAATGTAGTGTAAATAGAAGAAGCATTTTCCTGACAAACATCTCCAAAAATGGTGACTAGTGATAAGGACAATGTGAAATGTCCACAGCCAGGAAATGTTAAAGCAGAAGGTTGTGATACAACTCTGAGGGAAATCCATGTGTGGGTGTTGGGGAGAACACCGAGTGGGGCCCATGGGATGATACCACCCCAAGTATATGAGTCAACATGGGCCTGTAGTGCTACAAAATAACAGAGTGAAATGGTGACCAAAGAGTTAGTGATTAACCCCCCCCCCCAAAATAAAAATAAAAATTGGGGCAGCTACATCCCAGTATGAGAAGATCAGTTGGGATACAGTTCATATTGTTAGAAGAGAGACAGGTTGGTAAGTTTCGAAATAAAGAAATAGATCCTACAACTCAGGGATGCCTCGTTAAAACATGGCTTTTTATTAAAGCCTTTGAAGGCTAGATTGCACATAGTTTTAATTGTTTTTAATTGTTTTTATTGCTTTTAAACTTTCCTACTGGTTTCAGTTTGTCAGCAATTTAACCCATTTTAGCTGTGAATATTGTTTTACATTGTTCTGATTTTATCGGTACACCGCCCTGAGATCCCAGTGATATAGGGTGGGATGCAAATGTTTTAATAAATAAATAATAAACTTTTATTACATATCAGGTTAAACTCAGATATCAATAATGTGTATATCAATTTAAAACCAAACAAACACTGATGTGAGTTTATTAATGTTTTAAGAGTACTTACATACTGCTTGATACAATAAATCTCTAAGTGGGTTGCATACAGTCTAAGTGGGTTAGATATAAGTGGATGTAATGATGTGTTCTTTCTGACCTAGGCCTCACACCTCAAAGGGTCCAGCTGCTATCTTATTGCTAGTGAGTCTCTTCTTCCCAATCTGGTAATCCTTGGGAAGCTTCTACTCTGTATGCCACCTAAAGCATTTTGTATATTGGTGGGATATAAATTGAAATAATAAATAAATAAATAAATAAATCAGAACTCCATTCCACAGATAGTGGAAAACCATCTTTGTGTTAGTAGTGTAAACAGTTTCTATAGACAGTACTTATACCAGGGCTGGGCAATTTGTGGGCCTCCAGAAGCAGGTCCCATCAGCTCAACCCAGCATAACCAATGGCCACAGGTTGCCCACTCCTGACTAATAATCCCCCATAACCGTAAGACACATGGGGTAAAATTCAACATATGTCTTACTTAAGAGTAGACCCACTGAAATGAACGTGACTTAAGTTAGTATTACTGGGATTCTGATGTTTATTTTTATTTATGACTATCTTAAGTCCTATTCATTTCAATGAGTCTACTCTAAGTAGGATTTATGTTGGATTTTACCTATAGTTTAATTTTTTTTTAATGTGAAATCATCTTGCTTTCCTCTGAACATTAACAATTTAATTAGACTGTAATTGACTCAGACCATTTTGACATTCCTTTGGCCTGACCTTTATAGAAAATGAAATAATGCTGCCTCTGTATAGTAGGAGACATTTTCCAGATTTAGGACTATGACCTTCGTTATTGCTTTCCTGTGTAGGAAGTCCACAAACCATATTTTATTTACAGCATTTGTTTAGAGCAGGTGGATGGCAGCAAGAGTAAACTGTAGCAGTACTCCTCTAGCTCTTTGACCTTGTCTGCTGCTGCTGCTATGCTCTACTCTAGCTGTTCAGGGATTGGGAAATACATTATATTTAGCACCTGTGCCCAGCAGCAAGCAACATGCCAGATTATCCCAAACAAAAGCCAGTGTGAAAGCAGAGTGTGCTTTCCAGGGCTTCTAGCCCAGTCCTACTGGTGGTTTTGCCTTTATGAAGTATAGGGGATATATACTGACATGAAACCTCATCCAAATTTTCAAATTCCAAAGATTCAATGTAGTCCTATTCATATGTAGGGCAGTTGCATGTTGAAGTAGGAGTCGGATCGCAATGCTGTCCCTGCCCACAACGTCATGACCCTGGGCTAACTCTGTCCCTTACATCTCTGGAGGCATCTGAAAAGGAACCCATGATGTTTGGTGCTTATGTACACATTTCGATAAATCTCAGGATGTCCACGTCTTCTATAAGCATCAACATTTATTAAGCTGTGTAATGCATATATTAGATGACTAATACAAAACACTCTCAGGCCAGAACTACTAAGCAATGAGCGAACCTTTGCTAGTTTTACTTTTACATTTGCTGGATGAACATTGCCTACAATTCTCATAAGGGAACAATACACCACAGGACACTTATGCATGAATAGCTGCTCCCATATGTAAAATCCAACATAAATCCTACTTAGAGTAGACTCATTGAAGTGAATAGGACTTAAGAGGAGGGCTTTTGCAATATTATAAATAAATACTTTACACAGTGCATAGTAAAACTATGAAAACATAGTTTAACAGAATGTGGTGATAGCCACCAACTTGGAAGGATATAAAGGGGGATTGGTCAAATTCATGGAGGAGAAGGCTATCAATGGCTACTAGACATGATGGCGATATTACTCCTAGTATTGCAAGCAGGATGCTTCTGTATAGTAGACAGTTGCTGGGGAACATGAGTGGGGCAGTGCACTCAGTTGTACTACTTATGGGCTTCCCACAGACATCTGGTTGGCCATTGTGCTAACAGAATGCTGGACAAAAGTCTGATCCAGCATGGATCTTTTAATTTTAAGGAAGGAAGCTAGCTGGCTCACTAAATTTGAATTTGGACCTTTTGTGCTTGCTCTGATTGGGAATATTTTAAGCAAATTACAACCACTTGTCGGGATATTCTAAGTTACAATAAAATGACATGAAGTATCAAGGGCTTCGTAATCGCTGCATATGATGATTTCTCTAAATCCCCCTGGGTTATAACCTCCGGACTCCATATGATCTTCAGATTGCTTCATTAGCACATATATGAGATGCTGTCATCAGATTTTTAAATGCAAGGGGTGGGAGGAAAGAGCACCAAAATGATCACTGTTGTGATGACCTACATTGCAGACAATACCAGCAGCAATACCAGCAACAAAGGAAACCAGTTTTACCCCTTGTTCTCTTTAAAATGATTTCATAATATCTTTGTATTGACTTACCACTGCTCACAAAATATTTAAAAAGAGAGAGTATAGGTACACAAAGTAGAGGCGTTTAATGAAGGTTTTGAAATGCACACTGCACAGCATATGTTTATCACCACCATCTTAATCTTTGGTTTAGAAAGCACCCTAAATGACAGACACCGTGCAGCCATAATTAAAAAATAAGAACTCTGCCTGCAAACGTATAATCCCAAAAATACAGATGCCCCAAACAAAAAGGAGGGCATAGGGATTGGGAAGGGAGGGGGATTGAGCAATCTTGGCTCTGAACTAAAGAGTAAGGCTGCAATCCTAAACCCACTTATCTGTGTGAAAGCCCTGTTATTATTATTTATTTATATAGCACCATCGATGTACATGGTGCTGTACAGATAACACAGTAAATAGCAAGACCCTGCCGCATAGGCTTACAATCTAATAAAGTTGTAGTAAACAATAAGGAGGGAAAGAGAATGCAAACAGGCACAGGGAAGTGTAGACAGGCACCGGGAAGGGTGAAGCTGAACTCCGTGGAACTTAGTTCTGGAGAGGCATGTATAGAATTTCACTGTGAGTTCAATAATTAAGGACGCAATCCTATGTGCAAATCTGAGAGAAATCCCTGTTGAACTCAGTGGGATTGACTTACATAGGATTGCACTGCAAATATCATTGGTAAGAAAAACTACAGAAACTAAGGGCCTTGCCAGACCTGGTGGAAAATCCGGGGGAGAGGAGGGCAGACCTCGCGTTATGAATAACGCGAGTTCTCACCCTTATTCACACGCGAGCCGTAATGAGCTCTGGAGGAGAGCCGTTGCGGCCGCCATTTTTTATCTTTTAAAGCGGCAGCAGCAGCACAGGAGCCAGGAAAGGCAAGTAGTTTTTTTTTTAAAAAATCTCCTTTTCCCCCCATCTGTGATCACCCCCCCGCCCACAATGTCCGACCCCTGCCCAATGTCCCCCGCCTGCAATTCCCCCCCAATGTCCCCTGGGCCACGATGTCTGATCCCCCGCCTGATGTCCCCCGCCCGCAATTCCCCCCCGATTTCCCCGGCCTCCATTTCCCGCCCTCCCCCATGTCCCCACCGTAGCCCTGATGGCTGCAGCGATCCTGTGGAGCACTGCGGCCCTTCCGCCGCTTTTCTTGGCTACTCAAGAGTAAATCTGGTAGCCAGGAAAAGCAGTGGACCTGGCTACACACCTGTGGTCTCGGGCTCAGCCGGGCCTCAAGCGGTGCTGGTTACCCCAGTCCCAGGGAGGGTTCACCCCTGCTTGAGCCTGGGATACCCTGTGCGTCATCTGGACGCACAGGGGTGAGCCCGGGGCTCGCACCAGGCTAAAGCCCCATCTGGGAAGGCCCTAAGATGGCCAGATGTAAAAGAGGACAGGGACCCTGAAGCTTTTAATAGCTGTGTGGAAGAGGTAATTTCAGAAGCTGTGGCTTGCATTCTAACAGGAACATTGTGTAGGAGGGGGTATATTAAATTTTATGTAATGTATTTACTTGACAGTTATATTATAATTGAGAAAATGGAGGCAGTTTGGTAACAACAATCTCATAGCCCACCCCAATCCTCTTTCTTTCTTAGCCAACAAAATTTATGACATTTGAAAACCACCAGCAAAAGTTGAATCAAGACTCTCAGCTTCAGACCTAAAAATGAGAAACCAAGATAGAACTCCAAACTCATCCGTATAGGCACAGGATTAAAAAAAAAAAGTGAGAAGCCTTCAATAGGAAAGAATTCCACTTATGAACTGGAAATGCATCACCAGAAAAGAGAAACAACTCTGCATAAAATTTGCATAAGCTCATTTATATGTATAGATGCAAATTTAGAAGTAATTATTATAATTTAAATAGAAATACCTCACCATAGCAGAGAAGACTGTGATGCTATTTGGACAATCGAATAGCCCATCATGGCTTATTTAAGCCTTGCTGGGCTGCAGCACATGACCATGGCTTGTCATGTTATCCAAACCCAGGGACTGTGGTTTGTGAGAGGGTTAAACAACCGTCACATAACCCATTGTTCCCAGGTTTGGGAACAAAACCCTTCCAGCATGCACTGGCACTTGCAGCAGCTCATCGTGGCTTCAACAAGCCACGGTGACCTGTGGTGATCGTGTGAACCAGGTCTGTAATTAGGTGACCTCTGTGCGTGCCTGCTCAATCTGCTGTCCAGGTACTTACCTCTGATGGGCAGCTTAAGGCCCGTCTCTCTATTCTGATGGTTCATTATCTTTAAACTGGAATTGGACAGTATAGCCTTCAATCAAAGGGTGCCTTCAAAGAAAGGACAGTCCTGTAGTAGCCCTTCAAAAAGATGTAAGCATTTTCTTAATTTCCATTTAAAAATACTTACAAAATCAAAACATGAACCAATTTGAACCACTAACTTGGTGGGGCTAAAACTTTCCTTAAGAGCTATCACTGTGTTACATTTTATCTCTTTATCTTTAAAAATGAGGGAGTTGTAAGCATTTCCGTTAATACCAGTTACCCAAATACTGAACGGTTCTTTGAGGGTAATTCGCTGAGGTGGAGAGAGGGGGAGGAGCTCTGAAATCTAGGCAGAGAATCACCTCTACGGAGCTCCAGATTGGATTTCGACGCAGGGAAGACCCACTTTGCACACCCCTACTATTTATTACCCATAAGGAAGGAGACTGGTGTATACAGGGCCCAGTCTTTTTAAAGGGTAAGTAGACCCTGGTCTCTGCTTCAGGTGAACGCCTATGACTTAAAGTACATCTCTTAATTTGTCTGTAATGACCTTACTCATTTTTTAAAATACACAACAACACTGGTTTATTTTGAAAAATAAAGGGATTTGTGTCAGTTGGTCAAAACTTTCAACGTAGATGTTTTATTTGGTGGCCATTATTTCCTACTAAATATTGCAGGTCATTTCCATGGACCAGCACTTCTTTGTTTGTTTCTGTTCATTACTATAACCCTATGCATCCTTTCCTCCAGGATACCAGATGCAACTTCCTTCATTTTCATTTTATATGAAGAGGAAAGTTCTGAGGCATTTACTGTTACATCTGAAGCTTTCACACCACTATCCTGTCAGGAGCTGTCAAGATGGATCCAGGAGCCAGGTAGGGATGTCTGTTTGTTGTCTTTTACATAAGAGAGTCCTCTATTTGAAGGGATCACAGAGGACTGCCTACTTGGAGACCGGTCCAGTCCAAGCCCAGGTTAAAGATAAAAAACCATAAGAAGGAATAACAGGGATGTTGAAGTTGCCCATCAACAGCACCTGGACAGCAGACTGAGGAGGCACACAGCTCACCTGGTCACAACCTTTCACACTATGGTGAGTTGTAGTGTATTTCGATTTCCATTAGAAATAATTGATCCAGCATAAATCTGGATCCAACCCTTTATGTTCATTCTTTGAACTTGCCGGTTATTTAGTCCTTTATTTCAACATTCATTTATTAAGATGCTTGTTAACCTTTGTAATCAATAATAGAGTGCTTTCTTCAACAGGAACAGGCTAATCTGAAGTGATTACAGTTACAGTGAACCAATGTTCAGTGAATATTGATTTTTTAGAAAATCAAATCACCAAAAGTGTTGCTATAATGGTCATAATTGAGCTTGTCTATTCTGGAACAAGTAGAAGTGCTGAGAGCAAAATAGCACTCCACGCAGAAAGGAGAATGGATTTCCTTAGGGATGTGTCCAATCCTAAAGGTAACATATAAAAACAAGGGCCATACTAGAAATGGCAGCAGTGGCCACATTGGCTTGTTCACTAGGTCCTCATGGGAGTCTGGTTAACATTAAAACGGCACATGGATGAAAAGGAAATTGAACCCTCCCCATACCTCTTTGTGATTTGCTATTCCAGGCACAAAGAATTAAGATGTGGAAGTTGATGTTAAATCAGACATCCCCCACTGCTGCTTGCTTAACTAGCAAACAGACCCAGCTTCATACACCTTTGAACAGCCTTTACTTTGATACAGTGAAGTCTTCAAGCAAACTTACACAGCTGTCAAAGATGGACACTTTGTGCTCATCCTTTAGGAGTGAAGCCATGTCCAGTGGCACCTCTAGGCATGGTCAATGGCTCTGCCACATACCCCTATAGTCTACTGAGGGAGGGGTGTGTCCAATCCCTTCCCCTGAGGGAGCCTGGTGCACAGTAGGGAGGAGGGGGCAGCCATATGTCCATCCATCTATAATTTCCCCTGGTTTCAAACTGTATGGACTACCAAAGTGGTTAGGGAAGTCTATTCCGAGTGACAGACATCAACTACATAGAATGAATGAGTTTTTAAAACAAGAACCCTGTGGTTCCCTTAGTGTGCATGCCAGAGTTTGGCTGCTTTGGGGCTTTTCCACGTGAGGCATTTATTATGTACTCATTATTTCCTACTCACAGTTTTTCATGGATTCATTAGATGGTGTTGTGACCCTCCAGTTTCGCTACTGTGTCTAACCAGCGCTTTAGCTGAGTTTTTTTTCTTCAGAGCAGGGACAATGCGGCATTTAATTGTGAAAGTGAATGAAAGCACGATTTCCTCTTGTGGATTTCTGCTGTCCAGCTATAACACAGTGTCACCTAGAGGTTATGTAGCAGGAAAGGAAGCACTCCTTGTGTACTGCTTGGATCTCAATGCTGCGTTGAAACTGAAAGGAGATACGGCAGGTTAACAGTCAATTATAGCCTAGTGTAGAAAAGTTTATTTACTTATTTATATCCCGCCTTTCACCCTCCAACGAACCCAAGGCAGCATACATAATCCTCCTCCATTTATCCTCACAACAGCAACTCTGTGATGTGGATTGGGCTGAGAGTCTGTGACTCTCAGCCCAAAGTCTCCCAGTGGTTTTCTATGGCTGAGTGGGGACTACAACCCAGATCTTCTGACTCCCAGTCCAACTCTTTAGCCACTACACCACACTGGTGTAGGTTTTACCATCTTGGAACTATCGTGTTGATGGACAGACAGACAGACACACATCTTTCCTCCAAGGACTTCAAGGTGCCTACCTCTTCATGGGTCTACCTCTTCCCAGCCCCATTTTGATTATTGCATCATAGAATCATAGAATCATAGAATAGCAGAGTTGGAAGGGGCCTACAAGGCCATCGATTCCAACCCCCTGCTCAATGCAGGAATCCACCCTAAAGCATCCCTGACAGATGATTGTTCAGCTGCCTCTTGAATGCCTCTAGTGTGGGAGAGCCCACAACCTCCCTAGGTAATTAGTTCCATTGTCATACTGCTGTAACAGGAAGTTTTTCCTCTATTTGAAAGGCTATCGAGACCAAGTCCAGTTAAAAAATAAAGAAATAGCGGAAGGGTTAGCTGGGCCACGAAGTTACCCATCAATAGCGCCTGGACAATAGACTGAGCCGGGTACACAGGCCCACAACCTCCCTAGGTAACTGATTCCATTGTCGCACTGCTCTAACAGTCAGGAAGTTTTTCCTGATGTCCAGCTGGAATCTGGCTTCCTTTAATTTGAGTCCATTATTCCGTGTCCTGCACTCTGGGAGGATCGAGAAGAGATCCTGGCCCTCCTCTGTGTGACAACCTTTTAAGTATTTGAAGAGTGCTATCATGTCTCCCCTCAATCTTCTCTTCTCCAGGCTAAACATGCCCAGTTCTTTCAGTCTCTCTTCATAGGGCTTTGTTTCCAGACCCCTGATCATCCTGGTTGGCCTCCTCTGAACACGCTCCAGCTTGTCTGCGTCCTTCTTGAATTGTGGAGCCCAGAACTGGACGCAATACTCTAGATGAGGCCTAACCAGGGCCGAATAGAGAGGAACCAGTACCTCATGTGATTTGGAAGCTATACTTCTATTAATGCAGCCCAAAATAGCATTTGCCTTTTTTGCAGCCATATCGCACTGTTGGCTCATATTTAGCTTGCAATATACAACAATTCCAAGATCCTTCTCGTTTGTAGTATTGCTGAGCCAAGTATCCTCCATCTTGTAACTGTGCCTTTGGTTTCTATTTCCTAAATGTAGAACTTAGCATTTATCCCTATTAAATTTCATCCTGTTGTTTTCAGCCCAGCACTCCAGCCTATCAAGATCACTTTGAAGTTTGTTTCTGTCTTCCAGGGTAGCTATCCCACCCAATTTTGTGTCATCTGCAGATTTGATCAGCGTTCCCTGCACCTCCTCGTCCAAATCATTAATAAAAATGTTGAAGAGCACTGGGCCCAGGACTGAGCCCTGCGGTACCCCACTCGTTGCCTCTCCCCAGTTTGAGAAGGTTCCATTGATAAGTACTCTTTGAGTCTGATTCTGTAGCCAACTGTGAATCCACCTAAGAGTTGTTCCATCTAGCCCACTTTTAGCTAGTTTGTTAATCATAATGTCATGTGGTACGTTGTCAAAAGCTTTATTGAGGTCAAGATATATGACCTCCACAGCGTTCCCACGGTCCACAAGGGAGGTTACCTTATCAAAAAATGAGATTAAATTTGTCTGACAGGACTTGTTCTTGACAAATCCATGTTGGCTTCTAGTGATCACCGCATTGATTTCAAAGTGTTTACAGATTGACTTCTTTATAATCTGCTCCAGAATTTTCCCAGGGATGGATGTCAGACTGACTGGTCTGTAGTTCCCAGGTTCTACCTTTTTGCCCTTTTTGAAGATAGGGACAACGTTAGCCCTCCTCCAGTCGTCCGGCACCTCACCTGTCTTCCATGATTTTGCAAAGATAATAGACAGCAGTTCTGAGAGTTCTTCCGCTAGCTCCTTCATTACTCTAGGATGCAGTTCATCGGGCCCTGGAGATTTGAACTCATTCAAGGAAATTAGGTGTTCTTTGACCATTTGTTTATCAATCTCAAACTGCAATCCTGCCCCCTCAACTTCTGCTTCACTTTTCTGCATCAAGTCTATGAGGTAATGCTGAAAGCCCAAAGTGACCCCGTGAGCTGCGTGGCTGAATTTATTTATACATGAACAACAAATGTGGCTGCTGGTATGATGGAAAATCTAGAGGGAACACTGGAATGATTAGGGCCAGAGGGAGAGCAAGGAGAGCACGAAGAACCTAGCCATGTACACCCAAGTCTATCATAGCAGGAAGCCAATTAGCAACCAGATTGCACAATTGGTTCCAATTTGCAGCATGCACAACCAGTATTGGCCAATGGAAAGAGTGAACACATGCTGGCAAGGCCATTCAGGAAAGGAAGCTCATTATTCATTCTTCTGTAACAGCAAGAAAGTTTGGGTAGGGGTTTAATGACTGTGGAATGTATATTGCAAACACCTAGATTCAAGCGGATATAATGCCTGTTTGCCTGTTTAGTTTTGTAATTGCTTAAATATGGAGCTTTCCAGCTGTGCATAATGCATTTAAGTTGTAGGCAAAAACATTAACTAATGAAAAATAGCACCTTTCCCCCCCCCATTTTTTTGACATAACACCTACTCTGATCTCCCCACCCCTTCTCTCTCAAACACATACACACATGATCTCCTGTTTCAGGGATGATCAAAGCCATCCTAACCCCTCTCTAATGACAAGGCAGGGTATTTACATGTTCACCTCTGATCTCAATATAAGTGGCCATGCACTTGACAGTTCTTCCCTCATTAGATGGCTTTCACAATCTAGAGGTTGTCAGAAAAAGTAGGACAGCATTTTCTTCAACCATTTCTTCGGGTGCTCTGATTTGAATGCACTTCTTTTTTCTTTAAAAAAGCACAAGCAAAAGCCTGCACAGCTATTTTTGTACTCTGTCACACTGAGATAAATAAGAAAAACCTACTGCCTCTCAAAGAGGGCTCACTGAGCGCCATCAGAATGTGTGCAAAGTGGAATCCAGGTAGGGGGGAATTAGCAATCAGCACAAAGTATATACAGCAAAGGCCGCACACTGAGGCATTTTCCAGCAAGAAAACTGAGTCATGTGACTCAGTCATGTGGCATACATTATGCCAAGTAAGCACATCTAGAAGGGTCAACTTTGCACACACACAGGGATTGTGCCACATTTAAACCCTTTTAACACTAAGGCTCAAGTGCTATACTTACTTACCTAGCAGTATGCCCTGCTGAACTCAATGGGACTTTCTTCCGAGCAGGTGTGCATAGGATGGCACGGTGACTTTTATGCTCAAATTCTGTGTGGTGCTGAAAAGTGGAGCTTGACCTGGAACACAAAAATGCAAACATTTATTCAGTTGTGGACAAATGGCAGGCTTACTGGGTGGCATTAGGTAAGCTGCCGTATTTAAATCAAATCGTACTGTGAGGATAGTAATGTACCAATGGCTCCTGCAAGAAAAATGTTGCAGAATGGGAAGCTTGTACACTGTTCCAGCTAAGCCCTTCTTCATGATATTCTGTTTACTGTCGTATCCATTATTTTTCTCCCCTGCCCCGACATTCAGTTAGCATTCTATGGACAGTGAGCACGCTATCTGGCATTGGGCGGTTCTGGGAGATTCCCCCTATCTTAAGGGTTTCTTGCTGTTCTGTACTTCTGGGCTTCGGCCTGATGATCTCTCTCTCTCTTGTGTAAGGGTGGTGCTCATTTGGCTACATAATAGAGTGGCCATGTGTCCTCATGGCTGCCAGTCTTCTATTATATATCATAGAATAGTAGAGTTGGAAGGGGCCTATAAGACCATCTAGTCCAACCCCCTGCTCAATGGAGGAATTTACCTTAAAGCATCCCTGACAGATGATTGTCCAGCTGCCTCTTGAACGCCTCTAGTGTGGGAGAGCCCACAACCTCCCTAGGTAATTAGTTCCATTGTCATACTGCTGTAACAGGAAGTTTTTCCTCTATTTGAAAGGCTATCAAGACCAAGTCCAGTTAAAAAATAAAGAAATAGCAGAAGGGTTAGCTGGGCCACGAAGTTACCCATCAATAGCGCCTGGACAATAGACTGAGCCAGGTACACAGGCCATCTGGTCATCATATGGGCAGCATGCATTGCTGATCATCTGTGAGCAGGGCCCACCATTGCTTATGTTCTACGAGCCGCCAGCCCCACCACTTCCATTGAACAACCGGCATCCACCGCTTGCACAATGGAGGTTTAGAACTTTCGAGTGCAAGTTCCAAAACAAGTGGATTTCTAAAACAGGATTGATCAGCGGAGCCCTTTTATGCAAGCTCTGCTGACCTGACCTTCTTCAGAAATGAGCATTTCTATTCATTTTGGGTTGCCCCCAGAAGCATTAAATCTGTGATGTGCAAGCGGTGGGTTCCACTTGTACAATAGAATATAGTCAACTGAAATACCATTGAATTTTGTCCTGTATTTCAATTTAAATTGTAACAATTATGTCTAGATTTGCATCTATAAATATACAAAAGCCTATACAAATTTTATGCAAATTGGCACCCTCTTTTGTCCTCTTTGTTTTTGGTTATCCACGTCCTCCTTTGGGGTGATTCACAAGTGACCACTCTATTCCATAAAGAACAAAACTTTTGCAGCCCTAACATCAGAAATAGAGGGAATGACGTTCACAGATGTTTAATGAGAGTAACTGAGCTGTGATGACAAAAACCAACAATAACTTTGAAAACAGTTTCTGAACCACTGCAAGATGGTTTGTGTGCAAAGTTACATAATATTTTGTGCTTCGGGCTTTTTCCTTTGAGTGAGTTCAAAAGCAAGTTAGCATTATTGGCCTGCTTGCAGCTGCTTCCTTCTGCCTCCTCCTTTAATCATGCGTGAAACTAAACACAGGGAGGCATTACTCTCGTGTGTGTGTGTGTGTGTGTGTGTTTAGTGCACTGGTGCAGACTTTCCCAGTTTTTCTATCAAACCTGAAAATGACTCAAGGAGGAGCAATACAAAAGAAAGAATAGGACCAAGAAATGGAAAGGCAATAGTAATGGCAACTGCAAAGAATACTGAAGCAACAGCTGTGTATTGAGATGTCTACATCTCCCTCAACCTGATGTCCTCCAGATGCATTAGACTGCAACAAGGCTCTTACCCTATGTGTTAGAGGCATGAGGAAGCCTTCCGTTTGGGAAAGGATCATAACTCAAGTGAACATGCAGATGATCCCAGATTTAATCCCTGCTATCTTCAGATGCAGCTGGGAAAGACTCTCATCTGAAACTTTGGAGAGCCACTGCCAGTCAATATAGATGGGTGAATGGTCTGATTCCTAATCAGCAGGGATAAGGCTGTCAGTGGCCCCATTCAGAAGACAGCTTAAACCATGGCTTTAACCATGATGGTTAAGCCAGAAAGCCAAGCTGTGTTCAGAAGACACCTTAAACCATGGCTTTAACCACAGTGAATAAAGCAAAAAAGCCTTATTCATCATGGTTAAGCCGTGGTTTAAGGTGTCTTCTGAACACAGCCCGGCTTTCTGGCTTAACCACCATGGTTAAAGCCATGGTTTAAGGTGTCTTCTGAATGGGGCCAGTGACAATAAGTGAACTGGACAATAGTGCTATAATAAGTGCAGTGTGGAACCACCACTTTTGCTTCTTGCTTCCAAGAGGATATTCTATCCGGTTATTGAAGTTACATTATCTCCAGTTCAGGCACTTGAGCTTTGTACTTTTCACCATCAAAAATTACAATTGTGTAAATGGAAATTTTACAATGCTCTGGGCTTTTTGCTGACAGTCCCTCATCTTCTAAAAATATGGTCTCTTCAGATAGAATGTTTAGATTTGGAAACTGACACAACCTATTACTAATTGTTTTATTCATTGGCCAACTTTACGTTTGTCAGGAACGCTTCATTATTTTTGTATATATAGAATAACCTTTCATTAAGCATACTGTAAGAAAACAGGACAAACCAACAGAAAACAGCATTTTGGATTTCATTCAGCTCAGTGATCATGGCGTCTGGTCCTGCTATACAAAAGCAATTCAGAAGCTAATGAAGGGGTGGAAAGATCCAATTCAGCTCCACAAGAACCACTTTCCAGGAAATAATTTAAATTGCTAATAAACCATGTGAATGTAAACACAGAGCAAGTAGGGGTGACATTAAATACCCTGATAAGTATTGGAGATGCCCTTTCAAATGACATATGCTCAGCAAATCTACAGCACGATCCTATGTACACTTTCCTGAGAGTCAGCCACACTGAACGCATTGGGACTTGCTTCCAAGGTTACATGCAAACAATTGCCATGTTAGTCATGGAGAACAAAATTGGGAGAGAAACAGTCACATCTTTAGGTATTATGCCACCACTTTCAAGCCATCAGGAGACAACAGAACCATGTCAAAACCAGGCGCATTTTAAACTCTTATTTATTTATATCCTGCTTTTATTCTGTCAAAGCAGCATACATGAGGCTACGAAGCAGTCACCCATCCAGACATGAATCAGACCCAGTCCTGTAAGATTCAGATAAAGCTGCTTTATTATATACTCTAAGATGGGATTTGGGGTTTCCTATGCATTCATTCAGTTTGGGTCCAATCCTATGCATGTTTATGCAAAAAAAAAAAAAAAAAGTCCTGTAACTCATAGCAGTCATCAGCCAAGGGAATGCTGTGAGTTGTAGGACATTTTTCCTGTCTAATTATGCAAAGGATTATACCCTTAATATATATTTTCAGCTTACTTTTTGATACAATTATTCAGGTGGGTTTTGAAACATGTAACTTTTTGTAAGGAACTTTATGATAGCCTTTTCCCTTATATGAGATTAATTTTGCCAAGAAAATGGAATGAAAGCCCTGAACCTCATTCTCTTAAAGATTTCTTTTTTTATTATAATTTATTTATTTATTTCTGAGGGGATTTCTGTCCCAGCTTCTGACTTCTGAAAAATGCTACAAGGTGGCACTAGGAAATAATAATAATAATAATAATAATAATAATAATAATAATAATAATAATAATAATAATAATAATAGAATCAAACTTTAAACCAATAAAATAAAACTAAGACAGGCAGGATAATCTCTGAAGATGACTGGGAATTAGCACCATGTACATTGATGGTGCTATATAAATAATAATAATAATAATAATAATAATAATAATAATAATAATAACACTTGCCAGAATAAAAATATCTTAGGACGAGCTGGAAAGGCATCAAAGAGGAAGTGAGATGGGTCTTGTGGGGCCAGGATTTCCCCAACCTGAGTGCTAGCCTTGAGAAGGCGTTCTCATATGTCTCCATGCAGTTAAAAGCATGATGTGCAAAGCCACCATCAAACTCTTTTGCATGATGTGTGAAAGAGACATTCAGCCCTGCTGAATCAAACCAAAGGCCTAGCTATTCCAGCACCCTGTTTCCTATAGTGTTCCACCAGATGGCTCTCCGATAGATGCCATCTGGACTCAGTGATTTGTTTGCTTTCAGCTTGTCAATAACATCTAGAATTTCATATCTTGTCACCACTATTTGCCTCAGTTCCTACGACTCCCTTGGATAGTGGCTCTACATTTCTGTAGCGAAGGCAGGCACAGTAAATTTATTCAGTTTTTCTGCAGTCCCTTTATCCTCCCTTAGCACTTTTTTGGGGCACCAACCACCTCTGCAGTTTCTGATGTATTTTAAGAATAGTTATTTATTTAATTTATTCTGAGTTCATTTTTACTGCCAGGGATATGTACCTATGGGATTTTCATCTCAGGTGTGAAAATAACTTGGCCAGCCTGGGGTATTAAGTACTTTGACTGGGTGGGGACATTTGCTGTTCTGCAGCCATGTTCTGGGGCAATTTCCTGGGCTTGCCCTGTTAGCAAAGGACCGGATCTTTCTCTGATGCAAACTGTCCCCTTCCTGAGGGTGTTTTGAAATGTAGAAGGGCCCCTCAGGGCTTCATTACATTCAGAAACAGTATAACATGTGATTTGTGAGGATGTTTTGAGGGCATCCCATCATGAACATTGCACAGACCTTGCATCCCTTCAAACTATGACTATTTACTTTTGAGTTCAGGGTGAAAACCTGAAAAGAGTTGGATCCCTCAACTGCAACTGAAATCTTGCTGGTCCTCCAAAAGATGTTCAAACACTGCACGTGTGATTCCAAACTCTTATCATAGAATCATAGACTAGTAGAATTGGAAGGGACATATAAGGCCATCGAGTCCAAGCCCCTGCTCAATGCAGGAATCCACCTTAAAGCATACCTGACAGATTGTTGTCCAGCTGCCTCTTGAATGCCTCTAGTGTGGGAGAGCCCACAATTTCCCTAGGTAACTGGTTCCATTGTCGTGCTGCTCTAACAGTCAGGAAATTTTTCCTGATGTCCAGCTGGAATCTGGCTTCCTGTAACTTGAGCCCATTGTTCCGTGTCCTGCACTCTGGGAGGATCGAGAAGAGATCCTGGCCCTCCTCTGTGTGACAACCTTGAAGAGTGCTACCATGTCTCCCCTCAATCATCTCTTGTCATTGTTTTCTGTCAGGAAGAATTTGATTGCATTCCTATTTCCCATCTGAACTGTAAATATTACCTCTTTCCACCAAAAGAGATAATGAGACACCAAGGTTTTTTAAAATACAGTTGACAGCAAATGACTGCTTTTATTGAAATGTCATAGTATTTTGTGCTGACAGAAGTATGCCTCAAAGGATCATGTTAGCATGCGGAGATATCACAGAGCAATTATATTGATTATTCGTGTTATTATTCGTGTTATGAACTTGTGGCCCTCCAACTTGTGGCCCTCTAAACATTATTGGATTGGAACTCCCATAAACCCTAGTCAGCATAGCCAATAGTAAGGGATAATGGGAACTGCAGTCCAGCAACACCTGGAGGATCTGTGTATTGTTTTGCTATCGTCACTTTCTAATAGCAAACTTGATGGTCCTGTGCCTATCCACAGGCTAACAAAATGAGATCACTCATAACAAAGAAAGAATTGTACTCCCCAAGTATCCTGAAAAATGTTAGTTTGTAGCAGGAAAACACACACACACACACCCAATAGTCCAACAAAGGCCGGTTATGCTTATTGCTCTCCAGGAGCAATTGCTGAAAGTAATCCAGTATTGAGGGGTGGGGGTGGAAT
The DNA here is from genome assembly GCF_023053635.1 of Elgaria multicarinata webbii. Taxonomy (NCBI): domain Eukaryota; kingdom Metazoa; phylum Chordata; class Lepidosauria; order Squamata; family Anguidae; genus Elgaria; species Elgaria multicarinata. The sequence goes on from NC_086171.1 coordinate 54,234,210, forward strand.
AAAATGGTGGGATGTGATTCAAGCCCCTAAGATAAGGTGACCATATGAAAAGGAGGGCAGGGCTCTTGTATCTTTAACAGTTGCATAGAAAAGGGAATTTCAGCAGGTGTCATTTGTATATATGGAGAACCTGGTGAAATTCCCTCTTCATCACAGCAGTTAAAGCTGCAAGTGCCTTGCCCTCTTTTAAATCTGGTGACTCCTGCAGCTTTAACTGTTGTGATGAAGAGGGAATTTCACCAGGTTCTCCATATATACAAATGACACCTGCAGAATTTCCCTTTTCTATACAACTGTTAAAGATACAGGAGCCCTGACCTTTTCATATAGTCACCCTAATTATATCAGAGAAGGAAAATGTTTCAGTGGAGGTTGGGGGAGGAAAAATGACTCCCCCCCCACACAAACTTTTGCTGAAGCACTACTACTCACGTTTGGGTAGCATGCATGGTGGCCCAATCCAGGAGTAATAGGCTTCATTAGTGCTCCTCTTTGGAGTCTGCTGGAGCCTTGTGTGAAGTTACATTGTTCCTTTGGGGGGCTGACTGGGAGGCTTTTGGCACTTTCTTGTTGGGAACACTGTAGAGCTCTAATAGTCCTTGATTCCTCTGCCTCAATCATTTGCCTTCAGCAAGAACATTGGAGCAGCACAGTGCTAAGGTTAGGAATGCACAACAACATTCTGTTTCATGTTCTCTGTTGCTTGGACCCTTTTTCCTAAATGTATTTACAAATTATGCCTACTTTTGAACTCTAAAACTATCTGAAGAACTTCCCTGTTGGCTGCCGTTAAACATTTTCTCCTCAGGTTCCCTTTCTTCTCAGCTCAGCCTCTCACCTCATTTATTTTGTGACTAGTATACGATATTGACTAATTTTGTACAATTCAGTAATATGCTCTTTATGTAGTTGTAATAGAAAGATTTAACATTTTTAGCCTGTTATTTTGTATAGAACCCACTAGCATGAGGAACATCAAGGCTCTATCTAGAGTCTCTTTTGTGCAGGAGATTCCCTGGGATTTGAGCAGCATGACAATGTGCAGGGTTATGGCCATTCTATTTATTCCCTCTTCCTTTGAAACTCTAGGGAAGCCCCAGAGACAGAATGGGTTTTAACAGTGCCCGTAATATAGCTCATGATTGCTAAATGACATGATCTATCCTTCAATTATTTTCACAGGAAATTACTTTAAGGGTCTTTATTCACAATGCTATAATGATGCAGGCATTGTCTCATTTAAGAAATAATATCCGACACATTGGAAAGAGGGTGTTTTTTTAATGAAAAGCCATCAACCATGATCTGACAAGCCATTTTCTGCCCCACTGCAAGTGTGTTCTTGATTAAATCTGAAATACAGTCAAAATCCACTAGGTTGTAATGATATTATGTTCAACAAAATTAAGTTCAAGCATTGGTTCTTAATGGACCTTCGTTGCGCTAAATTAGAGAGACTTATTTCCATAATCCTGTTCTGAAATCTCAAGTTTTTATTTTCCCTATCAGCAGAATGCAAAGTTTTGGTCATCTGTAACAGTAGCACGATCTCTCAATGAATCAGAGATTTCCAGTAATAAGGGATATGAAGGATCAACGGACTCTTCATGGGTCAGCCTGTACAATAGTATCTGCATCAGCCTCTGTTCTGCCCTGCCATCTGGGATATGGCATGTGGCTATTGGGGAAAAGTGGTGGAACCCTCTTTGTGACTTGCTGTCTCCAGGATGGGTCACCAAGTGTCTACTGTGGTGACATTTCAGTGCCAGAAGAAGACTGTCTCCCGTGAAGAATATTGCAACAAGGGGGAGACCAACCTGGTCCCATCCATCAGCCAGAGGAGCTGTTGCTCTTCCCTCCCCTCCCCTCCCCTTTCCTTTTGCATCATATCTATTCAATTGGGTGGGGAGGGACTGCCTTATCTATCTTGTAATATCTGCCCAATGCTTAGAAATTTTAGGCAATTCAATAGCAGTAGTTTATTTATTTATTTATTTATTGCATTTATATCATAGCTTTTTTCATCCAAGGAACCCAAGGCCATACATAATCTTCCTCCTCTCCATGTTGTCCTCAAAACAACAACCCTGTGAGGTAGGCTGGGCTGAGAGCCTGTGACTGGCCCAAAGTCACCCAGTGGGTTTCCATGGCTGAGTGGGGACTAGAACCCAGATCTCCTGACTTGCAGTCCAACACTTTAGCCACTACACCACACTGGCCATTCTCTAAAGAGGGAAATCTGACTTTTTGAACTTGGTGTCAAATTCACTATGAATTAATTTAACATCAAAGAAATAAGGCTAGGGCATCTACTTATACAAGCTAAAAAGTTATAGGAACTACCCAGAGAGCTTCAGCTATTGGGCGGTATAGAATTTTAATAAATAAATAAATAAATAAATACAAAATAAACCCAGTCATATTTTACATAAATAAACCCAGTCATACTTTAAGTACGACCATATTTGTTCATACTTAAAGTAGACCCATTGAAATCAATGGGACTTAAGTTATTCATAAATTGAGTGTCATTGATTTCAATGAGCCTACTTCAAGTATGACTAAGTCTGGATCCAATCCCTGCTACTGCTTCAACTGGTTTTACAAACTTTTATAAGATGGGCTCCTGGATGTCACACTGCCTTAGGGAAGAGGGTGATGTCTGCCCTCACGAAGGGGATTTCGGTCTACATACTAAAGAGCAGAATCAGTGCTAGAATGCAAAGGAGCAGCTGTACGTGGTGATGCAGAAATGCGTGTGGCTGACAATGACATCATCATCAGATGCTGGCACTTGCTGTTAGCAAAATGGTGGGTTTCCTTGCTTTACTTTTGGCCCCAATACTGTTGACAATTTGTGGCATATATAAAAATAGTGACAACACACATTTGGCTTGTCTAGCAGACTACAAAACAGAAGGCAGACTACAAGCGTTCAGCTAATAGCATCACTTATTTTGAAAGTATTTCCTTCGCTGTCCTGGAACTGTTTATATAATTAAAAGTAAATAAAAAGTGTGCTTACGATAAAGGGGCCGTGTTTGGTGCCTTGCAAAAACTATTCTGAGCAGTTGTTTCTGTGTTCTGATCATGTTTGAATTTAATCATTCAAATGAGTTATTCTATAATCCTTCTTCATGTTCATTAGAAAATGACTGAATCCTCCTTTATAATATGTTAATACCGTTTCCTGTCCAACAGCATTGAAAGCTGTTCCACAGTTTTGGCTATCCTCCAGTTAAACATTTTCTCCTGGAACGTTTGCATCTCACTCAAAATCTAGCCTTCCCAGAGTTGCATAGTTACTTGAAAACAAGTCCAATTAATTTGATTGGACTCAAACTTTCATAAAGGCCCACATGCTTGTTCTGCTTTGTTGGGATAATCCTGCTTTCATTAAGAGAATGTTTACATAGGGTTTCATTCCTACAAAGCTGCTTTTTTTCTTGCTTATTCACGATAATTTTGGCTTACGAAATTAAAAATAATGACTGGAGGGTCAGAAAAACATGAATAGCATCACTAACATGGGAGAGCTTTAAATAGCCTTTCCCTGCCTTGTGCCCTTCAGATGTGGTGAATTACAATTTGCTCCAACCAGCACGGCTATTTGCTGCAGTGTTAGGGGAAGATGATAAGTGTAATTCAACACATCTGGTGGCATCAGTATAGTTAGTATAGCTAGAGTGACCAGATACAAAAGAGGGCAAGGGTCCTGCAGCTTTAACTGTTGTGATGAAGAGTGAAGTTCACCATGTGGATAGGGTGACCATATGAAAAGGAGGGCAGGGCTCCTGTATCTTTAACCGTTGTATTGAAAAGGGAATTTCAGCAGGTGTCATTTGTACGCATGCAGCACCTGCTGAATTTCCCTCTTCATCACAACAGTTAAAACTGCAAGAGTAGTTTTGTATCTGGTCACTAATCCTAACCTTAACCCTTTTCTATGCAGTTGCATTTAACAGTTGCATAGAAAAATGTTAGGGTTAGTGACCACATACAAAGGGGGCAGGGCTCCTATATCTTTAACTGTTTTGATGATGAGTTTCCTCTTCTCACAACTCAGGTGCCAGTCATAAAATGGAACTTGTGAGAATGAGACAAAGGGCCAAATTGGGCATGACAGCATTCAGACAATCAGCAAATGCAGTGCAAATGCAAACAAATGCAAAGGCTTGATTAAAGGTTTCTAGTACAATTCTGCCTTTAATAAACCTTAGAAATCTGACAACAGTTAAACTGCCAAATCGTAATTGTAGAGACATCTGAGTCTGCATATTGCTTCATGTAGGAAGTCTGGTGGAGTGCAAGGGAGCAGAAGGAACCTAAACAAGCCAGGTGCATTTTCCACAAAAATCTATCATCTTTGATCAGGTAAGATGTTTCACAGCTGAATTATACTGTGGTTCTGCACATTTCTGTTAGAAAGATGGGTAGAGCAGCATTAAAAAAAGGCACTTTCTGATATATTAGACAATGTTAATTAAACATTCCTCTTAGTGTTTTAGAAGCATTGTATTCAAGAAGTCCTGGAAATTACCAAGATATCACAGTTTGAGTAATATCTTTTACCCATGAGTTATATAGTCTGAAGTGTGCCAGATAATGCTCTACTGAATTGACTATTTTTAGGAGTGCTGTTGTTATCAGAAATGGAAGAAAGAATGATATGAATAGGCAGAGGCTGACTCAAGAGAACAAAAGTCGCAAGACAATAAATCAAAATGATCAGTATGTCAAGCGAGGAGAAACAGAAGCGTTTAAAGGCCCTAAAAAATGTACTGCTCGGTTCTGTGTGATTGGAGAGTCACTTCATGTCAAACATAAAGTGCAATCCTATACTGGTCTACTCAAATGTAAACCACACTGCGTTCAGTGGTACTTACTATCCAGCATAGCATTGAAAGCATCAAAATACTGCAAGGTCTAAATAAGCACAAGTGACCAAAATCCTTTGGCATCACTCAAGGCTACATAAACAGTCAAAGGAGAGGATTAAATCAGACAGTGAAGACTAAAAGCAGGAAAGGCAATTAAACCTGAGGTCAGCCTTTTGTGAAGAAGCACTGAAAACCACAGTGTATGGATTTAACAATGAGACACGGAAGGCGACATTAGACTAGATCAGCAATTCTAAAAGTGGACTCAAGGGTGGAAATAAGTAAGAGCAGAAAAAGGGGGCGAGAAAGCACTGTTTAGGAAAGAACAGAGCAGGCAGAGCTAAAATGAGATACAGCTGATGGGATCAAAATAAATATCACTTTCATGTATACTGTCATGACTCCAGACTTCAGGAGTGACCTGGACATTTATTATCATTATTATCATCATCGTCATTTCTCTACCCTCCTTCCCCAAATAGGTGAAGCTCTCTGGGCGGTTTATATAGCTTAAAAAACTGTAAGAATACATTATACAAAGTGTAAAGCCATTTACATAAAAACATATAAACAGACAGCACACACAGAGACAACATATATCTAAACACAATTTTAAACAATCAATCATGAGACAGTCCAGGACCTGCTGAATGCTTGAGCAAAGAGAAAGGTCTTAACCTTGCACTGAAAAGAACATTTTTGGTGCCAGACAGGCCTCATTGAGGAGATTATTCCACATTGCGGGGGGCACCACCAAGACATCCCTCTGCCTTGTTTTCCCCGCTGAGCCTCCCTCGGTGGATGCACCTGGGGTAGGGCCTTAGATGTAGTGGGCAGAAAGGTCAATATCAGGAGAGGTGTTCCATCAGGAATTGTGGTCCTGAGCCATGTACGGCTTTATAGATTAAAAACCAGCACCTTGAATTAGGGTCAGAAACATACAGGCAGCCAGTTTAAGCGGGCCAGAGTCAGTCTTATATGTTCAGAACTTCTTGTCCCTGTTATCAATCTGGCCACTGCATTTTCCACAAGCTGCAGCTTTTGTACCATCTTCAAAGGCAGCCTGACATAGAGATGCCATATTAACATAGATATGGACTCAGAAGCTGAGAAGCCATTGATGCTGGGAGATGAGTCAGTGGGCCTGAACAACACTGCTGAACCAGAGATCTTTGAACAGTGAGGCTGAATCTTATGGCCCAAGTTGAATGCCCGGCAATCTGGCTGGTGAGGAGAGCATCAGGGCAGTAGAAGCAAAGTCCGTTTTATTCCTGTAGTCATGTTATAACCTAAGTGAGTTTAAAATGCAAAGGTGCACATGCTCAGAGTATTATTATTTTTAAAGGGTTGGCAAAGAGTTTTGTTGTTGTTGTCCTAACATGTTAGGAATGTGGAAGCAGTTGTAAGGCATGGAATGGAAAGTAGGGAGCAAAGAGAAATGTTAGCTGTGTGTTTCACCATGGAAGCAATACATACGGCCATCTAAAGGCCATTAAGCCCAATGTCTAAAATTATTTATCCACAACACTGCCCCCAAGCCTGAGATGCCAAAGACCCCAAAGTCTGAGATCCTTGAGACTGGGCCAACAACTGTGGCCCCCAAGACTAGCTCCGGGACCGAAACAGCATCTCTATCTCCAAGAGCTCCACAAATCAGTGATGTACCTGATATGAGCTCTTGGGAAAATGAAGGAGGGCTGAGCTCCACTTTGTAGGAAAGAGTGGAGTCTAGGAAGGGATTTCTGGATTCAACCATAAAAAGCTTCAGTCCGGTCTCAGGCCTTGTCAGAGCAACTTGCTCACTAGGAGTTCTCCTAAGTCCTGCAACACCTGGCCCACCATGCTGCCCTGAGTCCCAAGGGGTTCAAGACTAGACTTAAGAATACTAAACCACATATACAGACTTGATTTCATCCTAAAATGAAAAATATAGATACCTTGAGATAGATCTTGAAACTACAAAATTAAGTGGTTACATAGTTAATATGTAAGGGTTCCTTCCTATATTAACATGACATTCACAAAGCTTTGTCTCAACTCAGATTTCCATGTTAAATGAAGGTTTGCTTGTGGTACAGTCCTCTCAAGACAATACACATAGATATCTATGTGTGAATGCTTTCCACACATACACCCACATCAGACATCCACACAAATGAGTGGGGGAGGGGCCAGGAAGAGCTGCGTTTTGTCAAGGGCGAGTCCATAAGCATGGACCTATAGTCCATTTCTTCACACTTCACTCTTTCATGTGAGTAATGTGTGAAAGGACCTGTCACCTCAGAATGCATATGGAAGATTATTTGTTTAAAATGCGTCTCCACATTAAATCTCCTAATATCTGCAAATCTAGCATCATAGGGAGGTTTCTATACAATCCCTTTCCTTGACATGCTAGCCCTTCAAATACAGGGCAAAATCTTATACCAGCTGTCCCCGGCGTAACATATGCCATTGTAGCATATCTTAAAGTTTATTAATTAAATATCACATTTTATTTATTTTTTCATTTGCAGCAGGCGAGCGGCCTCCCACCCGGCCACAAGGGCCCCAGCCATGCCTGGCTCATGCTCCAGACCATGACGCTGCCCCCTTCGTGGGGGGGGGGAGCGAAGAGGTAGAAAGGGGGGTAGGATTACCTTGGAAAGCCCGGAGGAGTCAGGCGAGGGGCTTAGCAACCTGTATCAGCTGAAGCCATTCTAGAATTCCTGAAGGCAAAGTGAGCATGGCAAAACGGTAATATACCTAAGCGTTTTATATATAGAGATGAGAGTGCACTCGGATAAGCAGTATCTGTCTGGTTGAGGAAGTACATTCCAATTAGGTCATGCTCTTCCTGAACCTTTGAATTAGCTCTCGCTACTTTGTCTTCAATTCCATAGCAACTGGAATGCAAAAAATCACATTCACTGTTCCATAGGACACATCATATTCCCAAGCCTGTAGCCAGAAATGCTGAAGCAATCACAGAACAGTCAGATCATAAATACAGGTAAACTAATATACTTCTAAGTGAGAAATTGATAGACTGCCTGCTCTTCTCTATATCTCCACAATATCTATATATCTAGCAAAAGGGTTAGAGATTTCCATTATGAGGATGAACTGGATGATGATGATGATGATGATGATGATGATGAAGAAGAAGAAGAAGAAGAAGAAGAAGAAGAAGAAGAAGAAGAAGAAGAAGAAGAAGAAGAAGAAGAAGAAGAAGAAGAAGAAGAAGAAGAAGAAGAAGAAGAAGAAGAAGAAGAAGAAGAAGAAGAAGAAGAAGAAGAAGAAGAAGAAGAAGAAGAAGAAGAAGAAGAAGAAGAAGAAGAAGAAGAAGAAGAAGAAGAAGAAGAAGAAGAAGAAGAAGAAGAAGAAGAAGAAGAAGAAGAAGAAGAAGAAGAAGAAGAAGAAGAAGAAGAAGAAGAAGAAGAAGAAGAAGAAGAAGAAGAAGAAGAAGAAGAAGAAGAAGAAGAAGAAGAAGAAGAAGAAGAAGAAGAAGAAAGAAGAAGAAGAAGAAGAAGAAGAAGAAGAAGAAGAAGAAGGCTGGACTTTAAAGGATAGGAGCTGGAATATTCCTGAGGTGCCCTGGGCATACACACACATGAGTACAGCCTTACAGATTCTATTCTTTAGCTTTGTGTGAAAAAAAACAAATTCCAAAGGATGAGAGTTAGAATAAAAAAATACCAGTTACGAATGTCTACACAAATCCTGAATTAAGATCTATAGCACATTCCTATGTGCGATTATTCAGAAGAAAATCTCCCTGTATTCAGTAAGGCTTGCTCCCTAGTAAGTGTGTTTATGATTACAATCCCAGACAACCATTTTTATTTTTACATTTCCTCACAACCATTCTAGCCGTAATAAACCATAGGACAAAATAAAATCCCCTCCAAAACACAACCACCATGGAGAGCATCCCTTTCTTTCTTTTGCTGTAGGAAGGGAGGGGGAATGATGTGAAAAGGGAAAATTATTGTGTTTCAGACGCTATGCTGCTAAACCCTACTGTGCCTTTCTAGCAATTTGCTGCCACCTCATATACCACAGGTTTTTATAATTAGCACAAATATCAAGACCCAGGTTCAGCTGCCTAGCCAAGGCAACACTTTACAAGCATGATGATTTTATCCTAGCCACTTTCCATCAATATTCTGCAGACAAGTGAGGCTCCAGTTTCATCTATTATTGCCAGATTATTTTCATCTACTGCCAATGTTATTCAGTAAAAACTCGACTGAGCTGTATTTTCTTTCCACCCCCTTCCTGATACTGCAATTCCTCATCTGATAACTGAGCATCTTTTTATATTGTACTTGAGAGAAGCAGATTCATTTACATTTAAGAGGTTAAAACCTACATTACCCTACTAAGATAAGGTAATATGCCACTTTTTGTTCTATTTTGGCTCCTTTTACTATGCCATGTCAGCATTAAATGCAAAACCAAACTCAGGTTAGAAAAAAAAGACAGTACAAGTATATTACAAAGTGATAGCCATCCTATATCATAAGAAAAATGTGGGGAATCACTGCTCGTATTAGCTTGGTATATTACAAAACACTTCATTCTCTGCTTTGGTAAGTGCTGTGGTAATTAGCATAACACACCAACATTCATTCACCATGGACAAAGCAACCCTATTACCTGGTGCAGAGAGCTCTGTTGTAGAAGCCTCCAAGATATCCCAAACCCTGCTGACACGAGTGCAGTAGGGCAGAAGAGAAAGAATGTGTGTGTGTGTTTCTCCCCCCCCTTTTAAAAACCACAACAAAATATTTCCTTTTGATTTCAAGCAATGGGAGAGAAATTATTTATGTCAGCTGGCATAAACTCCCCTCCATATCTGAGGACTGGGAGGGCTCTCACAGGAAACCCAAGGACCATCCACTGACTTGCCCCTTTCCCCCCTTCCAACACCTCCAATGTTGGAGATGTAAGAGCTGTGGAGGTTTCTGTAGGGGCTGGGAGGGGATTCTGGGGTCAAGTATACCCATCCAGGGTCAGACGTCTCTCCTCTGGCCTTGTAATGGGAGATCCAATCTCTTCTATGGCTCTTGGGATACCCTCCCATGTGTCCTTCCCCAAACTCAAATAGCACTACTAGTGGAGCTCCACTGAAACTTTCCATCATGCAACCGGTTGTGTAAGCAGTTGCTCAAAAGGCTGCACAAGATTAATGTGCAACCCAGTTGCATAAAGGGTTGTACAAGCATAATGCACAATGGCTTGCACAACTGTGCTTGTGCAAATGTACATTTAGATGGATTCTCTTGTGCATAATTCAGAACCTGGTTTCTGCTAGCACATGCTATTTGTACTAATGGACTTCCCTAAATGGCCTTTTGTTCTGATCTAGCAGGGTTTATTAGAGTATAAAAGTTGATTAGGATGGTCAATATTCAGGCGAGGAAGTAAATGACACTTGAGTCCTCATTTCTTGTTATCACTATGCTTGCAGTGTGCACATGTCCTTGAGGAAAGAGGGGTCATTCCACTGGAAGTAAAGTTGACCAATGGATAGAAGCCAAGGTACTAGCTTATACAGAAACTATGGTGGGTTGTTGTTGCTTAAAAAACATTCTGGTAAAACATTTTCTTATATGAGCAGTATCCAGTGATGTCACTATTGACATTGCACTTGCTATTCAACAGGAAAAAGCAGTGATTTGCTACCAATTTTTCACAGCATGGTGACTGCTGTTTTTCTCCTTTGCCTAGCAAGCACTAATGGTGTTGTGCTAGCATTGGTTTATGCCATCGCAATGTCATTAGCACTAGTTCTGTGACAGCATTGGATACTACCCTATGAATTTAAAATTGAGCCATGATAAGAAACCATACTTAATTTAGAATAAATACACATGGCTTAATATGTAAAGCAACTATACTCTGGGAGTGCTTTTATTTTAAATATATCTCAGAGGATAACTTCCAATTACAGTTCATGGAAATGAGATAGGCTTTACTTTGTCTCCATCCCATTTCACTGTAGAAATGCAGTTACTATATCAGGACAGTGTATTATATGCAGTAATGAACTGTACATGGAGAATGTGGATGTATCAGCCTTTATTAATGCTTTCTTTTGAACAATTGAATTCTGCCTTTCAGATAGATGGGCTGGTAATGTTCCAGTTACAGATTATAAATCAGCAAGAGCCATTCTCCATTCAGTTGCATGTGTTTGCTAATGTATATTTATTAAAAACTAAGAGGTATTCATCATTAAGGGATACATCAAAAACCTGTAATAAGCCACAGTAGCATGGCTAATTTGCATGTGTCATGTTGATCTGCACACTCCAAAACCCAACATGTTATATAGGATGTGGTCTCTGTATGAATGAACGTTAGAGCCATCATTCTATGGATATGCCAATACTGGCATGTTTAACTTTGCATGATAGCATCACTGGGTGCTGCTATCCACTCAGCATATGGTACTGAGCATTTAAATGTTACAATTTCCATGCAGAGAACCATCACACATGGGTTTTTCAGCAATGATGTAGCAAATTACTTTTTGATCTCCCATCTCAGAGTGTTTTCAGATGAAGTCCTCCTAGCACTACTGTTGGGAAAGTGCCCTCTCAGAGGCAGAGTTGCTACGGTAGTTGCTAACGAAATGTTGCAGAGTTGGAATATCTGGGCTGGAGCATTCCTAGATAACCAAAAATCAAGTTAATGTTCTCTTAAGGAACAGTGAGTACCTATCTCTTTGTGTTGATGCTTGCCAAAAGAAAATGCAATGTATTCTCTTTTTCAGCTAGAAATTTCCTCTTAGATGGTGTCTACGTATGCAGCACCAAAGAAGATAGTGTATAAAACCTAGCTACCTCCCTTGCGAGGTAGGCACATGCTTTGCAGCAATTAGCTCCCTGTGTCTCTTATTCTGCAGAATAAACATTGTTAGACCCATATTTCATCTCCTCTCCTCCTTGTGTGCTGTATTGGACTTGGTACACCAGGGAACGAGCTATTTTTGCAACAATACAAAAAATGTTGTGTGGCTATTCTGGTTTTTCCTCCTTTTCAAGAAACACTGTATGTGTATATATTTCTGTATGTTTTGTGGGGTTTGTTACCTGGGAATGAACTCTGTGTGAGGTTATAATGTAACCAAGTAGGCCAGAAGCCTGACTTTGCTGCTCTGTATTTGGCATAAGACTGTTGTGGCTGCCTTGGTTACTGTTGCTATGGAAGGAAGCCTTCAACAGACAGTTTGAAAATGACTAGAAGGAGAAGCTGCCTTTGTTTAGATATGTATCAGGAAGATAGTATAGTATAATTTGATTGGTAGTTATAAGTGTTGGGTTATTGCCAGAACTTTTCTCCTTCTGGAACTCTGTTTGTGCTCAGAAACAAACACACATCACACAGGTCTTACACAGCAGAGCTGGTTTATTTCCTTCAGGCTTCTGTGCAGTCCAATTCAGATCAGTTCAGATCAGCACACTGAGGCATACACAGAGAGCAGTGATCATAGAGCAGTGATCAGTAAGCAGTGATCAGTTCCATTTTACACAAGTGAGAAACTATATACACATCTACACAATTGTTATCTACATTACATACAGCTGTGATGAGGCTAACTTAAAATCTTGGCAAGGTTCCCAGAACAGCCTCTATCTCAAGGTAATTGCCCACAGATAGACTTTCTCTGTTTAACCCTGAGATAGCCATACACACACAATTTTAATGACTAAGCAAGTATTTCTTTTCATATACTTAACAGTCCTCCTCTTGCGCATGTTGTTTAAATTGTGTTACAATCTGAGACCTAGCTTTAAAGCATCTCTTTTTGTTTTACCATTGAACGTTCCACCTGTCCTTTCTCATTTTGTTTTACTTTGAATACTCATTTACTGGTAATGGCTTTACGACCTTCAGGTAAAGGTACTAGCTCCCACATTTCATTTTTTTCCATTGCTCTGATTTCCTCTGACATTGCTTCATGCCAGCCCTGAGCTTCTGTAGGTTCCATTTCCTGAATTTCCTCAAATGAAGTAGGTTCATAGGCTATTAGTAAAGCTCTATGAGAAACCTGTTTGCTTTGGTATTCATCTGAGTAACGAATTGGAGCTTTGCGTTCCCTTTCTGATCGTCTTGGCATAGTTACAGGCATAGTTTCCTCCTCTACAGTTTCTTCCCCCTCCCTCTCTTGCTGAGATTGTTCAGGAATTTCTTCTGTTTCTACAGCTTTCTGTTCTACAGGCAAACTTACATACTGTTTTGTTTCCTGCATTTGTTCATGAAAAACTACATCTCTGCTCACAATTACACTTTTGTGATATGGAGACCACAAACGATAGCCTTTTGTTTGTGTATCATATCCCAACAGTTTACATTCCAAACCTCTTTGAGCTAGCTTTCCTGGTCTGTTTTCTTTCTGAATATGAGCAAAACATTTACTTCCAAAAACCCTTATATGTGACACTCTAGGTTTTCTTTTGTAAAACATTTCATATGGGGTTTTTTCATGTACAGAGTGGTAAAGCCTGTTTAACAAATAATTTGAGGTGGACAAAGCTTCTGCCCAGAACAGATTAGACAATCCTGACTCTTTCAATAGAGCTCTTAACATGTTCTGCAAGGTTCTGTTTTTCCTTTCTGCAACTCCATTTTGAAATGGTGAATATGGAGCAGTAAGGTCATGTTGTATACCCTCATCACTGAGGAATTTTTTAAATTGGTTGCTGAGAAATTCACCTCCCCGGTCCATTCTTAGATTAGCTATAGGTTCTTTAAATCTATTTTTACTCCACTTAACAAAGGCTTTAAACTTTCCAAAAGTTTCACTCTTCTGTTTTAACACATACACAAATCCAAATCTACTGTAATCATCAACAATAGACAAGAAAAATCTGTTTCCTCCTTGACTTGTCTCAAAAGGACCTGCAAGATCTGCATGAATTAATTCAAAAATTCTTTTTGTTGTTCTCTCACTATGTTTTGGAATGTTTGACTTATGACACTTGGTTTCACTGCATACATTACATTCTACATAGTTAGAACATGGTTTGATTTTCACCCCTTCACACAATTCTGGAATCTTAGAAATTATTTTATAGTTAGCATGACCAAACCTTTTATGAGTTAAATGGATACACTCTTGGTGTGGTTTGCAATTGGCTATTGTTTTTGTTGTGACTTTGCTGGCTACAACTTCATTTTTTGTACAAGTATTAATCACATACAAAGATTCTTTCATTATTCCCTGCACACACACCTTGTTTCCCTGTTTTATAGTACAATTTTCTTCAGTAAAACAAACCTCATACCCCATTTCTGTTAACTGAAACACACTTAGAAGGTTTGTTTCTAATTCTGGTACATATAAAACACTTTGTAGTTCAACTCCCAGACAATCAAAATATACATTACCCACACCACATATCTGGATTTTTGTTCCATTTGCAAGGGTAACACACTTTTGCTCTGAAGTAGAAGTTTCCAAGGTTACAAATGAAAGTTTGTCTTTTGCCATACTTATTGAAGCCCCAGAGTCCAAAAACCAAGGATTCATTGTCTCTTTGACTCTTGCTAGAAGACACTTCTTTTTTGATTCAGCTTCATTCATGTTGTTTTCTTCTCTCCACTTTGCTGTCGACTGCTTTTTCTTCTTGTTGTTGTTGCAATCCCGCCGTAAATGTTCTGTGGAACCACAATTAAAGCATTTCCTTGCCTTTAATGCAGCCACCACATCAGAAGATTTATGGCTTTGTTGAAATTCAGCCACAGGATGTTTAAGGCTCTGTTGTTTTGAAGCTTGTCTTCTTTCATAGGTTTCCAGTAGTTTTCCAGCTACATACTCGAGGGTTAAATTTTTCTCCTCTTGACTTTCCATCATGGTGACAACCGCGTCGTACGATGAGTCAAGGCTTGACAAAATCACGTAGACTTGGTGTATAGTTGTAAACTCCATCCCTCGTGCCCTGAGTTGATTGAAGATTTCTCTCATGCTTTTCAAATGGTTTGACATAGACTCCCCTGGTTTCAGCTTCATTCCATACAGCTTCCGGGTTAGAATTATTTTACTGCCCGCTGTTTCTCTTTGATATACAGCTTGTAGCGCATTCCAGCACTCTTTTGATGTATTCAAAAACTGAATGAAGGAAATTTGAGAGTCTTCCACAGCTAATGCAATAACTGCCATTGCTTTTGCATCGTCCTTAAACCATTTAGCATTCTGTGGATCTGCTCTATCTGGTGGATCCTCTGTGACTACATACCACAGTTCAGCCTGAATCAGATACATTTGCATTTTGTAAGACCATAATGCATAGTTAGAGTCATTCAGCTTTTCCAACAATTGATGCAAACCAGACATATTAGCTCCTGCCATTTCCTCTGCTTTAGGAATTGGTATCTCACCGTCCTCCTGCTCAGAGTCCTCCTCAGAGTCAGCTGACTGAGATTCTTCCTCACTTTGCAGCACTGGCTTTAGCTTGATGTCTTCCTTCATCAACAGTTTTCTGTTTTAGCAGACTCCTGGTTCTGGTTCTGATACTGCACCGTTCCCACCAAGTTCTGGTTCTTCTGCCTGGCGTAGGCTGGCGTAGGCTGGTCTAGGCTGGCGTAGGCTGCCTGGACTGGACTGGGCCCATAACCTTTGTTGGGTTATTGCCAGAACTTTTCTCCTTCTGGAACTCTGTTTGTGCTCAGAAACAAACACACATCACACAGGTCTTACACAGCAGAGCTGGTTTATTTCCTTCAGGCTTCTGTGCAGTCCAATTCAGATCAGTTCAGATCAGCACACTGAGGCATACACAGAGAGCAGTGATCATAGAGCAGTGATCAGTAAGCAGTGATCAGTTCCATTTTACACAAGTGAGAAACTATATACACATCTACACAATTGTTATCTACATTACATACAGCTGTGATGAGGCTAACTTAAAATCTTGGCAAGGTTCCCAGAACAGCCTCTATCTCAAGGTAATTGCCCACAGATAGACTTTCTCTGTTTAACCCTGAGATAGCCATACACACACAATTTTAATGACTAAGCAAGTATTTCTTTTCATATACTTAACAATAAGGTCCATAAAGAACTTCTTTGGTCAGAGGTTTTGGCTTGGAGTGTTGCGGGGAAGGGTCATTTGGTGGTTGGCAATTGGAGACAACTGGAAAAGGGATGGGAGGAAGCAGAGCTCATAGCTGAGAAAAGAGCAAGACTTCAAGTCTGCGAGAACCCTGCTGGAAGAGGCCAAAGACCATAGGGTTTCAAGCACTCCTTGAAACATCTGAATCACCCTAAAAACCAGAAGCATCAGAACAATCTTGAAGCAGAGAAACATTGCTGTACAGCATCTGTTCCTGGTTGTGTGGGATTGGCTGGGGGTAAAACAGTTCTGAGGGGAAAACCACTGAGATCTTCTTTATCTGGGGAAGGCTGTCTTACATATTAGGAATGGTAACTAAGGGCATTTTGCTATTTTGCACTGATGGTGCTATATAAATTATTATTATTATTAATAATAATTTCACCTTAGTGAATTTAAGTAAGATCAACCTACTATTCGGAGGAGTGGCACTTTATTTCCTTATGTAAATAATTCCCTCAATAAATATAATGTTCCTCTTGCCAGCTTATATCTAATGGTGATATCAGCCCCTTGCCTATACCAGAGGAACCAAGCTACTGGGTGTCTATAAGGTATGCAGAGTTTATTTCGGTGGTACCGATTAAAGGTTTTATGGTTGACAGAGCACTCTTTAACTGCGAGGCCCATTTGAGAACTTCATTAAAAAACATAGCAGAGAATCCAACCTCACATTTTAAAAAGGGAACACACTAATTAACATATTTTTTGTGTTGGGGGGCACTGTGTGTGTGTGGGAGACAGTGTGGGGGTGAAATGGAAGGGTTACAAGTGGAAGATGGCATCATCTGGACCCCCTGTACAATTCTGTGAATGAAGTTGGACAATTACATGATAAAAGCCTTGTCTGGAAGCACTTCTAGTGTAAAAACGAGTAACCAACCAACTGTAATAATGTAATGTGTTTTGCTGATGTTTCTTGCATGAGGGCAAGACGTAGGCAAATGGGAGTGTTATTTCATATGGCAATTCACAGAAGATCACCACTGGTCTGCCACTGAGTGAAGGGGGACTGAAAGCCCTTGCCAGGTGGAATCAGGAGGTGGTGGCAGAAGCATTAGAGCTACAACTGTAGCACCATGCTGAAGTAGCATCCCTGGTGCTTCTGTGCCCCCCAGTAAGGATGCTTTATTCCCCCTTCTCTATTTTTTGGGAAGATAGTAGTCTGTTGTGAACTGCCACATGAGCTTCCACTGGGCGGATGAGTGTGGGGAAGTGATGTGCATAATGAAGAGGTCTCTCTGCCAAAACCTCTGTTCTGCTGGGGCTGAAGAAGCCCTTGCTTATATCTCAGCTTGCACAGTCAGGAGTATGTTGGCAGTAGAAGTATTGTTACTGTTTCTTGCTCAGTTCAACTACAGTCCCTGCTTTAAAAACAATTAATTGCTGGCAGGGGTTTAAAAATAGAGCAAGGAAGTATTCTTAAAATACTATTTTTACTACTATTCTCTTTCAGTACATTTTCCTGTGCTCTTAAATTGTGCTCAAAGTTAAAAACTTGACCTAATTGATCAGCGAATATTGTGAATGGTGTGAATGTATTAGCTTGAGAGAACATAAACATTAAAGAGTTTGTTTATATAAAGCCATCAAGGCTCCTATTGGCTCCTCAGATCACCTGATTCAACTGGTCTCTGTGAAGTTAAAAAAAATCAGCTAGGCCAACCATTTCCTCCACCTTCAGTTGCCCGCATGGTACAGAGAGTAAAGTGCTTGAGCACTGCTACCAGATTCCTGGTTTTGGTTCTGGTATCATGTTCTGGTCTAAGCAGGAGCCCATAGGGCTTGAAACAAGGCAGATCAGAAGTTGCAGCACCCTGGACAGCTCCTAGTTAACAACTAGCTCCAACAAAGTCTGAAACCAAACTGAAGCCTCTTATACTACAGTCCCAGACTCCACCGTTTCCTACAAAATAGAAGCCTTAAAGAGGCAGGCCTCTGGCCTGTAACCTAGCATAACTCCATCTTTCCAAGAGCTCATGCGTGACACGCTGTTGCCATTCGCCCCATGGAATGTGGGGCTCTTGGAGAGTGGAATGCTGTCTCTTCTCCATGTTCCTAACTGGAGGCTAGTTGATAGGCTCACAGGTCTCTAGTTGCTTGGACTCAGGGTTTTTGTATTCTGCAGTGGTGCTTGGGCCTGGAGTTTCCTCTGTTGGGACCACTGGTTCTTCAGTCTCCAAGTCCATATCCAGGTCATTGCTATACTCCTGGGTCATGACAGGTGGCACCTTAGATGACCTAGCTTTTGAAAGCTGGAGTCAGCAACCAAAATAGTTCTATTGAACTTGAGAATGGGCAAGTAAAATCACTTTTGCCATCACTAAACATTACCAGGCAGGCTGTCAGGCATTAAATGTTGCCATGTTTTTTTAAAAATGTGCATATTTTCATCCAATATTGGGCACATACATTAAACAGCTTTTATTGTAGGTATTCCTACTTGTGTTCAAAGAGAAAAAAGGGAAGCTTTGATGAAAGGGCTGCAGTCAGTGTGTTTTATATCTCAAAATTTAAACTCCCATTATAATACAAATCCCTTACTTCTCATGCAAAAGAATCTACTCATGTAGTCACATTTACCTCAGATATTTCTCAGACTTGGAAGCGTATAATGAGATAACCATGCAGGAAATTCTTTTCTAAACTGGTCTCTTATTTCTACAGGATAAAAGGAGCCCAAAATAGATGGTTAAATAAAGAAGCTGTCTATTTTCTGCTCTTTCATGAAATAAAAGCTTTCCCCTAATGTAACTTCATGAATTACACTGAGCAAGTCACAAGCTCTTTCCTTACAATAGTGGAGACCTCACAGGACCCAAATCATTTCAAGCAAAATTGCCTGTACACCCCAGAGGAACATCCCTCTGCCAGATATATGAAATGTATATGAAATGAGATGGCTGCAAAATGGGTCTCCAAACTTTTAACATTCCTTGGGGTTGTTTGTGTCAGGCATAAGTAATTCAACTTTTGTTTTGATTTGTTGTTGGTTTAAGTAAGCAATACTTACACTGGTGTGTTTTAATACTAGGCCTTGTTTTTGGTCAATAATTATTGTGGTGTAGTCTACATAGAATGCCATCTCACCTTGGTTTGGGGATCAGGAATATCTATTTTAGAGTAATGTCGACCAGTGACTCTTCAACATAATGAAAATGGGTGGGTAGCATCCAGTGTTAGACCTACTTAGAGTAGATCTTCTGAAATGAATGAAACTTAAGTTAGTCATGACTAACCAAAGTCCCATTCACTTCAATCAGTCTGCTCCAGAACTAACATTGGATGCTACCCAGTGCCTGTTGGGGACACTATCAAGACAAATGCCTAAAGGTGAATGGATCCACACAACTTCCTTGAAGGCAAGTCTGCGTAATGAGCAAATTAACAGTTCAGTCATTCTCAGCAGAATGTTTTAAGGATGGGGGAGAGATCTGGTGGGGGACATACGAAAATGTCTGAAAAACATGCCATCTTACGGCTTGTAGAGATCATTTACTGAAATTAACATCCAGTGGAATATTAATACTGATACTAAAAATCACTATAATGAAAGATTTCTTAGGTTATGGTAAAAGAAGAAGAGATATATATCATCCATGATTCTCTTGTCTGTTTGATGGATGTCCATTTCAGAAATATTCTGACAGTTCTGGACCTACAGCGTCTACAGTAGCTGACAAATCCATTATTTCCGCTTTCAAAATTGTCAACAGAACAGATCTCTTACGTAGAGATACCTGAATGTAGACAAGCCTGCATCAATACTCGGGCAGTGCTTTTCATTACAATTGTGGGAGAAAACATCATTGTTATTCTCACGGGTCTTTTTACAGTACATGCATAAAATGTGTAAATAAAATATACATGCACGTGCATCTTTAACCATTTGTAGGTTTCCCAGATGTGTGTGCACATATTTGATTTCCACAGTTAACATGTTTGCTGAGGGCTGTTAATAGTGAAACTATTCCTCAGGGAAATGACAGTGTTGCTGTAACACTTATGTTGCAATGTGTAGCACTTCCCATCTAGGGATGGGAGAAACAGGGTGAAAATCAATTCTGGATAAAGATTATTAATAAGAAATGGGAGTACCAAACATTTTTAAGAGGGACCGCTTGACCTTGGACTCTAACAATTTAGAACTTTGAGGAATGAATGTCTCTGTCCATAAGCAAACCAAGGGTGTTCTCATGCCTGCATGGAACTCAGGTCTAAATTGCACGTTTCATTAAATATACATAGTGTAGTATCCATATTGGCCATTCCATGAACAGAATGGCTCCTTCCCTTCATGGAATGCACTGGCAAAGACTTATTGCTTGAGGAAGGGAGAACATTTCTCTTTTCCCCTGCAGCCCTCCTGTGCCACCTCTCATGCTGCACCTGTCATGCTTTTCAGGAGGCTCAAGGGTTGCAAGAAGAAAGAGGAATCACAAAAATACTTCCTCTACTCCGTTCCTCTAGGATGGGAGGTTATTACATATGATACTGATGGAGGCTTTTTCTCTCTTTTTTACATTCCCCCACTGTTAGGGTGAGGTGGGGGTAGTGAAGGAGCAAATGGCTGAAGAAGAAAGGTTTAATCATCCCCTCATGGAGCATAGTGGTCCCAATCCAAATCAGGGCAGTGTGCATCTACTCTAGAGTAAAAAAATAGATAATGCTCAGCTCTACACTACTGTCATTAATGCCAACATGAACTTTGAACCTTGTTTACTCTCCCCAACAGAAAAAGATACTAAGAATGAGAAACATGCTAGGAAGGGGGTGGTTGTGGTATAGAATAGGGAAGACAAGGCAAGGAAGTAGGCTCTTTCTAAAACAACTTGCTTCCTCATCCTGAGATCAGACTCTTTCTCCTGAAAAGTAACTTAAAACCCTGAAACTTTCAGTCAGATTCTGACTCCTGACAAACCTCATTGATCACACACAACCATAGAAGCCTATATATACAATGGGATGAATGCAGACTTTATTATGTTTAGAGTAGACCCACTTAACATAATGAGATAAGTGAGTAATGACTACCTTTAGTCCCATAGACTTAAGTTAGGGACCTAGGCCTAATCTACACGAAGCAGGATATTGCACTATGAAAGCGGTATAGAAAAGGCAGGAGCTGTACTTCTGCTTTATAGAGATATTGAAGTGCACTGACAACCCTGTGCCTGTTTGGTGCATTCTCTTCCCCTCCTTATTGTTTTATTATGATTTTATTAGAATGTAAGCCTATGCGGCAGGGTCTTGCTATTTTATTGTTTTACTCTGTACAGCACCATGTACATTGATGGTGCTATATAAATAAATAAATAAATAAATAAATAAATAAATAAATAAATAAATAATAACTGTTAGGGCCCACAGTGCTATATCCTGCTTGGTGCAGATTAGGCCCTACTGTAATTTAAGTCAAAGTAGTTTCAAGGGCCTACTCTGAGTGCCTTGGGATCTAACTCAATGTATAGAGTGCATTTATTTGTTGTGGTTGCTGCTGTTGCTGTTTTTATAGTACATCTCACCATTTTCCCATCATGGAATAGGAGGTCCCAGGTGGTTAGTCTCCTATTCAGTCTTTGATCAGATACAGGTCTCACACTGTCTGCCTCATATGCCTTCAGACATGGGTATAAAAGTCATTACCAAGTCTGTGCACTCTATGGGGGAAATGCATCATAGAGAGACATTTCTATTCACAGGACACAAATATCACAGAAAGGTTGGAATACATGGGAATCCTGTTTGCCTCAACTAATGTAAAAATGGATGCAAGTGTATTTTTAAAACAGCATTTCCGTCTGTCACACATGCACACTGACAGTGTCAGATGACCTCTAAGGCACTCTCCGTGGCTCCTGTGCAATTGCTCTTCATCTGGATTGAAGGGGGCAGAATCTCCTACACTGCTGCATTTATTGATTCCTATGCTTAATAAAAGCTAGCTCTAATAAAATGAGCTTATTTAAGGTTTATGTAGACAGCCGGAGAAAAAGTGTTAAGATTTATCACCAAATACTTACTTTAATGGTATCTGTTCCTCATTATAGGTGGCTGAAATGGGAATATGATGAGCTGGGGATAGAGGCATTAGCCAAATGTACCTTCAGTTTGATATAATTTTCTCTCACAAAACTGAAACCATCTCAATCACATTCAGGTTTTATTCTTTCTGTAATGAGTGAAATTATTTTAGTGGCCTCTGTAGCGTACCTTCCGCCTCCACTAACCAGATGAAGGTGTTTGTGTTAAGAAAACCTCCTGGTAATAGAGTTGTTCCCAGAGAGGTTTTAGCCTTGCCTTAATAAAATGGGCTTGTGCTAGTCTCATAAATCATGACAATGACACAAAGAAGCTAAATAAGTTTCCATGTTACTGGTTCTGCCTCAGCAGAGATGCAAGCCAAGCAGGAAGGCTAGAACGGCTCTTCTTTAGTCAGCTTGAAGGTTGTGATCAATTCTTTTCCTCTGTGATTCTCCCAGGTAATTTGGAAGATTTTCTTGTGTGGGGTGAATATTGTTTACGGTGAGACGTGAGAAATCTTAAGTACAAGTATTCTAGGCTGGCCCAAGTTACTTTGCTGCCTGAGGCACTGGACAACCACAAGATGCACCTCCCCTTTTCCACCTACAGAAGCAAATTGGGCTGGCAGTTGAATTTTACTTTAACACTGGTGACAGGACACTGTCCTCCACTGTGCCAAAGGACAGCAGGCTAGTTTAGGGGCTACACAAGGTGAGATCCTGCAGAACATACTGGAGGCATTTTCTAACAAATTAAAAGATATAAAGGCCTGATATAGGAAGGTACCATGTTCAGATTACCTTATTAAATGACAATAAGCAAATTCCTAGTAAGTTTTGCAGGAACATTTATTTGTTCTCATTTTTTCACCTTTGTGCTTGTAGCTTACTTTCAATGTGTCATGAGAGTGAAGAGCACCTCATTTATTTAAATTTCAGAGTGTCATCATGCAGAGTTTGACTGAAATAGTGAAACAATCAGTATAATCCGGAGTTGTTGTTTTATTCTGTGCATTGGCTTGTTGTACAGTAAAAATGGACTTTAGTATTTCAAGAATGAAAGAGTCTCACTTTGTTCAATGTTTACTTTTAATATATATCTGTATTATTCATGCCATATGTAATAAATACTATATATGTCTGGCTAAATTCACCATGATTTTGTACAACCCATTTTGGATATTGCATTATTTTTTATAGGTCCTATATGTTTTGTTTTTCACTCTGCCTAAAGGCTTGGCAGGAGCAAACCTTAGATTCAGTCCATTATCTCTTCAGCCTCATTCTTTAATTCAGGAGGAGGGAAAGTAGATATTTTCTTCTTTGTGATTAGAGTTTTTTGTTTTGTTTTTTTGCAATTGCACATTTTCAACCCTAGCAGCACCATATTGAGAAATATAAAAACAAACAAACTGAAGAAGTCCAAATCTTTATCAGTGGCATGGTTCTTACTAGGCATGTGCTCCGCTCCGATTAGAAGCACAGAAGCAGGAGCGAATTGGCCTGCTCCGCCTTGCCCAGAGACGGAGTAGAAGCGGACCGTGGACCCCTAGAAGCAAGGCGAAGAGAAGCGCCCATTTTCGGAGCGCTCTGGTTTCCGCGTTCCGCTTCTATTGCCATCTTGAAACATTTCGCCCATAGGATTGCATTGCAGAAAAGAATCGGGGATAATTGGGTTGTTTTTGAAGCTATTGTTCTGAAAATTCTTGTGCTCAGAGAGTCGTGGATGGGGGTCATTTTGAGACTACTCTCAGCTCTCTGCGTGCTGCGGGTCGCAAGCTAGAATTTTTTAAAAAACCGGCGAGAAATACCTTTTTCGAAGGGCTGAGGGGTAGAGTCAACTCCCGGTCATGATCACATGATCCCAAAGTTGGAGGAGGGGATAGGCAAAACGGGTAACTTGGGATTCTGGGAAACTTCTCTTTCTTAGTCTGAACGGACTTTTCCCAGTGATTTTTAAAACAGTAGCCCCACCAAATGAACAAACACAACCTGAAATAATATACTAAGCCAATAATAAGAGAGCACTGCTACCCACCCTAACTTTGGGGAACAACTGAAAAGATGTGGTGCAAGGGGATGAGCTCCCCTAGGGCATGCCATGTGGACGTGCCCCCACTCTCTCCTGTACTTGGGGGGCTATCACAGCCCTCCAAAGAGAGTAACCCGGTGGAGCAATGCCTATCATGAGTTGAAGTGAGCGGTCTACTTCTCTTAGTGGTGGAGCAATGTCTTTCATGAGTTGAACTGACAGCGTTGCTTCTTAAAAGACTGGTCACTAGGACCAGTCAAATTGGCAGCTGCTTCCCCCTCTCCTGGGCACGTCCCCCTATTACTGGTAAAAGACAGATATAGCCTTTTTAAAAAAGTTCTTCTTGTTGTTTATTCAGCAACACTGCTGCTTTTAATTCCACCCCTCCTTCATTTATTTATTTATTTATTTATTTATTCCATTTTATATGCATTACTGGCTTATCCTTGGCTCACTTCCTTATGTCCCCAGAAATGTCTGCTGCAGACGTTGAAAGATAGCCGAGGGAATTATTGTCATGCAATGAAAGCTAAAATAAAAATTTTTCAGGAATTCTATCAGGAATTGTATAAGGGTAAAGAAAGTCAACAAGAAAAGGTGGAGGAGTATATTGGAAGGTTTATAAAGAAGGGAATAAAATTAGAATATAAGGAGTTAATGGAGTCAGTAATAACTCAAAGAGAAGTTGAAGAGGTTATTGATAAGTTAAAAGTTGGTAAATCACCGGGAGCAGATGGTTTGGGTCCAGAATATTATAAGGTCTTCAAAGACTGTTTAGTTCCAAAATTAATGGAACTTTATAATAGGATATTATCAGGAGAGAAGATACCTGAATCATGGGAACATTCAGTGATAATTCTGATCCCAAAACCAGATAAAGATTTGACTAATCCCGATTCTTATAGACCTATTTCTTTAATAAATCAGGATGCTAAAATTTTTACATCTATTATGGCCAAACGGCTAAATAAATTTTTGGCAGAATATATAGGAGCAGATCAATGTGGGTTTGTGGTAGGAAGGCATATGCATAATTTAGTGGGTAGAGTTTTAAATGTAATAAATGTAATAAAAAAAGCAAATATTAAGGCAGGTATTATGGCATTAGATATCTTTAAAGCTTTTGATTGTGTGAGCTGGCAGGCACTAAAGAGTATTATAGATAAATTGGGATTTGGAAATAAATTTAAAAATGTAATAGAACAGCTATATTCCCAAAATACGGCGGTAGTGGTGGTAAATGACGGACTTACTGAAAAGATACGACTAGCCAGAGGAACAAGACAAGGATGTCCGCTCTCGCCGGTCCTGTTTGTAATGGTTATGGAAGTTTTGGCGAAGGCACTAAGGGAGGATGAAGAGTTAGAAGGAATTGGAGAGGTAAGGGAAATAAAGTTAAACATGTTTGCGGATGACACTTTATTGACCATTAAGAATCCATTAAGAAAATTAGAAAGAATTAAATATCAGTTGAGGGAATTTGAGGAAATTACAGGGTTAAAAATAAATTGGTCTAAATCAGAGATGATGTTGTTTAACTATACCAAGAAGGAAGAAAAGGATTGGGAATGTAAGGGAATGGAATTGAAAGTTAAGAATGAGATTAAATATTTGGGAATTAAAATTACAAAAAATTTAGAGAATCTTGAAAAGGAAAATTTAACGAGGTTAAAGAAAGAGGTATTAGAGAAATTGGAGAAATATAAAAGATTAAATTTATCTTGGTTCGGAAGAATAGCCTTAATAAAAATGAAGATATTAGCTAAAATTAATTTTGTATTTAGAATGTTACCTATAAAAATATCAGAAACCGAGATAAAAAGTTGGCAAAATATTATTAATAAATATTGTAATGGAGAAAAGAGAGCAAGAGTGAATAAAAATAATTGGTACCTAAGCCAAAAAAAGGGGGGAATGGGTCTCCCAAACATAAAATTATACTACGTAGCAAATAGATTAAGACATGTTGTAGAAGCAATTATGGGAGTAGGAGATTTATATTGGATGGAAGAAAAAACCATAAATAAGGTAGAGATGAATTTGGAGAATGTTTTTTTTAAAGACGGAGGAAGAAAGTGGGTTGGAAGTATAGATAATCCACTCCTGAGGACTCAATGGGAAATTTGGAGTAAATTTAAAGGGAAGCTGCTTCCGAGCAACTCTCCCTTAGCACCGATAATAATGTTAAAGAATTTCCCAGAGGATCTAAAGGGTAGATTATGTAAAATATTAAAAGAGAAAAATAAAATAAGATTAAAGGATTGGGTAAGAGATATTAAAACAAGAGAGGATATGGAAAATTTGTTAAAGGAGAAGAAGCTATCTTGGCTAGAATATGGTCAATTAGAGCAATGGAATAAAAAGTGGATTAAAGATAATAGAATGTGCAGAAAGATGACGAGGTTTGAAGAATTAGTAGTAAGTAAGGAGGAAGGGAAAGGAGGGAGTATAGTTTTAAAAGGATTAATGAGTGAAATATATAAAATATTGTTAGAGAAGGAGTTTAGAGAGAATATAGAGAAAATGGTTTGGGAATCAGATTTGAAGATACAAATAGGGCGACAGAGCTGGGAGGGACTATGGAAACAAAGAGTGTTGAGAAGTTTATCAGTAAGAATAAAGGAGAATTATTTTAAAATCCTATGGAGGTGGTACCTAACCCCGGTTAGATTGAATAAGATAAGTGATCAACATTCAGCAAATTGTTGGAGAGGTTGTGGGGAAAAAGGAACGTATTTACATATGTGGTGGCAATGCAAATATGTACAAAGATTATGGAAGATGGTGTTCTCAGAAATTGAAGAAATAGTGGGAATGAAAATAGAACAAACACCAAAAATAGCATTGCTGTCACTATTTGAAGATATAAAGTGTGGAAAAGGAACTATAGAGCTGATATTGAATTTGTTGGTTGCAGCACGACTGATGGTAGCTAGGAACTGGAAGGTCCAAGGGGAATATTCTATTGAGGAATGGTACAAAGAAGTATGGGACATAGCCATTAATGATAAACTGACATGTAATATTAAGTGGAGAAAAGGCGTAACTAAAATAAATGAGTTCGAAGGAATTTGGAAACAGTTCCTAGTGTTTGTGTTTACTAAGGGAAGTGGGAAACCACCAGCAGAAGAAACGATTAGATTTTGGACTCAAGAATGATCCCGAGGTGGGGGGTGCACTTTTATGTTAAGAACGAAGATGTTGTAGTATGATAAGGTATATGTAATAGTTTTTGATATTTGTACTCAACAATCATTCAATATGTATGCAGCAGATATTTGATGTTTTTCTTTTTCTTATTGTGTTTTGTTTCAGTTATATTTTGGTAATGTTTATCTATGTTTATATAGTGTTGAAAATGAATAAAAATTTAATAAAAAAAAAAAGAAAAGAAATGTCTGCTGCCTGCCTGCCTTCCCTCTCTTCTCCCCTGCCCGCCTCGCAGGGATGTTGTGTGTGTCTGGCTTTGACTCAGGGAAGAAGTCCTTCCTGTGCTCAAGTTAGACTTTTGGAAGTTCCAAATCCATTTTTCAAGTGTGGAAGAAGATTTCATAGGTTTATCTCTACTCCCCAATTCATGGCATGTTGGGATTTCCTTTGAAATGGCCCCATTGAGATGTCTGCAGGTTTAAGCCCCGCCAAAAATCAGGGGATGATGGGACTGCCTTGAGTCTTGGCGTGCGTATGTATCCCTGGATAAGCTATCATGGTGGTGAGTTTGAGATTTTTAACGTGCAAATTGACGGAGCTATGGAAAGGGGTGTGAATGGGGTGCCCGATTTTCATAAATTCCCCCCAAATCAGGGGATGATGGGATTGCCTTGAGTCTTGGTGTGCGTGTGTATACCCCCATGAGGTGTCATGGTGCCAAACTTGAGGTTTCTAACTTTCACAGAAAAAAAGTTGTATACTTTTTTAGCTTAATGCAAGCCTATGGGGGGAAAAACGGAGCTCTGATCCGGATCTGGAGCTCTGAGCGGAGCGGAGCGGACATAGGCGGAGCGGGGCGGGGCGGAGTGGGCCGATCCGCAAATCGTGGATCTGGAAGAGAAGCGGAGCGGGGGGTCTGTGCACACCCCTAGTTCTTACTCTTATGATAACACTGTGTGTGTTTACATACACACACACTACTTCATAGCATATACAATCATTCATGATAATCTGACAGCTGTCAGAAGCTGTAGGGTGATTAAATAGAAATGGGTTGCATCTGTTCATGTCCATTGCAACCACCACCCTCTCCCTGTTGCCCATCTGCTTAGGCATTCCAGAAATATGGAGCCAAACAGGAGTGGAGGAGCGGAAGGAGACACTCCTAACTGGCCCTTGTCAGTCCTAAATGTCAATGCCGCACAGCCCAATACCCGCCCACAGAAAGCAGGACATAGTGTGATGGAAGGATTACATGGAGGACAATGGTGGTTTCATTGCATGGCTGCCAAAAATGCTATATTTTCCCCATAGCAAAATAACACGTGAAAAGGGGGGAAGACAAGACAGAACAATGGCATGGCGTCAGCATCATGTAAAGCTAGCAGGAAAACCACTGACCAAACCATGATGATAGCCGGAAAAACACCCATGCGAAGACACCCTTAGAGACCCCAACAGGTCTCTGGGCAGGTTCGGAGGATCATGGAGGGAAAATAAGCCACGGTGGCTTATTTTCTGTCTCCACACATGCCAGTTGTGAGCTGCCTGATTTGAATAATAATCTTCACCTGGTGTGGGTTTTGTGACATCTGAATC
The DNA here is from genome assembly GCF_023053635.1 of Elgaria multicarinata webbii. NCBI lineage: Eukaryota > Metazoa > Chordata > Lepidosauria > Squamata > Anguidae > Elgaria > Elgaria multicarinata. Next base: position 54,262,999 of record NC_086171.1, read on the forward strand.
TGGATGGGTGGCTGGTGTGGTTAACAAACCACCCTGAAAGCCTAAAACAAGCCCAAATTTAAGTCTTGTAGCACAAAATGCCATCACCTATTTGTCTGGAACTTGGGAGACACAATCCCCTTAAAAAGATTTTGTCTACACCTACAAATTTCATCCAGTTCTAACAAAGAAAAACAAAGTTATAGCCATTTCTTGATTTCCAGTGGTAATCAATGGGAGGCATAAAGATTAAGGTTTTCAAATTGAGATTCAGACCTGAGTCGAAGTGGGCAGTCTCCTGATCAGTTCAAGCTGAGCTGGGCTGTTTTCCAAATCACTGAATCTGGGTCCAAACCAAAACTCATCGTTGGTGCGCACCCCTAATATACACCTATGGCTGAGTATATGTGTATATATTAGAGGAACAAAACATTTTGCTGGGGAAATCAGTGAAGCTATTATAGCATCTTTCAGCTGAAGCGAGGCTGATGAAAAAGTCAGCAGCACTGAGAAGGTCTCACAGTCAGGGGGATTTTTCTTCCTCATTTGAAAGTCACAGTGGAGTGGAGGGAAGTATTATAGCTACCATATGGCTCTAGCTGTTGGTATGGTTGAAGTTAAAAATAGAATGCCCCCACTTTGCAGTGTATGTTGGCAGCCTTTTTTGACTTTCAAATTGGGCATGTTGTCTATCTGAAGGATAGTCAGTGCACTTCCCCCATCATATAATCATGCAGAAAAGCATTAAATCTGTACCAAACTGAGCTCATAAACAATAATATATTATGCCAAGTTATTAGGCAGAAACTTTACAATATAACTAATTTTGAACACAATGTAAGATAAGCATATGCCATCCAAAGCCTCTTTGTTGGTGAACTTGCATTTGGGATTAGCTAAGTAAAAATTGAACAAAATCACTTGGTTATGTACATCTGATTATCTACAGCAGAAGAGCTTTATTTAACTATTTATCCCAAAATAACTGGATGCCATTAGATGGTAGCTTTCACAGTGAAATCCTTGGGAAATAGGGTTGCCACTTGTGAATTGCCAAAAAAGAGGATATGTGTCATCATTTGAGCAGGTGTCATTTGTATTCAATGACAACAGCAGAAGCAACAACAACAACCCACCCAGTATAATTAGTAGTGAAATAGAAGTCAAGAGTTCACTTTCCATTCTGTGTGCCCTTTACAAATATGGCTACTCCTCTCAGGCAGCCTCTTTGTGCCAGTATAAACCATAGAGAATAAAAGGAATCAATTGTCTCTATAAGATCGTTTGGTAGGTGGCCACAGTGTCCAACTACTCTGGTGGACAAGTAACACTCCTCCACCAAGCTGTATGCCATGTGAACCTAATGTAAACTTAGGGTGACCAGATATAAAACAGGGCAGGGCTCCTGCAGCTTTAACTGTTGTCATGAAGAGGGAATTTCAACAGGGAGGATCTACACCACTGCTTTATAACAGTTTGTTACAGTATTGACAACTGTTGGAGCCCAGGACACATTCCATATACCGTTTTCAAACTGCTTTCAAAGTGTTATATCCTTCTGGGTGTAGATCTGGCCCTGGTGTTACATGCATACAAATGACACTTGCTGAAATTCCCTTTTCTATACAACTGTTAAAGATACAGGAGCCCTGTCCTCTTTCCCATATAGTCACCCTAACTTATCTCACAAGTAGGATAACACACAAAGCTACCACAGAATTCCTGAGGTGGAAAGGAAGAAGTTCAACACGCTGCCTGCATGTTATACACATTGCAAATCAGGAAAGACATCATTTGAGAACTCCAAACATCCTGAGTGACTATATCATTTAGCCCAGCCCTCAGTCTCCCATTAAATGCATGTGTGTAGTATTGAACTGCCTGCCCCCTCCCTGATTATGAGAGTTAAAAGGCATACAAGGAATGATAGGGCCCTGTTGCTGAGAGAAATTCTGCTTTTTCCTGTAAACTTAACATTGGCATACATTTTGTGGGAGGATGATGATGTAGTCAGGAGTGGGCAACTTGTGGTCCTCCAGATGTTTTGGTCTAGAATTCCCATTGAGCCCTAGCCAGCATAGCCAATAGTGAGACATCATGGGAGTTGAAGGCCAAAACATCTGGAGGGCCATATGTAGTCCACCCCTATAATTTGAGTGAAGGTCCAGAGGCCCTGCCCTCTTTTGCTTCTGATCACCCTATTCGGTCAGAAAGCTTAGATAAGAAGCTGATGTAATTCAAGGAGACCACGAGACTCTTGTGATAATTAACTGTGTTCCATCATCTCAGTTTTGTAGAGCTGGGTAGTGCATAATAAACCTAGAGTGATCTAAGAAGGTAAGCAATGATATGTACTTAAAATATCCCAGGATTCTTTGCCAATGTGAGCGAGGGCTGTTGTTTTCTCTCTGAAGCAAGAACTGCAGGCATCTGTGGTTGTGTAAACAAGACCTAATATCTGTAATGTGAATTGAAAGGGGTAACTGGTATGTTGGCCCTCTAGTCAGCATGTGTTTACACTCCCCCTCCGCTTTCCCTTGTGTTGCTGCCTGCACAGTGGCAGTGGTTACAGCCTTCAAAACAGACGTAAGAAAATGTGCAAATTGGCTGGAGAGCTGTAGGAACTTTTGCATTCACTCCTTAATGTAATTGATTTAATCAGATCACAGCATCTTTCCAAAGCTGTGTGTGTAACTCTACACCCATGGTGGGTGAGGGCGCCGGTGTTGTTCTAACAAACTGAAAAGAAGAAGAAGAAAGATTTTAATGCATTGGATCCATCTGTCACCCATTTTCTTTAGAGATACAAAAATTCAGATGTGAAAAGTTGAAAGGTTCAATTTAATTAAGCACTAAGAAATGTTGGAGCTACTTTGAGTTCAAGGCTCAGCGTGCTACATTGAGTGGGCTTCTAAATTATTATGCATGCCATATGGACTTGGGCATATCACTTCCACCATGTGTACTTCTGATTCATTTTCTACATAGTATTTGGTCATAAACAGTGACACAGAATGCTCTCTGGAGTGAGAGCCAGCAAGTCAATAAGTACCAGGAGCCAAAGAGGGAAATTTATATATGTGAATTAAGAGACAAAGACTGAAATTGAATTGAGTTTGGATATATCTACATGAACTCAATTTAACCTGTTCTGCTGCTCAAAGTAGTATAAGGAATTGGACCAATTTGCCCACTGGATTTTTCAAAAATAGGTTCAAGATAGAAAATAACATTTGAGGCTTTATAAATATCACTTTATAGTTAAAATTGTTTTTAAAAGCCCCATTATTAATGGGAATAACTATTCAGGGCAACATACCGAAATTTTATTTTAAGCTCAAATGTAGAGGTGATTTTGTATCCAATAGCTGCTTAATTGCTTTGGGATCTGTGAGGATGAGATGTACTTTATCAATTTAGCGATATTCTAGGGTTGCAGAGGGAAGAATTTTGTCTCTTCTGGATCAAAACAAAACTCTTCACTGTGATAGCTTGGGTCTCTTAGGGAATCACACCTGCTGACACAAGGACTATATAAATTGGGGGAGCAATATGAAGAAACAACAGCAAAATAAAATACAGGTTACTTCTGAATGCTCCTATCCCATTCCCATGGGCAGTCCATCTTCAATATCAGATATGAAAAGATATTAAGTGAGAAGTGTTCATGCCTGGAGACAGAAAACAGGGAGCTGCTAATAGGATCCCAATGTGTTAGAAGAAATCTACTTTGAACTACTCTGTGAGAAAGAAACTAGCCTTGGTAATGTGCTGACCTTAGTACAGAGCAAACATCATAAACATTTCTCTTGTTCTTGGCATGCCTGCTTGCCAAATAGCATTTTGTCATTTTGAAACCTGTGCCCCACCCACCCTTCCCCAAACGCTCCCCAGGACGGTTTATAGTCAAAGCAGACACACATACAATAACCATTCAGCCATTAAAAATTAAAACCTGAAAACCCACAGCACAGATCAGCAGTAAGCCTCACAGATAAAAACAGCCAGACTAATTGGCCGCTTTATTTACAGTCTACATATTGAACTTCTTACTTTATCCAGAACCTTTAGGATTAGGTGAAATTAAAATCCAAATAATAAATAGTCAGCACATAGCAGCTTGTTATCTGGCAGAATGCTTCTTAATAAGGATAATTAAGGAAACAGAATTCCATAGGCAAACATTTAAAGTCCCATTGATTTGGATGCGGGGGAAAGAAGCGTATGCTTAGCAGATTGTTTACAGATTGTTTAAGATGCATTTCTAGTGTGAGAATGCCCCCAATCAAGACATTTGGTCCAGATGTGAGAGCTCTAATGTGCAAATAGACGTCCCCTGCCAAAAACAGCTTCCTCGTTTATGCTCCTGGAGTAAGCTAATCTGAACACAAATTAGCTTACTTGAGTTATCCATGCTCTGATAACCTCTCATTTGGATTACTGCAATGCATTATACGTGGGGCTGCCTTTGAAAACGGTCCGGAAACTTCAGCTGGTACAAAACAGGGCAGCCCGTTTACTAACAGGGACTGGCCGGTGAGATCATATCACACCAGTCCTTCTACAACTTCATTGGCTGTCAGTCCAGGTCCGGGCCCGATTCAAAGTGCTGGTATTGACATTTAAAGCCCTAAACGGTTTGGGGCCAGGTTATTTGAAGGAACGCCTCCTCCCATATGTACCTGCCCAGACCTTAAGATCATCCACAGGGGTCCTTTTCTGTGAGCACCTGCCGAAGGAAGTGAGGCGGGTGGCTACTAGGAGGGCTTTCTCTGCTGTGGCACCCCAGTTGTGGAACGAGCTCCCCAGAGAGGTTCGCTTGGCACCTACATTGTTTTCTTTCCGTCGCCAGCTGAAGACCTTTCTTATTTTCTCAGTATTTTAACACCTAATTTAACTTAAATTTAAACTTTGCTGTTGTAAACTTATATTTTAACCTATATTAATTTTTGCTGTGTGGTTTTATTCTGGTTGTGCATTTTATATTTTATTTTGTATGTGTGTTTTAAATTCGTTGGTTGTTTTTATGCTCTTCATGGTTTTTAATTTTTGTGAACCGCCCAGAGAGCTTCGGCTATTGGGCGGTATAAAAATGTAATAAATAAATAAATAGATACCTCCACTAAACAGCAAGAGGAACCTACATGTACAAAAGATCTACACCAGAGCAACTGATTGGGGTGGGTGGGTTTTCACATAACTAGGGTGGCAAGTTCCAGGGTCTGAGAGGAAGAAAGAAGGCACGCAAGGGGTGGTCCAGAGGCAGTGGATCAACAAGACACCCCCCCCCCAACATAGAGCTCCATCCGACTAGCGTTTTATTGCACACTCGTTACTAGGGACTCACGGATTTCTCAGAGGTCCCTCACATGACATCATTTGCCTCCCGTGCACCTTCCGCCCCTCCTGGCCTTCCTTGTGCTGCAAGAAAAAACACCGAAGTAACTGAGTGACCACAGAGAAGTGACGGTAGCCAGCGTTTTTTCCTAGGTGTGATGGAGCTTTCTCTCTCAGACTAAGTCCTGATCTACACCAGCCCTGGATCTTGCAAAGATTAATTCCCTCCCATTGGTTTCAGTGAGGGGGAATCAATAAAATCAACCAGGCAAACATCACACCTGGGCAAGGAGGGAAGAAAACAGCAGAAAGGCTGTTCCTTCTCCACTTCCACCCTGCTGGCATGCGTCCAGCAGGGCTTCGGAGGCTCTGAGCTCTCCCCACCTAACAACAGGATTGCTCTGCCAATAAATAAATATAACATGGGTAACTGACATTTTTAATTCAGATGACATTCCCAGGAATGAAAGCTTTGAAACTCTAATATTAATACTTCCCTGTTCCATAGTGCATCATTCTGACCACCTGAATACTACAGAGTTATATTTGGATTCCTGCTTTTGACACAACCATCATACACTAAAACAGAAGATGAAAGCTGTGATTACTTTTTCTAAAACTGGAATCAGGCGTGGTGGTGGGCAGAATACGTGGGAGTGACAGAATCAAGAGAGAATGGTGGAATAGACTGAAAGTCTCGTACAGGTCATTAAAATGGCTTGCTGAAGACTTCATTTCATTTTTGATGGATAGAGCAACATCAGCAGTTTGAGGAGCTGTGGAACAGAACCTACATTAATATTCTCTGATATGATTGAATTTGACCTTATTTAAATCACCTTTTTTTCTTTCTTTCTTTCTTTCTTCTTTCTGAATCCCTGTCTGTCATTTCCTATCTAGACGGTCTAACAGGTCCAGCTAGGCTGCTCTACAGAAGTGGAGATATGATTAAACCATTAGCCAACTTCATAAACATCCAGTTACTTTCCAGTTGTGTATAGATCTCCAAAGCACTTAAGAAACATTATTTCAATGCCTGGCACAAAGCATTTCCTTCCAGGCATAGATGATTTAGCACTTGCTTGAATATTTACAGTACAATTGTTCCTCTCTCTTTCCCCACTGGTCCTTTAAATTAAATTGATTTTGTACAAAATATAAAGATCAGATATCCTAGTTTTAATGTTTGATAGCCTTATTGATTATTCAGGATTTTGTTTCTTGCCACAGCCACATTTTTGTGAAGACTTTGTAAGCTGTACATGTAATGTCATATAGGGCCACGATGTTTCCCCATAAACTTTATCTGACACTCTTTTTGGTGCCTGGCATGTTACGTTTGGTAAATATGTTCAGTATACAGGGATAGGCAACCTGGTGCCCTCCAGATGCTTTGGTCTACAAATCCCATAAACCCCAGGCAGCATGACCAATGAACAGATATTATGGGAGTTGTAGTCCAAAACATGGAGGACACCAAGTTGCTTACACCTGACTCCGTTGTTTTAGTTGCCTCTGATCAGTATTCTTGAAGCTTTCTTGAAGGAAAAGAAGTGCTCCTCCTTTTACTTTTCTCTTGTTGTGTCTAGTTTGAGTCATGCCATTGAGGACAAAGTGTGGACTAAAATAGTTCTAAAAAGTATCTGAATTGCTTGATAGCTGTATATTTGTCAACGTCACGTGCTAGCTTTAGAAAGAAAACAGGAAGGAGTCCTTCTATGCTTTACCTGGAGATGGTGGTGATTGAACTAGTGCCCCTTCTGCGTTCAAGTCCTTTATTCTACCACTGAAGTGCATATAGTACTTCCACAGCGACAGCCCTGAAGTGTTCCTTGCCTGAGAGCAAGCAAGTTGTGACCTCATGTTCTTCCTGGAGATTACAGTTGGAAGGAGGAGGAGGAGGAGCTGTTAAGGAACTCTGTGTGTGCATGTGTGCATGCACTACATCTGCCTACAGAAAGGAACCAAACACATTGACCAGAAGACACCTTAAACCACGGCTTTAAATAAAGCCGTGGTTTAAAGTGTCTTCTGAACACGGCCTTCTGGTGTAACCACCATGGTTAAAGCCATGGTCTAAGGTGTCTTCTAAACAGGCCCAGTGTCTCCTGATGCTCAGGAGTGTGCCACATCCTATCGCCTTTGGGGATTAAGGGTTCTCCTTCAGTCTCAGAGTTTCCCATCATGCATTCATACAGCAGGTGCACTAGTAGTTTCTTGTTTATTTTTCAGACTATTATTTTTAAAGCACATTTGGCTTTGGGCTATTTCCATTCTTAGAGCTATCAGAACAATATTGATATGATTAGTTAACCAAAGTTCATAATTTTCTTTGCTCCTTTCTTCACTGGTTTCTCTGAAATTGGCAAGCATAAACCTTCTCTCCCCCTTGATCCCTAAACTAAGCTGAAATATCCCATTTTTAAAGCTCCTGGATATGCTTCCCCCCTGACACAATAGTTCTTTATGGCTTCAGTAAATGTTAGCACATTGCAAAAGAACAGGGCTTTGGGATAAGCAAACAGCTGGGTTTCAGCACCTGGCACAACAGAGCTGTCAAAATGAATGCCCTCCGCCTCCTCTGCATACATCTACCAGGTACTCAGATGAATAATAGATGGTGCACGATCATACATTTCCTTCTGGATTATATGAGCAGGTGAGGACATCGTCAACTTATGTTAATTACTCTGTAAACGCAGGCTGATAATGGCAGGTTGAAAAGACTTTGAGAAAGTGATGACAGTATATAGCTTGCTCTCAATAAACTGATTTTATTCCATGATAAAGAGACAATTACAGAGCATTGCACTATGTGCTGGCAGGTTTGTAGTCTTCTGTGGCAGATGCATATCCATTCTTCATATATTTTGAAATCCAGGTTGCTGAGGGTGGCTTGGAGAGACCCAAATGAGTTGGGTTCCCTTAAATATCTTAAGGTGCAATCTTATGCATCTTTAGACAGAAAAAAGTCCTACAACTCTCAGCATGCGTCAGCCAGCTGACTGGGGAATGCTGAGAGTTATAGATTTTTCTTTCTTTCTAAACATGCGAAGGATAGCACCCTTAGTGACCACCACCACACATGGGACTTGGCTACAGTTTACACATGAATCAGAATGAAGTCGTGGAATGGACTGCACCACTTCAGACTAGAGGTGCCATTTTTTAAATGCTTCACCATGTAGCAAATAATTCCCTGTTCTGCTATTATTATTATTGCATGGACTTTTATTTACAGAGGGGAGCATTCTCAGATGTGATTCCCCATTGAATGACTCTGGTAGCCATGACTTGGCAATGGACTGAGGACAAAGATATTACAAGTCTTTTTTCATTTTTACTCTAGAGTAGGCATAGGGAGGCTTATATGGATCTTAAAGATTCCCTTACCTGGCAAGGTATAGTCCTGATCCAGATCAGGGCTCCTATGGCCACTCTAGAGTAAAACTGAAAAAAAAAAGTAAAGTCTGTTTTGGCTCTGTATGTGGCGTGCAGCAAAAGCATAGGGAGAAATTAAAGACAGTCCAGGCTAGATGCCTAGAAAACGGGGTGGGAGTTGTTATTAGGGATGGGCATGAATTTTGATTGCCTTTTAAAAAAAGCAAATGAGACAGAAATAACTAGAGTAAAGCAAATTGAATGTGGGAGAAAGCAAAAGTAGCAGATTTGTCCATTTAGAGCATCATCAGACAAACATTTTATCGAACGTTCATTACTGACCAATTATGGATGTTTGCAGGGTCCTTTGGATGCTGCCAATGCTGCTGTCCACCTCCTGCATGTCTCCTGCTCCATCACAAAATAGACCCCGGTAAAACCGATTTATTTTTTGTGTGAAATGAAATGTTCTGCCATTTCCTGCTCTGTGCAGGAAAAGCTGTGCTATAAAATTGCCCACTGAATGGGTCACGTGGTCATTGTTTACTTCTTCTTTCTTCCCCTGTGTGAAGAAAGAGGAAGTGTCAAGGAACAGAAGTAGGGAGGAAAGCAACGGTTAGGAAACACAATTTCCCCCTCGTCTGATGATGCTTTGAGTGCTTAGCTCTGAAAAGTTTCATAGAATCATAATAGAGTTGCAAGACACCTAATAATGGATGCTGTAGTGGAACTGCTCTGTTTGACTCAGTGATTCCCCGGCCGGAGAAGAGGGATCGGACTCAGCCAGCCCAGACACACGGCCCTTCACTGCCGCTTGTTAACCCTTGAGAGTCTAGGTTCTCAAGGAAACAACACCACACTCCAGAGATAGGGACCAAACACTTTTATTCTTCACTTGACACACTTCTGTAAGGGTCCACACATTAAGGTAAACACGTAAGAGGTTTTGGGGAAAAACACGGACAAAGAAATGACACACTTAGGACAGCAGGGACTAATACCTCACTATCACCCTTCACACACTCAAGCCAATTGAATGCACATTCACTCCCCACTTAACCCCCCACCAGCCGTATCTCCGGCAAGGTCCCTTGCCCACTTGGACCCAAACCTAGACTAAAACATAACAAACATTTAACTCTGCGGCTCAACCTCTCTGTTGCTCACTCCGACTCAGCTTTACACTGCTCAAACTAAGTCCCTTTCCCTCAGCGGCCGCGTGGAGCTTCTGCCATCCAGCCGGCCTGGCCTGGATGCTCTAATTCACCACGCACACACTGGACTTCTGACACCCACAAGAAAGAGACCCTTGGGTGCCTAGGCTTTTTATCCCTTTCTGGGACCCCCTTGTCACCAGACCCACCCTGACCAATAGAAACCCTATAGCAACCCACACCTCTCCCGAAGGGAGGGGGGATGCTCCCAGACATTGCACAGCTGCAACTTGTTACTCCCCCCCCCCCCGGTACCATCCCGGGGAGGTGTTATCAGATGCCAGGCACTTCTCGCCCAGCGTGGCCTTGGCATTTCACTTGCTACTCCCTTTTCAGACACAAAGAAACCCCTCTCCCTCTCCCTTGGATGAAGCAAAAGATGTCCTCTTAAAGGAACCATGGGCTCAGCCCATGACAGATGTTTCTGCTCTCTTAGTTTCTCTTTTGAAATGTGTGAGTTAGAGACTCTCAGTCCGATCTTAACTAATCTATACCAGCCTCCTGTTTCTTCCCCCAACAATTCTCTTTAGATCTCCTTCTTCTTACTTGCTGCTGGCGGTGTGATTGCATCCATTTCCAGTGAAGGGGGTGATAGCATGTTGTTGCTCTGTTGCTGTATGGGGTACTGAGCTTCCTTTGCATGACTTAGGGGTGTGTGTGTGTGTGTGTGTGTGTGTGTGTGTGTGTGCCTGCCCCCTCACAATTAATTTATTGTTGTTCCAAAAGATGGAAGGATTGAGATGAGAATGGAAAGATGAAAGAGAGTAGTATTATTTTAAAATGCTTGGTGGTGGGAGAGAATTGCAAATACTTTAAAAAAAAATGGTGGTGAGGGAGAGTTGCAAACATAGTTTAATATGGTTTGGAGGTGAGTGAGATGAAAACTTTTTCATTTATAATGCCTGATGGTGAGAGAGAGAGAGACTTAGAGTTGAGAGAACTGCAAACAATTTTTGTAATGCTTGGTGGTGACAGAGAGTGAGGTGGCCGTGTTCAATAATATAAGTGAAGTGCACTAACTGGTGCACTTGTGCCTGAAACAATACTGGAGGAGGGAGCTCTCTGAATCACAGAAATCAAGATAGTATAGAAAGAATAAAGGAAAAAGGAGAATGAAGAATATTAAAATTCAGTTTGTTTTATTCTTATAATGCTTAGTGCAAAAGAGCGACATTACAATAAGTTTTCCTGACTGGGAGGGCAGCAGGGAAGACAGCTAGGTAGAGGCTATGTTTATAATGGCCACTGGTTAGGAGAATTCTCAGAATGGAAGCGTGAGATGCCTTTACAATGACCCTGTTCCTTTAGTTGTCCAATTCAAGTAACTGCTGCCTGGCTGCCAGGAGTAGTGCTCCATTTACAAAAGATTATATCAGCACTTCTAGCTCCTTTTCAATGTTCCACTTTGTTGAGCAATATCCCAACCCCCGCAAAGCTCTGAAATGAATGTTTCTGCATGTTAGGGTCTTTTCTTTCTTCATTCAAAATCTCATTCCAGTGTAGTCGGCAATTTTCTGTTTTGCTGGTTGAAACACTATTCATTTCCTTATGTTTATGGCATTCAGCTCCCCTCTCCCTCAATTGAATAATCCTTTTTGTCTTTGTCCGTCCACAGCGCAAATGTCCACATCGTCACAAATCTCTGCCATCCCCGGGCTCTTTTCACACATGCACACAGTGAGCCCATGGATGCCACCTCTCCACTGTGCTATCCCATACAGCTTTCTATGGATTCATGGGTGTGAATCCATAGAAATTCACATTCAGTGGTGTTGCACCCATTATGAATGAACATGTGGTGTCAGTGATTGTGTGTGTGTGTGTGAATGACACACACACAGGTTTATGATAAATTAGTTGAGCTTTATTAGCTCCATTATGTTGTATTATTATTATTATTATTATTATTATTATTATTATTATTATTGAATGAAATGTACAGGAGTGGCTCATTTTGCAAACATCCTGTTAATTTCATTCTATATATTTTGTATTTCTAAAATGAAGTGGAAAATAACCATTATATATACTTCTGTTATTGCCAAATGTAAAATGGTTGCTACTCATAGAAAACACCCCCTTTTCCACATCAATTTACATGTGCTTAGAAGCTGCACAAGTTAAACACCTTTTCTCACCAATCTATTGTAACACTCCTATAGCTTCATTTTAATACTATGTAAGTTTGCGTTTGTGGTACTGTTAATTTTCTATGCTCCCTGTCTCTTCGCCTTCATTCCAGTCAGGATACATGCAAAAGGAATTTAGGCGATACCTCTCCCTATAGTGTCTGCTACAGGCTTACCCAGGCAGATATCTCTATGGTTTACCATTTGAATGGTACAGCAAAGGGCACAGCAGGAGAGTACATAAAATGTTATTGTAGAGATTTGAGACAGTAGGGTTCATAAATCAATGGAACACATTGTATAGCTCCATAAAGGATAACTTGATGGAACTATGTCAATGAAGCAAGATGGAAAGGCTGCAAAAATAAAGATAAGTGTTCATGTGGGTGAAAGAAAAATAAGGACTATAAAGTCATACAGGATTGGGAAAATAGTATATATATCTGAGGGTCCTTTCCACAGAAAGGGTCTTCTTCCCCATACAGGAATATTTTAGTTGTACATCCTACAAGGCCATACATAAGAATAAGATTATCAGGCCACATTATTTATAAATATATGTATCATTTCCATGTGTATTTTGTTAACTAATTTCATAAATAGATGCATAAATATTTCTATAAGAGTATTAACCAAATGAGTAAATAAAATAAGCACACTTTCTAGGGAGTGTGTCCATGTGAACTCAGTGGCTCTTACTTCTGAGTAAAGTTGGGTAGAATTGCACTATATGCCATATAATCTAAATGAAAAGAATTGCTTTAGTATTTAAAAAAGCTGGTGAAATTTGAAGTGTGAAATGATGCATGTCAAATAGAAGATAGCATTTTTGGAGTTATTTTAATTTAGTACATCTCAGCCTTTAACTTTCACCTTGATCCTTTATTCTCATTATATTAGCAACTGTCTGGCCTTGATGAGCATCAAAAAAAAAAAAAAAGTCATCCATTGTTTCCCTGATTTTGTGTGGTTCATTTCCTGTCTTAAAAAAGGTATTATTTTGTATTATTTTCTAGGAGATTGGAAAGCCTACGTAGTATTATGGTGACATAGATATTGCATATTCAAAATGCACATCAACATCCCCATGAAAAGGGAATTGGTCTGCATATCCCAGTTATTTATTCAGTTTGATAATATTATAAATTGCAGTTATATACTAATTGGGATAATTCAGTTGCCTATCTTATTATTCCTAATGTTGCCTTTATGTACAAAAGTGCAAGCGGGTTAATAAATATTCCCCTAGTTATTTAATTCATTTTTATGCTGGTGAAAACAACCATACGTATTTGCTTTGAAACTTTTCAGAAATATATTCTCTTATTCTACAGTTTATTCCAGTTTTCAACCTCCCAGCTTATTGTCTTGGTCAAAGAAATGACCCCTGAGAGCTAGTGTTTACTCTGAAATGGTTATCTGACCTTTAAAAAAAAAAGGGTGCTGCTGCTGATGTTGTGCAATATCATAAATAAGGGCACTGGAGATCATTCATTGAAGTAGTACAGTTCACAGGCTATTATATGACTATCTGACTTAACATTGTATATGCCATCTGGGCTTTTATTTTTATATAAATAAAATAGTACTTTACTCTTTGTATTATACTGGCATGGATAAATTCATTGCAAACTGCATGCAGAACAAAGGGAGAACTTTAAGTTAAGAACAGTTTGATCTAATACATAATAGTGTGTACATGGTAGTGCGTTAATTTTGAAAACTGCAAGCATCGTTACCAAAGAAAGAAAACAAAAACCTTAATAGTGTCCTTATAAATATTTTAAATACATACTTCTTTCCAAGTATAGAAAAATAGTAATTTTTTTTGAGAAAGAGGTCTGATTTACATAACAAAGAACGTGCAACAATTAACCACTCTCTACCAGCTCTATTTGGTTGATTGTCAAGGAAATGACATGCAGCGGTAATTGTCCCTTTGCCTTTATAGCATTGACATAAATACCAGCAGGAGCCTAGTTCATCTGAAGAAAACCATGCCATGGATATTGTCTGGAAGCAACAATCAAACACTAAGGGGCAGGGGGAACCCTTTGCTTCACACAACAAAGCCTTCCTGTGCCAACGCTCCTTAGTCTCAGTTGTCCAGCTATTTCGGCACTCAGGAGCTGCTGAGTATCACAAAAGTCTGTTGAGCAGTCCAATTAAGTTAACATCTGCTTATAAAAGGCTGTTCAACGTGCTTCTTAAAACTAGAAATAAATCTTCATATGAACTAGTGAAACCTTTGTCTTTCCACTGGTCTCCCAACAGTGCGAATTTTCAGGTTCCCCAATTTCCATGTGCAACCAGGAAAAGGCAAACTGTCATGCGGTACTGGATAAGTTTACGTAGCTGGCAGTTGTGGAGCATGCTTGAAGTATCACTTAATTAGTTTCATTATACATTTATGGCTTTACTATCTTTCACATCCATCGTGCTTGTCTTAACATCTAGAGGCAAAACTTCTGAGGTCTGTGCAGATGCTGTTCCCGTTGTTCCTTCCAGGTCCCAAGACCCTGGCAGGTTCTCAAGGCTTAGTGAACTGACGGCTCCCTGACTAAAGCTTCCTTCCTCGGATCTGCTGGGCAACACTAGGTGTAAGGACGTGTCTGATGAAGAGCACATGGAGGATGACAGAGTTGCTGAAATAGACTGGAGGGGAGTCAAAGTGGTGTCCGAATGTGGAGAGGTGCAACTCACAAACTGCAAATGATCTTTCTGGATTACATGGTAGTGGGAGGGGGAATATTCAAGGCCTGGGGTATAATAAAATTCACTGTCTGTAGAATTTTGAATGTGGGATTCAGTTCTTTGTGGGCTGCTACCTACAGAGGTTGGATCCATGTTCCAGATGCCAGCTATCGTATTGGAATGGCAGAGTTGTGCTTTGGTGCAAGTAACATTTGGAACCTGCATATGCAAACATGGTTGATGTGTAGGCCAAGACATTCTAGTCTGTAAGTTTTCCTTAGTTGGACTTGTGGTTAGGCCATGCACTGCACAGAACTCTGGGGACTTCTGTGCCAACAGGTTTTCCAGGAGATGCATCACATTCTTCATGTCCTTACTTAATTGGGAGACTTCTTGAGTCAAAGCAGTGACCTGGAATATTAGAAATATACATATTTACACAACAGAATTCAAACTGAAGTGAATGTACAGAAGGGAATTAAACATAACGAAGTCCCTCTATTTCATAACTTATCCCACCTCTCTTATTCCAGCTTCAATATTTCATTAAAAACATACAGAGGCGTGTTTCTTTTCTAAGTAAGTAAATATATCATTTGGTTTTCTGTAACATATTTGTGGATCTTGTGGTTTGGCCACTGCAAATTACTTGTTCTACTTTTATTTAAGTTTAATTAAAGCTAACTGCGTGAAGTCAAAGTTCTCCTGAAGGAGTACAGCAGTTTTCTGTGCACTATTTACATAGCTGAAGCAATGTTTTCTTGTTTAGGAAGTAATTTCCACTTGTGTTATGCATGTTGTAATAGAATGGCCATTTCTTTAATGGAAAGCAATAGTTTGAGACATCTTCATCTGGAATGCTTATCAGAAGGATTGTATTTACATGGGTTAATAATGTTTCCATGGAATACATGACATCTGTGATTCATTATAGGGATAGAATAACAAAATCAAGTAGTTGATTCTCCATCTGCAGATCTTCAACCCATTTCTGCTAGCATCTTTCCACTGAAATCAATTAGACTACTTCAAGTACTCTGAAGTGAGTGAATCATGGATTAAAGCTGAAGGGAGACTTCTTTTCCCAGTCAATTATATCTTGCTAGCAGAAAAAAGCAAAGGAAGGTACCAAGTTAAAAATTAGCTCTTCTTTGCTTCCAATAGTAGCTAATCAATTTATTTTAGGCTAGATTACTGTCATTGTGCTCACAGAATGAAGCCCATGCAGTTCATCAAAGTGATGGTAATGAAAGTAATCTGTAGAAAATGAGATTGTACATTAGTTTTCAAAAAGATAAATGTATCAGTCAGAAAGAGAATAGGATAATCATGAAGGATTTGCTTTGCTCTAAATCAGGGATGGGCTTCATGTGGCCCGCAGGTGACACGTGCCCCCTGGCTGTTCTGGTGGTCTGCATAACCCCTGCCCCTCCACTGCATCTGCCCCCAATTTTGCTGCAGTGATGGTGTCGGCAGCAAAGAAGCAGTGACTTTCCTATAAAACAAGACTTGGGGAGCAGAATCACATTCCCAGAAGCTTCCTGAGAATGCAATTTTGCTTCCCAACAAGGTGCACACTCCCTGGGGGCTTTGTTTGAAAGGAAAACCATCCCTTATTGCACTCCTGTACCACTGAGTTTCGGTGCAGCAGTGGCAATGGTAGCAGCAGTGGGAGGGGTGCAACCCCATGGCCTGCCACAGTTGACCACCCATGCTCTCAATCAAATAAGCCAACAATTTAGCCATGTGCCTTGTATAACTGGACCTGCTTATTGCCGCAGACTGAGCTGCTTTAAGTTAGTCAAAGGAAATTAGCTACCATAGGAGAACTTTGATTTATCCATTGTATATACATGCAATACATATGCTAAAAATGTAGACTGGAATACAAAGAATCATCATGGGCCTATTTGGGCTTTTCAGGGTCCCACTTCCTTGCATCTCCTGAGAAGCTGCCCCTGAAGGTCGCTCTACCTCCGGAATGGCATTCATTGTGGCATAAAGGGGCATGTTGGGAAGAGAAAATCTGCTTCATTTTGGTAGGGTCATCATGCCCAAATATATCACTAATTTTACTTCACCTTGACCTCAGTTTCAAAGCTCTTTAGTTTGCTTTTTCTCCAGCACTAGTGTGTGAAATATTAATTTATAATGTCTTCCTTCTTCCAGTTCAATGGGCTTCTAGTGTGGTTGGGTGGGGGGATGACCCAAACCGCTGTTATTAATCTTAAGTGCTTCTGAAATCACGTTACAAACTGCTCAGCTGCACAGATATTACTTCAGTTTGATATATGTGACTATATGTAACCATTTCATTACCCATCCTATTGGGTATTCAGGGGATTGATTGATCATGCTTTTATGACATAATGAGTCTTAACGCTTTGGGGTACAGTGCCAGTTTTCTATATACAGCTTTCTATATTACCATTGCAGAAAACTTATAGACGTGTTCTTGCCTTAGTAAAACAAAAACAAAAACAGCCAGTCATTCACAAGTTTCATGTTTTCATTTGGCCACTACAGTCAAACATTCAGTGGGTGATTTCGAAACATTTTACCGTGTCTAGAAAATGAGCTTCAGTTAGTATATAATCAATTACACTGTTATATTATCAAACCCCTGTTAAGTTGACATTAAAAGCCTATATAAACCACTATCCTCAACATTGCTCCCCCCTCTGTTATTGTAGATCTTCCACCAAAAAAGATATGCAGGTATCTGACATTGTTCTGAAAACAGACTGAGCCTATCAACACAACAACAGAGATATTTCAATCATAGTAGTTTGTAATTATTTAGCAAACTAGGAGTGAATTTGCCCCTTCATTTCCCCTGTAGATAGACAGAGATTATTTGTTGGGGAGCTCTTAGACTTATCTTCCATGAATTTGTCTCGCTCTATCAATGGCTACTAGTTATGATGACTATGCATTACCTGACCTCTGGTATTGGAGGCAGTATGCCTCTGTATACCAGTTACAGAGGAACACAAGCGGGAGAGTACTATTGCACTCATGTCCTCCTTTTCGGGTACACATAGGCAATTGGTTGGCTGTTGTGTGAACACAATGCCATTTTATGACAGTTCATGCTTGCTGCACACCCCTTTCCCCACATTTTGAAGTGGGTGCTTCTCAGCACCATATCAGCACCCTGTGTTTTGTGTATGCATTTAAAATTATTTTCTGGTCATTTCCACAACAAAGACAGGAAATTTGACTGCTTGATTTTCTAGGCAATTTCGAACTGGCAGCTCTTGTGCAATTTCAAAGATCACCTATTCCAGCATTGTGAAATTTCAAATTTAACCCCCCCCCAAACCAATCAAAAGCCAGTAAGAAAATTCCAGTGCTGCAGCCAGATCCTAAACAAATTTACTCAGAAGCAAGCACTACTTGTTTAATGAGATCTCTTTCCCAATTTGTAAACCCAGAGAAGTTTGGGGCAGTGGAAAGGACTTAAGAACATAGGAAGTGCCATGCTGGATCAGACCAAGGGTCCATCTAGTCCAGCACTCTGTTCATAGAGTGGCCAACCAGCCATCGGCCAGGGAACAACAAAGCAGGACATGGTACAACAGCACCCTCCCGCCCATGTTTCCCAGCAACTGGTGCACACAGGCTTACTGCCTCGAATACTGGAGACAGCACACAACCATCAGGGCTAGTAGCCATAGACAGCCTTTGCCTCCAGGAATTTATCCAACCCCCTTTTAAAGCCATCCACATTGGTGGCCATCACTACATCTTGTGGTAGTGAGTTCCATAATTTAACTATGCGCTGTGTGAAGAAGTACTTCCTCTTATTTCTCCTGAATCTCCCACCAATCAGCTTTATGGGATGACCCCGGGTTCTAGTATCCACAAGCCCTATCCACATTTTCCATACCATGCCTAATTTTGTACACCTCTATCACGTCTCCCCTTAGCCTCCTTTGCTTTGTATTAAACAACAAGGCTCTGCAACCAGAGATGTACAAAAAGCAAAAGAGAAAGGAGGGTTTCGTCAACATGTCACTCAACTTCCCTAGGGACAACACCACCCACTACGCATTAATTGTGTGTTTTCCTGCCCACACTGGCTGAAAAATTGCAGTGCTGGTCCCTTTCCATCCTTACAGGATTTTTTTTTGCTGTTAGATAAATGACAGACGCAGCAGTAGGAAAACTAGGGTTGATTACAAATGGATCACAACATCGTATGGATCCTCCCCAAAATTCAATGAATGAAGCAGGACCATTGCACAATAAAATCCTCATCTGGAAACATCCTTAGAGAAGGAAGTAGGTCAGTTCAATAATCCAGTTTGTCAGCTTGTCGGCATGATCTTTTTGCATTTTTTAAAAAAATCCCTGTCTCTACCTACAGCACAGTACAAATTCAAGCAAAGAATTCTTTCACAAGGCCTTCTTTTCAAAAGGATGCAACCAAATGCAAACTTACTTGGAAGTAAGGCCCACTGAATTTGGTGAGACTTACTTCTAAGTCAACATGCATATGTTCAGGTTGCATAAAACTGTTAAGAGATTTTTAGCTATTTCCAACATGGCTTTTTAAAACAACAACAACAACAACAACAATTCGTCTTAAAAGAAATACAGAAACAACCATTTTTCAGACTAGACGTTGACATTTTTCATTCCTGTGAAATGTGCAGCCATTCCTACATTATATCCTTATACACATTTTACAGTCACAGTGGGTTGTAACCAAGTGGTGTCAGTCTGCTGATGGAAGACTTTTGGTCCAGCAGAGGCTTCCATCCATGGAATGGAGGGGGAGGTAATTTTAGGTGATTCTTCCCCTGTCTGCAGCCCCTGGCACCTCCCGAAATCTGCTGCCGAGAGTTCAGGGGCCCACCAGAACAGCATGGGAGATGGTGTGGGAGGAGCTGCACAAGGGGATGGAGGCCCTGGTGGATGCAAGCCCTGCTGGATCAAAGAGCCTTATATCATAGAATCAAAGAATCATAGAATAGCAGAGTTGGAAGGGGCCTACAAGGCCATCGAGTCCAACCCCCTGCTCAATGCAGGAATCCACCCTAAAGCATCCCTGACAGATGGTTGTCCAGCTGCCTCTTGAAGGCCTCTAGTGTGGGAGAGCCCACAACCTCCCTAGGTAACTGATTCCATTGTTGTACTGCTCTAACAGTCAGGAAGTTTTTCCTGATGTCCAGCTGGAATCTGGCTTCGTTTAACTTGAGCCTGTTATTCTGTGTCCTGCACTCTGGGAGGATAGAGAAGAGATCCTGGCCCTCCTCTGTGTGACAACCTTTTAAGTATTTGAAGAGTGCTATCATGTCTCCCCTCAATCTTCTCTTCTTCAGGCTAAACATGCCCAGTTCTTTCAGTCTCTCTTCATAGGGCTTTGTTTCCAGACCCCTGATCATCCTGGTTGCCCTACTCTAAATGCGCTCCAGCTTGTCTGCGTTCTTCTTGAATTGTGGAGCCCAGAACTGGACGCAATACTCTAGATGAGGCCTAACCAGGGCCGAATAGAGAGGAACCAGTACCTCACGTGATTTGGAAGCTATACTTCTATTAATGAAGCTCAAAATAGCATTTGCCTTTCTTGCAGCCATATTGCACTGTTGGCTCAAATTCAGCTTGTGATCTACAACAATTCCAAGATCCTTCTAGTTTTTAGTATTGCTGAGCCAAGTATTCCCCATCTTGTAACTGTGCATTTGGTTTCTGTTTCCTAGGTGTAGAACTTGGCATTTATCCCTATTAAATTTCATTCTGTTGTTTTCAGCCCAGCACTCCAGCCTATCAAGATCACTTTGAAGTTTGTTTCTGTCTTCCAGGGTATTAGCTATCCCACCCAATTGTGTGTCATCTGCAAATTTGATCAGCGTTCCCTGCACCTCCTCATCCAAATCATTAATAAAAATGTTGAAGAGCACTGGGCCCAGGACCGAGCCCTGCGGTACCCCACGTTGCCTCTCCCCAGTTTGAGAAGGTTCCATTGATAAGCACTCTTTGAGTCTGATTCTGTAGCCAACTGTGAATCCACCTAATAGTTGTTCCACCTAGCCTACTTTTAGCTAGTTTGTTAATCAGAATGTCATGTGTTACTTTGTCAAAAGCTTTGCTGAAGTCAAGATATATGACGTCCACAGCATTCCCACAGTCCACAAGGGAGATTATCCTATCAAAAAATGAGATCAAATTAGTCTGACAAGATTTGTTCCTGACAAATCCATGTTGGCTTCTAGTAATCACTGCATTGATTTCAAGGTGCTTACAGATTGACTTCTTTATAATCTGCTCCAGAATTTTCCCAGGGATGGATGTCAGACTGACTGGTCTGTAGTTCCCAGGTTCCTCCTTTTTGCCCTTTATGAAGATAGGGACAACGTTAGCCCTCCACCAGTCATCCGGCACCTCACCTGTCTTCCATGATTTTGCAAAGATAATAGACAGCAGTTCTGAGAGTTCTTCCGCTAGCTCCTTCATTACTCTAGGATGCAGTTCATCGGGCCCTGGAGATTTGAACTCATTCAAGGAAATTAGGTGTTCTTTGACCATTTTGTTTATCAATCTCAAACTGCAATCCTGCCCCCTCAACTTCTGCTTCACTTTTTCCAGGGGGGTCATAGACCTGCTTTTGGGAGAAGACTGAGGCAAAGTAGGAATTGAGCACTTCAGCCTTTTCTTTGTCATCTGTTATCAATTTGCCATCCTCATTAAGCAGTTAAACCACCATTTCTTTCCTCTGTCTTTCACTGCTCACGTATCTGAAGAAAGCCTTTTTATTGCTTTTAGCATCCCTGGCTAATCTCAACTCATTCTCAGCTTTAGCCTTCCTGACGCCATTTTGGTACTTCTGTGCCACCTGTCTGTACTCTTCTTTTGTAGCCTGGCAGTCCTTCCACTTCCTATATGTATCCCTTTTTGTTTTCAGGTCATCTCTAAGCTTTTTGTGGAGCCACATTGGTTTCCTCTGTTGTCTTCTATCTTTTCTCCTTGTTGGAATTGTTTGTAATTGTGCCTTTAAAATTTCCTTTTTTAAATACTCCCACCCATTCTGCACTCCTTTTCTCATTAGGCTCACTTGCGATGGGACCTTACTTATCATAGTTTGGAGTTTATTAAAATCAGCTTTCCTAAAAATCCAGAGTACGTGTATGGCTACACTCAGCTTTTGTCTCCTTTATAATCAAGAATTCAAGTATGACGTGGTCACTTTCCCCCAGAGTTCCCGTAACTGCCACTTTATCCACTAAGTCATCCCTACTGATCAATATCAAGTCAAGGATTGCCGATCCTCTAGTTCCTTCCTCCACTTTCTGTAGGAGAAAGTTATCACCCACACATGTGAGGAATTTCTTGGAAGGGCCGCTTTTGGCAGTAATGGTCTCCCAACAGATATCAGGGTAATTGAAGTCCCCCATCACTACTATATCACACTTCCTTGAAACACTGGCAAATTGTTTCTCAAAAGTTTTGTCCTCGTCTTCTCCTTGATTAGGTGGTCGTTAGTAGACTCTGATTATCATGTTCCTTTTATTCCTTGCCCCATTTATTTTAATCCAGACGCTCTCAATGGGGCTCCCAGTCTGATCCGCCTGTATTTCTGTGCAGGTATAGGTATTTTTTTTACATATAGTGCAACTCTGCCTCCCTTTCTATTTCTTCTGTTCTTTTTGAACAAGTTATATCCTTCAATTGCTATATTTCAGTCATGGGAGTCATCCCACCAAGTTTCAGTTACACCTATCAGGTCATATTTGCCTTCATGTAATAAAAGTTCAAGTTTGTTCTGTTTGTTTCCCATGCTCTGGGCATTAGTATATAGACATCGAAGACCACGTGTTTTATAGTCTGGCTTTGTTCCTACATTGTTGTGGACACTATTTTAGGGCACTGTTGGAGCTGTTCTCTGTACTGTGGTGCATGGGCCTTCATCCATTGTTGAGAAGGACAGCAATTGGTTACAACCCACGATATTTACGTGAATGGTGGAAACCAACTAGTTTCTCTCAAAAATGAGAAAAAGGCAGCCATTCTTAGGTAGCTAGTAAAGGAATCCCTCTACACACACATACACTTTTTACTGGAAGATTTTTAATTTCTGTTGAAAAGTTAACTTTTAGCTATTAATTATACATTCATTTGTACTAATGCTGTGGGTTATGAAGACACATGTATTTTGGACTTAAAGGTTTATCAGATGTTGCTAGTAATGAAAAATCAGAGCACTTCATCTCAAGAGTAATTGCTCCTTACAATTCAGAACAAATAAAATAAAATAAAACTCTCCATACCTCATTATTAAGCTTGCTGATCTGTTGCTTTGTTTCTTCTGCTTTGATAACTAGTACAGCAGCGCCAACATCATTCTCTGTAATCATAACAACACAAAACGTAAGGTGTAGCTTTTATATAATTGTGTTCATTTAGCTTTATTTCAGTTTTACTTAATGCAGAGGTTATCAAGCGACGTCAAAACCAATACCCACAAATCAAGGAAAAGAAACTAAGGCTATGCTTATTTGAATGAAGGTATAGATATTAGATGTTTAATCAAGCTTCCCCAAACATCATGCTTACTTGATGTGTGCATTTTTATTTTTATGTAGGATGTGATTGCTTTCTTTGGCTAGATGAGCCCACAGCCTGAGCAATGCTCTGTCTCTAAATCATATCAAATCAAACATAAAAGTACTGGCATAGAGTCAAGGGAAGAATATATCTCCTTGCACTGATACAACCCATGAGCTCAGCAGTGGCAGGACTCTTGTTACCTATTATGATATTGTCTTGGTATTTTCTCCCCATAGTTCCTAGGGGAAACATAACCATAAAGCAAGCTTAAAACTCATTGAAAAACTGGCTCCTGTCTCCATGTAACAAAATTCATGCACATTACTGGAGGCAAATTCTGCTGTCTTATTAGTTTGCCTTGCAGCCAAATGAATTTCTTTCTCCTGCACTCAAGTGAATGGACAAAAATGTATCTAGTTTATTTATTTATTTATTTATTACAGTTTTACAGGACCCTTAACCTTTTTGGATTTCATGGTGTAATAAGTTAATGTGGATTATTGTCATGCAGTGAGTGCTAATTTTCAGTCATGTGAATCAGTCAATCTACCACATGTGGTGCCCATGAGGGGAAAAATGAGGTGGTGCCCTGAGCTTCTTAGAGGAAAGTTGGGAAAAATCATTCACATTCCTTTGGTTTGTGGTCTTGAACTAGTCATAGATTAGCTGAGAAACTGGTGAGCTCTTCAATGCCCTTTCATTTAAGCTTTCTGCACTCAGGAATAATTTCCAGATTTATTCTGTGTTAGGCTGACCATAGAACAATTGGTTGGTTGCTGTTTATGTCTGTCATTGTTGTGATTTTAATTTATTTGTTTTTATTATTGTTTTAATTAACTTTTGTTTTAATTAACTTTTGTTTTAATCTTGATTTTATTATAGTTAGCCCACCTTGAGTACCATTTTTGGTAGAAAGGTCAGCTGTTGGACAATAAATAAATAAACCTGGTTTGGATTACTTTTGTTATTTCTCTAGTGAACTCTCTACCAGACTGTGTGTGAGAAAAGCTATGGGGTTTAAAGCAAAATCAACTGGGAAAACGCTTAACATTTATTAAACAGGTGGTTAGGATATAATAAAAAGCCTTATCCTTGGACTCTGCATGAATGCGTTTATATGTGTGAGTTGCCTTTGTGGGTGTAAGTAAGAAACTGCACCCATACTCAAAACATTCTTCTTTTTAAACAAAATTTGGAGAGTGTGGGATACAGTAAATTGTCACTTACCCAGCATGGGTTAAAATGATACATTTGATTTTATTAAACTACATAACAAATGGCAATTGAATAATAATGTATAATGCATTTCTTTATCAAATAAGTGTAGTACAGTATTAATTTATGGTTATGTTTAATATGGTTTTGAAACCAAACCAAACTAATGCTAAAGAGCACACAACTGTATGAAACATGTCATATACAAGTCAGATCATTTTATACAAGTCGGATGACAGGTATCCAGGTTTTGTCCTGTTTCATCATATGTTTTGACTTCATCAGAAAAACAGTTCCATTATCGCCATTAATGAGCAATACTATGGGAGTATAGGAGTTTGCAAACTTTAAATAGTCCTTCCATCCTGGTTTTTTAGTTAAAGCCCTCAAAAGGAGGTTTTTCCTCAATCCCCGGCAAGTGATCCAAACTGCTTCAATACTGTTCACAGGGACAGAAGGACTATTTAAAGTTTGCAAACTCCTATACTCCCACAATATTGCTCATCAGTAGTGATAACAGAACTGTTTTTCTGATGAAGTCAAAACGTATGATGAAACAGCACAAAAAATGGATACTTGTAATGTCTGTAATCTGACTTGCATAAAATGATCTGACTTGTATATAATGTGTTTCATACAGTTGTGTTCTCTTTAGCATTGTTTGGTTTGTTTCTATTCAACTGCTGCCCCCTTTGGTTTGTTGTTAATATGGTTTTGAATACATATTTACGTTTTTTCTATTTGCATTATGATCCCTCTCCCCTGGTCCCTTTATAATCCACCATCACCATTTTCAGTTTTGGTGCTACTATGCCTTAAATGAACATGTTGCTACCTAATCCCAACTTCACTATTGTTACAATTAGCATTGGTTAACAGTAATCATCCTTGTAAAATGACACCAGCTTTGGGGCCTGTTTAGGAAATAGCAATTCCCATAAGCATCCTAATCTGTTACCTTGTCCGATAAATGACTGGAAAAGAAGCCCAGGAAATTGGAAACAAATTGCTCTATCTTTTTCTTCCTGTCACTCTTTTTTTCATGATGCTTCTGGACGTGCCAATGCAGTCTCATCTAAAGCTTTTTCTCACAGTGTGTGGTACACAAAAGGCAGCCCTCTGCAAAAGGTGCATTATGAATCATTTGTAAGATGGCTAAATATAGCACTAACCCCTGATGGTCGGAGATGCTCTGGAATCCTGGCTGAGTGGTTCAGAGCCAAAGTCAAATGCCTGGCTTTCTTGGTTGTTGTTTCCATCCTCCGTTCCATCGACAATCCTGTTTTCAAAAACATACAAAACAATCTTGGAATATTTACACAGAAGGTACACTTCTTTCTCCTCGTGCATTACTGACAATATCCACATTTTAAGAAAAAGAATAATATTCATAATATGAATACTGCCATTATTTGAACCTAAACTGCTTAGAGAAAAGAAAAATGCTAAGGCTTTTCTCCTGTTGATGGCTATTCTCTCACATATGTTGGAAACACTAGAAGAAAAAGGTGGATCCATCTTTTCAAGTGCTGAAATACAAAAGAGATTGCTAGGTCCTGATGACATGCCTGTCACTTTAAGAACTCAGGATCTATGCAGCAGTAGGGCAACCCCTCCCTCGCTTACCCACCATTTCCTCACTTACTGTAGCAAATAACAGTTTAGTCGTTAACAATGGTGGGTAAAGGGAAGAGTGACGTGCCTCTGAGCTCATCAAACTGCAAGTAGAGCCTGCAGTCAGAACTTGGCCATCGGGTTAGCTGGTGGGAACCAAACTCTCTCCAGGGCTTAAATTGAACAATTGTGTTTTGTTTATAACCAGCGAAGAAATAATAAAGTAGAGTGTCTCCATTCATGTTTGCACCACAGAGTCAATGCCCTGGGAACAGGAGCCAGGAATTTTGTGTCAGAAACTGTCTTCAGTATACTTAGGAAGCTGCCTTAGGCCGGAGCTATTTGTCCATCTGACCTGGTTGAACGGTGCTTGAATTTTGGGGGGAGGGGGGCTGAAGGGGGGCAGCCTCCTTACCTTTTGTGACAGCCCTCTCAGCTGCTATTTTTAGAAGGGGGTGGGCTAAGCTAGGGGGTGGGGCTTGTGGATTTGATTAAGGGCCTTTGTAGCTTCCTGCCCCATCTCCCCCTCCATTCAACCATTGCCCCAGTATTGACTCCTCTGGCTGTGGTTCTCCAGAGTCCCAGGCAAGGTTTTGTTTTGTTTTTACAATCCCCTGCTATTGGATCCTTTTAACTGTAGATGCCAGTGATTGAGTCTGGGATATCCTTCATGCAAACCATATGTAGAAATGAATGAATCTGTCAATGTTGATTTTTATTTTTCCAGACTCAAGTGTGGTTCACCTTGAAATTTGGGGTTTTTTCCAGTCTTGTTTGGTATTTCCCCAAAATTTGATATTTATTTATTTATTTACTACATTTTTATACCACCCAATAGCCGAAGGACGGTTCATGAAAATTTATAAGCATTTTTGTTCACATTTCTCATAATACATAATTTTTTGTATATATCGTTGCTTAATATACACATTTTTATAAGCAATTTGCCTAGCATAGTGCATTTCAAAACATTGCCCCGCATATATACATTTTTATGCATTTTTTCACTGGCGAAATCTACTGTAAAGTTCAGAGACATGCGGATTTTGAAGGATAACTGATTTACAAAACTGCTTCTAAGTCTCCTTAGTTTCAAAAGGACTTTGCCATGTGGCACTGGAGAGGGGGCTGGTGTTTGACAAATGCAGGAAGTTCCAGGAAGCTAGATTCCGGCTGGACATCAGGAAAAACCTCCTGACTGTTAAAGCAGTATGACAATGGAGCCAATTACCTAGGGAGATTGTGGGCTCTCCCACACAAGAGGCCTTGAAGAGGCAGCTGGACAGCCATCCTTCAGATAGGCTTTAAGGTGGATTCTTGCATTGATCAGGGGGTTAGACTTGATGGCCTTATAGACCTCTTCCAACTGTACTATTCTATGATTCTATAAGACCAACTCACCCTTCCACTGTCCTTTGATGCCAGCCCATGTTTGGTCTTGTTTTTGTAATATTATATGCCACCGTGGAGGTCTGCATAGGTCAAGACAGGTACCTAGCTAACTAGCTAAATAAAATAAGTCATTGTTTTTGTACTGTGTGCAGCATCTTCTGTGAAGGTTAGATTAGCCTCAAATTCTTCTTTGAGATATGCAGTGTTTAGTTTCCAAAGCCAAGGTCTAGGGCTTTAGCCTGCCCTAGATTTACCAGCTTATTCATGAATGGGGCTCTGTACTTTTCACAGTTGGATGACAGGCAGGTACAGTTTGCCACATTGTAGTATGTCCACATCAAGGAAAGTTGTGAGAGTTGAATTTCTGCTTGTGGTGCAACTGGTAAAGGCACAGTGAGTTCCGGAAAAGTGGCAGTGGAGTCTTGCAAACAAAAGTAAAAGCCAAGAAATGATTATGATATGTGCAACTCAGCTGAGCTCCAGATACAAGTGAAACTTGTCAGGAGAAAATTGTAGAGGAGGAGGACCAGGTAAGGCATCTTGGGCTCCTTGCAAAGGGAAAACTGGTGTGATATAAATGTAATAATTAAAAAAGGAAAAAAATACAAATTACAACTTCTAGCGTATCATAACTAGGGATGTTGGAGGAATCTTCTGGGGAGTGAAGTTTGCTAAGCTGACCAGGTCAGTCCCCCCCCCCCCCCATTTCAGCTTGCCTCCCCGTGAGCATCAAGTTGGGCCATCTTGCAGGTTTTCTTGTGTTTCCCCCCGTAAATCACAATTTGCAAAATTTGTGCAAATTTCAGCCCCAGTATGACTGCAATTTGCAGAAATTATGCAATTTTAAGGTGACATTTGCACAAATTGCAATTTACAAAAAAGTGAAAAAACAGCAACCCTGAGACTAGTTCCCAGATTTTGAGGGAAAGCCTGCAGCTCACAAAAACCAGGCTGGTTTTCCCGCAACAGTCACACATAATTATAATAGGAGCAACAGAGTCCATGATCAAGCTTTTCTCTAAATAGTTTACATATAGAAAACCACTTGATTCATAGTAGTTACAAGTGCAACTTAAAGCAAAAATGTTAGTGTGAGTTGTCCCACTTGGGGTTCTAGCCAGCCGTACCATCTTCCAGAAGTGCCACACCCCACGTCTGGCTTGCCTAGCTGAGGGGGGGGGGCGTATTGCGATGGGGGGAAGAGCGGGACACATGGCTCACCCCCTTTGGCAGAGGCAATGGGTGTTTTTTGGCCTTTGGGTGTTTTTTTGCCCATTGGCCCTCACCCTTAGCCTCTTTGGATAGTGGCTCCCTCCCTCCCTGAATGTAGTGTGGGCATCTGCTGGTCATCCTTTTGGCCTGACTAGGAGTCTTTTTGCCTATTTCACACTGTAAGTGGGGTGGGAGTGTCTTAGGCTAATCAGGAGAGTAATGGATTGTTAGGTCAATTGGTCATAATTTCATTTAGGCTGGTGGGGCGAGCACAAACAGGGAATTCAGGGATGGTGTGTATTCTGTGGCACTGTGACAGTGATAGGTGATCCCTGGGGTTTTATGGCCCCAGTTGGGGGGATAAGGGTTACCTGTGAGGCCAACTCACCTCACCCACCCAGTGTTTTACAACATGGGAGTGGGTGACACGGGAAGGCCTCGCCTCCCCCAAAAGGGCAGTCTTGTCAGTGATGATCAGTGGATGCCACTCGATAGGAATGGAATGATTTTGCCCAATAATTTTATTTATTTATTTATTTAACAGCCTAGGTAGTTGCTGACTGAGTTACCTGCCCACCCAGTTACTCCTTTGCAGATTTTATTTGAATAAATGTGGCCCAATTTTACACCATACTTATGCGTCTTGTCTCTTTATTTCCCCTCGTCCACTCGCAATACTGCATTCCATTCCCTATCCCATGGTTTCCTCCCTTTTTGCTTTCAACAGCTAATCTGCATTCCATGGCCACTGAACACTGTCAGCTGTTCTAGGGGTTTTCTCCTTCCCCACCCTAATTTTTTGGGGTACTTCTGCAAACCTTGGGCTTCTTCTCCACCCTAATTTTTTTGGGGTACTTCTGTAAACCTTGGGCTTCCTCCGAACCTACTAATACTTTTCGCTTGTGCATGGGTGGTAAAGTTTTGACTACACACAAATCCACACTCAGAGGATGGCTTCATGATTAGTATTTGTGATAATAAACCATCGGTGTTACCAACTCCATGAGAGTTCACAAAATTAAATATGAAATTATGAACATTATTTTTGCATTGCAATGATAAGTGCTTCAGACTTCATGGCTGGACACTAGCAGTGGTAGGGAAATACCAGTTGCAGTAGATGTACATAGCCACAAGCAAGAAGAATTAACCATTCATAGTGAAATTCCCTTTTGGTAAATCCAAAATATTTGTTTCCAGAAATACAAGTGGGCTGTAACTGCCACCAGGAAGAAATGTCAGATAGAATTCTGCAATCCTTCATCTTTCTTGTCAGTTCTAATTTTCTCCTGTGGGCCTGCTTGTATTTTTGAAGAGGAACAATGATAAAAGGTGAGTGCAAACTGCTTTCCTAATTTAGTGTGAATTTTAGACTGCTCTAAGCATGGGAGATGGCAGTGCTGCTATGGTGAAAATTGCAGACTTGTTTTGGTGTGTGTGTGTGACTGTATCATGATCTTATTTTGAAATTGATGGGCACTACAGAAAGAGAACCTGAAGCTAGATTGATGTCTTTGGTTCATACAGAAACAGAAGAAGGAGAGGGATTTCCACTAGGGATGTGCTCCGCTCCGATTAGGAGCGTAGAAGCAGTAGCGGATTGGCCTGCTCCGCCTTACCCAGAGGCGGAGTAGGAGCGGACCGCGGACCTCCTAGAAGCAAGGCGAAGAGAAGCGACCATTTTTCGGAGCTCCGAGTTCAGGCGGAGCGCTCCGGTCGCCATCTTGAAAACATTTCGCCATAGGATTGCATTGCGGCAAATAATCGCGCATAACTACGTTGTTTTTGAAGCTATCGCTCTGGAAATTCTTGTGCTCAGAGAGTCGTGGATGGGGGTCATTTTGAGACCACTCTCACCTCTCTGCGTTGTCCGTGTCGCGTGCTATATTTTTTTGAAAATCGGGTCAACCGCGCGGCTCAAACTGCGTTTCGGCTTTTCGCCCATAGGATTGCATTGAGGGAAAGAATCGGGGATAACTGGGGGGGGGTTTAAGCTATCGTTCTGAAAATTCTTGTGCACAGAGAGTCGTGGATGGGGGTCATTTTGAGACTACTCTCAACTTTCTGCGTGCTGTGGTTCACGTGCAATGTTTTTGTGAAAATCGGGTCAACCGCACGGCTCAAACTGCGTTTTCGGCTTTTCGCCCATAGGATTGCATTGAGGGAAAGAATCGGGGATAACTGGGGGGGGGTTTAAGCTATCATTCTGAAAATTCTTGTGCACAGAGAGTCGTGGATGGGGGTCATTTTGAGACCACTCTCAACTTTCTGCATCGTACGGGTCGCGGGCTAGACGTTTTTAAAAAATCGGCGGGAAAAATACCTTTTTCAAAGGGCTGAGGGGCAGAGTCAGCTCCCGGTCATGATGATCCCAAAGTTGGAGGAGGGCATAGGCAAAACAGGTAACTTGGGATTCTGGGAAACTTCTCTTTCTTCATCTGAACGGGCTTTTCCCCGTGTTTTTTAACACAGTAGCCCCACCAAATGCACAAACACAACCTGAAATCATATACTAAGCCAAGAATAAGAGATAGAAACACAGCACTGCTCCCCACCCTAACCTTGGGGAACAACTGAATCGATGTGGTGCAAGGGGATGAGCTCCCCTAGGGCATCTCATCGTGGACGTGCCCCCACTCTCTCCTGCACTGGAAGGCCATAGAGCCTTCCAAAGAGAGTAAAACGGTGGAGCAATGCCTATCATGAGTTGAAGTGAATGGTCACTTTTCAGTGGTGGAGCAATGCCTGTTCTGAGTCGAAGTGAGCGTTTTACTTCTTCTCGGAGCTGTTGGTGGCTGTCAGTGTCTTGAACTGGCAGCTACTTCCCCCTCCCCCGGGCACGTCCCCCTATTGCTGGTAAAAGACAATCCCCCTCCTTCACGTCCTGCTTCACGCCCTTGTCGTGACCTGCATTCTATCAACTATGAGGCTTTCTCTCAGTCTCTAGCCTCCTCTCTTCCTTCTGTCTTCACAGCCATCTCCTTGGACTCAGCCGTCTCCTCCTTTAACTCCACATTGTCTTCAACTCTTGATAATCTTGCTCCATCTACAACTCGGATAATTCGCCCCTCTCAACCCCAACCGTGGCTCACCTCTTTCCTCCGCTACCTTCGCTCTTGCTCCCGGGCAGCCGAACGCCTGTGGCGTAAGACCAGGGACTTGGCGGACTTTGTCCACTACAAATTTGTTCTCTCCTCCTTCTCTTCTGCCATTTCACTGGCCAAACAGCAGCACTACTCAACGCTGATCCAGTCAAATGCTAGACACCCTCAGCGGCTCTTCAAGTCCTTCAATTCTCTCCTGAAACCTAATCCACCATCTCTCCCCGCCTCTCTGTCTGCCAATGACTTTGCCTCTTTCTTCAATGCTAAAATCCAAACTATTCGCTCCGATCTGGCCAGCTCTGCTCCGCTCCCAGCTCCTGTGCCTCACCTGTCAGTTCCTCCTGCAACTCTCTCGGCGTTCCCCTCAGTCTCAGCTGATGAACTGTCTAAAATACTGCGCTCGTCAAAGCCTTCCACTTGTTCCCGTGATCCAATTCCCTCTCGCGTCTTTATTAATCTTATCCCCGCTATCCTCCCATCCTTGCTTCACATCATTAATTCTTCCCTGTCCTCTGGCTCATTTCCCTCTGCTTTTAAACATGCTACTGTCTCTCCCATTCTCAAAAAACCCACTCTTGATCGACTTTCTCTGTCTAACTACCGACCTGTCTCTCTGTTGCCCCTTGTCTCAAAGATTCTGGAACGTGTGGTCTACTCTCGCTGTCTTGACTTTCTCTCTAGTAACTCTGCTCTGGATCCCTTTCAATCTGGATTCCGTCCTCTGCATTCCACTGAAACAGCCCTTACCAAGATCACCAATGATCTTCTCACTGCCAAGTCTAAGGGCCATTATTCCGTCCTTATTCTCCTTGATCTAACTGCAGCCTTTGACACGGTTGATCACAACCTTCTCTTAGATTCCCTCCATGACCTTGGACTCTGTGGCTCTGTCTATAACTGGTTCGCCTCCTATCTAGAGGGTCGCTCTTTCAGCGTGTCGGCTAACGGCAGCTCGTCCTCCTCCTTTCCCCTTTCAGTAGGGGTTCCGCAAGGCTCGGTGCTTGGCCCGCTGCTGTTTTCTCTATACATGCTGCCCTTGGGTAAACTTATTCAATCTCATGGCCTCCAATATCACCTGTATGCCGATGACACACAGCTATACCTCTCATCTCCGGAACTTTCTCCTGATGTTCACGATCGTATCTCGGCATGTCTTTCAGATATCTCAGCTTGGCTGCTTCATCGTCGCTTGAAGCTTAACATGGCAAAAACTGAACTGCTTGTTTTCCCTCCTAAACCTTCTCCTCACCTCTCATTCTCTCTTACTGTCAACGATGTCACGCTTACTCCGGTCAAGGAAACTCGTAGCCTTGGCTTTATATTTGATTCCTCGCTCTCCTTTATTCCTCATATCGAGGCAGTAGCTAAATCTTGTCGTTTCTTCCTGTATAATATTGCCAGGATTCGACCATTTTTGTCTGTCTCTTCTGCCAAGACTCTCGTTCACGCACTGGTTATCTCTCGGTTGGACTACTGCAACCTCCTCCTCTCTGGCCTCCCCTCGTCTCACATCAGTCCGCTGGTCTCTGTCCACCACTCTGCCACTAAGATCATCTTCCTGGCCCGCCGCTCTGACCATGTCACTCCGCTTCTGAAATCTCTTCATTGGCTCCCAATTCATTCCAGAATCCAATATAAACTTCTCCTGTTGACCTTCAAAGCTCTTCACGGTCTAGCTCCTGCCTATCTCTCCTCTCTCATCTCACACTATTGCCCCGCTCGTGCTCTTCGCTCCTCTGATGCCATGCTTCTTGCCTGCCCAAGGGTCTCTACTTCCCTTGCTCGGCTTCGTCCATTTTCCTCTGCTGCCCCTCATGCCTGGAATGCTCTTCCAGAACACCTGAGAACTACCAACTCAATCACAGCTTTTAAAACACAGCTAAAAACTTTTCTTTTCCCTATAGCTTTTAAACTTTGAGTTTGTTCTGACTCTATACTGTTAGCTTCACCCTTCCCGGTGCCTGTTTACACTTCCCTGTGCCTGTTTGCATTCTCTTTCCCTTCTTATTGTTTACTACAACTTTATTAGATTGTAAGCCTATGCGGCAGGGTCTTGCTATTTACTGTGTTATCTGTACAGCACCATGTACATCGATGGTGCTATATAAATAAATAATAATAATAATAATAATAATATAGCCTTTTTAAAAAAATTCTTCTTGCTGTTTATTGAGCAACACTGCTGCTTTTAATTCCACCCCTCCTTTGTTTATTGATTGATTTATTCCATTTTATATGCATTACTGGCTTATCCTTGGCTCACTTCCTTATGCCCCCAGAAATGCCAGCTGCATGCCTGCCTGCCTTCCCTCCCTCCTCCCCTGCCCACCTCGCAGGGATGTTGTGTGTGGGGTGCCCGATTTTCAAAAATTCGCCAAAAATCAGGGGATGATGGGATTGCTTTGAAACTTGGCATGCGTGTGTATATCCCCATGAGGTGTCATGGTGCCAAACATGAGGTTTCTAACTTGAACAGAAAAAAAGTTGTATAATTTTTTAGCTTTCAATGCAAGCCTATGGGGGGGGGAAACGGAGCTCCGGATCCGGATCCGGAGCTCCGGATCCGGATCCGGAGCTCCGGGCGGAGCGGAGCGGAAGTGGGCAGAGCGGGGGCGGGGCGGAGCGGCCCGATCCGGAAAATGGCGGATCTGCAAGTGAAGCGGAGCGGGGGGTCCGTGCACACCCCTAATTTCCACATATATGAAAAAACACAAGTTAGTGAAGTAGTAAAAATTAACCACTGTTTTTAAAAGGTTATTAATAAGAATTTAGCTCCCTGAAGAGATATCCATATGTTTTCTCAAAAGGCCTTGTGAGATGTACTTGTGTTTTGTGTTATATTAGCAAGTACGACACATTAGGAAGCACAAAATATTAGCAACCTGTTCTGCAATCTACTCTGGTCCTACATGCTTTTGGGGAATTCATTGCATGTTTGGAACTTTCTCTGGTGCATATGCACGGCCTTACCAACATTCAAACTGGATACAATGATCATACATGGGGAAAAGCACACCACAGCAGCATCAAGCCCCATGCTGAACCTACACCCATTCATTTAAACATCTCTAGAGAAGACTCACATATACAACTGTATACGCAAGATTATTGGCAACTCAGGGCTTTCCTGGTTCAGATGTAACAGTAAACTATACTTAATGTCAGCCAGCTTCCTGACATGTTTCCCTGGTTGCCTGAAAGTAGGAGCAAAGAAGTTGTGTGTGGGGTGCATGAAGCTTCTTCATATTTCAGCTCATTAAGCCAAGATTTCTTTGTCCAAACTCAGGCATGGGCTAGAAAAGGCCTACACGTATTATATAAAGGGATTCTGCCTACGCTTTAGTCAGGTCAGGGAGTTCAAAATGCCTGATCTGACTAAAGTATTTTGCCTAGAAAGGCAGGATATAAATTTTAAATAAAATAAAATATAACACTTCTTTACTTCAAGAGCTCAGAAGCTTTTGTGAGGGGTACTCTATGAGTTAGCTCAGGAACTGCATAGTTCCACAGCAGCTTAAAATAGCAGACTTTGGGGTCTTCAGTATATTTTCTTCTTGTGTTTAAGACCTGGACAAAAATAGAGAAAATTTCAAGGGGAAAGTTGAAAGCACATTGGAAAATGGAGGTGCTTTTTGTTTTGACCATAATGAATAAATAAAATAAACTGAAAGTTCTGTAAGGACTGGGTTGCAACTTGATCTCCTAAATGAATGTTGGATAGGCTGATTCAGTGTTCTCAGCCTTATTTACTGATTTTATATAACGACCTTAGTAACAAGTTCTGAAAGTTCTCTATAAAAAGAACACATCAATGCTATAATAAAAAATGGCTTAGGGTGCAATCCTATGCATGATTAGGCAGAAAAGAGTCCAACAATGTTTTCCTGTCTAAACATGTATAACATTGTGTCCTTAATTATCAGAAATTATGTAGATACATGACATTTCAAGGCAACAATATTATCAGAATCAGTATCCAAGAATGGAAAACATGTCTGAGCGGTATGGAAAATGATGGCATGAGAATCAAAAATACTAGTTGAGAGGAATTTCTAATGTTTACCTAGGGCTGAGCTCTGGAGGACCGATGCTGTTTAACGACGAAAGATGCAACTTCAGGTTCTTCTCTCTCCGTTTGGAGTAGTAATGTAGTTCGGTTTCATGCTTGGTTCTAGAGGAGTTTGCGCTGCAAACTCGGATAGGTGAGTGGAAGGGCACAGTTCCTGAGGCCAACTGTTTCAAGTTTATCCCAAGATAGCTTTTATTGCTTCCTGACTTTTTCTGCTGGGAGGAGCTTGTGCTTCTTGTGTGGACCGGAGAGAGAGTGGCTGCCTCCTCTTCTGCAACCTCCTCCTCCTCTTCCTCGTCCTCAGTGATGGATGGGAGTCTCTTGGTTATGCTGCCATTTCCTTTGGAGTCTGCCTAAAATAGGGGGCAATTCATATTAACATCAAAATGAAAAGCTGTTTGCTGTGTCTGCACACTGCCTGGTGTGACAGAACCGTCTGAATCTCACCAAAACCCCTGCAAAGTTCCAGCTGGAGGCATTTTGCAGCCCCTTGGTTCTTTTAATTGATTCTGCTATGTACTTGTAAAGCATCCTTATATCAGCACAATTTAGCAAATGGAATGCAAATGTATTGTGTTACCTGGAAAATATTACTTAATTTTAGTCCCTACAGACCTAGCTATCTTCTAATAGATTTGTATGTGCTTTAATAATTTTACGTATTTATGTAAATTCACATCCTGCCTTTCCAACAGAACCAAACTCCACATTTTGGGGGCCCTTAGGCTGGGGGACAGTTGTGGGTGGGCCCACATTCTCACACTGCTGTCGCTGCTTCCCTTTGGGTGCAATTCACAGAGCCACCCAGAGGAGGAGGGTAAGGGGAGCGGATAAGGAGGGTAAGGAGGGTAAGGGGCCCTTTCTCCTTGCTCCTGTTACTGCATTCTCGCTTAGAAGAGTGAACAGGCCACATCAGCAAGGAGACGAAAAAGGAGAAGCAGGGTCATGGCTTGGGCGTGGGGTCCCCTGCTTGGAAATCAGCCTTGGCAGTGGCCCATCTATGTTGACCCCTGAGGCCGTCCCTGTTTTCCGAATTTGTTCGAGGTCATCATTAAAAACATAAAATATGCATATTAAAATGCACACAAATAAATAATAATAAATTTATTTATTACCCACCTCTCCCTCTAAATTGAACGGGGTACAACCAAGAAAATAAATTAATGCTGACAAATGGCAACATAATTCCACCATAAACCCAGACTGGTTGAGCTTTTCCGCCAGCTGGCCCTTGGCATGGACCCAGATTTATGCTGGATCAGTTGTGCAGGCAGAGGTGGACTTCCCTGCCTTCCCCTTCCCACTGCAGCCCCCTGAAAATGCTACACAGAGAATCGGGAAACTGTGCTGAATGGGGTGAGCTGTAGGGTGGGTGGGAAGTGCGGATCCCCAAAAGCATGGAAATCCACCAAAGTGAAGCAGAGGGACCTTCTGTGACCTCCTCTTCCTCTTGTGGAAGGTCCCTTTCTCTCACAGAATGCAGGTCCTGGATCCCACCCTAAGGGTTTAGTAAAAAGAAAGGCCGTACATATTTTCTCAATACAAAGGACAGAACAGTATAGACAAACCTACTATTTCAGAATAGGGGTAGCCACTGGGGAAAAAAAATCTGCTCCATATCCTGAACAGAGGAAGCCCTGAAGAGAACCCTGATAGCAGGTGGGTGAGCTCATTGGTGGGGGGGGGGTTGATACAAATAAAATTATATAAATAAAAATAGGGTAATATTCCTGAACAGCAGAAAACTCCATTAAACTCTGTGAGCTTTAATGTAGAACATTTTGAAAGAGGCACTATGTGATTTGCAAGAAGCAAAAGTAGGTAACTTTTCTGGATAAAAAAAATAACTGTATGTGGAGTTTGATTTAAAATAATGGATGTCCTCACATCTATCGATCTATTTCTTTCAATAATATAGTATATACTTACTCTGTGTTGGTTACAAAGTCCATTCCCTACACAATCTATATTTATATTAAAAAGGTGAAATGTTTTGCAACCAAGTTTTGTAGCGATAGTCTGTATTGGCTTCATGTCTATCCTATATTTGTGTTCTGTCTGTGTCTCTGAAGCTTTCTACACGGCTGTCTTAATTTTACGTTCACAACCTCCTTGCAAGACAGATTAAGTTGAAAGATAGTAACTTTCCCACAGCTTCATGTTAATTTTATGACTGAGCAAAGATTTGGACTGGATTTAAAACATTCAGCTCCAACCTTCTAATTAATATTCTTTAAAATCATAATTTAACCTCAACTGGGGAAAATGTACCGTGGTCCAATTACAATATACATTTTATATCCATGGAAGAATGTCTATGAAGGCGTAGGTAGGAATAATGTTACAGCAGAGCAAAAAATTGGTTTAGCAGGAAAGATAAAGATTTTTTGTTGTCTTCATAGGGCTTATCCCGGGGATCGCCCTGGGATCATCCCTGTTTGTCCACATGATGCACAGGGGATCCCGGGGGCAGGGAGGAATGATCCTTCCTTTTCCCAGGGATAACTGGGATGGCTTTAATCCTGAGTTTTCTCATGGCCTTGGGATCGTCCCGAGACTGTGGGACATGTGAGCAACCATCCCGGTTTCCTCCCAGCTCCTCATGAGTAAATGCAAGGAGCCGAGAACCGGGCATGGGGCACAGAGCTCTTCAGGAGCTCTGTGCCCATCGGGGGTAGGAGTGGGGGAGTGGGATCTTTTTTAAAAAAAAACACCCAAAACCCTTATCTTTATCATTGGCGCTTTCGTGTGCTCATCTTCAACAAAAACAAAAACAAAATGGTGGGTGTGACATCTTCCTACCTCCTAGGATGTTGCACACCGCATGTGGACTGAGGGGGAGGACCGATCACCATATTGTGAGATCCTCCCCCTCCCCTCCCTAGGTCTAGTCATGCCCATAGGTTTAGCAAGGAAAATTCAACTCCACTTTCAATTCTAATGCAAGGCTCTGTATTCAATACCCAGGATAAATCCTGTAATAACTGACATCTTAATAATGAAGAGTAACACTGAGCAGGTGCAGAATGCCTTTTCCTCGCCATGGAATAACCACAGCATGCCCCTACATTTAGTACTAATGACGACGATTTCCAGGTCAGAAGGCATGGCGCCAGAGAGAACTGAGTTCCAGTATTTTTCTTGTCAGAACTGAAATGTGGCCATTCTTCTATGGAGGAAAGGCCCTCCAGCCCACTTTCAACTATCCTCATTTTATTCTTGGAATAATTTCGTGACTTTTATGTACTCTGTTATCCTGATAATTAACATGAGTTTAATTTTGCTAATAACTTCCACTCTTGACAAGTAAAGTTTTTGAAATTGCTATGTTGATCTCAAAATTGTAAAGTAAATGTCTGTTGCTTAGAAATCCTGAAAAGATTCAAAATTTCAGATGTGGCAGCAGAATATAATTGAAACTGATCTCTGGGGGAGATGTGACACCATACAAAAATTATATGCAAATGACATAACATTTTGACATGAGACAAAGATTTAATCTGATCTTAAGATTTTCATATCTTAAGATGTATCCACACACACATATTAGCAACTAAACATGCAGGGCTTACTCTTAAAATGAAGAAGTAGCAATGGGACATGCAAATATGCCAGTTTATCCATGCCAAATTAATTCAACCCATTATAAATAAGTGTCTTTTTAAAAGGTACAGTTCAGTACTTACTGGGACCCATAAGGGGCATTCTGACTTAAAAGGGCCACATGTGTTTTATTGTCTAGAATTAAGCTCATTATATTAAAATCAGACAACCATACCTGACATATTGCAGACTTGTTTGATAATCTTGTGATTACCTGAAAGAACAACAAATAGAGGAAGTAGCAAATACCAGAATCTGCACAATAGTGGCTTCCAGTTGCAATTTTAGAGTATGGGGTCGTATAAAAGGGAAATCTCATATCAAATGTCTTTCATATCTGTTTGCTAAAATAGTTGACAAAATAGTTTAGTAGAAAGTGAATTAGTAAAAAAAAAAAGTCTTAAAATCGACTTGCATGTTCCCTTATGATACCCAAAGCTGTCTTTTTTCTTATGAGATGATATTCTTAGATGATTTCTCCCTCACATGTGTGTCTGTATCTTCCATGGGAGAAAACATGCCTAGAAAAAACAATAGATGCCTGTGTGATATAGGACTGTGTGAATTCATCCATATATTCTTTGATTTTGTTCACAGCAGCCACACCTGCTCCTTTCTTTGGACCTGCTCACATAAGCTGGGTGGTTAAAGGCTGTGCACGTCCCTCTCACCTTGACTCAGTGGCCGTTTTTGGGCTTGCTCTCCTCGCCTCAGAACTGAAGCTGAGTCAAGATTTGGGCCCCCGAGGTGGTTTGACTTTTACAGGGTTCTTGGGAGGTGGATATGCAGCGGGTCACCCAGGACAGCTGGAAGAAGGCTGACCAGGACTCCATTGGACTCCCAACTCTGTACCTACCTGCTCCTGCTCCTTCCCTCTTTCAGTCCCTCCCCACAAACCCGTAACCACCACGGTGTCATCATCACCAGCATTTACCTTTACATGCATCCTCTTCACAGCAGAGCTGCAATTTAAAGGAAGATAGCGGGGGCTCTCTATTTTGAATCACTCCATGGGCATCACCAGAAATGGCCTTTTACAGCTGCTGTAGTTTGTGGCCATAGAGCTATTCAAAATGGAGAACCTCTACGATCTTCATTTAAATTGTAGCTCAGCTCTGAAGACGATGCACATGAGGTGGCAGTGGTAGGTGACTGGGGAGGGCAGGGAGGGAGAGGGAGGTGAGTCCACTGAGTCCAATGGATTCACCTGAACTCACGGCCAACTTTGCGTCGGCTTTTCCGGGCAGGTGGGGGAGTGGCCCAGCACCTCCCCGAATCAGCCTGAGGCATCCTGAGGCTCTAGTGAATTTTGATGTTGTCACTTTTAATTGCTACTTCCTCTCACACTTTCAAACAGATTGGCTCACATTCGAGAGACTTTTTATTAGGTGACAGCTTGCATCCCTCTCTCTTTTGCTGCATCTAGCATAGCTTGGTCTTCCAAATCGTAATGACAAAGAGTTGAGTGGGTCTGGCACATGGTCACCTTGTAGTAAGTATGAGTCTTCCTTCTTTACACCTCATGGCAAATCAGGAGTTCTTGATCATTCCTCTTCCATATCACATTTAGTTGCACCCTCAAGTGACAGCTGAACACCTGGGAGTAAGCCCCAATGGGGCTTACATCTGAGGATTACACTGTCAGTTAGGGATGGGCAAACAAGTGACATTTCAGCTTGATAAGAACTTCGGAAAAAAATCTCACTGCTCATCTCTCCTTGATTTGCACTCACATTTGCGATTGCCATTCGTTTTGTGCAAATGTGAAAGTTGTGCAAAGGTTTCCCAATTCTTCTCAAATGTCTCCCATAGACTAAGGTATGGGTAAATTTTTTTTTAAAAAAAATGTGTGCACTTTTGAAGTTTGCACAAATCAAATGCGTGCACATGTTAGAGAATTTTTTTTTTGGGGGGGGGAATTGGTGGATGCATCCTTTTGCTCCCGCTCTGTGTTGTGAACAAGGCACGTTCACATGTTTTGTGAGCAGAAACATAACTCGTGCTTCCCTCCTGTCTGTTTCCTAGCTATTTTGTACAGCAGCTCTGATCTCTGTTGCTTTTGCCAAATTAGTCAACAAGGTTTATTTTAGGACTTTTACCTTTGATTTGATGGCAATGCACATTGACCAAAAAGGTTTTCCCCTCAAATTCTCTTGCAGGCGAACCCTATGCATGTTTACTTGGAAGTAACTCACACACAATCCACTAGGTCCAACTCTCAAGCAAGTGTTCATAGGTTTGCAGCCTTATTTTATTTTTTCTGCACCTAATCAGCAGTTCAAGTTTATACATGCAGCTGAATCTTAAAATTTAAATGAATTTTACTTCTCTGGTACTTTATATTAATAGCTGATGAATATTAATATTAAGAGCTTGTTTGCAAAAAGTGAAGCAGCAGGATAAAGCATGAAAATCAATATCTTAAGAAAAAAACCCTTAAATTAATTTGGCTTTCTGTGAAGGTGACACCCCTCTGTGTTTCCTTCTAAGTTTCTCGTCTTCTTTTTTTGGCCCTTCTGAGTCTCCTTTGTCTCCAAAGAGAAAGCAGACACACAGGCACAAACAAGGACAGAACTGACTCAGAAAACAGTAGGAAATTTAAAGACTACAGAATTCACATAACCGTGGTTACACCCTTCCGCCTCTGAGTACATTTAATATCAAAGGAATTAATTATAAGAGAACCTGAGGAGATGCCCTCATTTCTAATCTCTTAAATCCTTTTTAACGGGTGATGGCGACAGTGACTAGCCTCGCCTATCTCTATGGAAGAAAGTCAATAAGGAGGAGGCATCACATCAAGGAAGTGTTTGTCTTGCTTAAAAGAGAAATTGAAAGAAGAAATTTAAACACTAGGCTTAGTGCTCTTTGATTTCTCTAGTCATGGCAGATTGCTCACTGATCCTCGAAGAAACACATGAGGCACAGATTGAGTAAACTAAAAGCGACAATTTTATTAAACTTTTCAATGTATTTGCAATCAGTACATCTGTCATTTAACTTAAAGGTGTTAATACCGACCAGTGTGGAGAACTAACCTCCTGGTATGAAGCAGTGGTGACTCAGGGCCTTGCTAGACCTATCTCAGAATCTGTGTGGGAGGAGCAGCCAGCCCGCGCTAGAAGTAGCGTGGGCTGTCGCTCCTTTCCACACGTCAGACGCGATGGGGAACGGAAAGCCCCTTCGCGTCCTCCATTTTTTAAAAAAAATTAAAGGGGCCATGTGCGCATGAGCGCACCAACGAAAAGGTAAGTTGTTTTTTTAAAAAATAAAGGGTTCCTCGCTCCCCCTGCCCCCGATTTCCCCCCCACAATGTCTGATGCCCCCGCTCGCCCCCTCGCTCACTCGCCCGTCCATCCACTCGCTCGCCCGTCCGCTCGCCGCCCCCGCTTACCATGACCGATGCTCCCTCCACCACCACCCCGGCCGCGATCTCCCCACCCTGGCTCCGCTCTTCCCCCCAACTCTCCTGCCGGGTCCGCTCTTCCCTCCCTTGCCCCCATCTCCCCCCCATTCCCTCGCTCCCGGCCCGATGGGCACAGCGCTCCTCTTCTCCCGGCTACTTGCGAGTAAGCGAGCAGCCGGGAAAAGCCGCGGAACCAGTTAGACTTTCCGCAGCCCCGGGCTCAGCCCGGGGCTGCAGGAAAACCGGGCCACAAGTGGATCTGGTTACCCAGGGTCTAGGGAGGGTTTAGCCTGGCCTGACCCCGGGATCCCCTGTGCATCATCTGCATGCACAGCAGGGAGCCCGGGCCTCGCACCGGGCTAAACCCTCATCTAGGAAGGCCCTCAGTCTCCACCAGGTTCATAGCTCTCTTGGGTGACTCCACCATTGGACTGAGCCCTAGAGTAGTTACCAGTCCCATGGTGCAATGCTTCACTCTCACTGACAATTATCAAAGATGTACCAAGGCTTTGTTCAGCCTGGTGCCCTCCAGATGTGTTAACCTATCACTCCCAACATCTACCAGATAGCCATGTTGACAAGCTGATGCTAGGAGTTGTAGTCCAACACATCTGGAGGGCACCAGTTTTGGGGAAGGCTGCCTAAAGAGGTCCCTATGTCATACACACACCACAATGAGGGAAATGTGGTGGGAAGTCTCCAAGGGGTGTTCCAGTCCCAGATGCCATCAAGCTCTGATAGGCTGGTGTGTTGTACACCCAGTCATGCTCCAAGGGAGGACCTTGAGTGCTCTCCAAAGTACTCTGTAGTTTCCTCTTTCACCCTCCCTCCTGCTACCCACTGTCGCTGCTGAGGCCATTATCCCACCTTTTTTCTTCCAAGGAACCCTAGGCAACATACATAATCCTCCTCCTCTCCATTTTATCCTCACAACAACCACCCTGTGAGGTGGATTGGGCTGAGAGTCTGTGACTGGCCCAAAGTCACCCAGTGAGCTTCCATGGCTGAGTGGGGACTAGAACTCGGATCTCCTGACTTGCAGTCCGACACGTAAGCCACTACACCACACTTGTTCTCTTAGTAAACAGAAACAAGAGGTAGAGCTGAGAGTCATCTGCATATTGATGACACTTCAGTCCAAACCTCTTTTCCATCTCTAACTCTGTGGCACTGAGCAGGGGGTTGGATTCGATGGCCTTTTAGGCTCCTTCCAACTCTTACTATTCTATGATTCTAATGACATCCAAGTTAGTATGGATATCCACAAAATTTCCTGAA
This sequence comes from Elgaria multicarinata webbii, assembly GCF_023053635.1. NCBI lineage: Eukaryota > Metazoa > Chordata > Lepidosauria > Squamata > Anguidae > Elgaria > Elgaria multicarinata. The sequence continues at coordinate 54,307,179 of NC_086171.1, forward strand.
AATTATCTCAAAATGTACTTCTTTACAATATCTATACACATTCTGTAATGCCTGAATACAATGTTCTAGTGACAAGTAAGGTCTTTCAAGTCAAGCAAATATGAATTGAGGGTTTAACTAAGGGAATCTTGATTGATTTTTACTTGGTTGTATAAATGCAATAAATAAATAAATAAATAAACAATCCCAGAGAGGCTGTGGAACCTTTGAACCAATATTTAGTGGCAGTTTTGAGATGGGTGAGAGCAAACAAGCTGAGAATCCAGACAAAATGGAGATACTCTGGACAAGGAAACAGACCACTCGGGATAGAGGTTACAACTGGTCTTAAATGGGGTTGCACTGCCCTGAAGGACTAAGTGGACTCATCATTAACAGGGAAAGCTCAGATGGCAGTGGTGGTCAGGAGTGCTTTTTACCGGCTTAGGCTGGCATACCAGCTGTGGCCCTATCTGGAGAATTCTGATCTTGCCTCCGTTATCATGAACCAGTACTATGCAAGCAGGACAACTGTAAAGTGCTCCACATGGGTCTGACTTTAAAGATGATTTTGGAAATTTCAGAAGGTGCACAACGTGGCCACCCGAGTACTGGTGGAGGCTCGTCTGTCTGATTATGTGACACTTGTATTGCTTCTGCTGCACTGCTGGCCAGTGTGTTTCAAAGCTCAATTTAAAGTACTGCTTTTAACCTTTAAAGCAGGTGTGGGGAACATGTAGCCCTCCCTTTTTTTAGGCATACAATTCCCATAATGCCTCACTATTGGCTATGCTAGGGCTGATGGGAGTTGTAGGCTAAAACATCTGGAGGGCAACATTGCCTGCCTTAGAGCAGGGGCCAAAATAATCAAAGGACTGCCTTCACCCATTACCAGTCTGCCTGTATTTTAAAACCAGCAATGGAAGCCCTTGTTACTTGCCCACCTCTGAGAACAGTCAGATGTGTGGTGGTCCCACATCTTTGGAATGAACTGCCAACTGCAGTCCACTGCCAGTTATTCAGGAAAGTGCTCCAGACTCATTCATTTTCCTTGATTCCTCCCCGCCCCCCGCCCCCAGTTTTGTTTCTTATGGGACTGCTGCTGGTTTTGATTGCAATTATTTTTGGTTTTAGTATTTATTTATTTATTAAATTTATATACCACCCCATAGCCAAAGCTCTCTGGGTGGTTTACAAAAGTTAAAAACAGTGAACATTAAAAGTATACAAAATTTAAAATCATCAAAAACATAAAAACAACAGTATGAAAACAATGGTATCCATTTAAAAACAACAGTTCTGGGGGCCATTAACAAACAAACAAACTTAGCATTGTTAAATGCTGTTAAATGCTTGGGAGAAAAGTCTTGACCTGGCACCGAAAAGATAGCAATGTTGGCACCAGGCGAGCCTCATCGGGGAGAGGGCAATTTGGGGGTTGGAATGTCTCTTTGATTAGCGGGAAAGACGTTTATTAATTCTGATATTTATTATTATATTGCTTTTTATTTTGTGAGCTGCCTTGAGAGAGGTTTGAACCCTAAACGGTGGCCTAAAAATATTCTAAATAAATAAAGAATGGAAGATGCTGATTATATATGAATTCTTTGTTTTATGAGTTGCATGCTTAGATCCCATTTGCTTAAAATGATAAAAACACAAACCCAGAACTGGATTTACAGTCAAATTGGAATGCTAATATGCTTAGCGTTAAGATGTACAAAATTCTGTTTGTGAATGTGGTAATATGAATGTAGATCAAATGCCATATGCTTTGTTCCTAGGGATTTTTCTGTGTGGTAATGGAAAATACATGAGCATATAACAACGGATTACTGTATCACCTAAAAGCTTAGTGACTCATACATGTTCATCCCTCCACTCTTCTTTGAGAGGAGGTTGGGTTTTGTGGTTTTTTTTGAATGAAATATGTAAATCCCTGAATTGCATCCCACTGAGACGAATGCAATCTGAAGGACCTCTTAGGTCAGCTATAATTGTTAATGTAACTAAACTCAATAATTGAATATAATATTCTCAAGACAATTTCCTAGTCCAACATCTCATGAATTTTAATTTTTCACTTCATCAGCTTGCTTTCTCTGAATTACTGCAGCTTCCTTTCTGGTGCCTTTTTATGCATCTCTGGTGGACTATAGGCCTACTATGCCCAAGAGCTGATGCCTCACTCCAGCACTCCCATATTGGTAGCACAAAAGGGCTTTGCAAATAACAAACAAAAAGCATGGTCCTTCTGCTTCTGAGTTTATACTCCTAGTTTTATTTTTATATATGGAAGAAAAGTCATGCCCCCACAGAAGCACCACTGCAAATGAATGGAGGGAACACTGCCATCTTCCCCAACCAGGTGTATTCCTGATGTGCTGGACTACAGCTCCTAGAATCCCCCAGTCAGTGTAGCTGGCTGAGGATTCTGGGAGTGGTAGTCCAATAGATCAGGAGAGCACCAGCTTGGGAAGGCAGCCATTGGTTTAATAATGTAGGGCTGCTGCTAGCCTACAGTGTACCCTTAGCATAGTGCTGCAAATGGGCTGCTACCGCCAAAGCCAATGCCTGCCACATGGAAGACCACCATCCACTGCTGCCACCTTTGATGCCAGGTTGAAGCTGCCCATCTGCTACTGCTGCTGAACCCTCTGCCCACCTGCACACAGTCCTGAAGCCCCACTGCAGCCATCCGCCCACCCCTCTCCTCCCCTTTTCTTCCCCCTCCCCTGTTATTTTCCTCCCCCCCCTCCTGCTAGCCAGCCAAGTCCCATCAAACCCTCATCATCACCTGCCCAGCCACCACCTCCCTACCATGTTTTTTAAAAAACCTGGGGTGGGGGTGGAGGCAGCAGCACCAGTGACACTTCCTCCTCCTCTTTAAACTCACCTGGCCAGCCCTGACAGAACGTCATGGCCCCCAGACCCCCATGTTCAATTTTAAAAGATTTATTTATTGCATTTATATCCAACCTTTTTTACTCCAAGGAACTCAAGGTAGAGTACATAACCCTCCTCCTTTCCATTTTATGGTAGGTCAAGTTGAGAATCAGGCTGACCCAAACACACCCAGTGAGCTTCCATGGCCAAGTGGGGACTAGAACCCAGATCTCCCAACTCCCAGTCCAACACTCTAACCACTACACCACCGGCTCCCAAACTTACCTTTTGAATAGCAGCGATCTGAGCTAATCAGACACTGCCTTTGGGGGGCTTGGAGAATGAGGGCACCAGAGCGATGTAAAGACCACCCTGTGCCCTCATTGGCCATGTCTCCCCCCATCCCTGCAAAGGCAATGTCTGATTGATTCAGATCACTGCTACTCAAAACATTAAGTTAAAAAGTCGCCACTTGCTATTAGCTCCTTGGCAAGGGTGGTGGGAAAGATGTATATGCTGTATATGTTCCCTTCTTTCCCCTCTAGGGCTAATGAATGGCCAGTGTGAATTTTGTTGAGGGAAAGGGTCCAACACTCTTCCCAGTGCCACTTCTATCAAATTAGCAGCCCCAAGCAGTTGCTTTGAAAATTAATTTTTCACAATATGCTGACCATGGATTTCCTGTGCCATGTCTAGTTTGACTCCAAGACAGTCATTTATACAAACATTTTATTTAAGATTGAAGACAACACAACACAACTGGATTCCAAATGATTGTGGTTATAAAAAAAAGCTATTGCAATACTCCATAGTTTGGTGTCACAGTCGTTCAATAATATTGAAATATAAAGCTTCCTCAGAAGGTGTCCAGTGCCAATATTTTGGTGGGAAATGATCCAGGAATAGATCTTGAGTGCATTTAATGACTTCAACCATCTGTGCAATAAGCTGTTTGGTTAAACTCAAAGAAAGGGAGAAACTACATGTTCTGCACAAATACATATTCTTATGCTCCTGCACCCCAGTCCTGAGAGGGGCGAGCTCTCAGGGGCTTCAGCACTTGCTCAGATTTCAGTTTCCTAGAAGGAGGGCACTGGAGACTTGTGGTGTTTCTTTTAATGGAGGTTTATTGACACCGTATTCAGGCCTACAGCCACCCAGCTCCAAGCAAACCGTGCTTCCTCCTCAGCTGCCCAGCAGATCTCTTCACAAGACAAAAGCTCCTCTCCTTTTGGGTCAGGTTCAGCCTTCCCCAGATTCATTTCTTCCTACCCCCTCAGGCCTTGTAGAACAACAAGGTTGCCCATTTAATGTGTGTGTGTGTGTGTGTAATCCTCACTGGAGGTAATTTAACCTGACCCCAAATTGAAAAGGTTGAATATGTACATGGACTGCATGAACATAGTCTTTTGGTTCATCATGTTTTTCTAATGACTACCCTTGCTTTGATATTAATAATGTATAATTAAATTAATAATACAAAAGTCAGTGAATCAGGAGTTGCTATTGTGCAACCTAAATTCATGAATCTGCCAAATGAATGAGGGTTATAGAGCAGCAATACTTTGTAAACTGAACACACAACATCCACACTGGGAAGTCAAAATTACATGTACTGAAGATTCATGGATTTAAAAAATTGTAAAAGTTTTAATAAAAGTAGAAATTATATGTTCTCTGGTTTAAATCAGTGAAAAAAAACTGGTATTATATGATAGAACATTAAAGCATTAAGCAGCAATGCTTTAAAAATTGCTGTTACATCATAGTATGGCATATTTTACAAAAAAACCCACAAAAAACACCCCAACCCCAAACACATGTTACACCATGGAATAGCAGCCACTTGTATAGTATAACTGTTAGTTGACACTCTGGTGCCCATATGTCCTCTTTAACAGCTCTTTGAAGGGCTGCCTAGTCCAAATCCAATTTATCGATGAAGAAACATCAGGCAGAAGTACAGCACCTGGACAGCAGACTGAGGCCAATTGTCAGGGGTTGGCATAGGCAGGCAGCTGCCGCTGGCCCAGTGACTCAGAAGGGGCCTATCTCTGCCCCTAAGTCTGCTGTAGTTGCCATCATCTTCCTCCTCCTTCCCCACCTGTCTGAAAGATCCACACCCTAGTTGAGCTTGTAGGCCCAATGATACCCTATCTAAACACACACACACACGTTTTGAGTAGCAGCAATCTGGACCAATCAGACACTGCCTTTGGGGGAACATGGCCAAGGACTGTACAGGGTGGTCTTTATATCACTCCTGTCACCTCATTGGCTGAATCCTCCCTAAAGGCAGCATGTGATTACTTCAGATTTCTAGTATTTAAAATGTATTTTTTTAAAAAAATCTTTTAAAATCCTGCACGGGGCTTGTAGTAGACTGAGCTAGATACCATAAGAAATAGTTTCAGAAGTAAATTAAATTGGGAATGCACCATTAACATTGTTCTGTGTTTCCTCAGGACAATGCTAATGATCGTTGTTTCCTATTTTCCTCCTAAACACATAAATGTGTATTCTAAGATTGAGAAAGAAAAAGAAAAAGATTCACAACCACCAGCATGCTGTTCTGTTTAACACAGGAGGTTCGGTAAAATACCTGCTGAGCTAGCTTTGTCTTAAAGACAAAGCTAGTAGGATTTTTGTTTTTTTAATTACAGTGGGTCTTCTCCTGGACTTCTAAGGCTTTTATTACTTTCCATATGCAACCAGGCAAGTGGCTGATTATAAGTTGACACACAAACCCTCTGATTCTATAGTCTTATTGCTCGTTCTGTGAGTAATTGTGAGCAGGATTGTAACTCTTCCTTTTGAGTCTGTACATTTCAGTTTATTTAGGACTCTTGTGATACTGGACAGGAATTCTACAGCATCGCTGCCTGCCAGAACAGGACTGTATTTAGATTGCAAAATAAATGCATTTTGATCTCAAGAAGTTTTTTTCTGGCTGAAAAGATGCTTGGCTCAGTGCTTTATAACCTTCTTCTACCACATTTTTTTTAATAAAAAAATATATAGATAAGCTGCTTTGCTAGACTATGGATTTCCAGCCCCAACATGTAACCCTCTGGTTAAGCTTTATAATCGGATGCCTCATGTCATAATCCTAGGAAGTGAGGTGAATGAAGCGGGAGCGAGTTCAAAAAGGTTCAAAAGCTAAAATTAATATTTGAGTTTGTCACTGTTTCAGCCACTAGGTAGGGTTACCAACTGCTGAACCAGCCCGGATAGCAGCCCCTTTAAGAAAAGTTTGATGTGCATCAATTTAGGAGGTGATAAAAGTTTAGCTCCATGCTTAGAAAAACTCCAGTTAGTGATGTCTGTGGCTCCAACATCTGTTTAAACAAAAGCATTCCAGCTGCATTTCCTCCCCACCCTGGCCAACTGGTCAATCTAGTTAGCATAAACTAATTACAAGCAAACATTTGGGGTGAACACTAAGGCCAAAACTCAATTCATGGATAAAACATTTGGACAAGATGCGTAAAGCTGCTAAACAGAAGGCTAGGTGAGGTTTGGTAGGGAAAGAGGGCTTGAAAGCTCTTTGGAGGTCTCAGCCTGCTTCCTGACCATGCCAAGAAAGAAGTGGGGGGGGGGGAGCATATGCTGTACTATAGATGACAGGAAATATGGGCAATTGCTGCCTCTTTGCACACCGCTACAGACCACTGCTGCCAACATGAGTGAGCCCTGGAACTGGAATTGCAGCTACTGAAAGAATGAACAAGCTCTTTACATTCCCTCCCCATCAATAGCTGGTTCATAGCAAAAATGGTTGAGGTAAGGGCAGCCAAAAGATACACCCAGATTGGGTGCAGGGGGAGGAAAGAAGGGATCAATGCAGAAGAGACTGAACTGAAAAATATATTTAAAGTTATACATTTAGAGTTATGTAATTCTATTAAAGTTATGTAATTCTATTAAACTATTAACAATATCAAATTGAAATAGATAAAATGTAAAGTAGTAGTAGTAGTAGTAGCCAAATCTGTACCACTGGCAGGGATGCCCCAAGGCAGTTGCCTGCCTGAGATGAAGACCATGACAGCTCCTCCTCCATTTTATGTAGAAATGCCAAATAGTTAGACAATCGACTCTTTCTTCAATGCTGCTGATGGGACAGTGTCCTCCACCCTACCTGAAGACAGATGACTAGCTTGGAGGTGCAGGGAGGTCACATGGGATGTAGCTCTCCAACCCGTTGCTCCCATCTCCCAGCTTCTGCTGCCTGAGGGGACCATTTCACTTTGCATAATTGTGCAGCCAGCTCTAATGGGTAAGCTGAACATTTAGGGATAGGACCTTGAATATCCCCCTGAGGTGGCCATGGGTAATATCCAGTCCTTCCCATCCACCACAGGACCTGCTGCCATTTCTGTTTCAGGCATGGCCCCACCCCACCAATTCCATTGCACAAGTGGCTCCCACCATTTGTGCAGTGGTGAATTAGTGCTTCTGGGTGCATGCCCCAAAATGAGCAGAAATGCTCCTTTCTGTAAGGAGGCAGGTCAGCGGAGCTCCCTTATATGAGCTATATCACCGTTGTGTCACAAGTGGGGGCCACCTGCACAACGGCATTGGTAGGGGGCAAAAGAATCAGCGGAGCTGCAAAAGAATTGGCGGGAGCGTAAGCGCCCCATTGGATACTGCCCGGTGCCCTCCGAGGCTCCCTGTAGCTAAAGTCCTGAACATCCATCTGATATGGGCTGCAGCCGAAGACTCATGCATCAGTGGGACTCTTGAATTTTAGCTTTCACCTGCCATCTGGTACATAGTTGAAAGAAAATGTATCTCACTTGAAACCAAAGGGACTTGTGCACCTGTTAGTAAATGTGCTACTAAGTGTGGGATCACACACTGTAATTCTGTATCATGTGTACCATTCAAACTCAGCTTAGGTTCGTTCTCTCTCTCTCTCTCTCTTCTCTCTCTCTCTCTCTCTCTCTCTCTCTCTCTCTCTCTCTCTCTCTCTCTCTCTCTCTCTCACACACACACACACACACACACACACACACTCACACACACTAATAATTGCAATTTAAACATTTTATTTTGTCAGTGGTAGGAGGGGCAATAAATTAAAGAGAGACAGGTGCTATTTTGAGCACTTTGCAAGAACGGATTCATGCTAATTAAGCATCCTGTCTGCAAAGATAGATCTCTACATATTCAAGCAAACCATCTTCCTCTCCACAATGTGACATATATTGATAGTACCTAACTGAACCCAAGGCAGAGGAGTCATGCTTTCCTCCGAGGTTTTCATCTTCCTTTGGGACTTCATTAAAGTTTGTGGAATGGCACAGCAGACCTGTGAGTCACTCAGGCTGCTACAATGCTTGGTGTTAAGAGATGAATTAAATCTCACAGTAGCAACAGGGGAAAGGTGTTATCATTATGTTTCTGGGGGCACAGTAGTAATCTCACTTGGCGTCATCTAACAAATTAGTTCATGGTTATGATATCATATCCCAAGGCAAATCTGGAAAGAGCCTATTCAGGCACTGGGGGAGAATTTGCAAGTTTTACAATTGGAGATAGTCATCTATGAACTCTTCTAAAATTTATTTGAAATCTTGCCATAGGCTTAAACATATTTTGAGTTCCTTCTGCAATAATTAGTTGTTATTACAAATACTCTACTTGTGACATCCTTGCTATTTCCAGCCAGTACTCAGGGAGTTTTTGATAAAATAATATAAAATAAATAAAATGGCATAAAATCAATTAAACACAGTCAACAGTAATCTCTGATGCACATGGAACAGCCCCACAAGATATATTAGAATTCTCTCCTCTGCCAAGCCACTCCTGTGCACAGGCACTGAAATGCAATGCACCCAACCATTCACAAGAAATGGGCCATAACTATTTTTGCCTGAGTCCTCTTCTAGTGGCCTGCTTCTTTTCAAGTTCTCATTGCTTTTGCTACTTGGAAAAGAGGTGTAAATTGCTTGTGTTTCAAACATCTGGAGAAGAGTGCACATGTGCTGCAATGCTGCTGGATCCAAGAGCTGTGTAATGCAAAAGGGTGAGTTCCAAGAATGCTTCCCTCTCCTTTCAGTGGTTGACTGCATTACAAGGTATACATGTAAATGCAGCATGACAAAGGGAAGGTTTCTTTCTTTCTTTCTTTTTTTTTTACTATAGTTCAATGTATGGCCAGTGCACACTCCTCTCAAGCCAGCATCTTATAAAAAGCAAATAGGAATGAAAGAAAAGCTAGGGCAAAGAGAATTAACAATGGATCCTCCTAGAAGCACTTGGAAAAATGAAAATATTTTAATTAATGCTTTTCCCATCGCCTGAAAGAGGAGCAAAGATTTACCTGGAGAGAAAGAATAGGGAGACTTTTCACAGCAAAGGCCTAATGATATTCCATATGAGGGTAACATATTGAAACTGTGGGTAGAGTCTTGACATAAGAAAAAAAATTACAGGTGCAGACCCTGAAGGGAACTAGAATTTAGGCCATTCAGGAAACTATAAACTAGCAATGTAAATTTAGGGTGACCATATGGAAAGGAGCATAGGTCTCATGTATCTTTAACAGTTGTATATATAAAAAAGGGAATTTCAGCATGTGTCATTTGTATGCATGCAGCACCTGATGAAATTCCCTCTTCACCACAACAGTTAAAACTGCAAGAGCCCTGCCCTCTTTTGTATCTGGTCACAGGGCTCCTGCAGCTTTAATTGTTGTGATGAAGAGGGAATTTCATCAGGTGTTGCATGCATACAAATGACATGCTGAAATTCCCCTTTTTATACCTGTTAAAGGCACAGGGGCCCTATCCTCCTTTCCATATGGTCATCCTAGTTAATTCAATTTGCCACTCTGCCAGCAATCCATGTAAAGAATGCAGGATTGGTGTAAGCAAGTTTTTTTTAAAAAAGCAATCATATAGCTGTATTCTAAGCAATCTGCAAATAACTGAGAAGCACTGAAGGAAGCTCCAGTAGAGAAAATTGCAAAAGTCCAAAACCAAAATAAAGCCTTGTGTTAGCAATGCAAATAGGAGCATAGCTTGCATTAATGATATAATCTAAAACCCAGAAAAACTAGTAGACATGCATGTTTCAGTATGCATTGGAAAGAAAGAGAGATAGAGAGATAGAAGAGCACTGTTTTATTCGGAGACTTGAGCCATCCCAACAATCCACAGGGAAAGCAGCACAATAACAATGCTACATTGTGGGCACACACATCACTGGCTTCTGATAATACTGCCAACCACTTGGGTATTGTTCCCTGTCAGCATCACCAGGCTCCCTTGAAGCACTCAGCTCATCTTGCCATTTTTGTAACTCTTCTCCAAGAGACTGATATAGGCTTGCTATCTGTATTTCCCATCTACCCAAAATATCTGTGCTGTTCGTTTGTTTTTACCCTAGATTGTTAGATACTTGATTTCTGCCCTTCCAGACTAGGGTGTTCTTTAACATATTAGAGAAGCCTTTTTCAGGAAACAATCAAGAAACAAGATCATTTGTTTTTTTTAATTATTATTATGAAAAGGATCATATTTTTTATGCAACTGTCCATATCTTCTCAGCTAACCCCGTTCATAATTGTGAGATACACTAAAAACTTATCACAGGGTGTTAACTGTGCTCCGTGGTATGCAATCTGCCTAGGTTGTTCCTAGCTATTTATTTGCTTGATTACATGTGGGCCTAATTTCTTTGGGGATCATACTGAGTCAAATGTAGGAAAGTACAACTTTGGAGGCATAATTTTAGTGGATGCCTGAGAAGCAATATGATGAGATGGAATTCATGTCTTTAACATAAGGACTACAATCAGTTAAGGCTATCAAGAGCTACTTGCCACATGATGCCTATAATATTGCCTCCAATATCAGAAGCAGGATGGGGAACACAAATAGGAGAGTACTATTGCACTCAGGTCTTGTTCGTGGGCTTCCCATAGGTATCTGGTTGGCCACTATGCTGGACTAGATGGATCTTTGTTCTTATTCAGCATAGCGCTTGTGTTTCTAAGTAGAATTTACATGTGTACATAAAGTAATGCTAACTAATTAGTTACATTTAGTCTATTTCTTCTACCCTGATTTTTTTCTTTGCCTTCTATTTTAATGAACATCATTCTAATGTAAGAAAAGGAGGAGAGACAAAAGGGGGCTGGTGTTGTAAGAATCCACATTTTTAAATAAAACAGTATATCTCTCCACAAAAAGAACTGTAGAGTTTGGAAACTATATGGAAAAAAACCAGTCACTTCATCAACACAATATCTGATTTGCTTTCTTGTAACTGTAAAAGTTTTTATTGAGTTTTATAAAATATGCAAGTATTGTTCTTGCAGTAATAATTATAATACATAAAATATTGTCTTTGGAATTGTGCATTGAAGTGTTCCTTTTGTATGGACATTTCCACTGACCACAGGGCTATAAGATTTAATATATATTTAAGTGGAAAATTGCCAAGGAAGTCCAACACAGTTACATTTGACTTCAATAAAGAAAACTAAAATGAGGGAACTGGTAAAATGGAAGTTGAAAGGGGGCAACAAGAAGGTTAAATCCCTTCAAAATGCTTAGAGGTTACTCAAAACCAGAATAATACAAGCTCAGTGAGAATGTATACTACAGGTTAATAAAAGTAGCACCAATTCCAAGAGGTCACCAGCATGGTTAATGAGTAGTGCCAAGAAAGCTTTTAGAAAGAATAAAGCTTCTTTCAGGAAATAAAAGTCTTGCCCAAGTGAGGAGAACAACAGGGAGCAAAAACTTGCATAAAGGAGCAGATGATAAAAGATGTAAAAAAAGCATTCTTAGGACCATATCACTAACAATACCAAGGCCAACATTAAAGAATTATTTATATGTATCAGAAGCAAAAACCAGCTAGGGAGGCATTTGGACTTTTGGATGACAGAGGAGTTAAAGAAGTACTAAAGGAGGACAAGGAGATTGCAAAGAAGCTGAATGAAGTATTTTCAGCTGTCTTCACTGTAGATGATGTAGGAAAGATACATATGCCTGAACTGATGGTTTAAGGAAGGGAGTCTGAGGAACTGGAGCAAATAATGGTGATAAAAGATGAAGTTCTCAACCTTAATGACAAATTGAAAGTTAATAAATAATCAGGCCCAGATGATATTCATTCAAGAGCTCTTCAAGAACTAAATGTGTAACGTGTCCATGACATCATGTACCAGAGGACTGGAGAATGGCCAATGTAACATCAATGTTAAAAATTACCAGGTGAATCTAGGAATTAAAAGGCCAGTTAAGGAAATTGGTTGAAAGCATTAGTAAAAATAAAATTAGTAGTCATATAGGAGGACAAGCCCTGCTGAAAAGAATCAATATGGCTTCTGCAAAAATAAGTCATCTCTCACTAAATGTTTAGACTTCTTTGAGAGTGTCAATAAACCTCAAAGGGTGATCTGATGGACATTATTTACTTGAACTTCCAAAGAACCTTTGATAAAGGGCCTCAACAAAAAATCCTGAGAATACATAGCAATCATGGAATAAGAGGAGAGGTCCTCTTATGGATCAGTAATTGGTTAAAAAACAGAAAGCAAAGTGTAGGAATAAATTGTAAATTCTCCCAATGGAGGGATCTAAAGAAAAGAGTTAAACCAAAAGGGATTGCAAAGATCTCAAAACTGGGAGAATGGGCATAAAAATGGCAAATGCTGTTCAATGTAAGGAAGTATAAAGTGATTCACATTGGGACAAAAAAAATCCCAACTTCACATATATGCTGATGGGATCTGAGCTAGCAGTGACTGACCAAGAAAGAGAACTTGGGGTTGTGGTGGACAGCTCAATGAAAATGTCACCTCAATGTGTGGCTGCTGTGAAAAGGGTAAATTTCATATTAGGTATAATTAGGAAAGGAATCGAAAATAAAACTACCAATATCATACTGTCTTTATACAAACCTATGGTGCAACCTCACTTTAAATAATGTATACTGGTTTGGTCACTACACTTTAAAAAGGATATTATAGAGTTGGGAAAAGTGCAGAAAAGAGCAATTAAATGATCAAGGGGCTAGAGCAACTCCCCATGAGGAAAGGTTACAGCATTTGGGACTGTTTAGCTTAGAAAAAAGGAAAGTAAGGGGAGATGGGATAGAGGTGTACAAAATCATGCATGATATGGAGAAAATGGATAGGGCAGACATGTTGCTCCCTCTCATATAATACTAGAACCCGGGGTCATCCCATGAAACTGATTGGTGGGAGCTTCAGGACAGATAAAAGGGGATACTTCTTCACATAGTATATAGTTAAACTATGGAATTCACTACCAAAATATGTAGCGTTGACCACCAATTTGGAAGCCTTTAAAAGAGGAATAGACAAATTCATGGAGAAAAAGGCTATCAATTGGTACTAGTTCTGATGGCTATATACTACCTCCAGTATCAAAGGCAGTATGCCTATGTATACCATTTGTTGGGGAACATCAGCAGGATGCTGCTATTTTACTTATGTTCTGTTTGCGGGTTTCCTGCAGGCAGCTGGTTGGCCACTTTGTGAACAGAATGCTGGGCTAGATGGACCTTAGGCAGGATCTACACCACTGCTTTATAACAGCGTATAACGGTTTTGACAATTGTTTGGGGCCAGGACACATTACATATTCTGTTTTCAAACCATTTTCAAAGTGTTATATCCTGCTTGGTGTAGACCTGGCCCTGGTCTGATCCTATCATAGGTCTTCTTGTGTTCTTAGAGTAATAAAGACCAAACATTGGATTTCAGAACAGACAAAGAAGCTGGAAGTGCAATTAACCATTCAATAGAAGTCTACTGTGTATTGCAGAATACTAGGTAGACAGATCGTTCCTGGTTTTATAAATGCTGATGCAGTCATGGGTGGATTTCTAATTCTTGGGGCTCTTGTGCCAAATAACATTGCCACCCTCCCATTTCTTACAATGCAATAGAGATGAAACATTTCATTAAACCATTTAAGAAACACATTAGCCCACAGTTGTCATTTGTTATTATATAAACTAGGGCTGCAATCCTATACACGGACTCACCTGGGAATAAATATCATTGAATGTAATGATTCTTACTTCTGAATATGCATGTATAGAATTGTGCTGTAGAATGCTTTCACTTGGGGCCGTAACCCCTGCTTCAAGACAAGGTGGCAGACAACCTGGCCCATCCATTGCCCAGAGAACGAGCACTTGCAGGGAGTGTGCTTTCCCTCTCCCTGCCAGAAAGAATGCTCTGCTCCAACAGAGAGTTACTCCAGACCCCCTTATAAGTAGACGTTTAAGCAGCCGTTCAACCTTGTTCTCGCCTGGAAAAACTTATCTTCCTCCTCTTCCTTCTCCCTCTGCTCCCATCCTCTTGTGTGTCATGCTATTTTAGTTTGTAAACCCGTCTCTGTTTTTGATTGATGTGAGCAGCTTGGGAGACAATAATAGTCTGAAAAGTGGCCTAAAAATTGCCTAAATAAACAAATACCGCAAAACTATACTGTGGAAAGTTGTGATTGGCTTTGGATTTATGTAGGTGCTGAACTGAGGTCTTTAATGTGTACCTGTTACATGTGAAGAGGTCCACAGGTACTGGTTTAGCCAATTAGTTTATGCAAATGTGTTCTCAACTACAAATGCCTGAGAGAAATTGAAACAATAGGAAACTTGACGGGGAAAAATCTAATTAAAGTTCAACATAGATAGCCAGACCTGAGATAGCTTTGCTCTTTCATATCAGGAAATCCTGAGTACTAGGTCTCTACACATTTGACCTCACAACAATTCTGTGAGGTAAATAATATATACTTATACAAGCTAATGATTTACCCAGTGTTGGTTTCTAGGGTTGCTATACACTGGGCGTCACTGAGAGCTACTTCATATACCTTGCTTCCCATTGCTTCTCTGGAAAGGTTGCAGAATGAGTTCTTGCAGGAGAGATGAGTGATGTTCTTTTCTATGTTAGTATCACTATTCCACTGGAGTTGGGACAGAGTGGATAGCACCAGTGTTTGAACAAATCATGTCATCAGCCCCTCCAACGTAACCTTGCTGTTTTAAAACTACCAGATGGCAAGGAATGGAGCCATAAACATTTTCTGGTACCTAGGGCCAACCCTGAGATGGCCACAATAAGATCACACCTTATTAACAGTTTTATCACATAGGCAAACTGTTAATAAGGTGTGATCTTATTGTGGCCATCTCAGGGCTGGCCCTAGGTACCAGAAAATGCCAATTTTTCTCCTTACGGTGAAGTGAGTTAATAGGATGTATAGATAGGAGAGTTCCAGTGTCCAAAGATTCATGGGTTAAATTGACAGCTTTTAATTTCTTTTAAAAGAAAAAAGTTCCTTGGATGCTATGGAGAAATCCCTAAGTTCACGAGGGCTCAAAGTTTGCCTTAACTAGATGAAAAATGAAAGGAGATTCTGGTATGAAAAGAGCTCTTGAATTTTTGAAGCATGCCTTTCAATATTTTCTGTCTTGTGGGTTTTACTGCAACTAGCTGATACCCTTGGTTGTGAAAATAAGCCCTTTCTTGCTCTTGAATGGGGGACTCTTTAAAGGCAACTTGACTTTTATGTTTCAAGAGTTCGGCTTACCTTAAATGTCATCATAAAAGCTTTAAGGGATGCAATCCAAGTGCAGCCATGCTGGCTGGCGAATGGTGGGAGTTGTAGGACTTTCCTTTCTGTTTAAACATGCATAGGATTGCACCCTAAATTATGATTCTTCCTTGTGAGTGTAGCAATAGGCAGTATTTTGCTGTATTGCACATTCAAACACCCCTTTGCCTTTCGTTATATTGTAGCTGCCTTATTTTGAAAACCACAACATTGTTGGTATAGAGCCCCTTCAGCACTAATTTCTGCTCAATGCATTTAAGTAGAATGTAAAAATCATATGTTAATATTACTTTTGAGTAATGTTTAATGGAACTGGAAAGGATAGTAAGCACACAAGGACAAAACCCACACCCCCAAAATTATTCATAAAGAAGCATAGGGTCATATTTTATCTATATTATCAAAAATTCACCTAAGTAGTGACTGAATTATCAAGCCTTGCACAAGCTGAATTCATTCTAAAATGAACCCTATACACATATCTTGACTCTGATGTACAAAGGTGAATTTCCAAAACTCAAAATCTATTTTTAAACTGCAGAAGTGTTAAAGCTACTTACATCACTTTCATGGCCTTCTCGAAGATTGTATGTGAGATCATGCTGAATTTCTTCAACAAACTTGTGAGCATATTCCGGGTAAAGGTCTAGCACTTCAAAGAGTCCTTTGAGAATAATACATTGGAGGTCACAGTAGGTTAGAGCTTTCACATCCGCATTTGTTTTAATCACTTGGTCCTTAATTGAGAGGTTTGCTCCAATTAAATCTCCTTTACCTAAAAGAAAATGGAAAGAGGTGTGTCATAATTCATTAACAAAGTTTCTACTTTGTACAGAAACAGGGAGCAGCTTAAACGTGTCGTGCAGAATGCACAGAAGCAAAAAGACAAATATGCAGAACCTCGTTTTTACATATAAACTTCTATAAGTAACTTGAAATTAATGTTTTTGGCAAGCCTGGTGAATGCACATATATATCGGGAGAAAGCAGTATGTATAATAAGAATGAACATGGAATAAGGGCAAACATCTACCTCCTAATTTAAGCACAGTTCTTGGCTAATCTGACAGAAGACCAAATAGCCCAAAGCTTCTACCCTAACATGACTTGCATGTGTTTCAAATCATTGCTTGACTTGCATGATGTCGAGTTTTACTTCAGCCAAGGAAGATGTATAGGGAAAGATCAAGTGGTGCACCACCACTAGTGCTATTGATGTTGCACTACTGGAAATGATGGCCAGATCTACACCAAGCAGGATACGACACTTTGAAAATGGGTTGAGAACTGTATATGTAGTGTGTCCTGGGCCCCAACAGTTGTCACTGCTGTTATAAACCATTTTAAAGCAGTAGTGTAGATCTTGCCCAAGAGTTACACAATGTCAATAATACTTGCTAGGGGTTTTCCAGGAACTTTGTTGCTTGTGCCTCGGGCAGAGGCTAAATGTCCCTGAGTCTAACAGCCCTTAAAGACAAGTCCAGGAAATCCCCTTTCACCATAGGGTGCTCACCAATGAGAGACCTGTTGTTTTCTTTTCCCCATTCTCCAGCAATTATGGGGGCCCAGTACTGAGCAGAGCAGGCTTTTATAGCCCTTTGCCCCACACACATGCTGGACAACATTTGGACATTGACCTCTCAATCCTACCCCTTTCCATGGATAAAGGCAAAATCATCCTCTGTTCAATTTGTCTGAAGGGCTCAGGTGTGGAAACATCAAGCTCTTTAATTTGGGGCAATAATAAAATACACATAAAAACTTACCTAGAATTGCCAGCACCATACTGTCTTTTAGAACTTCCATGGAACCTGAGCACACAAAATAGATAGCCTGCAAGGCATCTCCCTGCCGGAGGAGGTACTCCCCAGGAGCACAGAAGGAGGTTTTGATATGCAGAGACAGGGACCTGAGGCAACCGCGGCTGGCACACTCGAAAAGGGACAGCTGCAGAATCTCCTTGTTCAAGTGCATGGTGATGTCTGAGCGCAGCTCATCTGGAAAGTCCTTTAAAAGCTGTCCAGAAAGGGAACACAAGTTTCCTGTTAAATGTCAACGATCTGTTCTTTTGCCAAAATGATCTGAATAATTATTTGTAATTTTCATAGCATCTTTGGTTGTACCATATGCTTCAGAGTCAGTGTCTTGTTGGGCTGCACCTCTACACTGTGAGTAGCATTTCTATTGTTCAGAAAGGGAACAAAGGCCTTAGCTAGACCTAAGGTTTATCCCGGGATTGTCCTGGGGTCGTCCCTGCCTACTCCTGTGATATCCTGTGTGTCATTTACATGAACAGGGATGACCCCGGGACGATCCTGGGATAAACGTTAGGTCTAGCTAAGGCCAAAGAGTCATCACTTGAATACAGTGGCCTGGTTTGCATGTAATCTGGCTTTGTGTCTGAACCTATCCTCACAAACAGACCATGGGCAGATCTACACCAAGCAGGATATAGCACTATGAAATTGGTATGAAAGCAGTACATAAGAGGCAGGAGCCACACTATTGCTTTATAGCGGTATTGAAGTGCACTGACAACTGTTGGGGCCCGTGACCCATTTCATATACTGCTTTCATACTGATTTCATAGTGCTATATCCTGCTTGGTGTATCAGAAATAGAAGCTATGGTTTGTTGATGGTTTACAACATTTGGCTTGTTCAAATCATGGTTTGTTACAACGTCTGAACCCAGAACCCTGGCTTATACTTGGTTTATTTGCACTGCTGTCTGCCCTGGAACAGAGCCGACTGGCAAAAGTAGCCAGAAAACAAAATTCTTCTAAAGACCAACAAAATGGGAGAGAGAGAGAGAGAGAGAAACAAACCAATACTAGGGAAAACAATCTGCAATTTGTTTGCTCATCTGCAAGACGATTCACGGCTAAAGCATAAACCATAGTTAGCATAAAACATGGCTTAGCATTATGTGCAAATATAACCAGTCTGGAACCTTCATCTGGATCAAAAAAATGGTTGACAGAATTTTTGCTACAGCCAGTAGATCAGATCATATAGCAAGTGCCAGTGAACGTTTTCAGCTGTGGTACAGAAGATCTGGAATAACTTTTTTAGAAAGATATGCCTGCCCCCATCATTGCCTATTTAAAGATAGGTAGTGAGGAGAATTTTTTATTCCAGTGAGCTTTTGGTGGTTCCCATCCTTAGGTTGTTTTATGCTCCCCCTGCTATGCTGCTCCCGTCTTTTTAGGTATTTTAGTCTGTTTTATTGGATACATATAAGTTGTTATTTGCTTTTCATTCTTGCATATTGCTTTATTTCTCTTGTATTGTAAGTTACTGTAGAAAAGCAGAATACATATATTGAAAATAAAGACAAAAATAAATAAACATTTGAATAGGCCCAAGATCAGAGTCCAGTGATCTATCTGCTGCGCCATGTTCCCTCTTAGCTTTTGGAAAGGAACTACTTTAGAAGATCTCATACAAAATATTTTATACTTTCTCTTACATTTACATATAGTTCTAGCTACCAGAGGTTCATCCATTGGAAATACTCACCATTAGAGAGTAGAAGAGATAATTCAGTGCATAATAATTTTTCCCTGTTATAAATAATTATATAAATGCTTTTATTGCTACCTTTTCTGGGGGGAAAGGTAAGTATGAGTTGGATCCACTTAGTCATACCATAGAATAGACCCATTGAAATTGGTGGGAATTAATGTGGTCATGACTTACTTGTCACATTGATTTCAATGGAACCACTCTAAGCATGACTAAGTCTGCATCCAACCTTATGCCTTTATTATGTATAACATAACATTATTCCAGAAATACAGTTCCACCAAAATCACTAAATAAAACATTTTTTAAAAAAAAAAAAAAAAAAACCCAGATTAGGAAAACAAAGAAAGTTTCCAATTACCTCATTGGAATCTATTCCATTATTGACAGACCAGGTAGTTTGGAAATATTCAAGCATTCTTTGTTTTAACTGCTGTGGTAGGTGATGGACCCTTATAAAATCCTTCAGATCCTTGGTCCTTGTGTGATAAAGGGACCATCTGGAGTACATCCGTTGAATAATAGCAGTTACATTACCAAACACCAAGGCATGCATCAAAGCTGTAAAACACAGATAGTTCGCAGTTGAAGTAAAAAGTATTATTGTCACCAAAAGTGATGCTGGGAATTCAGTAAAGAAACAAAGGTATGTGTCTATAGGATTGCACTCTAGGGCCTTAGCTAGACCTACTTTAAAATATGTGCCTGACGAGGGGACAGCCTCGTGGGAGTATCGCGGGATCTCGCCCTCATCTACACACGAGGTGCGATGGGCTAAAGGAAAGACCCGTCGCGTCCGTCATTTTTTTAAAAAATTAAAGGTGCCAAATGCTCATGAATTCTCGTGTGCTCGGGTAAGTAATTTTTTTTAAAAAAACTGTTCTCCTCGCTCCCCTCACCCTGCCCCTGATGTGTTCCTGGGGAGCGCTGCTCCCTGTGCGCGGCTTCTCCCGGCTATGCGCGAGTAATCACGCGTAGCCAGGAAAAGCTGCGGAATAGGCTATGCGATCTCGGGCTCGAGACCACGGGAAAAATCGGGCCAAAAGTGGTGCCCATTATCCCGGGGCAAGGGAGGGTTGATCCCTGCCTGAGCCCAGGATCCCCGTGTGTCATCTGGACACACAGGGGCAATCCTGGGTATCAGCCCAGGATAACCCCTCGTCTAGTTAAGCCCGAAGGCTCATTCAACAGCAACATCTGATTAAAACCTGTCTTCCTAATAGATCCTTATCCAACTTTGCGCTCTCCAGGTATTTTGGACAAAACTCAGCATTCATGACCATGCCGTTTGGGGCTGATGGGAACTGAATTCCAAAACATCTGGGCAGCACCAGCTTAGGGAAAACTGTCGTAGCCGGAGACAACTTTAAAACTATTTTTCTTTATATTCCCCTGGATTATACATCGTTTTACATATCCTGTAACGCCAATTGCACCTTTTTCTTCACCAATACTCTCACAAGTGCTAATATTTCTACAAACCTCCAACAGAAAGATTTTCCAAGCCATCTTTCTCTTTTTTGACATACACTGCTACTCTTTTCTTTTCAATTACCGGTTACCTCTGCTTCTACATTACATTCCTGACCCAGAAAGTCTTGGTAACCGTAGTCTGTAGAGGCAACTAATATGGAAAGAATAGCATCTATTTTATATTTCTATAATGTTGGCTAGTTGGGGGGAAAACGTAATATTTTGAATATCATAATAGGCATTCTTGTTCTGTACATGAAAGAATTAAGGTTATTTATATAGTGAGCTACATTTTGGGATGTTGTGCTGTTTTTATAAACAGTACTGTCAATATATTAAAATTTATGTGAATTTTGCAATGATATTCCTTGGGAGGACCACACTTGAGAATAACATAGGCTTTTTCTTGAATATTTCCGAACTATCTCCCCAGTGCTCAGTGCCATCCTCCTCACTACCTTTACATTAATATTGTCATAGGTTTTGCTTAGCTAACTATAATGAAGGTAAAGAACACAATGTGTACTCATATGGCTCCTCTCCTCTTACAGCTCATTAGAATTATAGCTATTTGTTTTCAAAACAGAACAAGGGTATTAATTCAGCTTGAAGCAAGACTTTGTTTTTCATTTTTTCATTTTTGTATGAATATTTTTCTCAACGCTGAGCAGGCATGAAGTTTTCAATTTCTTCTTAATGGGGAATTTATAACAGGGAACAGCTATAGAGCAAATATAGGTACTGATAAACATCCCACACTTCGTTATCCAGCAGTCTTATCCAGCAGATAATTAGCTGCAATGATATCATGCTTGCTGCATTGGTTTCTGGAGGCTTTGTGGCCCAGTCTACCCATCCTTTCACCACTTGAGGTCTCCAAATTATAAACAAGATTCCCCCCCCCATTCCCGGCTGCATATTCATTGATTGGCAGTGGGAGTCTGGCAAAGAGTGGCCATGTCTTCTCTTCTCCTCTATGTGAAACTTTTCCAAAGCACTGGCAGAGGTGTAAAGATAAAGAACCATCAGCAGGGAGAGCCCAGGGGAATACAAAGGTGCCCCACAGCAGCACCTGGACAGCCGAGTGAGCAAGATACAAGGGTCACCTAAGGCTCATCTACACCAAGCAGATATTCCACTATGAAAGTGGTATGAAAGCGGTATATAAAAGGCAGGAGCCACACTACTACTTTATAGTGGTATTGAAGTGCACTGACAACTGTTGGGACCCATGACACATACCATATACTGCTTTCATACCACTTTCATAGTGTTATATCCTGCTTGGTGTAGATGCGTCATGGGCCCCAACAGTTCTCAGTGCACTTCAGTACCACTATAAAGCAGCAGTGTAGATCCTGCAGTGCACTTCAATATCACTATAAAGTAGTAGTGCGGCTTCTGCCTTTTATATACCGCTTTCATAGTGGAATATCCTGCTTGGTGTAGATGAGCCCACAGTCTTCCACACTATAGGTTGCATCCAATGTTGGCCCATTGCAATGAATGGTACAGAATAGGATGACCATATGAAAAGGAGGACAGGGCTCCTGTATCTTTAACAGTTGTATAGAAAAGGGAATTTCAGCAGGTGTCATTTGTATATATGGAGAACCTGGTGAAATTTCCTCTTCATCAGAACAGTTAAAGCTGCAGGAGCTATACTAGAGTGACCAAATTTAAAAGAGGACAGGGCACCTGCAGCTTTAACTGTTGGGGTGAAGAGGAAATTTCACCAGGCTCCCCATATATACAAATGACACCTGCTGAAATTTCCTTTTCATTACAATTAAACAGCTCATTAAAATTCTAATGAGCTGTTAAAGATACAAGAGCCCTGTCCTCCTTTTCATATGGTCACCCTAGTACAGAAGTTACTCATGACTAGCTTAAGGCCCATTCATTTCAATGGATCTACCTAAGTACAACCATACGGTGAGCTCTACTGTATTTCTATTTCAATTATAATTATACTGGTGTGGTGTAGTGATTTGAGTGTTGGACTGGGACTCAGAAGACCTGAGTTCTAGTTCTTATTTGGCCACTAAGCTCACTGGATGACTTTGGGCCAGTCACGGACTCTCAGCCTAACCTACCTCCCATAGTTGTGACCAGATACAAAAGAGGGCAGGGCTCCTGCAGCTTTAAGTGTTGTGATGAAGAGGGAATTTCAGCAGGTGCTGCATGCATACAAATGACACCTGCTGAAATTTCCTTTGCTATACAACTGTTAAAGAGACAGGAGCCCTGTCCTCCTTTCCATATGGTCACCCTAACTTATCTAAACAGCAACATTTCTTGATCTGTTCTTGATGAATATAGGCCTGATAACTCTGGTATGAAATCACAGCTAAGGTTAATTAGGGAAGCTTATTTCAACTTTATCATTGTCTTCCTGGGTAACCAGCTAGTAAATAGGGTGGGGTGGGGGACCATGTTTAGAGCTGTAATGAGATAGAGATAATTAGGGTGAGTTAACAGAGGCTGAATCAGCTCTTTCCATCATGTTGTATGTAGTCACCATGATGTGAAAGGAATACTATTTATTTATTTATTTATTTTATTACATTTATATACCGCCCCACAGCCAAAGCTCTCTGGGCGGTTTACAACAATTAAAAATAGTAAACATTAAAAGTATACAAAAATTAAAAAAAACCCATAAAAACAGTATAAAAACAACAGTATGAGCACTATGACACTGCTCCCAGGTACAGAAATGTGGGATTTCAGTAAAAATAATAATCCCACATGCCTTTAAGTCTTTATGCCTTTGTCAATCTATCAAAGAATGACCAGGCTGTATCTTAGCTGCCCAGCAGCTATTAAGTGCCCTAACTGTAAGGTAAAATCAACTGGATATGTGGAGCTGGTTTAAGAGGAAAGAGTTGAGAGCTATTCCTTTTCATTAAAAAACAGAATGGTGAAAGTTTTAAAACTCTCCCAATCATGTTAGTGAAGGAGAAAGTATAAGATCAGCTTCTTCAACTTTTTTTTTTTTAAAGGGAAGCAGTCAAAAATTATCTGCTGCAAAATGAAAATTCATGCTACATTCAACAATAACTACAACAGTCACAGCTGTGTGGAAAAGAGTGTGAAATTTGCATGGGAATAAATTTTGCAGGCATAATTAGTTGAGCTGCACTGTGTTTCTGATCTTACAGCCTAATAAACAATAAAATGTCGTTTTGACTGTGGTTTCCAACAGACTTCAGTTTTGCTTGAAAAAGAACTTGTTGATTAGTTTACTCTGTGGATTTTGTTTTAATTTGAAGTATGAATTCAAAATGGCTTCCCCCCTCATTTTTCACCATTGGAGAAGCTTGGACCTATATTCTGAAAAATCTTTTCAAATTCTTCTTGCTGCACAATGCATTTACTTACCCCCAATCAGCATTGTGCAAATGGAGAAAATCTTTTCAGCGTCGGTATTGGCTGAAACATTGCCAAACCCAACACTGGTGAGACTGCTGAGCGTAAAGTACAGGGCAGCAATATAGGCACTTCTGAGCGATGGGCCTCCTGATGTGTTATTGCCATTGTACGGAGACTCCAAACGTTTTCCCAGTTCATGAAGCCAACCTGGAAACAAAGAAGCATAGGTCCATGATCCAACCAGAGTAACCGCAGCGCAACTTCAAAATAGTTTAAACCCAGCAGACTGGATTTCTGTTAATTGATTCTGAGTTAGCTTACACAAGTCAATTTAAACTTACTTTGCCAGCCAACTGCAATATGACATAATTACTGAGGGAATGCACATGAATTTTGTCCACCTGCAGGATGCCAGATAACGAAAACAACAACAACAACAACAACAACAACAACAACAACAACAAACTACTGTCTTGGCTCATGTGGCAAGCCTTTGTATTGATGCAGATGAGCCATTTACAACTGCCAATGTGGTAAATACCTATGTACTTCTCTGTCTTTCTCCAAACCCCAACTCAAAATCCACCTCTTCAGTGAAGCCTTTGTCTTATTAGGTCTGTGCCTCACATGCAGTAGAATCATGAGGTGGCAGAGAGGCAAGTTGATAGAATGAACTGTTTCACTTCAGAGTACATTCCTTAATTCTTTCCTATGTCAAAAATGGAAAACCAACACAGACAAGGAGCTAGCATAGAACTTTTGCCCCTGCTGGAGACAGGAGACCCATTTTGACTCTGACTAGCTTGTTTCTCTTCTCTTCTTTCCCTTTCTACACCTAAGGATTATCCCAGGCAAATAGAGGGATTGTTCCTGCTTGCTCCCAGGATCCCCTGTGAGTCATTTGAATGCATAGGGATGATCCCGGAATGATCCCGGGGGAAAAAAAGGCAGGTGTAGAAACAGCCTTTGACTCAACCTGACCGTGAGAGAAAACAGTGACTGTATGGACAGACCCTACTCCCAGTTCAGGGTTCTGGGTTTTAAGAATTAATTTATATGGGTTGTGGTTCCTGAAACACCCTTCAAATCAAACAACACAAAGTGGTACCACCATATATATTTATTGCTCAAACATTATTAGGGAATAACAAATCTTTGAAATGGTAAACAAGCAAAACACATTACTACATACAATGCAATTATTGTATTAGAAGCAAAATTTCTATTACAAGCATAATAGAAATTCTGGCTAGCATATTTCTTAGTAAGAAATTGTCGCTAGCATATTCCTCTCAACCAACAAAACAGTCATTATTAAGATTTTATAGTTACCTACTGGCAGGTATAGTTTGCAAAGCTTATGTAATCACGTTTGGTAGGCTTCCTGTTCTCCCAGGATCTCTCAAGGCAATGAGATCAAACCCTTCCTTTTTATAACCCTTATGTTGACGACCTCATCCTAAATTTCAGAGCTGGTCGTACCAGTATGCTTAGTTTTAATCCTAATATGGCTGTCTCCCAATGTAGCCAAATTTACCACTGACCCCAATAACACCTTAATGAAGGTATCTCTCCTAAACTAAGAAGCTTCTGCTTCAAATACTTAACCAACCCACTTGTAGCAACCTTCCTCCCCCCTCCCATTTCCAAGAACCCATTCCAGTATTCACAATTATTTCACAACACACAGGAAACTATCACATCTATAACTAATCACTTAATAAGACACAGATTATGAATAGCACTCCTATGAAATACAATGAATTCTTATCAACAATAGATGTTACATTCATAATCTCTGAGTGCTGTGCTTGTGATTTGCAAGGAGTTTGTTGACATCACTGGTGGGGAATATGTGGCCCTCCAGATGTTGCTGCACTGTAACTCCCATCAGCCCTAAATTACCACCCTAATGTTGAGAGATGATGGGAGTTCCAATCTAACATCTGGAGGGTTCCATATTCTCCTGCCCTAGTTTATGTGGAGGACCATTCAGAACTGCAATCCGCATCCTACCTCATCCTGCTGTTATACTGTTGTTTTATACTTTGAATTGTCTTAATTTTGTAAACTGTCCAGAGAGCTCTGGCTATTGGGCGGTATAGAAATGCAATAAATAAATTGTTTCCACAACATTGTTGTGCATGTGTAGACCTGGGTTTCATCCCCAAGCACCATGTTCACTAATATTATAAAATAAATTCAGAAATACTGTGGCTACACAAGGATATTTTGTCTTCTAGACCAACTTACAACTCCTGCTTGCTTGGGATTTCAATATGAAAGAAAGGCACTTCACACAGAGATAGAAAAAATGTAAATGGGTTTGATGGTGGGGGTGTATTTCAAGACCAAATCCCTGGAAACAGGAGTCTCTTCACACTTTAAGTGGCAATCATGTTCATTGCGCCTGCAGCAGTGTAACCATTCTGACACTATATATTACAAGGAAGTGGTCACTTTCTGCTATGCAAACAGATGGGAAACAGAAACAAGTTCAGCTCAGGGCATGTGGCTTACAGGGATTGGATAAGCTGCCTGACTGATTGCATCTGAACAGTGAACAGGCCCATGTGCATTTGCTCAAAGGGTCAGAAGGGCAATTAGCTCTTATATATTGGGAGCATATGTTGAAAAAATATCACAGTGACAGCAATCACAATTAGTCAGACAGCTCTTGTGACAACATCAAAGAATCTGTTTTAATCAAAAGGGTTCAAATGCAGCAACAATGGATGAATTGGGTGTGGGTTCAGTCCTACCATGACAAAACTAAAGTTATGTGCTGAGTCAGCCTACTTGCAAGCAGTGTTTTAAACCAACAAATTACAGATGATACAAACAGATATGTCAGCACAATTGTTTAACATTTGGATCTAAATATTGCTAATTGTTTCTATTAATTTTGCAAAAAATAATGATTTAATATAAATAAATAAATAAATATGAAGGATGCTGCTTTGGAAATGGAAAGTAAAAACCTTAAAAACCTGACCATAAAAATAAGTTTTTTTTAAAAAAAATTAAGAACTGGAGATAAAAGTCATTGGTAGAGAACAATTTGATTCTTTTGTGTCCTTTTGTGTTTCGAAGTCCTAGATTCTGAATACCACTTTGGAAGCATAATTTGGTATTCTGACCTATTTTGAACAGACCTTTGTGGGATTTTCTGTCTGGGCTCTATTTTTAATCCGGCACAAAGTCTGAATATGCTAATTTATACATAGAATGTCAGATAGAAAGATAGAAACCTTTAGAATTCAGAAACATGCTCATTTACAATTACTTTACACTGTTCAGCAAAACTAACAAGCTCACCACAATCTTTATTTTTCAAAGTGAAGGATGTTCATCTATTTGAAACCTCAGACCACATATTTGTGTTCAACTGCTTTGTCAAGAGTCTTAATTGGCGGCTAGAAAGTGTTTATGTAGCATATACACACAGTTGTGTGGTCTTGAGTACTCATTACTTAACAAAATATGGGTATTTTATTAATAGGCTGTAGCACATGATGGTTATAGAAGTAAAGTTTGTAGAGTCAGCATTCACATCTCCTTAGCATAGCTTTGCCTTAATTCTTCTCTACAGCTCGTGCTTTTCATAACTAACTAGATTTGATAGTTTAATCAAGTGTGAAATACATTAAGTACTAAAAAAAATGCACACAAAATCAGGGGATGCTAAATTTTGGACTTGAACATCTATGAGAACAAGGCAGGGCACATAACCCTCTATCAAGGACAACTTAAAACACCAAGGACTACTGATGCACCCAAGAGAGCTAAGTACAGTCTCAAAAAAACACAAAGAACCAAAGGAGAAAGAAATGCTATATTTTGTAGACTCTTGTGACCACGGAACAGAACAGGTTGTATTTATATTCTCCTGTACTCTTTGATCTTTATTGCCTTGTACTGACACCATCAAAGGGTCTTTACTAAAACAAGCCTTAAATAAGGTAATAGTTATATAGACTTTGTTGCACATTTCCTCTGATGGGCAGGGAGGATACTGGAGTTGAAGGAAACCAACTGTTGGTTGCAAATCCCTTTCATGGCAACTAAAATAAATAACTTAGAAGCCCCTTCCACATAT
Source organism: Elgaria multicarinata webbii (assembly GCF_023053635.1). NCBI lineage: Eukaryota > Metazoa > Chordata > Lepidosauria > Squamata > Anguidae > Elgaria > Elgaria multicarinata. The sequence continues at coordinate 54,335,135 of NC_086171.1, forward strand.
TTAAGAATGTGTGGAGGGCACACAATTGAAGGGGCAGCTGGACCAACAAAGTGTGACTTCTAAACATGGAAACCTAATGTGTGGACATCAGGAACAGGGCCAGGAGAAGCTTCATGTTACTGGGGATGGGGCCAGTAGAGTGGCCTTGTTGCCTTTAAATTGTGTGGACCCTCCTCATTCAGATAACATGTGAATGTGGTTAGAGTGAAGCTAGACAGACATTCTAAGTGTGGTGGAAATGATATGGATACACATCCACTGCATTCCAAGACATTTGTTATCAGTTCAGAGGAGGCAGTATGCATTATCCCCACCTACTCGGTCATCGAGATCTTTGCCCTTTTCTAGGTGGAGGGACTCCCCATGCAATCCAGAATGCTGAATAATCAGCATTCAGGATCACATGGAGAACACCCACGGATAGAGGAAGCTTTCCTCTTCATAAATTCACCCTCCACATGTAGAGGGCAATGAGAGTAACTATGGAGGGTGTTGTTGTTAGTGCACTCCCCCTCCTCACAGGAGGAACCAACACCCTTTCGGAATGCCTGAATAAGGCTAATGTGTTAATCACTTCCACCACAATTTAGAATGTCCATCTCTTTTTGTCTTCTTCATTCTCTTTTCAGAAGCACAGCTAGCCAATCTGAGTGCAGCTGACACTCCATGATGTGCTCACACCCACAATTGTGAAGAAAAATATTCACACTAAATGAAGGAGGGATGTCTTAAAATCTTAATGATAGGTTCCACGTTAGACTTTGAATCCACACATTATTTCACATTAATCCACATTATTTCAGTGTAAGTTTCCATCTCTCAGATGGTTTTTAAAATGCCAATGTAATTAAAATAGTGAAATTTTACAGACATAAAAGACAGGTGGATGCCCAAATGCTTCTGCCAATCAAGAGGATTGTTGAACTCATATTATCTCCTTTTAGAATCTCAACCAAAATGAATGGTAGGTATAGGGATGATTTTGCATCACGTTTTGTTTTCCTGTTTCTGGGAAGTTTTCTAGTATTAGATAAAATGTAAATGTCTTTCAAAGCTTTGATAGGTGATGAAGGTAACAGTTACAGTAATCATTAAAAGCATGTCATCATTTTAAAAGTTGTGTTCCTCCTTTAAGTACAATCTGTCGGCATTTTGATGCATACATCTAATTATCAATTGCAGAAGTATGCCAGGGCCTACTACATTTGCAAAGAACCATCAGCAAATGCAAATTAAGCCTGCTTTTATCTGCAGGTTGCATCCTGTATAAGAACAGACGGCTCAAGGAACCTGTCATACGTGCAACCATCATGGTATGTAAGGCTGAACATTTGAAGAAAATATATGTAGTTATCATTATTATTCCTATGCAGAAACAAACTCACATAATGCTTTGTTTTCTCAGACATCCTCACAGTTCATTAGAGATTAAGGTGGCCATTGCCAAGAAAAAGTTGTGCATCACCAAAAAGAAGACAAAAAATGACACGTTTGCAAATAAATAAATAAATAAATAAATGCATATGATAATTTATATTTATATATAGAAATGGAGAAATAATTATTATAATTTAAATAGAAATACAATGACTGTGACCAGGCCAGGTAACTTGTGTGCCTTACCCAGTTTGCTGTCCAGGTGCTGTTGATGGGCAAGTTCGAGATACCTGGGCTCTTCCTACGAATGGTTCCTTATCTTTAAACTGGACAGCCCATCAAATAGAGGGCAGTTTCAAAATAGAATGTGGTCCTCGGGCAGCCCTTCATAAAGAGGACTGTCCTCTACAGAGGAAGACAGATGGTCACCCTAGCAAATCCATGTTATCCTCAGTGGGAATCTGAGGCTATATGGTACAAGTGAGACCTACAACAAAAAGTTGCAGTGTATCCTCACCTCCTAATAGGAGTACTTCTGCTCAGGATTCTAGCAGCCATGCCCTCCATTCAATTCTGCCTCCCATGGTTTTCTGCTTCCCTCTTCCAACAGACAAGCAACGTTCTGGGGTTACTGAATTCAGTAGTATTTCTCTTCCATTAGGCCTTGTTTTTAAACAATATTTTTATGCATCTACAAACCTCAGAATTCCCCTAAGCCTGCTGATACTTCCCTCTTGTTTCTTAGTGGCATTGATTTGCCTTCACTCACCACCTGAGATTGCTATAAGAAGCATTACCAGGGAAGAAGAATCACTATAGTTCTTATAAAGAGAGGATCTGTCTCCTCAGTGCTTTGCTTCTAAGTCACTTACTTAACTAGCTGTTGAGACCTCAAGGAACAATGAAACTGAAATAATATTATCATTTTAGAAAATGTAACAAGTTAGTGTTAAAAAAGAAGAATGAATAGAACCAGAAGATTATCTTAACGTTACAGACATGGCCAACCATCTAGGGTTCCATAATATATCAAATCATCCATTAGTGCAACTTTATGCATGTTTTCTTGGAAGTAAGTCCCACCATGTTCAATAGTGCTTATTCTTAGCAAGTACATTTATGGCTTCAGCCCCTGAGTGTGGATATATGAGAAATACATTTCAGTTCATTTTTCATCAGGATTTTACCAAGTTCACACCTTCCAGATCAAACATGGAGTCAGATGCATTGGGGTGGGGGTGGTCCATACATTTATGAGCTTGCAATGGGACTCCCCCCTCCCACAAAAAATGCATTCAAAATGTGTACATTTCAAAATAAGCACACACACACAAAAGGTTCTCGCCTTAAAAGAACATGAGCTGATGATAAAAACAAAATTAAGGGCAAAGATATGTACAAAATTTAATACAAAACTAAAAATTAAAAATAACAATATTTTATTTATTTATTTATTACATTTCTATACTGCCCAATAGCCGAAGCTCTCTGGGCGGTTCACAAAAATTAATTTCTTACATAGGATCACTTGTGGTTCCAAATTTTGCATCCAATAAATTACTAAACTAGTGCTTTCTTTCAAGTGGCCATACGCATTGCGACCAGAAAGCCTTCTTCAGTGGCCAAATGTCTGGCACGTGTGCAGAAATACACTTTAATCATGGGAGAAGAATGTGTACATTTCAAAAATGCCTGCATTTCAGGAAATGTACACAATTATGATTTAATCACAGGAGAAGAATGTGTACATTTTCCAAAAGAAGTACATTTACGAAATGTGCACAATTGTTGGTACATTTGGAAAAATATGCATGGAAATAGTCACAGATTTTCAGGAGAAAAGAAAAGAAAACATCTCACAATCTGATGCAGACTCAAATCAAAACAAACCTTGAGATGGAATTTCAAGAACTTTGGCAAGTTCAGATTTCCTGATTCACACATCCCCATCCCTAATGCTATTCTTCATGCTATAACTAATAAACACTAGATTTAAGATGCTGAAACACCAAGACTGAAATATAATTTTAGAATAAATATGATTTAAAAATATAGGATACTTGTTTATTTAAAGCATTTTATTTATTTAAACTGCCCAGAGTGCTTTGGCTATTGGGCGGTATAAAAATGCAATAAATAAATAAATAATTTTTACACTGTTCTTCAGCCAAAAAGGGTCCCAAGTGTGGTTTACATATTATCAATAGAAACAAGACAATCTCTGCCCATGGGTTGACAATCTAAAAAACACTACACAGAAAGAAAAAGAGGATAGGGGTGGAAGAAGTACAAAAGCAAACTCAAACACCAGTTCACTAGCAGAGAATGCTCTCTATGGTTGATGAAAAATGTTCAGTAGACAGTTTGGGGTCAAAATAAGAGTAGCAACTACCTAGAATATGCTTGCTTCTGCCATCACTAGGTTATATTTTCCATGGAAGCTAGTCCAACCTGCAGCAGTATTAACGCCTGCTGTCACGAACTGCCATCAATTTAATTGGTCTCTCTCCTTGTTACATCAGGGTTGCCAGCCCTAGAATAGCAAAATCATGTCAGATTTCTCCAAGATAATGTGATTGGCTTAAAAATAATCACTTTCTCTTTTCTTTCTTTTTTAAAAAAGTTTTATTTAGGCTTCTCAGTCTTTACAGTATTCTGCAATTGTCTCAAAGCATTTCTTATCTAACAAGCAAAACTTAGTCCTCCTTCTTACCGAGGTGGTAAAACTGTATCTAGGGCCCCATGATTTGGGGAGCCTAAAGGCACATCTGGAATGGTGTTTTGTTCATTGTGTTGTGCTCATCAACACAAATTGCCTGCCATAGGGGTGGGTGCATACCCAGTCACAAACTGGCCGCTGCAGGGGCCATGTCAAGTCACAAAATGCCCATTTCAAAGAAGGCAAACAGGTGAAGCTAAAAGACAAGGAACATGCTTGTACCTGAGTACAAGACAGAAGAGGAGTCTGAACCCCAAAACATACCCCCCCATTTTCTGCTCCAACAAAATGCCCATTTTACAGAAAGCAAACTGATGAGACTAAATAAAAATAACTTGTCCAAGAATCTTACATGGCAGAGGTGGTGGCTGAGCCCCTAAAAACAAATTCACTCCTTTGAACGTACAGTTTTCCATTCCAGCAACAACAACAAAATCCCAGTTCAGAGAAGGCAAGCTAATTAATTCCCCCTAAATAAGTTCCTTTAAAATTAATCTATCATTCCAAATTAACAGAAAATTCACATCCTAATCAATTTCCCTAAATCTAATGCTCACCCAAATTCTGCCCCAAATCGATTCAATCCACTCATTTCCTCTGTGCCAGCCATTTCGCACCTTCTCTTCCACAACCAGCCAACCCTTTGTACCTTTTCTTCTCCTCCCACTGCTCTTACGCAGTTTTGTAAAAACGTAAAATGCTACTGTGAACTTCAGTGCTGGTAACATTGGACATTTTTTCTGTTTCTGTTTTTCTTTATTAATTGTTATTGTGGAGGTTTTGCACTGGTGGATTTGTTTTAAAGGGATTTAAGAATATGTACCAGCTATGAGAAGTTGTTCTGTACATTGATTACAAACTGTATATATGTTGTATATATCACTTATATCTCTAACATTTTGTGTCTATTTTACATTCCTAAGTGAATTTTTGTGGTTGAGTGTTATCACCCTTATTATGCCTTGTTATTTTCAACCACAGCCTTCTATCTACTTTATATTCCAAATGGCTTAACAGGACCTCACCAGCTGAAAATCCAGCCAAATGTCATTTTAATTTCCCCAGAATGTTTCTGGGCCCAGGTGGGAGCTACGTAGGCTTTGAGCTTCATCCCACATACCTGCTTCCCTCGCATTATCCCCGTAGTGCTAAGTTTTCGCCGTTGTTGTTGTTTTTGCTACCGGGGACAGTGATCCTTTGCACACCAGGAAGTGAGTTTAAGGGGGGGGGAATGTAAAAAGTCATAAAAAATAAACGGATGACCCAATTCAATTCAAATTTGGTATGCTTAAAGCTATCCCTAATATCTATTACTGTGCCAATTTTGGTGTCTTTATCTTTAAAGCTTACGCAGATGTAAGCATTTCTTTAAAATCCTGCTCCTGTGCCCCAGCGGCGGCTCGGAAGATACGCTCAAAAAGTAAGGGCTAAATACAGCGAATCTTTTTGCTTTATTGCACAATTAAGGCAGGATGCATGGGAGTACTTCACAATCAAAGCAGATTATAAGGTGGAAAACTTCTGAGACCTTGGCATGCAATTTGCATTGATTGCACAGTATAATGCTGGTGTGATAAAGTTCATTATAGCAGAGCCCCATGGATGCCACGTTGCTTGCGGATGCCAAAGTGCCTGCAGTCATTGTGATCTGGAATATTGATCATCTAGGCTCTACCATTAACAGGAAATTTTCTAGCCTATGCTTCTTTGTAAGATGCTAGTTTTCATTGTGGAGATGATGATGATAGGGAGGAGCATTTGACCATGTGAGCTGCAATCTGCAGTCTGAAGTGGTAAAATACAAAGGTTTACTACTTCATGAGAAACAGGCCTTAGAGATGGTTCATATCTTTACTGTGAAAATTGTGTTTTTGTTTTCCTTTTTCCTGTTATAATATAGAAATCTCATATCTCACTGAATACCCAGAAATGAGTTCATTGGTATATATAATGAAATATATAATGAATTCTTTCACTAGATATTGTGAAACTTATTTATAGACAAAACTGAAATGAAAAACTCTAGCTTCACCTTATGTGAGCAATTTTTTTAAAAAAACTAACTGCTATGGGAGAGTTACAATCCAATTCTAAACTCATTAAGTTCAGTTTTATTTAAAATTTTATAGGCTGTTTTTTGGGAGTGTACCAGTAAGATTAAAATACAATAAAACCAACCAAACAAAGCATGAGAAAGAGAGCAATTGTACGGAACACAAAATGTGTTTAGGATTACAGCACCAGGCTCAGTGGTGTAGTAGCAGATTTTGAAGTGCAAGAGCCCATCATGACACATACACAAATAACCTTGCAAAGAAGAGCTACCATTTAAATTGCCAGGGTGAAAGAGAAGCCCCATCAAAAAAGGAGGAGGAGGAGGAGGAGGAAAGAAGTATTCAGTCTCAGCTTGAAGATATCTTGTTGCTTATTTTTCTCTTTCTCTTATTTCCTCTGTGCTAATTTGTCACAAACAATAATAAAATTTGGAAGCCTCACTCACTTACCAGAGCAAAGTCAGCCTATCAATTACCCCAGCATTCTGGAGAATGACTTCAATGCTCTTGCTCTGAAAACAGCCTTGGAACTGCACTCCATTGCATACCCCCTTTGCTACACCACTGCCTGGACTCAATGTATTCCAATATTTATTTTGCATCATTTCTTTGCCCTTCTGTACTTCATTTCTTCACACACTCTCCATTATAAAAATGTTGGCTTTCTTTAAATGCTGAAGAGCTCCTGTTAAACCAAGCCCAAATTGCCCATCTCCACTGCCACAATAACAGTTTTGTGTCTATTTTCTCCTTTCCCTCCAGTAATGCCCTAGTCCAGCTTCCCCAACCTCGTGCCTTCCAGATGTTTCAAATCCCATCACCCTCACCCAGCATGGCCAGTGGTCAGGAATGCTAGGAGCTATAGCCTAAAACATCTGTACAAGCCTCAGAAGCTTGCTTGTACTGACATCATGGCCTTGTATGTTTCACTGTCCCTCCACAAACAACAGCCAGTGGAGTGGAGACAGAGTCATGACATCAAGAGAGAATGACCCGGTTCACATGAATGTGGTATGGTTAACTTGGGCTGTTGTTGGGTTGCTTGAGAGTTGCTGTCCCTACCCTCAAACAAACCGTGCCTCCCAGGTTCAGATAACAAACCACACCAGTGAAGGTATTAGGTAGGGTGACCATATGAAAAGGAGGACAGGGCTCCTGTATCTTTAACAGTTGTATTGAAAAGGGAATTTCAGCAGGTGTTATTTGTATATACGGAGAACCTGGGGAAATTTCCTTTTCATCCAACAGTTAAAGCTGCAGGTGCCCTGCCCTCTTTTAAATCTGGTCACAGTATATCTGCAGTATAGCTCCTGCAGCTGTGACGAAGAGGAAATTTCACCAGGTTCTCCATATATACAAAGGACACCTGCTGAAATTCTCTTTTCTATGCAACTGTTAAAGATACAGGAGCCCTGTCCTCCTTTTCATATGGTCACCCTATATTAGGGAATCTGGCTGGCACACACTGTGGCTTATTTACCTCACTGTGATTATGAACCAGCTTGATAAATAATAAAAGGCATTATGTGTGTCTGTGTGTGTGTAGAGAGAGGGGGGGAGGGAAAGAGGAGGGACGGAGGCTAGAAATGTGGTTGCCATTTGAGTTTCAGACTTCCAGTGCAATCCTATACCTGTCTACTAAGGAGAAAGTGCAATCGCATTCAATGGGTCTTACTCCTCAGTGCTGCTTAAAATTAATGAAAAGAAGAGCACAAGAAAAGCAGGATGAGACAAAGAGGACACCTGTTGTAAAAACTCAGCTTTGCTCTAAAATCTCTGTTGGGTACAGCATGTTTATGGGTGCCAGGACTGCTAATGTATGGCAGACCTCCTCTAAAGCAGTACGAATGAAATGAAATAAAGGGACACTGGAAGTAGGTCAGCCACAGGTTTACCGCATAAGACTGTCTAGTTGCTATCCAAGAGCCTGCTGCCAGGTTGCTGAAAAGGAGATGCAGTTTCCTGATGACAATGTAAAATGGAGCTTTAAAAATACAGAGAAACATTACCTGCAGTCTCATTAGCAAAAGCAAACTGACCAAGAGGCTTGAGCTGCCCTTGAAATATTAATACATTGGGCAAACTACAAGCATGATTCCTTTTAACACTGACAATTTCCTAAAATTATACAGGGCGAAAAATCTTCAAGCTAGATTGCCCAAGGGTTGAAAACCATCAAATATGATTTTTCATTTGCTTAGAACTGCTTTTGCACCTGAAATTTGTGACTTTTTAAAAAAATAATGCATGCTGAATAGCATTCCTGCCTAGGTAAAGAAGAATAGTTTCATCATGTATTGTGGCTTTCTATTTTGTCTGTAAAGTAGAATCTATTTGCAATAAAATAGCTACTCCAACTTCCACAATTATGCTTCTTGCCCTTATTCACACATATCATGAAAACATAGTTTAGTTTTATAAGGATGAGCCATGGCAAGCCTCAAGCAATCCCTGCAACTCTTCTGGCACAGCTGCAAGAAGTTCAGATGCTTTTTGTTTAATTTTAGAATAACCACAGGTTGTTGTGCTATCCAAACATGGATAAATTGCAATTATTTATTTATTTATTTATTTATTTATTTATTTATATAGCACCATCAATGTACATGGTGCTGTACAGAGTAAAACAGTAAATAGCAAGACCCTGCCGCATAGGCTTACATTCTAATAAAATCATAATAAAACAATAAGAAGGGGAAGAGAATGCACCAAACAGGCACAGGGTAGGGTAAAACTAACAGTATAAAGTCAGAACAAAATCAAGATTTAAAAGCTTTAGGAAAAAGAAAAGTTTTTAGCTGAGCTTTAAAAGCTACGGTTGAACTTGTAGTTCTCAAATGTTCTGGAAGAGCGTTCCAGGCGTAAGGGGCAGCAAAAGAGAAGGGACGAAGCCGAGCAAGGGAAGTAGAGACCCTTGGGCAGGCGAGAAACATGGCATCAGAGGAGCGAAGAGCACGAGCGGGGCAATAGCAGTGTTAACTATGATTAATGTCCTGCTTGTAATTCTCTGGTTGACAGCTGATTGGTCACTGTGTGAACCCAGTGCTGGACTAGATGGATTTCTGGTCTGATCCAGCATCGCTCTTCTTATGTTCTAACTTCAAAACATATGTTATGAAGCTGGCTTGTTTTCATTAACAATAGTTAAGATTAATCACAATTTAGGGTTTGGACATACTGCTAAACTGGGATTAAGCTAAAACAGAAGCAGAAACTTCTGATCTTCTCTTTGAGGCTGCAGCAGAAGAGGAAAGAGGGGGGGGGGGACACACGACTGTATGAGCCAGAGAATCACTGCACCTGTTCCTCATAATCCTAACCCATGGTTTAGTGCATATGTGAACTGGTCCAGTTTCTTGCTTTGCCCTTGTTTCTTCTTCTGAGAATGAACTCCTTTCTTTCTGTTCTACTTGCCTTCTTAAGAAACTCTGTCCTCCTGGCTTGTTATATTTCTCTTCTGTTCACATCTTCTGCATCTGATTCTGTTTTTTATTTAACCTTTTTATCTCTTCTGTTCTTTATCTTTCCCAATTTAAGAAGTTTATGAAAATCTATTCAAAAATCACTAAATCCATTTCATTTTTATCATTATTAACCTTTTTTTTTCATTTGTTCCTTTCTAATATTCTTGAGCATGTTGTCATTTATTTCTGTTCATTCTATATTGGACCTCCTTTAACCATGTTCTGGTCCATTTCATTCCACTGACTAAAATGACTAATGATGTACTGATGGCCAGGACTGAGGGAATTACTTCTGTTCTTGTTCTTCTTGATGTATCAACACGCATGCAACCATTTTCTTCAATCTTTACACAATCTTGGGGTTTAGGATTCCATCTTGATTTTCTCCCTAACATTCTCTCTAATGAGCAACTTAGGTGGTTGTGTGTCAAAAAGAGTGAAGTCATAGCAGGGCAATTGAGAAACATGATGGTGATAACAACCTGCTTGTGTCAACCCTGAGATATGCAGAAGTACAATAATCTGCCCTCTCACAACCTCTTAAATTCATTGTGAAAGAGGCAGTCATTTCATTTTCCTTTCTCTTTCAAGGGGAATTTGAAAATTGTTGAAAAATTTCTCAGTGTTCAGGGCTTCAGCATTTATCTTACTGTAAGGTAGGGTGACCCGGGAAGGGGGTGGAGGGACAGGGCTCCTGTATCTTTAATGGTTGCATAGAAAAAAGAATTTCATCAGGTGTCATTTGTATGCATGCAGCACCTGGTGAAATTCCTTCTTTATCACAACAGTTAAAGCTGCAGGAGCCATGAGAGTGACCAGATACAAAAGATGGCAGGGTTCCTTCAGCTTTCACTGTTGTGATGAAGAAAAAAAATTCTCCAGGTGCTGCATGCATACAAATGACACCTGCTGAAATTCCCTTTTCTGTGCAACTGTTAAAGATTCAGGGGCCCTGTCCTCCTTTCCATATGGTCACCCTACTGTAAGGAGGTGGCTAAGGAGTGGTGGTGTGCATTTTACCATTTATATCCCATTCTGTACTTGCAGTCTCTCGAGTCCTTGAGCTTTCTGAAAAGCCTAGGACTTAACTAGGACTTCCTCCCTTGAGGCTTTTCAATGCGGCTGCCTGCTCAGTGGTTGAAAGCTGAGCAAGGCATTTTTGTTCTATTTTGTTGTTGTTAAAAGGAGGAAGAGGAGAAGAAGAGGAGGAGAAGAGGAGGAGGAGCAATAACAACAATAACACGAACTCACTGAGCTTCAGGCATTCAGCAAGTCCTGGAAGTCCCCTGGGGGGGGGCTTTTCAGAACTCTGCTATTTTAAAAAAGCGAAACTTATATTGTTCTAGCTAAGACTTTTGTTCAAGGTTTGGTTATTTCTCATCTTGATCATCAGATTATTATTTTTTACAGGACTCTGAACTTTTAATCTTTCTCCTCTTATTCCAAACTTCAATTTTGCTGCTCATTTTGTTTTCTTATCTTGTTTGGATTATGGTTCACCTCTTTTTCTCTTCACTGCCTATCTTTTCATACTCATAAATAACAACTTCTTACTCTTAAGGTTCTCCATGTTATTGCTCCTTTCTATCTCTCCTCCTTGATTTCTCCTTAAGTAGCTTCTAGTACTTTTGATGTGTTTATTCTTATCTTCTTGCTAAGTCTGGTTTCCTTGGTACTATTTTGTCTTCTGTCAGTTCTGCCTTTTAGTATCGATCTTTCGTTTTCACTTCTTTCAAAAAGCTTTCACAAATGTACTTATTTTATACTGCATTTTCCTCTATAAATTTATGCTATTCTCCCTCCCTCTCTCTCTCTCTCTCTCTCTCTCTCTCTGTGTGTGTGTGTGTGTGGTATTTCAGAAACTATTGTTTTATATTTATTTTTGTTTGATTCCATGCCCCTTTTCATGTCCATTCCCTTACTCTTCCTATTATATTGGTTGATTTTAGATTGTGGGCAGGGGAAATGGTCATTTAAAGGAAATTTGTTTTACAACACCCCATATTAGGTGCTTTATAAATAAAAGATCATGGTGATGAGGATATTCATTCCATGAATCAAAAAATGCAGCAAAATCTTTCTTACAGTTTGTATCTCGTTAGTTCTTATAGTTGAGGACAGATACCTAGCCTGTTAAGAACATAAGAAGAGTTCTGCTGGATCAGACCAGGGGTCCATCTAGTCCAGCACTCTGTTCACAAATTGCCCAACCAGCTGTTGACAGGAAACCCACAAGCAGAACACTGAGTGCAACAGCACCCTCCCACCCATGTATATAAGCTTACTGCCTTCAATATTGGAGGTAGCACATAACCATCAGGACTAGTAGCCATTGAGAGTCTTCTCCTCCAGGAACTTGTCTAACCCCCTTTTAAGCCATCACTACATCTTGTGGTAGCAAATTCCATTGTTTGACTATGTGCCATTTGAAGAAGTGCAGAATCTCCTACCAATTAGCTTCATGATGACCCCAGGTTCTAGTATTATGGGAGAGGGAGAAAAATGTCTCTCTCCACACCATGTATAATTTTGTATACCTCTACCATGTCTCCCCTTACCCTTAATGGTATGTGTCCCAAATTGTGGCCTTTTTACTTTGTTCCATAGAACTCCCAGGGAAGTCACTGAGAACTAAACCACTTGTTAGATACATTAGCTTTACCATTCCTTAGGGCCAAACTAGATACGATGACAGCAGGTGCGTGAATGTTTAAACTACAGAATGCCTAACAACTACAGTATATGTGAGACATCCAAATTAAAGAGCAAAATGGTGCATGGGCAAAAAGTGCACACCCTCTCTGCCTCTTCTGGTACAGCCCAGCTGAGGAAAAGTGACACTGTGGAGCAGGCTGTAGGGAGGTAAGCCACAGGTGGGAAAAGGTTTAGCATTCTTCATCTACATGCCCCCTTTGCCATTAAAATTACACACTAACACCATTGCTACTTTCTATGTGATTGAAAGCCGATCCAAGTTTTAAACCAGGGGTGGGCAACATGGAGCCCACAAAGCTGCATGTGGCCCCCTAGTCTCTAGTGCAGCCTCTACCATCCCCACATTGTTGAAATTTGCTGTTGTAGCAGCAAACTTTCACGTTTTGCTGCTAAATTCTGACAGCAAACTGTGACAGAGGTTTAAAAGGGGCAAATTTAGCTAGTTCAACTAATATTGTAACTTTACAGTCGCCACTGCAGTTTGCTGCCAAAATTCCACCTATTTTTCAGCCAGTGCAGCAGCAGCAGCAGAGGCATGGCTCATGTGAGTGGGAGGTCCAGGGGTGGGAAATGAACCCTGGGTCCCCAAAGATGTCCATTCCTGTTTTAACACACATATGCCTGTCCCTGTCATGTTTAAATCAGCTCCAATAGTCATGCTGCTGTACGAAACCAGAATGTGACAACTGTCTATTACACAGAGAAATAATCACTACGAAATCCTACTTGATGACTCAAAAAGTTGTTGTTTTGAAATTGCTAGATGGATGCCTAATTTACTCTTATGTCACATAATTCTCATCAAGCATAAATTTTAATTCATAGTCAATAATTCTCATAAGTATTTTCTTGCACAATTATGGCATATCCATCTAAGCTCAGATCTCCCATAAAAATCTATATGGACATTCAGTCAAGTAAGGCAATGATCATAATTTGAAATGTGGAATGATAAAGAAGCTGCCGGAACATAAGCTGTCTACAAGTGAACATGCCCATTCTGAAATCCCAGCTTGGGTACCAACTCCTCCCTGTAGTCTCAGGAAAACCTCCAACAGTTGGCAAACTATTTACATTGAGCAGCTCTCCTGGAACTATGCCACTTCAGAAAGCAGATTGGTAATGCTTCCTGCCCCCGCAATCTCCACTGCCTGCCTCCCCCCCCCCCACATCAAAAATTTCCTGCACATAAAACTGAGCATTTCAGGAAGAATGCTAAATTAGAACATTTCTGTTTGGTATGACGTGTTTCCACAGGCAGAGAGTTTGGGCAAGAAGTAGAATTAAATCATGCAATTTCCCCACTATAAAGAACTACAGGAGGGTTGTATATCCTGCTTTTCTCAACCTGATCATCATTCCTAAGACAGATGTGGGCACATCCATTGGCAATAATGTACAAAAAATATTATACAGGAAGCATAAAATGTGGCTCGGTTTCCCAAACAAGGCTCACACAGCAACCTGTATGCACCTGTATCCTAAAAAAAAAAAGGTAACATCAGAAGTGACCCAATGCCAAATTGTAAGGATTCAGATGTAGCTGATTTATAGATTTCATATTTTAAGTCCAAGTTTTAAAACACACACATTTGTATAATATTTCTGGTTTTGCTGGTACCACCTAATAATGATGTTTGCTTCTGGCGTGGGAGGGTGGCACTTGAATTTTAACCGAGACAAATATACAAGTGCATGCCCTTAAGGACATATTCAAAATGCATCCCCAGAGTTGCTGACAAGAATTTCTGGTGACCGTAGAAGCACTAATGAAGAGAATGATGAACGCTTCAAATTCCACTAGCATCAGCCTGGGAAAACTTTCCAGCCATTAAAATCTTTCTGTCAGTATTCTTGGGATATGATATATATGATCGTAATATGGAAAAAGACTTTTGCCTAGTGGTTGTCTTGAGAATCTTGACTGAGCAGAAACATGCAACAATAAACTCAATAGTGCAATCCTACACATGTCTACTCAGAAGAATCTCAATGGAACTTACTCCCAGATAAGGATATATACCATGGCAGACTAAGAACATTTTATTGCATGCTCGTTAATGGGCACTCACGGATTTTTGCAGGTCCCTCTCATGACGTCGTCTACCTCCCATACACCTCCTGCCCCTTCTTGCCTTCTTCGTGTCACAAAAAATCACCCCAGTAAGTCCGATTTATAATTAAGATGGAAGTTGCTATTTCCTGCTATGTGCAGGAGAAGCAGCGCAATCAGAATGGCCGACTGAATGGGCCACATGCACTTGGTTTACTTCCTCTTTCAAAAGAGGAAGTAATGAGCAACAAAAACAGGGTTGGAGAAGTGACAGTAGAGAAGTGTGATTTCCCTCCATCTGATGGAGGTCTAAGGCCACAGCTAGACCTAAGGTTTATCCTGGGATCATCCAGGGTTCACCCCTGCCTGAGCACTGGATCCCCTGTGTGTCACCTAGATTAACAGGTTTGACCCCTGGACGATCCAGGGATAAACCTTAGGTCTAGCTATGGCCTAAGACTGCAGTCGTATATGGGAGTAAGTAGCATTTAACTTAATGGGACTTCTGAGCAGACACGGATAGGATTGCAGTGTAAATGATTAATGTAGCAACATATAACGGAAGTATAGTACAAGGGCTAGAACTTCCAAAGCTCCACTGCTTATTTGTTCAAACATGCTGAAAGTGGCACATGTATTATGATACCCCATTCCCACCACCCTTAGAATACAAAAGCAAACCAAAAAGAGAATAAATAAATGTAAAAAGTAAACATTTCAGTTATAGGAGAGAATGGAAAGGTAGGCATATCCAACATAAATGGAATTATTAGGGTGACCATATGAAAAGGAGGACAGAGCTCCTGTATCTTTTAACAGTTGTATAGAAAAGGGAATTTCAGCAGGGCAGGATCTACACTACTGCTTTAAAATGGTTTATAACAGTCGTGGAAACTGTTGGGGCCCAAGACACACCACATATACAGTTTTCAAAACGTTTTCAAAGTGTCATATCCTGCTTCGTGTAGATCTGACCCAGGTGTCATTTGTATGCATGCAGTGTCTGTGGGGCGCCTGTGGAACACACAAGGACCCCTCCAGGGACTGGAGAATCTTGGGCCACGTCAGAGAGTGGGGCTCCCGGTCGTGGCCAGATGATCACAGTGGTGAGTAAGTGATCACACCGGCAGTTAGGAGGTCACTAGTGCCCACTGTCCCTGGGTCTCGGTAGGTTCAGCCCTCCCAGCCAGTGCTATTACACAAAGGAGGCAGAAATTCTTAAGGAGGTGCTTAGGGGTTCCTGGACATTGAAAGAACCCTGACAATAATCATTGTATGATCGTTCACTTCCTTTAATCACTGTATATCAAGTGCTGTTTTGGATAACGGTTTTAAAAGCTTTTTAAAAATCTGATCCTGAAATTATAGACAACAGGTGGGAAACTATTACACAAATGAGTTCTGGCAGCTTTTGTGATCTCAAGGAATAAGCATCTAGACTGTTTGAGTCAGATCTGCACAAAGCAGGATATAACACTATGAAAGTGGTGTGAAAGTGGAATATGGCATGTGTCAATGGGCCCCAACAGTTGTCAGTGCACTTCAATACTTCAGTGCACTCTAAAGCAGTAGTGTAGATCCTGGTCTCTTATTAAGCAATGCATCCATCCATCTTTATTATATGGTCACAGACTTGCTATCCATGGTTGTTCAGTTTTGAAAGATCATGAAGTTCTAGTAAATAGAATATGGTTAGCTACCAAGAATATTTTCAGAACGATCTACTTATTGCCTGCACAGATATGACTAGCACTCAGGTATATTGCTAAGAGAGGGGGTGGGGTGACTCTCTCATCTCCAGACTGCAAGGGATTTTATTATCTTCCTTGTACCTATTTGTCTGCATATCATAGGAAATCAAGAACTATGCCACTAAAAATGGCGCTGAAACGATGCAGAAAGGTTACCAAAAGCTTTGTCAGCTTAAAATTTATTTTATTTCCTCCCAAAAAATGCACTATATAATAAATAAATAAATAAAGTTCCAGGAAGACACTGGCCACTAGCATGGAACTAAGCCCCGATTGCAAATAGTCAAGAAGTGTGGAATATATGGAACAAACCCCTGAATTTTGGTCTCATCAGTTCTTTAAACCAACTTCCACTGAAATCAATGAGGCCGAAAGGTACCTACATTTGGTGGGATTGTGCCGTAAGGTTTATCATTGATAAAAGAAAACCTCCCTATAATCTGCTCTTAATAATTCTAGTTTAATCCTATATTTAAAATTAGAGTTCTGCTGGAAGGTTTTTTGAGCTTATTTTGTTCTCAGGGGGAGGGGAGGAGTTCACCACAACAATCCCCTTCCTGTTGTCAACTGGTTCAATGTTGCCTGTTTGCAGTACTCTTGGCAGTAGTGCTTATCCTTCTAGCTGCTTGTTGGCATCATTATGTTCCCCCCCCCCCACCCAATACTCCAGAGCGGGAGTGGGGAGCATTGTCTTAACCCTGATTTGCTTTGGATAACCTTGAGGGCCTTTCTAGATGATGGGGTAGCCCGGTGCGAGCCCCGGCCCAGCCCCTGTGTGTCCAGATGACACACAAGGGATCCTGGGCTCAGGCAGGGGTAACCCTCCCTTGGCCCAGGATAACTGGCACCGATTGTGGCCCAGTATTTCCCATGGTCTTGGGCTGAGCCTGAGACCGTGGGCGTGTAGGCCGTTCCACCGCTTTTCCCGGCTACCACATTTATTTACGAGTAGCCAGGAAAAGCGGCATGCAGCGGCCATCAGGGCAGGGTGGGGAGATGGGGGGGGGGAAACAGAGCCAGGGGAGAATGGGGGGAATTGGAGATTGTAGATGGGCGGGGGGGATCGGGGATCGCGGGCAGGCGGACTGGGGGGGATTGTGGCCAGAGGGGAAATTGGGGGCAGGGGGGAATGGGGAACCCTTTTTTTTTAAAAAAAAAGCCCTACTTTTATCGTTGGTGCGCTCCTGCGCACATGGCCCCTTTAAGTTCCCAAACAAAATAGCCAACACGATGGGGATTTTAAGGTAGGTCTAGCAGGGCCCAAAGTCTTTTTGTTAATATGGAAGAACAAATATTGAATTCTTGAATTAGGAGAAGCAGAGCATACTGAGGCTACAATAATAAATACACTTACTAGGGTAACCTTTCCAAATGTGATGCCCTTCATCTGCTTTGGACTATAACTTTCATCATCCCTGAACATTGGCAATGCTACAAGAAGCTGACGGGAACCATAGCCCAGTATCTGGAGAGCCCCACATTAGGGAAAGGTTGACTAGACCCCATTGAAGTTTGTGGGAGTTACAACTAAGTAACCATGCATAGGTTTGCACTGGGAAGTATCACTGCCTGCTTTTGTCAATAGAACCCTTTTAGCTTTCCCCCAATTGTTTGGGATCTGATTAATTTGTAGTTTACATAATAGGATATACAAGTACATCACAATATTTCTATATTATGCGGCTGGGAATATATCTTGCCAGGCGATTTATTGTTCTTCAGATTGTGAGTTACCTATTTCATATTTTTCTTTGTCTATTGAGGCCTTCATTTTTTCTGTCATCTAATAAAAATGCCAGGATGTTTGTTAAATCTGTGAAAATCCCTAATATATACATTTGGTGCAATGTCAAAAGAACATAGTTTCTTATAATGATTAGCAAATTCATTTTGCAATTTCCTTTGCAATGGTAATGTTGGGTAAATCAATGTCATTTTTGTTTCTTCTTTAGTTGATTGTCTGGGATGTAACTGGTTTTGTTATTTTTATTATTAATGTTTATTTATTATTAAATTTATACACTGTCTTATTTGCTAAAAAGCCATCGAGGTGGTACACAACAATTTATAACGATAAAAACTTAAAACAATAAAAATAAGATTATAGCATTAAAATGACTATATAATTTTAAAGGCAAGATTATAAAGATCCGTCTTCGCACCCTTTTTAAAAGCCAAGAGAGTGGGGGCCAATTGTAGTTCCTGAGGGAGCCAATTCCACAATTTTGGAGTGACACAGGAGAAAGCTCTTCCATGTACACCTAACAAATGAGACTTTGTGGATAATGGTATCCTCAAAAGGGCCTCTCCGGCAGATCTTATTACTTGGGCAAGTTCATAAAAGATCCAATTGTTCCTTTAGAACTAAGAATTGCTGAAAGATATCAGCAAGTCACGATTTCTTTCTGAAAGACCACATCTTCCTGTGTGACTTTGCCTTAGGTTACAATCATTTTTGGAAGACCTGCTTTTTATCTAACCAACTAAAGATTATGGAATTCCGTCCTCAAACTAACCCCATTCCTGTGAAATATTTCAATCAGGATATAGGTTTTAACGCTTTCTCTTTTATTTATTTATTTATTTATTTATTTATTCATACTTTTTAAAATTGCATTTCTATACCACTTCTAATGTATAGAAATGTAATTAATTAATACATAAATAAATAATAAATAATGAGTTTGATTTTCAAGGAACTAGCAGGAAGTCAAGTGTTTGAACTGACGCCTCTAATCTCATATAAATATTGGCTCTATGGCTGCCATTTGCATAAAAGCATTTTACACAGAATAATGAATTGCCATCTCTATGCAAAATGGTGGCTCGCTCAGGGGACAGGTGGCCTTACAGTTCTTGCCAGGTGTAGTGTGACAAGCTGGGGCATGTGAAAAGTTTTTATACTGTTGTTTTTATGTTTCTGATGGTTTTTAAATTTTGTATACTTTTTAATGTTTACCATTTTTAACTGTTGTAAACCGCCCAGAGAGCTTCGGCTATGGGGCGGTATATAAATGTAATAAATAAATAAATAAATAAATATGTGTCTGGTGCATCTGTGGAACCCAATCCAGCAGGCCGAACATTTCTTTTTTTGGACTCCACCCTGTATTGGGTGCCCATGACATCCCTAGAAATTCCCCACAGCATGATTATTTTCAAGGTCCAAATAAGTCATGTATAGCTGCTCTAAATTACCAATCAATTGACATTTTACAACACATTCGGGAAGCCCTCATAGGTTCAGGTATCCACTAATATTATTTCCCACAACTTCTAACCTGTCTTTCAGTTGTGTTATGTTACCATAATACAACTGAAAAAGAACATGATCCTCTCTTATCTCTCTCTCATGTTCGCCTTAGGACAGTCAATTTACCTGTAGTTTAGTTTTAATTGGTGTTTTCTATGTTTATTGTATTTTTTTTTAATATTTTGCTGGAAGCTGCCTTTTGACAATATTGTCCCCTTCCTTCCATAGACAGAGAAAAAGAAAGAGAGAAAAAAGAGAGCAGCAGAGCAGCTTTTCCTGAGTCACATAGATTATGTGGACTTGTGGACATTTTTTCTACTTTCCAGAATTGTACACAAATTTGGCTATAGAAAAATACATGAAATAAAAAAACACCAGCAAAAAATACACATTTGCCCCATAGGCTAAAGCATAAAATGTGCCTTTTAGCAAATATGAATTTGTGCAAATACAAGTTTGCCCAAATTTGGGAAATTGGAAAAAACACACAATTCTGCCAATGAGTGGATGATGGATCGAAAGGAACCTGACAATCAACGAAATGCAGACAGAACAGATTACATCTTTAATTTAGATATGTGGTGCAGGAATACCTGTAGTCCTGCATAAAATATTTGCAAAATCAGATAGACAATGAATGAGAAAAGAAAGTATTCCAATTCACTAAATGTCTAGAAGTCAAGTCATTCAAAGGAATCATGTTAAATAAAATTTGACAATCTTTTGGTTTACAGCTCCAAATTTAGGAGGCATTGACAGGTTTCTCAGTTCTCCAAATTAGTCATTTTGAAAAGTTACAAAACTATCTCCCTAAAGAGATCCAGTTCTATTATACATGTTCCACTTACTGGGTTTGCTCAGGAACTGCATTTAAGTAAAGTCTGACGTCTTTCTAATTGCAAGAGGGATTTTAAACATTATTATTGCTGTACTCATACTCAAGTTCATTTACTTCAGAGCTACATATTTTCCATATTTTCTTCAAGGAAATTAAAGGTACTTTGATGGTAATTAAGACCTTAATTCAATTATTTCAACTTTAAATGTATGGGCAAATACTCAACGATGGTTTTATTTTTGGCAAGGTATAAGTAATTAAGTACTAGAAAACAGCCACAAATACATATTTTTCTTTCAGTTTACATCTTGTCAAAGTATTTGTACAATTGTTCACTTATGCAAGCAAATTACTGCATATTAAAATCAGGCCCTAAAATATTCTAGATTCTGCTGAAATAAGTGGGTATTCAAAGCTGCCTGACATAGATCCATCACTAAAGCTGAGCATTTTCACACCTAGATAGGAGACTGCCTGAGAATTTTATGCATGCTGCTCCCAGCTCATTGGAACGTCATGATTACAAGGACTAATGGGTTGGATCCAGATTTAGTTATAATGAAATTAATAGAATTTAAGTTAATCCTGGCTAAATCTTGATCCAACCCAAAGACTTCAGATACAAGAACTGCATTGGCTGCCAATAAGCTTCTGGGTCATGTTTCAGGTTCTGTTGTTAACTATAAAGCCCTAAGGACTTGGTATGAGGTTACCTTAGGGACCACCTCACCCCTTCTGTCCTCGCCTGGTTCTTGCAATTCACAAGAGGAATACTTTTGACACTGCCTCATGCAGATGAGGTTTGCCTCAAGAGTACCTGCAATAGAGTGTTTAGTGTTGCAGCACCCATCCTCTAGAGCAGCCTTCCTCAACCTGGGGCGCTCCAGATGTGTTGGACTGCATCTCCCAGAATGCCCCAGCCAGCTGGCTGGGGCATTCTGGGAGATGCAGTCCAACACATCTGGAGCGCCCCAGGTTGAGGAAGGCTGCTCTAGAGTGTCTTCAGTTTTGATCTTTAGACATCTTCTCAAGACCAACCTCCTCAAGCATCCTTTCCTTGAAGGATGACCCAGGCAGTATGGTTACAGTTGACTAGTGATTACCTTACTGTGTTTTTACTGTTATATTTATGTTTCTGTAAACCACTTTGATAGCCCACTGGAAAGAGAGATATAAATCTAAATAATAATAATAATAATACTTCATTTCTGAATATGTACGTGGAGAACTACAACATTTTGATGTTTCAAGGTGCATTTTTCTATTTGTGATTTTTTTAAAAAACTGTCTTTACCTATGTCCCAAGTGAATGGTTTTTTATCCATTTCCTTCCTTCCAATGACATACCAAATGCAAGCCATCCAATGAGCTAGCAATGCAAACATAGACATAAGAAGAGTCAAAACAATAGTGCTGTGCTGGGAATAACGATCCAACTTTTGAAGAAGACGTAAAAGACGTAGCAATCGTACGGTCTTGAGAAGGTGGACAATGGACACCTACAAGAATAAGAAGGCAAAACAGTATTTAGCCATCTTTCCAAAAAGAATCAAACTTGCTTCAATCTTATCAGCTCCTGAACCTTGTGCACAAGTAAAAGTCGGGTATGTACTAAGATTTAGAGTAGAGGTTATATATTAGCTGCTTTGTTGTAATGCACGCTGTTTAGGGTAAGTCAAAACTGGAGGATGGGTATTTGTTTTAAGAACACAAGAAGAGTCATCCTGGATCAGTCCAAGGGTCCACCTAGTCCAGCACTCTATTCACAACTGTCGACCAGGAATCCACAAGCAGGATACGGTGCAACAGCACCTCCCACCCATGTTCCTCAGGAACCAGTGTAGAAAGGCTTACTCCCGACCCATTCCCAAACATGATTTTGTATAAGAAAAAGACACAAAGGAAAAAGATATGGGGAGGGAAGTGGAAAACCAGCAAATTCATGTAGAATGACCAGTGAAAAGTCAGTGGAACAGGAGAAGTCTCTGTATACCTCTAAGGAAAGGTTATGTATGCTTATGCTCATATTTCATTTTTCTGTGAGGAATCAAAATTAAATCCCAATTTTTAAAAATTCTGTGATAATGTTGCAAATGACTGAAAGAATTCATGTATAATTATTTCTCATTACACATTCCAAATGTTGCTCCCCCCTTCTGCAATGTTCAGTCTGTCACTGTAAGATCAGAAATGCATACAGAAAGTGAAATTTCACCACTATACATTGAAAAGAGATACAATGAAGAGTCAGTACTCCAGTCTTGTGCCTGGTTAGATTTGATTTCCCCACAACTATACAAGTTCAACTGAATTTCACTGTATGGTTAAGGAATTAGTTAGCTTAACACTTTTAGCCAAAGTTACAAGAGACAAAAGCAACCAAGAGTCATGTGACAACTTAAAGACTAAAAAAGTTGATGTGGCATGAGTTTGCAGGCAAGAGCCTACTTCAGCCTTTCCCAAGCTGGAGTTCTCCAGAAGTATTGGACTCCAATTCCCACAATACCCAGCCAGCATGGGAATTTCAAATATACAGCTCTCCACCTGCAGGCAGCTGGGGAGGAGGAGCACTGAAGTAGCTCTCAACATGGGCAGGGCTCAACCCCTCCACTATACTAAAATAAGCAGAACACATGAGCTTTAACCTGACCATAAAACTTCAGAATTCAGCAATTGTCAAGAAACTATTACATGAGTGCAATCTTTCATTTTTCCAAATCCCCTGGTGACTTCAGTATTATAATTCATCTACTCAGTAATTCTGAGGCTAAAATACGAAGGAAGTGAGGCAGGTGGCTACTAGGAGGAGGGCTTTCTCTGCTGTGGCCCCCCGGTTGTGGAACAAGCTCTCCAGAGAGGTTCGCTTGGCACCTACATTGTTTTCTTTCCATCGCCAGCTGAAGACCTTTTTATTTTCTCAGTATTTTAACATCTAATTTAACTTACATTTAAACTTTGCTCTTTTAATCTCATATTTTAACATATATTAATTTTTGCTGTGTGGTTTTATTCTGGTTGTGCTTTTTATATTGTATTTCGTATGTGTGTTTTAAATTTGTTGGTTGTTTTTATGCTCTTCATGGTTTTTAATTTTTGTGAACTGCCCAGAGAGCTTTGGCTAACCTTGAAGACTGCTGAGAGGCTTCAGTAAGAGGAGCATTATACAGCAATTTTGTCAATTTGCAACATGTACACACTTGATATAAATTCCACTTCTCCCTGGGCAGAATCCAATGGGGGTGCTTACGTGCCTGCTGATTCTCCTCCACCTCACCAATTGTGCTGCAAATGTGGCTGCCCCCCATTTTCACAATAGTAATTTTGTGCAACGGGACAAGCCAAAACGAGCTTATTCCTGGAAGGAGGCAGGTCCACAGAGCTCACTTAAGGGAACTCTGTGAGTTGTCTCCTTCCAGAAATGAGCTTTTCCCCTAGGAAAGGCTAAATCACCACTTGTGGAAAGGAATTGGCAGGGTGGAAAAGAATCAATGGAGGCTTAAGCGTCCCATTAGATTCTTCTCACAGGTAGCACTTTTTGTGTGAGTGTAAAGGACTGATCTACAAGCGGGATCTGTAGCTTGTTTAACCATGTTGGTTGATACGACAAGTGTATATGAAAAGAACACAGATGACTACAGTTCTCTACAGTTATTGAAGTACATTGTCATGGAAACTAAAGTCTGAGTATCTTTCAGAAGCACAGAAAGACTTGTGTTGGTTTCTATTGGCAAGGGATAAAAAGAAAGAATATTTTAAGATATCGTGTTCACACATTTTGATGTTTTGGTTGAAAGTGATTTTTTTCAGGGGCAGAAATATTTCCTGAGTAATGCCTTTAAGTGTCCAACTTTTCCTGAATCTGTTAACTGTCATTCCCCCACTATCTGTTGCTCCTCCTGCACTATTACACATACACAAACCCATGCCTCCTGATTAAACTGAGCCTGGACAATCTGGGATCATCTAATAAATGCAATGAACACTGATGGTAATGAGAACTGATTTAGAGTAAGAGCCATGATTCTTAGCTTGGTCATATAAGTGAATCTCGCCAATCAGGGATTGGATAGTGAATATTATATCATAATGTTACATAACCAATCAGCTTTAGTTGCATTCTCACATCACTGAAGGCAAACACAACCTGTCTAGATAATTTTCTCTCTCTCTCTCTCTCTCTCTCTCTCTCTCTCTCTCTCACTCACTCACATACACACACACACACACACACACACAGAAAATCCTTATATATTTCTAAGATTAAAAAATCCCATTTGTTTAAACCAAAAGATCCTTAAAACATCCCTAAGGTATCTAAGGATAGTGCTCCAGAAATTAAAGTTCTACAATTGCCACATACTAAAACATCTCTAGATGAAATGGTTGGGTAATAGTTTGTGACTCAGCTTAAAATGTCTTTATGTTCTACATCAGATTTGCTCCAGGTTTTTTTATGCCCATAGAGAAACATAACTCAGAGTTGTTTTAGAAATTAAGGTTGTGTTGTGGTCGCTGCTTCTGTATTAAATTGGGTCACACCACCTTCTATGAGCATAGCCTTTCCATCCACAAAAGACAAATCCTGGATCCAAAACTATAGTATCCTTATTTCTTGTTTGGGCCACAGACCATTCACATACAAAACAGCTAAGACAAAATAAGACAAATACAACCTAAAATAAAATCTAAAATGCTTAAGCTAAAATAGATTCATGATACACTGTGTAAAATTCATTTATGTAAATTAAACTACACCCAACACTATAGGTTGTGCTCTGTTACTGATAACAAAGGCGGTATTGTTAAATACTTTGAATTACCTCAAGCCACAACCATCTTTGAAAATAAGGAAGTCTTCACTAGCATTCTTTGTCTCTTTTACATATACATATAGAACTGCCAACTGAAAAACTCAGCACTTCATAAGGCTTTCATCTGAGAGAGATATATAAATATATATAAAAATCCTAGCTTCATGAAATTTTCATTTGTGTGCAAAACATAATGGTGGCCTCAGGCAGAATGATTTTCTGAGTGAACGGACTTCATTACATTGTACATGAAGATCTTTTGATACAGGGGAGTATTAAGGTATTTGAAAAGAAATACTTCAATCCTTCCCCTTAATGCACTGGTTTACAGAGCTGAGTCAATATCATGTGGGCAACGGGCAAGTGGCCTGCTTTCCAGCAAAGCACAACATGTTACTTAAGAGACAATTTACATTACAGCCTACATAAATTTGAGGGGGGAAATCAAAAACAAAACCTACAAATATTTAAAAGCCAATGTGCCTAAATAATTTTTTGAAGGGATCTTGTGAACATTTGGATGTGTGTTGAGAGTATAGCTCATTCAGATACGGCTCAACTGACATTCAGGAAGTTCTCCCAAGAAATGATAAATAGCTTCACAAGGTTGCTTCAACTTGCCAAAGTCTCTTCATAGGGAAACTGATTCAAATAAAAAAGTCACATTTATATACCATTGAATTGTCACTTTCATATCCACTGATTGAAACTGAGGGCAATTAACTTTCTGTAGATTGACCAGAATCGACTTCAAAGTCCTAGTGATATAGGGCAGGATATAAATGATTTAATAAATAAATAAAATGGATTTTAAGCATAAGCATTTCCAACTCTTTAAAATGTAAGAAGACAACTTATTTAGATATTTAAATATTTCCACTTGCCCTGATGCACATATCACGATTTGGGGAATATTACAAGCCAAAATAATTAGTACAGATTTTTGTTTAGTGTATGAAAATACAAGACATGCATAAAGCAAAACTCATATAAAGCTCCAAAGGAAAAGACAGAATGCTGCACTCAACAGATTTCGGTTATGCTTTTCTTTTGCCTGCATGGAGCCATATGTTCATTCACAAAAGGGACTGCTTGAGGTCAATACTAGTTGCAGAATGGAAGGGCTATACTTACCACATTGACATTAAAAGCATAGAGTAGATCAAAAGGAAGTGCAGCAATTAAATCAATGATGAACCAGGTTGTCACATAGTGGATACAAATAGATCTTGCTTCAAATATTACTTGGCCAGACTTGCTGACGTATGTTGTTCGAAAATTTAAAATAATATCTGCTTGACAAAAAGAAAATAAGTTGTTAGAGGTGCTGAAATTGCTTAAATGAATAATTTATAAGAAAAGAAGATATTTTAATTGGAAATTATCTTATTTGCTTCTTCACTGCCATGATCCTGCCCCCTGGCCATTACTGATAGTCACTAATTCCTTCTACATCCCAGTACTGACCATCTTCTGTAATCCTCCTAGGCCAATATCATGTCATATTGTTTATGCTGTACAGTACCTGTACTGCAAAATGTAAGAGTAGAAACAGATGTAAACCTACTTCGCAACGGAAATGTCAAAAATCTAAAAAAATATATGCAGTTTGTTACTTTATGATAGAGGCTAAATGTGATGAGCCAGTTTCAATTCATATTTTCTGTCTACACTGCTTGAACAGTCAAGTTGACATTTACTCACATGTATTACACATACATTGCTTAGAACAGGGGAGGGGAACCTCTTTCAGCCTAAAGGCTGAATTCAGTTTTGGAAACACTCTCTGCCACTACTGAAACCTTAGGAGAAGAATTCAAATCGTTTAGAATTGGAGGGGGGGGGGATCTGCACAAAAGTCAGGAAAGCACCAAACAATCAATGGTTAAGGGAAAGGGGATGGGGCCAGGGGACGGGGCCATTTGGGGAGCTCTGGAGGGCCAGAATGGAATCCCAGGAGGGCCACATTTGGTCTTCTGTCCTGAGGTTCCCCACCCTGGCTTAGAAATATTACAGTCCCTCACATTAGATGCCCTGCTTTTAAAATACAAGCAGAGCACTTAATAGGCATTGCTTTCTATAGACAGAGTCTTGGTTATGTGCATCCTCAATAGTAATCAGGATCATTACTCTACTCGCCTCACCAACCACTCCCACGGCTACCACGTGATGGTACTTCATCCTTTCCATTCTTCATCTTAGCTTTTAGGTTTGTGTCCAAATATGCTGGCCTCTACATATTGGAGCGCTAGACAGGAATATTAATATAGGCATCCTATGCATAGTTCTCATATCATGGCAACCTATAGGAAAACTTTTGTCCAGTCTAAGCAGTTCTGTATCATTATCATCATCATCATCATCATCATCATCATCATCATCATCATCATCATCATCTCTCTTTTCTCGCTTGTGGGTTTTTTTCTAGATGGACATGGCAAGTCATACTGTCTTTTACTGGTTCAGAATTTTCCTGACTATTGAACATGTTTTAAGTATGACTGCTTTCTGGATGTTGTTGTGGATTATGGTTGTTTATTATTATTATTATTATTATTATTATTATTATTATTATTATTATTATTATTATTATTTGTATCCCACTTTTTTCCCAATACTGGGACTTAAAATTAAAACATATGCAATTAAAACAGTTATGCAAATTAAAACATATGCAATTAAAACAAATAAATAGAAGTATGTATTGGGACTGCAAAAATCCAAATGCCCAGTCGCCATGGTTGCAGATTTCTCCTCCTCCCATTTATTCTGCTGGAAGAAAGGGGAAAGGAGATAAAAAAGCTCACACATGAGAAGAATGTGTGAGCTCCTATATCCCAGGATTGTCCCGGGATCATCCCTGTGCGTTCATATGATGCACAGGGGATCCCGGGAGCAGGGAGGGATAATCCCTCCCTTGGCCCGGGATTTCACCCTACCCTTTAATCCCGCTTTTTCTGCATTGTACTCACAAAACCTCAGAGAGTAGGGCACGATCTAAACTAGGCCACAGCTAGACCTAAGGTTTATCCTGGGATCATCCAGGGTTCGCCCCTGCCTGAGCACTGGATCCCCTGTGTGTCACCTAGATGAACAGGTTTGACCCCTGGACGATCCAGGGATAAACCTTAGGTCTAGCTATGGCCCTACTGCTTCAAAATGGTTTATAACTGTAGTGACAACTGTTTAGGCCCAGGACACACTCAATATATAGTTTTCAATCTGTTTTCCTGCTTGGTGAAGATCTGGCCTAGAGCAATAATTCCTCACTAGAAATAAAATGGATTCTTAATAGTTTTTAATAGCTTTTTAAAAAAACTGAACAGGTGAGCAAATCATACAATGTAATTCATTAATATCAAATTCTGGTTATTTCAAGCTAAAACATGTCTTTAAATTTTGTTTGGTTAATATTTGCCAGATGTTTGGCAAGCACTTCAAAGTTATATTCCACATGACACAGAGAAGGCTTGCTCAAAATCAAAAAGCTGAATCAGCTGAAAGTAACTGAATGGTGGGAAGTGGTGGGAAGAAATCAGAGCTGTCTCTTAGACAGTTTCTATGTTTCTGTATTTATGTTTATGGCTACATTGCCTTTCACCATGAGAAATCCCTTTGACATGGCATGCTAGACCATGTTAAAACTCAAATAAAAGTTCAGATCCTGACAGTTGTCTCAATTATTTTCATGTTCTACAAGATTAGGGCCTTATATAGCCCTCAAGCTACATGTATAGTTCTCATTGATGTCAAGGAGAAAGTAGCTCTAACTTCTACAAAATGTTAAAGGAATTTTGCTGGGAGCTGGGGATGCTGATAATATTGTATTTTTACTAAATTAAAAACCTACCAGCTATTTTGAACAATAATGCTTTGGTAGTATTTTACCATTTCAAGCCAGGTCCTGTCAATCAGAAACATGTCCTTTTTTTTCTGCCATTCCATCTGCACATAGGAACATAGGAAGCTGCCTTATTCTGAGTCTGACCATTGGTCCATCTGGCTCAGTATTGTTGACACTGACTGGCAGCGGCTCTGCAGGGTTTCAGGCAGGAGCTTTTCCAGTCTTATCTGGAGATGGTGGGGATCGAAACTGGGACCTTCTGCATGCAAAGCAGATGCTCTACCACTGAGCTATTGTTTTCTTCATCATCATCATCATCATCATCATCATCATCATCATCATCATCATCATCATCATCATCATCATCATCCCAACAAATAACCAACAGCACCATGGACCTGGCTAGGCATTTGTTGCCTTTCCTTAAGATAACTGCGAGCGACTGAGATAAAAAGGTAAATCCATTTTGCATAACTGTCTCTGTGTGTCTGCATCTGAGGAAAAAAGACTGCAAGGTCTCTACAGAAAAAAAAAGCTGCTCTCCATCATGTATGGAATGCCATAAATATAAAGATGGTTTCTGTTTACAAGTAATATCAAGGCAATTGACACATTACATTTTGAATTGGTTGATGTGCTTATTTCTTTGCATGTGCAAGCACAATTTAACAGCAATATAGAATGTCATGCATCTGGAAGTCTTGCTGTAGCCCATGATTGTCACATATCTTCTCCTAGAGCTGCATATTTTCCTGTGGAGTTTCCTATTTGCTTAGTTTCTATTGCACTTCCATGGGCTCAATTGTTTGAAAGCTTCAATATGCACAGAATTTAGCAGCTAGAATGACCAATTTACCTAGAGGGAGTAATGTCACACCAATTCTTAAGGAATTACATCGACTGAGACCAAGGGCTTATCCACAGCAGGCTTTTTACCCCCTAACTCTACCAGGGCTTTTGCTTCCATATTCTTTGTAGCATTAAGATCGACCCTTTCATGCACTTCTGCCCTCACCCCCAGAGAGTTCCTTTATTTGCATGCTCTAAATGTTTCATTTTACAGCCACTAGAAGATGATGTGTTATACTGCCATGTAGGGAGAAACCCCAATTCAAGGCGCTTTATAATGTTTAAAGCCCTAAATGACTTGAGGGCCAAATATCTGAAGGAGCACCTCCTCCTACATCACTCTGCCCATGTATTAAGATCTTCAGAGGAGGGCCTTCATAGAGTACCATCAACGTGAGAAATTCCTTTTGCATTTACAAAAGAGAGGGGCTTCTCCATGGTTACATCCCAACTGTAGAATGCTCTCCCTGGTGTTGACCTTGCTTCTTTTCAGCATGAAATCAAAACACTCCTTTAAGTGCAGATATTTTAAATATTCAAAATAGATTTGTTTGTTTGGTGGTTGAATAGTTTGTGTGCCTCTTTATTTAGTATTCTACTCACTTGTTCGGGAATATGTGAAGCAAAAGAGGAGAGTGGGCATCAAAGAAGCTGAAATGACTTAAAGGATATCCATTGTTTTTATACTGCCCTTTATTATTGCAAATGTAATCTGATTGGCACAAAGGACCAATCGACATGGAAATAGAATGAGCGTTCTAGTTATATCGGGATTTTCATGAAATTGCTTTGGTCCATCAGGGGCACATGAAGCAAGAAAAGCAGAGCATACACTACCTAAAAACACAGTTTCACAGGTCACACAGCACTTGAAACTCCCATACTTCAGGTTTGGGTGGGCAGAGTAGAACTGAACCTCATCAAACCCATAGGTGCTGCTCAGCAAATGAGAAAGAGAGTTGTTCCCCGCCTGCTCAGGGAAGTTTACTGGAAGTGCTGAATTAAGCCCCTGTAGTTTACTCCACATCTCTCCCCTCTCATCCACCACTGGAATATTGTAAAAGACTCAATGACATTGTTCTATTGTGAATGGGAAAAACAGGCTACATAATCCAAATGGGTAAAGCAGCTGCAGCAGTATTGTGAATGCTTGAAACAGCACTACTGCGTTATTATGAATGGGGAAAACAGGTTACATACTGCAAAAGGGCAAAGTGGCTACTGTGCTAGGCTACATATTGTGAATGGTAAAACAACACTACTGTGATATAGTGAAAAGATGAAACAGCACAAAATAGTGCTAAGTGGGGAAGGAGGCCTGTGTCCAAAAGCGCCCTAATACGAATGTGGAAAAAAGGGGATGGCCCCATCTCTTGACCCCATCACAGCCCTTGACCATGTCACAGCCATGTCACAGAGGCAAACCCACAACTTAACACTAGGGCCATAGCTAGACCTAAGGTTTATCCCTGGATCGTCCAGGGGTCAAACCTGTTCATCTAGCCCTGGATGATCCCAGGATAAACCTTAGGTCTAGCTGTGGCCTAGCAGAACCATAAACAAGCTGCATTTAAGAAAAAAAGACACACTAAAAGGTCTTTCCGAAAATCCACCTTTTCCAGAGGGGACCTGCAGGGTTGCTATAGATTGGCGACAGCATCATCTGTCATGAACGATCCTGATGTTCTCTCACTCAGCATTAAATCAGCCATGTAGATTGGGCCTAGATGTTTCTTGTAGCACCTTCAAGAAGTCTGCAATAAAGGCTTCCATGACACATCTTACAGCTGCTCCCTATAACTTTTCCTTTTCTACAGGCACAGGTGATTTGAATGTGCCACAGACTCCTAGGTTTTCACCTGACACTTCAATTCCCAACTGGCACAAGACAATTTCCTTTTCTTGCTTGATAAACATTTCATTCCTGTACATGTAATACTGGTTCTAACAAATGACCATCCACAACACTGGTTCCTAGCAACAATATATGCATGTTCTCCCTCCATTTCTCCTCTCTACTATAAATCCCTTCTTTCCCCCCCTCTTCTTCATAATGCTTGCTTATGCACCAGATTCCGCCATCATGATAGACCATCAAAAGGGGGCTTTAGCAGCCCCTCCCCTGTATTTAAACATGTGCACAGGCCAAAGAACCAGTACTGAGAACAGTGTCTTAAGTGCTCCAAATGCTTTATTACCTGGATTTATAATACCTCTTGGACGCTTGTCTGCCTTGAACCTTGTACTGTTAAAAGTTCCTGTCTGAGAATGCATTACTTCAACTCTGCATCACTACTGACCTTGGGACTTTCTCTTGGCCAAAGCACAGTGCCAATAGCCTTTTGCTATCTGATTTATTGTGGCTGTAACTGTGTAAGTATTACCACAATCTCTGGAAAACTGGTATTTGTGACATAATCTGCTGTAATAAAGGGTTTTGCTGTTCTTAGTGTCCTGTGTCAGTGTGCCAGAGTGTATCAGAGAGTTGGGCCTGACATAGTGGAGAGCCAGTGTGGTGTAGTGGCTAGAGTGTCAGACTGGGAGTCGGGAGATATGGGTTCTAGTCCCCACTCAGCCATGGAAACCCATTAGGTGACTTTGGGCCAGTCACAGACTCTCAGCCGAACCCACCTCATAGGGTTGTTGTGAGAATAAAATGGAGAAGAGGAGGATTATGTATACCGTCTTGGGTTCCTTGCAGGGAAAAAGGCGGGATATAAATGCAATAATAATAAAATAAAATAGTGCCATTTGTATTGTTTTACTTTTCAGATCCTAAAATGTGGTGCAGCTTTGATGGATTTTCCTATAGACTTCCTACAGTAAAGTAATACTAATCATGTTCACTTTTAGTTCTTAATGAATCTACTTTCTTCCATTCCACTTAGAAATAAAATTGGGACAACCTAACTCTAAACCATAGTTTTGTAAGCAAGGGAAGGGGAGATTTGTTCCAGTTTCCAATATGCAAACGATGTTGCAGCCTCGCTGGATATGACTGAAGGGGCAGCATAGGTAGTTAAGCAGTAGAGAGACAAGCAACATCAGTTTCTGTGCACAGAGGTGTGCAAATATCATTATTGAATGTGCACATACAACATCTAATGCTAATATGGTTTGTGACAAGCATGTCAGGTTTTATAATTGCTTTTTCTCTGCCCTACTCCCTGATTTGCTTATAAATATACATAAGATCTAAGTTCCTTTTGTGACCATCTATTATGCCAGCAGAGTGTTGCAACTGAAGAGCTTCTGGTGAAAAGCAATCAAAGTACTGGAACATTTTCACGGTGCATATTATTCTTCACCCCTTTGACTCCCCTCCCCCCCTTCAATAAGGCAATTCTGGCAATTTTTAAAAGTTTTTTTCCCCCACCAATGGCTTTCTCCTTTCCCTCCTTGCTGTCATTGAATAGTCATTATTCTACAAAATTCACATTCGCAGAAGATTAATTAGGCTTTATGTCCTGACCTTCTAGAAACCCACACATATATTTAATTGGTCTCATTGCCACTTGTATTGTTTTGCGTTTTAGACACTAAGATGTGGCGTGACTATGACAGATTTCCCATGGTTTTTTCTAAAGTAAAATAATGCTAATCTATTTTTCACTTTTAGTTCTTAATTAATCTACATTATCCCAGCCTATTTGGAAATAAAATTGGGACACTAAAAGCCTAGTTTATCAGTCAGATCCAGACTACATATTGGGAACACTCAGTCATTTCATTGCAAGAAAATGAAGGCAGCTGACCATCCCTGATGAGAAAGAATAGATGAATAGTCCCTTTGGTCGGTTCTAGTAATGGAAAACATGACGGCAGGCCTAAACAACTGGTTATAAGATATCTATACTACAGAACATTTCATGCTTCAGTTTTCTACATGTACAACCAACTTAGGACACATAAACTTATTATTCACCTGTTTACAAAGGGTTACATCTAACCCTACAAAGGGTTATATCTAATATTCTATAATAGAATGTTTGTGTGGATAAGGTTCCTGTATGTATGTTTTTAAGCAACTCTTCTTTTTTTTTTTTTTTAATTTTTATTCATTTTCAACACTATATAAACATAGATAAACATTTCCAAAATATAACTGAAACTAACACAATAAGAAAAAAAATACATCAAATATCTGCTGCATACATATTGAATAATTGTTGAGTACAAATATCAAAAACTATTACATATGCCTTATCACTCTACAACATCTTCATTCTTAACATAAATGTGCACCCCCCACCTCGGGATCATTCTTGAGTCCAAAATCTAATCATTTCTTCTGCTGGTGGTTTCCCACTTCCCTTAGTAAACACGAACACTAGGAACTGTTTCCAGATTCCTTCGAACTCATTTATTTTAGTTACGCCTTTTCTCCACTTAATATTACATGTCAGTTTATCATTAATGGCTATGTCCCATACTACTTTATACCATTCCTCAATAGAATATTCCCCTTGGATCTTCCAGTTCCTAGCTATCATCAATCGTGCTGCAACCAACAAACTCGATATCAGCTCTATAGTTCCTTTTCCACACTTTATATCTTCAAATAGTGACAGCAATGCTATTTTTGGTGTTTGTTCTATTTTCATTCCCACTATTTCTTCAATTTCTGAAAACACCATCTTCCATAATCTTTGTACATATTTGCATTGCCACCACATATGTAAATACGTTCCTTTTTCCCCACATCCTCTCCAACAATTTGCTGAATGTTGATCACTTATCTTATTCAATCTAACCGGGGTTAGGTACCACCTCCATAAAATTTTAAAATAATTCTCCTTTATTCTTACTGATAAACTTCTCAACACTCTTTGTTTCCATAGTCCCTCCCAGCTCTGTCGCCCTATTTGTATCTTCAAATCTGATTCCCAAATCATTTTCTCTGTATTCTCTCTAAACTCCTTCTCTAACAATATTTTATATATTTCACTCATTAATCCTTTTGAAACTATACTACTTCCTTTTCCTTTCTCCTTACTTACTACTAATTCTTCAAACCTCGTCATCTTTCTGCACATTCTATTATCTTTAATCCACTTTTTATTCCATTGCTCTAATTGACCATATTCTAGCCAAGATAGCTTCTTCTCCTTTAACAAATTTTCCATATCTTCTCTTGTTTTAATATCTCTTACCCAATCCTTTAATTTTATTTTATTTTTCTCTTTTAATATTTTACATAATCTACCCTTTAGATCCTCTGGGAAATTCTTTAACATTATTATCGGTGCTAAGGGAGAGTTGCTCGGAAGCAGCTTCCCTTTAAATTTACTCCAAATTTCCCATTGAGTCCTCAGGAGTGGATTATCTATACTTCCAACCCACTTTCTTCCTCCATCTTTAAAAAAAACATTCTCCAGATTCATCTCTACCTTACTTATAATTTTTTCTTCCATCCAATATAAATCTCCTACTCCCATAATTGCTTCTACAACATGTCTTAATCTATTTGCTACGTAGTATAATTTTATGTTTGGGAGACCCATTCCCCCCTTTTTTTGGCTTAGGTACCAATTATTTTTATTCACTCTTGCTCTCTTTTCTCCATTACAATATTTATTAATAATATTTTGCCAACTTTTTATCTCGGTTTCTGATATTTTTATAGGTAACATCCTAAATACAAAATTAATTTTAGCTAATATCTTCATTTTTATCAAAGCTATTCTCCCAAACCAAGATAAATTTAATCTTTTATATTTTTCCAATTTCTCTAGTACCTCCTTCTTTAACCTCGTTAAATTTTCCCTTTCTAAATTCTCTAGATTTTTTGTAATTTTAATTCCCAAATATTTAATCTCGTTCTTAACTTTCAATTCCATTCCCTTAACTTCCCAATCCTTTTCTTCCCTCTTAGTATAGTTAAACAACATCATCTCTGATTTAGACCAATTTATTTTTAACCCTGTAATTTCCTCAAATTCCCTCAACTGATATTTAATTCTTTCTAATTTTCTTAATGGATTCTTAATGGTCAATAAAGTATCATCCGCAAACATGTTTAGCTTTATTTCCCTTACCTCTCCAATTCCTTCTAATTCTTTATCCTCCCTTAGTGCCTTCGCCAAAACTTCCATAACCATTACAAAAAGGACCGGCGAGAGCGGACATCCTTGTCTTGTTCCTCTGGCTAGTCGTATCTTTTCAGTAAGTCCGTCATTTACCACCACTACCGCCGTATTTTGGGAATATAGCTGTTCTATTACATTTTTAAATTTATTTCCAAATCCCAATTTATCTATAATACTCTTTAGTGCCTGCCAGCTCACACAATCAAAAGCTTTAAAAATATCTAATGCCATAATACCTGCCTTAATATTTGCTTTTTTTATTACATTTATTATATTTAAAACTCTACCCACTAAATTATGCATATGTCTTCCTACCACAAACCCACATTGATCTGCTCCTATATATTCTGCCAAGAATTTATTTAATCGTTTGGCCATAATAGATGTAAAAATTTTAGCATCCTGATTTATTAAAGAAATAGGTCTATAAGAATCGGGATTAGTCAAATCTTTATCTGGTTTTGGGATCAGAATTATCACTGAATGTTCCCATGATTCAGGTATCTTCTCTCCTGATAATATCCTATTATAAAGTTCCATTAATTTTGGAACTAGACAATCTTTGAAGACCTTATAATATTCTGGACCCAAACCATCTGCTCCTGGTGATTTACCCACTTTTAACTTATCAATAACCTCTTCAACTTCTCTTTGAGTTATTACTGACTCCATTAACTCCTTATATTCTGATTTTATTTCCTTCTTTATAAACCTTCCAATATACTCCTCCACCTTTTCTTGTTGAATTTCTTTACCCTTGTACAATTCCTGATAAAATTCCTGAAAAATTTTTATTTTAGCTTTCATTGCATGACAATAATTCCCTCGGCTATCTTTCAACGTTTCTATCCCATTCCTCCCTTTTTCTTTTTGTGTGAGCTTGGCAAGCAACCTCGAGTTCTTATCACTATTTTCAAAATATTCCCTTTTCATATACATTAAATTCTTTTGAATCTCTTCTATATTTAAATTTTCTAATTGTTTCTTCTTAGCTTGTATTTCCACTAATTTATATTTATCTTTACTTCGCCAATATCTTTCCTCCAAGTTTTTAATTTCTATCTCTAACTTTTCCTGTTCTGCACGTTGTTGTCTTTTTAAACTACATGTTTCTCTAATACAGATTCCTCTTGCTACAGCCTTCATGGTGTCCCAAATGACTGACCCAGCTGTTCCTCCTTTTTCATTAATTTCCCATGACTCCGACAGTTCCTTCCGAATTTTATCTACTATTTTATTGTATTTCAATATCTTTGTGTTCAACTTCCATCTATATGCCTCTTTATAATCTTTCTTAACTGTAAATTCTAAACTTAACAAGGCATGATCAGTTACTTTTATTACCCCCATTTCCATTTTACAAATCCTCGTTGCAAAGTCTTTTGAAACAAATATATGATCTATCCTGGAGTATGTATGATGAACTGGGGAAAAATATGAGAATCCAGGCCTATTCCCGTTAAGTAAGCGCCACGAATCTAAATAATCATTTTCTTTTATTAATTTATTCAATATAGTCATATTGTTTCTCTTTTCAACATTAGTGGGATTTGACCTGTCTCTTTTATTATCCATAACCATATTAAAATCCCCCGCTAATATAACATACCCCTCCTTAAATTCTTCTATTTCTTTAAACAACTTTATAAAAAACTCTCTATGCCTCTCATTTGGGGCATAAACATTAATCAAAGTATAGACCTTTCCCTCAATTTTACCTTTTATCATAAGATATCTACCCTTATCATCCTTTTTTACCTCTTCTAATGTAAACCCACTTTTTTTTGAAATCAAAGTGGCCACTCCATTTTTTTTTGATGTCCCTAATGACTTTTCATAATAGGCTAGCCACTTTAATTTTATCATATTCGAATTCTCGGAGCCTTGGTGTGTCTCTTGGATCATTATAATATCTGATCCCTCTTTATTAAGCATTTGTTCTATTCTCTTCCTTTTCACGACTGCCCCTAAACCTTTAACATTGAGTGTTGATACCTTTATCTTTTTATCCATAATCACCCTTTTGAAATCTCTTCCGATCCCTTGTGCTCAGCAGTTCAAACTTGCTTACATAAAAACACAAACTCCATACATAAAACCCCCACCCTCCTACCCCAATCCCTCCTCCCCTACCTTCCCCCCCTCCCCACCCCCCCACTCTAATCCCCCCCCATATCCCCGTGAGTCTAGTACTCCAGCCATCTACTTTAAAGGGGGAGGGGGGAGGCAGTGCTGTGCCTGGCCGGCAGATTTCTATATTAGCATTTTTATTTGCAATTATCTCCAAACATAATTAACAATTCTCTTACTCTCCAGATGTCCCAGCCTCATTCCCTCCCCCACCCACTCCAGCCCCATCTGCTTCCCCATCCAGACCCAGCCTCTTCAGCAAATCTTTACCTTGATCCAATGAGGTTACTCTGTGTTCCCTCCTCCCATATGTAAATCTTAAAAAAAACCGGGTAACCCCATGCATAAGGAATTTCATTCTTCATTAATGTTTCCATTATTAGTTTAAGACTACTTCTCCAATTTAATGTACGTTGAGAAAGATCATTGTAAATTTACACTGGTTTGCCTTTATATTATATCTGATTCTTAAATCTCAATTCTTTCATAATTTGCTCTTTTTTATAATAATTACCAAATTTCACCAAAATGTCTCTTGCCCCTTTGTGGTTTTGCCCCCCCACACGATGGACTCGATCCGGATCCAATCCGTCTATTGATATATCGGCATCAGCTCCTTGAACCAGTTCACGATGATTTCTCTAAGATCTTCTCCCTGCGACTCCTTTAGCTGCTTTATTCAAAAAGTAGATCTACTAGATTAATCTTCCGAGGCAATCGATCACAGTACCCATTCTTTAAATTGTATATTAGTTGATTTCTCAAAAGCCTCTTATTCCTTCTGGTCCAAGTCCGCTTTAGCCTCTATCTTTTTGATCTTATCCGAATTTTCCACCTTTTTTATCCGCTAAATACACAATTAATGTCTAAATTCACTCATATGCTGATCCATTTTTTTTAAAATATAACAATGTTATTTTCAGCTATAATGGGCCTGATCTCCATCAACGAGGGAGGGTTACTACCACTTTCTCCTCCTTCAGTCATATTTTTTCTTTATTTGGTATTGTATCCAAAGGGACTGGGTCTTTATCTTCCTCCTCTTGCTCAACTCCAGGGGCTGTCCTTTCCAGGAGGGAGAGGCATGCCGAATTATGATTTGAAAGTTCCTTTTTTTTTTTTATAATTTGAAGGTTTCTTATTTTTTTTTTTCTTCTTTTTTTCTTTTTTCTTTTTTTTTTTTCTTTTTCTTTTTTTGTATATTAAGCTTTGCCCAACTTTTGATCTTTCTTTTAATGTTAGGCATGGGACTCTTCTGGGTAGGGCATAAATCTTAGAGTGTAACTCGCTTCCTTAGCAACTTATGCTGGCTTCTCTGTTATATATCAAACACTTTTTCTTTCTTCATGAGGGGGGGGAATATCCAGTTCACAACAGCATTCACTAGAGGGGATCAGTTTAATCATTCGCAGCCTCTCAGCTTCCCACATCTCCCTCACCGAATGCCGAATGCAGCTTCTTCCACCTTCTCTCCCCCCCTTCTCACCACGCCAATAAATCCAATCAACAACTTCCACCTTACAAAGCCAGCATTTCAATCTTTCCCATGTGAGATAAGAATGAAAGGTTATAACACAAATCAATGTCCAGCAAGCATAAATTCCTTCTTTTTAAACTGCGTCAGTGTTACTTTCGGTTTCGATAGTGTTGCCGTTTATACAGACATTGTATTAAATATCAATCATCTCACCTCCCTTCTTCAAATCTCTCAGCTTTTCCAGCTCCTGTGACTTTTATAATCATTTTCTGTCGTTTGCTCAAAGATTTATGCCCATTAGAAGAGAGATAATTGCTTTTTCCGGCAAACGCCGCTTAGAGCCTCAGAAGAAACCCGCCATTGCTCAGGCGGCCAGCTCCGCCCCCCTTTAAGCAACTCTTCTGCAAGTATACTCCTCTGCAAACTTACTTTTGCTTTGCTTCCAAAAATTTCCTACTTCTAGTCAGTGGCGATTCAAGAGGTGGAGACAGCCAGGGGAAATAGGAAATTCCATCTGGTGGCAGCAGGCAATTCATTCAAAGGGAAAGGCAAACAAAACAAGATACTCCATTTGGCCTGGTCTCCCTTCCACACATGGGGCATAGCTGGTCCCATGACAGCAGCTAATTAGATTAGGAAAGGAAGTCAGGCCTCCTGTATCTTTAAGAGTTGTATAGCAAAGAGAATTTCAGCAGGTTTCATTATACTTTGAATGTTTTTAATTTTTGTGAACCGCCCAGAGAGCTCTGGCTATTGGGCGGTATA
This sequence comes from Elgaria multicarinata webbii, assembly GCF_023053635.1. Lineage (NCBI taxonomy): Eukaryota > Metazoa > Chordata > Lepidosauria > Squamata > Anguidae > Elgaria > Elgaria multicarinata. Next base: position 54,375,324 of record NC_086171.1, read on the forward strand.
GAAATGTAATAAATAAATAAATAAATGTGTATGCATGCAGCACCTGGTGAAATTCCTTCTTCATCACAACAGTTAAAACTGCAGGAAGCCTTCCTTCCTTTGTATCTGATCAAGAGGGCAGCGTTCCTGCAGATTTAACTGTTGTGATAAAGAAGGAATTTCACCAAGTGCTGCATGCATACAAATGTCACCTGCTGAAGTTCCCTTTTTAATTCAACTGTTAAAGATACAGGAGCCTGATCCTCCTTTCCATACGATCACCCTAAATTGGATGCCTATGGGATGCTGACCAGCAGGACTCTAGTATAATTGCACCTGAATCAAAGTATCATTGACTGGATAAGATTATTTTTGTATGCCTAATAATAACTGCAGCACCGTTATTAACTCTGGTCAGTGATTTCCTTCCTTCCTTATTCTCTCTCTCTCTCTTTCAATTGCTTTATGCCTACAGAATGTATTCTCAGTTTAAAGGCCACATTAAATTGTTCACTATAATGACAATCAGTCAGTATGTAGAACCAGTACTATGGCTTCAGAAATAGCTGCTCCATGTGATCTGATACACTGACGGAAGGAGGCAACAATCCCCTCCGTTGCCCTAAATTACATTCATAAGAATGGTAAGTCTTGTGAATTGCGTCTATCTTCTTCCAACTTACTAGAGCATTAGATCTATAATTCTGAGATTTTGTTATAATTCTGCATAAAATGCAAGCATTGGGATGGACATGTTTGAATTATCCAGTAACAATTGTCCAGTAAAGCGGAATCACAGTTGTGTTCAAAACAGCCACTCAAAGCTTTGGGCCGATATCAGCAGTTTAAAAATGTGCCACTGGGATCAGCAATTAAAATGTATCAGCTATACTGATGCAGGGGGTAGGAATCTCAAGCCCTTCCATACGATAAACCACTATTAAAAAAAATAGTTTATTTATTTATTTATTTATTTATTTATTTATTTATTACATTTCTATACCGGCCAATAGCCGGAGCTCTCTGGGCAGTTCACAAAGTTGTATGGAGATGCTAGGCTTTTAATGTATTATGTTTCCTATTAGTGCCTGTCCTAGGCTAGCAAAGGAAGGCTCATTTAAAATCATTTCACCTATCCATGCCAGTCTAGCTGAAAAGTACCAATGCTTTTTGTTTTGTTTTTTTAAAAAACAACCCAACCCTCTTCACATGGAATAGCTTGCGAATTTAAAATTTCAGTTCTAAATTTTGGCAAATATTTAATAACATAAGAGAGATATCAGAATGTCTAGTGAAAACATGCTGATATTAATTAAATTACTGCGATTTGTCAACTGGGCTGGCACAGATGACAAAAGTTTTTAAATTGTTCTTGCCTGTGTACCTCTTCTTTACTGTCTCTCTGTATCCTGACTGCAGTGTTACACCGTAGGCTAGATCTACACCAAGTAGGATATGGCAGTTTGAAAACTGCATTTGGAGTGTGTCCTGGGCCTCAACAGTTGTCACTACTGTTATAAACCGTTTTAAAGCAGTAGCGTAGATCCTGCCGTGGTCACAGTAAGTGGTTACCTTTAGGACTCAGACTTTCACTACTTTGTGGCCTGATAAAACAGCCTCTCTCTCTCTCTCTCTCTCTCTCTCTCTCTCTCTCTCTCACACACACACACACACACACACACATGCATTTAAAAATATTCACATTGATTCAGGACAGGCATAACATGTAATGGTACCAGTGACAGAGTCATATGTTTTCTGTGTATATCTTGAAAAGTCTTGCTAATGCTTCCTCTGCTTTAATGAGCAACGATTTAAAGAAACACATCGGGCTCATTAAAGCTTTTCCTGGCATCTGAGAACATCTTCTCTTCTGATTTTTGGTGCAAGCAAAGACCTGGTCTACACAAATAGAAGTACGGGATGATAGTCTGAGATGGTAGAATTCTGGATTGCACCACTTTAGATTGCAGGATAGGATACTGGTTTTGATGCTCTTCATGTAACATACACATATTCCTTCATTTAAAAAAAAGATAAGCTTGTCAGGGAGAAAGGTTCAGGGCTAGCCCTCTTCCTGCTGTGCTAGTTTTCTATTTGCAGGGAGCTTTTCACATAGAAGAACATTAAAAAATGTGATCAACTTCCTGCTGTTTGAAATAGATACAGGCCTTAGCTAGACCTACCTTATAGTCCGCGATGGAGGAGAGAAGATCTCGCATTGTGATTAACACGAGATCCCTCCTCCGTTTACATGTGAGGCGCGACAACCTCAGGAAGAGAAGCGTTGTGCCCGCCATTTTTTATTTTTAAAGAAACAGAAGAGAACAAACAGTTGTGTGTAAAGGTAGGTCCTTTTTAAAAAAATAATTCAATTACCCCGCTCCCCCCACCCTACCCCTGATGGGTGCAGCGCTCCTGAGGCTCCAGCCATGGCAACGGGCCACACGATCCACGGCTCAGCCTGGGACCGCGGAAAAAGCAGGCCCAAAGGGGAGGGCGAGATCTCGGGGCAAGGCCTTTGATATGGTCGATCACAATCTGTTGTTGAACTCCCTTCACAACCTCGGCTTTTGAGACTCGGTCTATGACTGGTTTGCCTCCTACTTATCAGGTCGGTCATTTAATGTATCAGCGAACGACCTTTCCTCTGTTTCCTTTCCCCTTTCAGTCAGGGCTCCTCAGGGCTCTGTGCTTGGCCCGTTGTTGTTTTCCCTTTACATGTTATCCTTGGGTAATCTTATTCATTACCATGGCTTTCAATACCATCTATATGCTGATGATACTCAACTATATCTTTCATCCCCAGATTTGTCCTTTGATGTTCAGGATCGTATCTTGGCCTATCTCATGGATGTTTCAGCCTAGGTGCTGTAGCGCTGACTGAAACTGAACATGGCAAAAACAGAATTGCTAGTTTTTCCTCCTAAATCTCTTCCTTCTCCTTCCTTCTCTATCACCATTAATAATGTTACGCTCCATCCTGTTGAGGAAGCTCGTAGCCTTGGTTTCATTTTTAATTCTTCACTTTCCTTCTCATCACATATCGAGGCTGTAGCTAAGTCCTGTCGTTTCTTCTTGTACAACATCGCTAGAATTCGACCGTTCCTATCGGTCTCTTCTTCCAAGACCCTTGTTCACGCTTTGGTTATTTCTCGCCTGGATTATTGTAATCTTTTGTTGACCCGGTCTTTCTTCTTCTCATCTGTCTCCACTGGTCTCCATTCATCATTCAGCAGCTAGGATTATTTTCTTGGCTCGTCGTTTTGATCATGTCACCCCACTTCTAAAATCCCTCCACTGGCTTCCTATCTCTTATAGAATCCAATACAAGCTTCTTCTTCTCACTTTTAAAGCCTGTCATGATCTGGCTCCTCTCTACCTTTCGTCCCTTATTTCACTTCATCGCCCTGCTCGTGCCCTCTGCTCCAATAACACCATGTCGCTTACCTGCCCAAGAGTTTCCACACCTCTCGCTCGTCTTCACCCATTCTCGCTCGCAGCCCCTATGCCTGGAATTCTCTTCCAGTGCATTTGCGGACCATGACGTCAATTTCAGTTTTTAAATCTCGCTTGAAAACATTACTTTTCTCGAAAGCTTTTCAATCATAGTGCAGTCATAGTAGTCTATATTTTAGTTTTAATGCCCCCTACTCCAGTTGGTTTCCCCCTCCCTCCTCTGTCTGTTACTGTGATTTTAGATTGTTAGCCATATGGCAGATTGTCTTGTTTTGTTCTGTACAGCGCCATGAAAATTGATGGCGCTTTATAAATTAATAATAATAATAAGGGAGGAATGTACAGGGACGATCCCGGGGTTCGCCCGTGATTTCGCCCGGTCTAACTAAGGCCACAGTTCCACCTATCAGACCAGGACTCTATCACATTTTCCTGCATCTATAGACCAGGCCTAACTTAATTTAATTAACAATTCTACATAACCATTGAAAAACACACTGGGGGAGATTGCATACAATGTACCACATTTCTAGTTATTTATTTATTTATTTTTAAAAAATAGCTAAGTCAAATGTGTTTTATTTTGAATTTGAAAAAATTACAATTTTGAGACAATTCTCCATCAATTTTACCATATGTTTATAGTATTTATACTGCATATTCTATTGTGTTTTGGCTTTGCTTCATCATCTGTCATGTAATATATCAACATGTTATAATGGAGCTAAAATTAACCTTGTTTGATTTGTTTGCTGGCTGTCATTTTATTTATTTTATTTCAGTTTATTTTAATATATAAACCTCCATAACAAAAAGGCTTTTCATATATATAGCTAATGCTAACTAGAAAATTATATCCAAAGATCCAGTGAAGCCAGTAACTGTGTGAACCATGACTTCCTTGGAGGTTTTTTGCCCAGTTCATAGGGTCAAATAGTCTTCTTAACAGTATTGTATGTCTCTGTTGTATGGGAACTGGAGCCCTTTTAACACATGCAGGAGAGAAGCTGAATTGCACTCATCCATTCTCCATGGATTCGTTACAAGGTATGAAATAGCACTCACATGTACAACTCTGAAAAAAGAATGTCCCTAATCATATAGAAAGTGTGGTGGCTCTTCCAACATCATAACAAATGCATGGAGATAGGGTGAATATAGGGTTCTGACTCTACATATTCTTATACAATTACAAAAGGGGGGTTAAGTGTCAAGGATTTTTAATTCATTTAGAGCTATGATGTAACTCAGTTTCCATTTCATAGGTTAGCTATAAAGTTAATTTAGGCTGCAATGTCATAGCCATTTACCTGGGAGTAAGCCCTATTGAATGCAATGGGATTTTGTTTTGAGTAGGCATGTATAGGATTGCTATGTGAGATCATAATTTTATGACTTAGCAGAAAAGCTCCATTGAATTTAGTGGGACCTGCTTTCAAGAATACATGAATAGAATTGGCCTGTAATTCAGGCATTTCTGGCAAAATAGACTGCATTTGTCTTCTGATGTCAGCTGCTGAATACTTTAAAGTTCTCCATAGTATACCATAGAATAGACCTTAAAAGAATATTGATGGAAAAATTCAAATTGAGGTTATTTCACAGATTCACACGGTATGACTTCAAATTCAAGTATTTGTCAAGGGAAATGAGTTCTCACATTAAATTTGAAAAGCACATTATTTCAGCTCTCATCAAAAATACTGCTCCATGCAAAGTGTATATTATCATATGCATTTTTATCATGTAGATTAGCTTAAAGATTACAAGCATGCTAAAATAAACAGCTTAATAATTGATGAACAGGGGCCAAAAGGAAATTGCCTCCTATCCACATTGATCTAAATTGCTAACAATTTAAATACCGTAACATAAAATAGGACCACACTGGGTCCTATTAAGGCCTGCTTAAGGAGACGAATAACAATGATCAACACTACCTTAGGGGACATCATGACCAAGAATTAGTAGAAATTGAAAGGGAAAGTCAAGAGGGTCAAATATCTGTGGAATCAGTAGGGCTTACTGAAAACCACAATAATAGAAGCTCAACTAGAATGTATACTGCAGGTCAGGACAGGTCCCACCAAGTCCAAGAGTTCACCAGCATGGTTAATGAGCAGTGGCAAGGAAGCTATTAGAGAAAAGAAGGCTTCCTTCAGAAAATGGAAGTTATGCCCAAATGAGGAGAGCAACGATGGAACTTAAACTTGCACAAAAGAAAGGTAAATTGTCAATAAGGGTTGCAAAATAATAGTATTTTTGGGGTGCATATTGTTAAAAACATCAAGACCAACAATGAAAAATGCTTTAAATATGCTGGAAGCAGAAAATCTGCTATAGAGGCAGTTGGGCCACTGGATGAAAAGGAAGTTAAAGGAGAATAAGGAGATTGCAGAGAAGCATAATGATTTATTTTTTTGTACCTGATTTCACTGTAGAGGATGTAGGGCAGATACCATCCCTGAACGAATATATTCAGGAAGGAATTCTGAGAAACTGAGGCAAATAATAGTGATAAGAGATACAATTGTACACTTTGCTGACATTGAAAACAAACCAGATGGTATGCATCCAAGAGTTTCTATTCAAATATGATCACCTTGTTTATCAGAAGACTGGAAAGCAGACAATGTTATACCCATTTTTAAAAGGTGATCCAGGAAATTACAGGCCAGTTAGCTGAATTTCTGTTCTTGGAAAATTGGCAGAAAACATTATTAAAGATAAAATTATCAAGAGGGCAACTTTTTTCTGAGTGAGAATCAACATGGCTTCTACTGTAAGTCCTATCTCACAAACCTTATTGAGTTCTTTGCATGCAGTGATCCAGTAGACATTGTTTACTTGGGCTTCTGAAAGGCTTTTGAGAAAGTCTGTTTTTATGCTTTTTACTATTTTAAATTTTATATATTTGTTTTTAATGTTCACTGTTTTTAATTTTTGTAATCCACCCAGAGAGCTTTGCCTCTGGGTGGATGATGATGATGATGATGATGATGATGATGACACTTACCAAAGGCTCCTGAGGAAATTTAGTAGTTATGGGGAAAGAAGAGAAATCCTCTTATGGATAAGTGACTGGTCAAAGAACGGGAAGGAGAGATTAGGAATAAAAGGGACAGTTATCATAAAAGAGGGGTTCCACAAGAATCTGTATTGGAACCAGTACTTTTTAAGTTGTTCATAAATAATCTGGAGTTGGGGGTGAGTAGCAAGGTGGCCAGTTTGTGGATGACATCGATTCACTTAGGATGGTTAAAACAAACAAGAGATTATGATAAACTACAAAAGGAACTCTCCAAATTGGGGGAATGGTTAAAATTGCAAATACAGTTCAAAGTAAGATAGTATGAAATTATACACATTTAGGCAAAATACCTTAACCACATAATAATCTAATGGGGTCAGAGCTGGTGACAGATCAGGAATGGGACACTACAATTGTGGTGGATAGCTTGATGAAAACATCAACCCTGCTGTGAAAAAAGCAAATTCTATGCCAGGAATCATTAGAAAGGTAATAGAAAATAAAACTGTCAGTATCATAATGCCTTTGTATAAATCTGTAGTGTGACCACACTTAGAACACTCTGTAGAGGAGAGACCCTGTAATTCATTCAAGGGTCAATATCTGACAATAAATACCATATCTTTTCTGGGATGGTTTTTGAATGTAATCCCAATAATAAAACATCCAGATTTTTAAAAATGAGTACATTGAACAAAATAAGATGTAGCTTGGAAGGGTTTCTATCTCACCAATACAGTTACTTGGAGCAGTTCCTAGGTAGCTTCAGTTCTATAGGCATGATTATTCCAGTGAACACTCCGCTATTTTACAACTATAAGCCATCCAACTGCAACCTAATGGTGAAGTTGGAACTAAGTAGCTCAGTGGTAGCTCAGTGGTAGAGTACATGCTTTGCATGCATAAGGTCCCAAATTCGATCCCTGGCTTCTCCAGGTAGGGTGTGGAAAGAATCCTGCATGAATCCTAGAGAGCTGCTGTCAGTCAATGTCAAAAAGAGTGGGCTTGATGGACCAATGATTTGACTCAGTATAAAGCAGCTTCCTATGTTCCTAACCACAGCATAGGATACTATATCCATATTGCCTAAATAACATGCCTGTTAAGCATTGTGGAGCTTGAATGAGCATGGAAAGGTCTTAATGCAACATGTTAAGCTGAAATATTCTTTTGTTAATTGAATTTCATTGCATGGGAAGAATTTATTCCAGTCAACAAAATCAAGGCTGACAACCATTACCCAGAGGACCTTTTCTTCTGCCGCTCCCAGATTGTGGAACGGCGTGGCGGGAGAGATTCATCAACTTAACAGTCTTCCGTAATTTAAGAAAACTATAAAGACTGATCTCTTCCGGCAGGCCTACCCAGTTGAATTTTAACATGCCATTTAATAAAGTGCTGCTTTTAATCATGTATTAGTTTTATATGTTTTAATCAATTATATGTATTTTCAGGAATACATATAATTCCTCGTCGAGAATCTTCCCTCGTCAAGAATCCTGCATGGCCGGAAGAAGTGGTGGCAGCGCTCTTGTGAGACTTGGGACAAGCTCTCGCAAGACCTGAGTGGCCACTTCTTCCAGTCATGCAGTTCCCTGTAGACCCAGCACAGTGGCAACAAAGGTAAGGGTGTGTGTGCAATGTGGCTGAAAAGAAGGGCACAATGCAGTGGCAGTGGTGGTGGAAGGAGTGCAATGTGGTGGCAGCAGCAGTGGCAGCAATGTGTGCTCTTTCCTGCTTGAGGTGGCAAGAGAGCTTGCACAGGGGCTGTCAAATTGGCACTATGATTTGCTGACCCATTTTACAGTTCTTGTCAAGTCTGAAACTTTTGTAACTGAAATCAGTACAACAATTTCCTTTCAAGACTTTTCTGAGACCACCCCCTGAAGCCCTGCTTAGTCACTCTCAAATATGGCATGGCTGGCTGTGTTTAGTCAGGGTGGAAAGGCATTCTGCATGTGCTCAAAGTAGTTGAAAAAAGTTTCCTTGACTGCATCCTGGGGAGTGTCCTGACTCAATATTTTAAAAATTAAAGGAAAAGTTGGAAGTACACATACAACAGCTTAAATGCCTTGTAAATAAGTGATGAGTGACAATTTGACTGGCATCTATGAAAAATACTTTAAATATAGGATGTGTTGCCTAGAAAAACAAAGCAGTCCAAGACATTTTTGTGACTAAATTAAAAAATCCAAATGGCCCCCCAGTGGTGAAAATAAGAATAAACAGCCCAACCTTATGCATCATAATTTAGAAGTTAAGTTCTACTAAATTTGATGGGGTTACTCCCATGTAAGTGGACATAGCTAGGATTAACAAACTGTTTTCCTTTAATGGCACCACACAATATGCCCCCAATAGTATGGCCAGCTAGAAAATAAGACTGCTGAGCTATTATACACACTTACCTGGGATTAAGTCCCATTGAACTCAATTGTGATTACTTCTGAGTAGACATGCACAGGATTGCCCTGTCTATGCAATTATTTTAACATAGCACAACTTTTGCCATTATGTCTTCTTGCCAGAAAAACTGTAGTTATTTGCAAAGCAAGCAAATGAACAAGTCAGAAAGAAATGAAGTATGCCTTACCTATGATAAAAAGAATTTCCACTGCAATGTCACTGACAGTTGTGCTTCGAGTTGTAGATAGATCATCATTGCCAATAAAGCAAACATTGTAAGGTACAGTCACAGCAACATAAAACGTTGCTAATAAAATAAGCCAGTCCCAGCCAGCTTTAAAAGTGCTAAAATGCAAAAGTATGAATTTGGACTTTTTTGCATCTGAAACTTTATATTCTGGAAATGCTGGTTTATCTACAAAAACATTCTGAAAGAGAAAGAGAAAAGACAATCAAGATAAAATATGATGGTTCTTGTCTGACAACTAATGGAAACCATTTTAGCAGTCTTATATTTTGTAAAAGCTTTACTTCCATCCAAAGCCCAAATTTTGGATAAATTTGACCTGATATTGTTCCTTTAATCCTCCTTTCATGGTTCAGCATAATCATACTTTGCATTAATGTACTGTAGAGTTATTTTTATTCTCAGAGCAGGAGAATGAAAACACTGCCTGACAGAAAGGGAAAGGGAAAATCCTCTATGCTATAAGTGAAGAATCCAAAAGTGCTCAGTAGAACCGTAGTTGTAGTCTAAAGCCTGAGCGGAGGGTGTGGGGGAGAGGTACACTGCTCCTCATTGCTCTCCACATAAGCCAGCATTTTTAGTATAGCTACGGCCATTTCTGAAGCATCCATTACACAATTACATTTTAAACTGTTGTGGATTTCTCTGATATCCCTAATCCTAGGTAAGCAAGTGCAGGTCTGCAGCCTAAGTAAATGGGCAGGATTAAGCTCTATATCTAGCAGTGTACAGGTTCATTGCTAATCATTAACTACAAGGCTGTTTGTCATTACTTAGGTGTTATTACTATATCTAAGCATTAATAGAATTAGCAGTTAGTTTTGCTTCAAAAAGGTTGCTTTACATCTAGAGCAATATACTCCATTTTAAAACAGATTAAAAATTGCAACTTCTCAGTCATACAAGCTTTAAAAAATGATTTCACGGCAGTTTATGCTATGAAGGATTTGATTCATATGATTTACCACATTAATATTGGCAGCAATTATTATAATGTGTTTACTGGATTGATGTTTGTTTTAAACAAGCAAGGACTAGTAATTTAAAACCGGGAATGCAACGAACAGCCAAGCAATTTGTAAATCAACGCCTACTATTAAAATTAAGCCAATTTCCTAGAATGTGCAGAAGGATCGCCTTCTAGGAACATCTAAAGGGCTGATGTTAAAAGAAACTACCGTATTTCTTCGATTCTAAGACACACTTTTCCCCCTAAATAAACATCTCTAAAAATGGGGTGCATCTTAGAATCAATGGCGTCTTAGAATCGAAGAAATATGGTAGGTTAAAAAATAGTATCACTGCAATCCTGTACAAGTCTACACAGAAATAAGGCCCATTGAGTTCAATGGGGCTTACCACCAGCTAAGTGCATATAGGATTGCAGCATAAATGCATTTTGCAGCCTTACTTGGCAGCTGTGAGTATCTTGAAAATCTTAGTTGATACTATTACTGCAGTTAAGGTGCAAGCAGATCAGTTTACATATTCTACCAAGTCATAAACTTCCATTTCAAATCTAGGGAGAAATCTCTTTCTGAGTTTCTAGGTTCTATTTACAACAGCAGTGATTTGATTCAGTAATTTGCTGCCAATTAAACTGAGATCGAAAGTAATTAATTACTATAAATATCTATTGCGTTAAACCTGTAAGGGAAATATGAGCAACTGTGCTAAAAAGATAATTCTGATTCTAAATATATTATTGTCCCTAGTATACAGAACATGCATCTGGTAAGACTAATTTGTGTGGTGAAAACTAATCAATAATTGAAGTGGGGCATGGGGAAGAGAAGGGCTGAACCTCCACATAAAACAATTGGCAAAATGATAGCCTCGCATTGGGGTGTGTGTGTTTAATATCTGAACTTACTTTTCCAGAGTACATTGGCACTGTGTTGTGAAATCAGTTTGTATGATAAATGGGAGGAAAGTAAGCTGTGTCACCACTCAGCTTAGTGAGAGTTTCTGATGCTCCATTTAGGGGCCAAACTAGACATGACATGAGAAATCTGCAACAGATTCAAATGAGTTCAGATTTCTATGAATCTGATCTGAGGATTCAACAGCAGACCATTCCTCCCCCCTGAGCCACACAGAGTCGTGGACCAGTTTTTTTACTTGGGGTGTGTGTGTTGCGCATTGCGCAAGCACATATTAGCGCAAGCATGCATTATCTGGCGGTCTGAAACGTGAAAATGATATGGTGACACTGTTGGAGGGTTCCACCCTAAATGTACAGCCACGGCTCCCTTTATGAACAAGTTGCGTCCAACTGACAAAGATATGTACTGGACAGCTGTTTTATTAGACGCCTTATTATGAATTTATTAGATGCCTTATCATGAATGTTTAATAGATGCCCTATTGATTAGATGCTTCATTATGAATGTTTGGTAGACACCTTATGAATGTCATAATAATAATAATAATCTAGATGCCTGTCTTTGTGCATGTGTAGGGTGATATATTACTGAACTATTTATTTAAAACAATAATAATAATAATAATAATAATAATAATAATAATTTGCTCTTAGGCAGTTTTGCTACATTTGCAACATAAAATGCTACTGTGAACTTCAGTGCTGGTGACATTGGACATTTTTTCTGTTCCTGTTTTTCTTTATTAATTGTTATTGTGGAGGTTTTGCACTGTTGGATTTGTTTAAAGGGATTTAAGAATATGTACCAGCTGGGAGAAGTTGTTCTGTAGATTGATTACAAACTGTATATATGTTGTATATATCACTTACATGTCTAATATATTGCATCTATTCTACATTTCTAAGTGAATTTTTGTGGTTGAGTGTTATCACTCTTATTGTGCTTCGGAAATTTAATAAGTCATCAGGATGTGTGTGTGGCGGGGGAGGTAGGTCTGTACATCCTTGGGCTGTCACCACCTAATGTGGGAGTTCCTCTTTAGCTCATATGCCTGAGGAATCTTGAGAAAATCCAGGGTTTCAAAGGGAGGAGGTGGGAATCACATTGCTAGTCTCAGGGTTCTCTGCATAGAATCATCTATAATTCAGAGACTCTTGAGATATGTGTGTGCCTAGCAGTGTGATCCCCTTCTACATTAGAATCTGCTTTAAGTATTTTGCTATGGGAAAATAAAAGACATAAAGAAGCTTGCAGCCAAAACATGAAAATAAATGCTATTAAGCTTTAGAGCTTTCTTGTAGCCTGTGTGAAATACCAGGGTGCCAGCCTGTCCCTATTGTGTTTTGTCCTTGACTTGTCATAAACTTCAATTCACTCACAATGAAACCCTTATACTGGCAGAATTTTTCCTTTGTGTATGTTGACCTTCTATATTGCCTTGTTGAGAAGAAACTTCATAGCCAGAAGGCACAACAAATACAATTACAAATGATTAGTAGCACCCATTACAGTAATTCTTCTGATTAGCAAGAAAATACACCGTGCAAATAGCATCGCAAAAAGAGCTTAGTGCTCTATACCTACATTATTAATTTTTAATTTGTTCTTTTCTCTTCTTTGTAGGTGTCCAGAGATGTGATAAAGGACAGCTCGACTCCGCCTGCGTGCTGAATCAAAATGTGATCCTGCTCTTCCTCTTCCTTTGAATTTTTCTGAAGAGCAAAGATGAGACACTGTTAAATAAGGCAGACAATACTCTGACCTCTGGAAACTGCACCACTGATATTTCAGATTTATACTTTTAAGTTCCAATTTGTTTGTTTTCTTCCTCCGCCAAGATAGCTGCAGCATATTGCCCTGCCCCATCCCCAACATAATTATAGTAGGTTTGCTCTGTCCAAGCAGAGTTTGACCCATATCCTACAATATGTCAAGGAGATCAACAGAAGGTATTGCAACACATCAGTACACTACAACCTATTCTAGAAAATTACCCTGCGCTCAGAGAGACAATTAGGTGGGGGTTATACTAATGCTGGCAGAAGAGACAATCTCATAGCTTCAAAAGCTGCTTACTAGCAAGCACACCATCACTGGAACATATCAAAGGACACATCCATTTAAAAGGCTGAAGTGTAGTTGGAGAACCTAACAATACTATCTATGGCCGGATCTATACTACTGCTTTAAAGCACTTTATAACAGTTTTGACAACTGTATGTGGAGTGTGTCATGGGCCCCAACAGTTGTCAAAACTGTTAAAAGCACTTTAAAGTGCTTTAAAGCAGTAGTTTAGATTCTGCCTATGTTGCCTGGTCTTGTTTCTATTTATTTTATTTTATTTATTTCATTTCTATACTGCCCAATAGCCAAAGCTCTCTGGGTGGTTCACAAAAATTTAAACCATGAAGAGCATAATAAAAAAACCAACAATTTAAAAACACAAATACAAAATACAATATAAAAAGCACGACCAGGATAAAACCACACAACAAAAATTGATATAGGTTAAAATATGAAATTAAAACAGCAGAGTTTAAATTTAAGTTAAATTAGGTGTTAAAATACTGAGAAAATAAAAAGGTCTTCAGCTGGCGATGAAAGGAAAACAATAGGCACCAAGCGAACCTCTCTGGGGAGCTTGTTCCACAGCCAGGCAGGGGCTCACAGAGAAGGACCCCTGTGGATGATCTTAAGGTCTTGGCAGGCGCATATGGGAGGAGGCGTTCCTTCAAATAACCTGGCCGCAAGCCGTTTAGGGCTTTGAATGTCAATACCAACACTTTGAATCGGGCCCGGACCTGGACTGGCAGCCAATGAAGTTGTTTGTAGAAGGACTGACATGATATGATCTCGCCAGCCAGACCCTGTTAGTAGGCGGGCTGCCCTGTTTTGTACCAGTGGAAGTTTCCGGACCGTTTTCAAAGGCAGCCCCACGTATAACGCATTGCAGTAATCCAAACGAGAGGTTATCAGTGCATGGATAACTGTAGCTAGGCTATCTCTGTCCAGATAAGGGTGTAGTTGGTAAATCAGCCTGAGCTGATAAAAGGTGCTCTTTGCCACTGAGTTCACCTGTGCCTCAAATGACAGTTCTGATCCAAGAGCACCCCCAAACTATGGACCTGATCCTTTAGGGAGAGTGCAACCCTGTCCAGGACAGGGCAAACATCACCTTGCCGGACAGATGAACCACCTGCTAACAGTACCTCCGTCTTGTCTGGATTGAGTCTCAGTTTGTTAGCCCTCATCCAGTCCATTACCGTGCCCAGGCACTGGTTCAGAACAGCCACTGCCTTACCTGGGTTTGATAAAAAGGAAAGGTAGAGCTGGGTATCATCCGCATATTGGTGACACCGCAGTCCACATCTCTGGATAACCTCCCCCAGCAGCTTCATGTATATGTTAAACCGCATAGGGGATAAAATAGAGCCCTGTGGAACCCCATGGCTTAGGAGCCATGGCACAGAGCAATAATCCCCCAGCACCTTATGGAATCGGCCATCCAAGTAGGAGCGGAACCACTGCAACACAGTACCTCCAACTCCCAGCTCAGACAACCTATCCAGAAGGATACCATGGTTGATGGTATCGAAAGCCGCTGAGAGGTCCAGGAGAACCAACAGGGTCGCACTCCCCCTGTCTCTCTCCCGGCAGAGGTCATTCCACAGGGCGACCAAGGCAATTTCCTTTCCAAAACCAGGCCTGAGACCCGATTGAAATGGATCTAGATAATCCGTTTCATTCAAGAGAGCCTGGAGTTGTCCTGCAACCACCCGCTTAAGCACCTTGCCCAGGAAAGGGATGTTCACCACCAGCCTGTAGTTTATAGCATCTTCCCGGTCCAGGTTTGGCTTTTTTAGGAGTAGTCTGATTACTGCCTCTTTTAAAGAGGCCGGCACCACTCCCTCTCCCAAGGAGGCATTTACAACCTCCTGGACCCAGCCGACGACCCCCTTCTTATTTGATGTAATAAGCCATGAAGGGCAAGGGTCAAGCACACAGGTGGTCGACCGGACTTGGCCAAGCAGCTTGTCCACATCATCAGGCCTCAATAACTGAAACTCATCCAATAAAGCTGGCCCAGACGGCGCTCTGAACGCCTCTGTTAGTGGAACTGCGTTAAGTGTGGTGTCCAACTCAAGACGAATCTGAGCGACTTTATCTTCAAAGTGTCATGCAAACTCGTCACAGCGTGCTACCGAGGGTTCAACAATCTCACGCCCTGGCCCAGAGTGTAACAGGCCATGAACCATCCGGAAAAGCTCCACTGGATGACACTGTAAAGATGCAATGCTGATGGAAAAGAACTGTCTCTTTGCCACCTTCACCGCCATAGAGTAGGCTCGATAATGAGCTCTAACCTGTGTTTGGTCAGACTCAGCACGAGTTTTCCTCCACCTGCGTTCTAGTCGTCTCCCCTCTTGCTTCATTGCCCTCAGCTCAGGTGTATACCAAGGAGCTGACCGGGCTCTGCTCAGAGGAAGAGGATGCTTGGGCGTGATCGTGTCAACTGCCTGAGTCATCTCTGCATTCCACAGAGCGACCTGGGTTTCGACAGGAGCACTGGCCATATCAGCAGGAAAATCCCCAGAGCCCTCTGGAATCCATCGGAGTCCATTAGCCTCCGGGGGTGGACCATTTTAATAGCCCCCCCACCCTTGCAGAGGGGAAAGGCCGCTGAGAGTCTAAACCTCAATAGGAAGTGATCCGACCATGACAAGGGAGTAGATGTCATTTCCCCCACTTTCAGATCACCATCCTCCTGTCCAGTCAAGAAAATCAGATCAAGCGTGTGTCCTTTTACATGCGTTGGGCCAGTGACATGTTGAGACAGCCCCATGATTGTCATGGCAGCCATGAAGTCCTGAGCCGCTCCGGATACAGCAGCCTCAGCATGGAAGTTGAGATCCCCCAGAACCACCATCCTGGGGGTCCTCAACACTAGGTCCAAGACAACCTCCATCAGCTCAGGCAGGGAGACTGTAGGGCAGAGGGGTGGACAGTACACCAACAGAATCCCTAATCTGTCTCGAGTACTTAACACACAGTACAAACACTCAAGATCAGCACTCGAATGAACAGGAAACCTAGAGAGGGAGATTGTATTTCTACAGACCACGGCAACCCCCCTCCCCGGCCCTCGAATCTGTGCTGATGCTGCACCGAGTACCCAGGAGGGCAGAGCTGGGTGAGAGCAACCCCTCCCAGTTCATTTATTTATTTATTTTATTTTATTACATTTATATACCGCCCCCCAGCCGAAGCTCTCTGTTCATCCACCCAGGTCTCAGTGATACATACCAGGTCAGCCCCTCATCCACAATCAGATCATGGATGAGGGAGATATTGTTTTGGACTGACCTGGCATTTAGCAGCAGCAGCACCAGACCTGAGAGCAAGCTGATAAGGCCACCAGGAACTATCTGGTTGGGGGAAGAACCAACCAGGTGCACTGGTCTACAACCTCAGCACAGTAAACATGGTTTGAACACACATTCTACAAATTTTTGGGGGGGGATGTGTGGGGGGATGTGTGTTGAAACTTCTTCATTGCTAAATTATGGAATTCACTATCACAAAATGTAGTGACGGCCACCAATTTCGATGGCTTTAAAAGGGGATTGGATAAATTCCTGGAGGAGAAGGGTATCAATGGCTACTAGTCATGATGGCTATGTGCTACCTCCAGTGTAAGAGGCAGGAAGATTATGTGCACCAGTTGATGGGGGAGCATAAGTGGGAGGGTGCTGTTGCACCGTGTCCTGCTTTGTTGGTCGACAGCTGGTTGGCTACTGTGTGTGCACAGAGTGCTGGACTAGATGGACCCTTGGTCTGATCCAGCATGCCGTTTCTTATGTTCTTAAACTACTTATACCACATTTAAGAATAAGTAGTTCCCATGATCTGTGCCCCATGGATTGAAAGAATGTGCATGTGGGACCACAAAGGCCCACACAACGCTTTTGCCATGGCCTCATCTACCAAGCTCCACTGTGGCAATTGTTCCCTTTCATCTGTGTGTTCAGGCAACACAAGAAAATATATGTACATAGAGGTCCTCCATGTGAAGAGGGACCCTGATTGGGCCTAAGCAGGGAAGTTTTTTCTAATGTTGGCAATGGAAGCAGGAATTGGGTCTAAAACCGCATGGTCCCATGAGCTGTTTACACACTATTTCAATATGTTGAGGGTTTCTGTGAACCCACTACACATGTATGTCTTCAACCAAACACTAGACATAAACATGTCTGACTTACTGCTCATGGTTCCAGCTCTAGCATATCATGTAGTAGAAGTCAGTAATCACCTATAAAATTTCATGTGCTTTCAGCAAAATAATTACAGTTAGTCTTCAATGTGCAAGTTCTTTAATAATAATAATAATAATAATAATAATAATAATAATAATAATACCAGCATGTTATCCACATGTTATTCTAAGATTAACAGTGTTGCTAGAAATGAGAAAAGGAATTTGAGGAGCTTCAAACTAAGCTGTCTGTCAAGCAAGTCTAATTAAAAGCAATGCCAAATATACAGATGAGGTGAAGAAAACCCAATTAGCACTGCCGGAAATTAGCAATAGATAAAAAGTGTATCTTGATGTCTGCACAAAAGAAAACTGAGAGACTTGATGCCTACATGATTGATGTGGAAGCCTAAATGTAAAGCAAATCCATTAGCGGGGCCACATAGAGGGGCAACCACCACTCTCTAAATGATTCTGGGCATGTTTCATTCTTTATGCACAGCTGGCTAAGAAAGCTTTTCAAAAAACAACACAAAACACCTTGGCTTTTTTTTCTAACACCACCATGTCATTTACCTGAATACATTGACTTTTATTTTTACAGTATAGACTTCGTAACCTTCAAAACATGATACGTGTCCTGCTATAGCTGAATCACACTCAGCATTTGGACAAATTATGGAGCATCAAAAGGCGAAGCGAGAAAGCAGGCAAATGTCCATGCACAAAGGTTTCAGTCCAGTATGGGATCAGGCTAAGGCAAGATACATTCAAAGGTCCAAGCAGAGTTAAGCAGTCAGATACAATACACAGTCAAGACGCAGAGTCAAGCAGGAGTCCACAGGGCTGTCTATACGCCCTGTATACCCTGTGGCGGTAGCAGAGTAGAGCTGCATCATTTCTACGATGAGGTGCCAACGTGCACCCACCACTGGGCATTCCAGCGATACTGCAAGCGGAAACACACACACAGAGGCTTACCATGACTTTTCCATTTAGGGCATAGCTAGATCAGCCGATATCCCAGGGATTGCCCCAGGATCATCCCTGCGTGTCCACATGATGCACAGGGCATCCTGGGAGCAGGGAGGGATGATCCCTCCCTTGCCCTGGGATATTGGCAGGCCCTTTCCCCCCCCCCCACTTTTTCCACGGCCCCAGGATGATCCCGAGACCGTGGAACTTGTGGCCGGGCATTGGGGTTATCTCTTTTTAAGACTACCATTTAAAAGATAACACTTTTTAGGCATAATATGTGGGTTAAATGAACATATATGGAGATGGAGAATGGCATTGCGGCAGCAGGCTCCTTTCCCAACCTACCCACTTTCCTTCAAATGTGTGGAGAAGTCCCTGCATGCATATAAAATGAATGTGCCTGTGTTGGGGAAGAGCCTTCTTCTGTAGCACCATGCCCCCTGCCATGTGGGTTTATTTAACCCACATACAAATTCGTAAAAGGTCTGCCTGTGATTGCTATATGCAAATGCAGCAGTTGGTGCTTTTCATGATGTCCTGCTTGTGTGCTTCTGGGGGCATCTGGTTGGCCATTACTAGAGACAAACTGCTGGACTAGATTCCTTCACTATTTGTTCTGATTCAATAATGACGTTATGTTTTTATTTTGAATTTATTCCAGATCATATTGATAGATAATTTAGTGAAAACATAGATACAGGTGGCAGAGGATGTGAGCTGATTCAGATTGGATGAGATAAAAGCATCAGTGGATATGGTGGTATTAGGGGAAGGGTGTGAGAGCCAAGTCGTCTCAGCCTCGGAAGACTTTGCCAAAACATTATGAATCAAATTCATTCCTAAAATAACAACAACAACAACAAATTCCTAGAGAGTAAAAAGAACAAAATCAAACTCTAAGTCAAAGAACCATGTTGTCATGGAAACATAGGTTGTGGGCCAAGCCTAATGACTGTTTTACTATGTGTTCACGTTCCAGTATTGAACACATATGAAAGCTTTTCTGCATTGTCACAAACCAGCCTTTGGAAGTCTTTTGCAGAAATATAGTAAATGAACATACAAAGTTGCTTTCTACTGAACCTGGGATGTTTCATGTTGTTGTTGTTGTTGTTGTTGTTGTTGTTGTTGTTGTTGTTGTGAAAGCTCTCTGGGCAGTTCACAAGTTAAAACCCCCAAATACAACATGAATAATAATAATAATAATAATAATAATAATAATAATAATAATTTAAAAGTTAGTGCTGTGCCAAAAAAAAAAAGTTAGTGCTGTGCCAAACATTTCTATATTTTTGATTTCTGTGATTAGTGGAAGTGGGGATAAAATGAAGAGTTATGAGAAAGAGGTTTGGAAGAGAGGAATTGTGGGTAGGGACAGGGGTACTGTTTAACTTATTAAGAGTATGAGATGTCCAAGTGGTCTTCTGACTTTTTGTTGTTGTTGCTTTTTTTAAAAAAAACCTTTTTTAAACACACACACACACACACACACACAGTGCAGTGTGGGATTACTTTCAGACAGACTTTCAGCCTGTTATGCAATGTTGTGTGGTCACATTGGCATTCTAGAAACTGCTACGGGGCTAAAAGCCTGTCTGTGAAGAACTCTAAGCTCCATTCTGCTGCAAGCTGGAATGGAGCTTTTCTAAAGTTTTAAGGGCTTTCACCCAGAATTCAGCGGTTTGGCAGGCTGTCTTCATGATGATGTATCATCGCTGCGAGCCCCCCAAACCCCATGCTTGCGCTCCTGTGGGTTGTCTCCACGCTAAGGAGGGAGCGCAGGGTTTGCATTGGAGGAGCCGCCTCTGCACTCATGCACCACTGCGCCTATGCACAGGTGCTGCTCCCTCCACAGTTTTTTTTTACCCCTTTCCACTTTATTTTTTTACCTTTTTTCTTCACCCCTCACCAGAGAACCACGGAGGCGTTCTAGAGGCAATTCGGCTCACTGGCTCATCCCTCCCCCGTCTGGGTAGATGGTGACCAATCAGGGGTCGCCATGTGCTCAGCCACACACACCCAACTCTGGAGCGGCAACAGATGCAGATGCACCATCGTTACCTAACTGCAGAGGAAAAAGTCGGGGTAAGTCCCCAACTTTTTTATTTTGGATCTTCGGGGGAAAGCCCTGGGATGGCTCCGTAGTGACTTCTGTGTCATATAAACAACACAGTGACTGGGATGGCAGTGATTCAGGAGAGCCTCCATCAGTATCAAAAGGTGTGACTGGATGGGATGGAAACGCACAGTACACCATTTCTGGCTCAGGACAGGGCCAGGCTCACCCTTCACCAGACATGCTAGGAGGAGATTGCAGGTTTCTTTTTGTTTATGCTAATAAAAATGATGGTCCCAGTTCACCCCCTATTCATCTGTCTGTCCTCTTTATTCTGGATGTGGGTGCAAAGAAAGACTCCAAAAGGCTTTCTTAAAATGCCACATGGAGCTTTAAACAATTTAGGCTGACAGGTCTGTTCATATTTTACGTGAGTAATTCATTCAATCATTACTGAATCAGAACTAGAGAATATGTAAAACCCACCTCACCTGAAAATACTGGATTTCCAGTTCCATTATCCTCTTAGGGGAACAAGCAGCCTAATAAAATGGTTTAACTAAAATGCTTTAAAATAATACTGTCCCTGAAATTGCCGCACTCCTACCCCAGAGGCTTTTTTCCTCCCCCATCCAGGATTCAAATACACATTTGCCATCACAAATATAAGTTTGAAACCCCACAAGGGAAAAGCTGTGCTGGGGTGAGGGGTGGGTAACACAGTTTGGATCAGAGCATCATTGGGTGGAGAGGAAGGATTGAACACTCCTAACCAGCTCCTCCTGAATGAAGATTTTCCCAATGGGATTCTGTTACACGTACTTGCATATCACGTGAATTTAGGTCCCCAAATTTTGCATATCAGTTTTCTTTAAATGAACAACAGCTAAACAAACAAACCAAACAGGTTCATGATTATGGGGATATGTTTGGAAATTTATGGATTTTGATTTCACTGGTACAAAACATATGCTGAGAATGGTAGGGTAAGGTACATACAGTCCCAGTGATGATCATATAACTCGTGTAGTTACCTCTAATCAGTTTTCAGAACCAGGACTGTATTTTATTCAGAAAAAGAAATATTTTTTATCTACTCTTGATAGTGTCACACGCCATGGTATACTGAGGAAAGATTCTGTCCTCATTTATTTCACTATGTATCTGAAGTATATCCTTTGATTTAAAAATGATTTTTCTCTGCACATACACTTCAGAAATAAAGCAGAATTTCTCTCTTAACATACAGTTGGTTCAGTACCTGAGTATATATCTCTGTTCATTGTGACCTTTCTTATCTGAGAAAATGTTTATATCCTGCAGTGAAACTTTTGTTCCTGGAAGATGATAAAGACTTGTATGCTTATCCATAATTCAGGAGGGAAGCTAGCTATTTAATAACAGGTATTTGTTCATAGCTTTTCTAAGAAATCTCACTTCATAAAAGTGTGGCTCCTTCTCAAAGGGCTGAAGCAACACAGCTGAGTCTGTGGACGTGAAATGGATGCAGATGGGATCTTTCATAATGGTACAAGTAGTGGAAGGTTCTCTTGCCTCCCCACTGCAATGAAGACATGTCACTGGTAGTTGGGATTTTATCTTTATGCCACCGTGAGATCCCAATGATAAAAGGTAAGATACAAATTAAGGTGATGTGTGGGCACCATCTCTTTTGGGAGACTTTGGTTAAGTTCAAAGCCTCCCTGTAAGCAGCTCCACCCTGGCTTGAAGTGCCAGTATTCTCATTAAGGTGATCCAGACTTTTCATCACCTGTCCACCATACAGATGAACTGAAGCGACCAAACATGTTTGTTCCTGCCCATCACCGCAGGCCAATGGTTGATGTGTGAGATCCTGCATGTGCCAAGGGTTGTTCCCAATCAACCAGTGTCAAGCTGCTCAGCACTAAAGGCAAGTGGTGTTGGTGTCCCTTCACTCTCCTGGCACTTCAGGGTATTCGTCAGGTTAGCTTGCTTCACTTTCCTAGGTGGCTTTAGCACCCATTAGTCCTTCAGAAACTATTATTTTTTTCTATGGTTCACCAGCATTGTTTCAGAAAGTTTTGCTCATTTCTCTTAATGAGTGATTTATTTAACTTATTAGCTCTGGAATGGATAAACAGTGGGATGGACAATTGTCAATCTATTATTTCTGGGTCATGTCCAAAAACCTTACTCTGTCCAACATTATTGCAACCCTGCTTTTCATGCTCATTGTCATCGTCTGAACTATATTTTGTCTGTGACATTTGCTTTTTTTATTTTTGTTGGGCAACTACTTAAGTTAACACAATCTTCTTCACAAGAGATTGGTATCACTGTAAGGTAGAGTTCAGAGCCTTTTCTTCAATCTCCTGGAGTTCAGGGGTAAGAAATACAAGACTGGGCATTCAGCCAGAAGTTCCAAAACTTAGTTAAGCAGAGTGTCTGCCAGCAAAATAGACATGGAATACTCTTAGAAGACCTGAGATTTAACTTCCAGGGATTTATTACAGTGATAGCCTTTGATTACAAACTCTCACCCAAAATCCTAGAATGGTGCACAAAAGAAAGATTATTGCCTTTTTCTGCTTAACAAAAGAGGAGCTCTAAGCTTTAGGTAGATTTTGAACTACTTCCTATAAAGGACCTCAGTTTCAGAGCTGTCGATAACCAATCAATAGGTGGCACCATGTTGTTTTGATTAGATTAGGACCATAGGAAGGTTGGGCATTAAATATTTCAGAAAGGCCAACAATGTTGGTGAAGAGGGTGAAGATACTCCCTTGTCTGTTTTAATAGAGGAGTTGGGTGGGAACTTACAAGGGCATTTTGTTCTAGTTTACTAGATTCTTCCTAAGTGACCTTTCCAGACAAAATGGAACCTTTTAAGCCATAGTGTTCATAAAGAGATGTAACTGTGGCAGAATTGTGCTCTCTGGACAGAAGGATGTTCTATAGGAGAAGAAAACCTTTCCTGTGTTATAGCCTCACACTCTGCTTCACCCGATATCTTTTAGCACCTCTGCACAATTACCATTTCTAACACATGACATGTACATCCATGTGTAGTCCCATTAAGAAACACGGTAGCGAAAAGTGCAGCGAATTACTTGAGAAGTGCAAGAACAAGTACAGAATCTGAGAGAATGGAACCAGCTAGGTTCTGAGGCCAGATGTAAGATAATGGTGATGAATCAGTGGATCAGGATGTAGAGCTATATGTGTCTATTCCCCCTATTATTTGTTCTTTTCTATTTGGCCCACACAAGGATATAACAGCACACCAAATTAGATTGAGGAACGTTTTTGCAAGTATTCATCTATAAGATCAGGAAGCAGTTAATTCATTTAGTGATTCAGCTAAGGTTAGCTCAAATGTCAGCACAGTTGACAAAGATGTAACCAACATTAGAATCGTTCTTATACATTACTCAACTGAATGAATGGGACTAAAATAGACTGTGCCTGAAAAATCCACCGGTCTTTCACTTGACTTCTTGAAAGCAAAATTGTTTTTTTTTTTTCTAAAATAGGACATTTCCTGCACGTGGTGGAAAAACCTTCCTTTTTGTCAGGTTATGCTAAATCTGGCAATGAATAGTGTTTCACAGCAGTATTTGATTAAAATTTATTTTTAAAAGAAGGGGAAGGATGGGACGACTTTTAAATGAGTTATGGGAAACTATTTGTTTAAAACCTAATTAGCAGTGTAACTTGTGTATAATTGAAATGTGATCTACTGCTTCTTGTTACAGAGTAATACATTTAAATATCAGTTGCAGAAATGTGCTGTTTTAAAGCAGTTGCTATGCTATTAGTATAGGGTGGATGAGAAACAGTGCATTTCTCAACTGAGGACAGACAATTTTTTGTGGGGAAAGAAGGGTGTTTTCAATAACCAGTTGGCTACAGGAGGTAAAGCCTGCTGTTTCTTTCTCCAGTGCTGTTTTTCCAGTTGTGTAATGCTCACACAATTTGCAATATTCATGCAAGAATACCAGAACTAAACTCAATTGTTTAATTGTTGATTGTACCCAGTTCCTGCAACCTGCATCTCAATTGCTCTATGGGATTATAATGATACTCTTATGCATACAGTCATTGTCACTATTAATACTGTCACCAGTTCATTTGCAAATGTCTTATCATATTCAGCTACAGGGTATTTTGATAGCCCCTAGCATAAATGGCTTACATCCATGTAATGAGACAATGCCAGAAAAAATGCCTGCTAACAACAGATGAACGTTGCCATAATACTTCAGGCATGAACCACCCAGTGCCATTCAGCTGCTACTTTTCAGGATGCCTTTGCACCTACACTTAAGTGGGTGGCAGTCAATAGGAAAAGACCAGGACAGGAGTAGGGAACCTCAAGCCTGGAGGCCAAATCTGTCCCTCCTGTAGTCCTAATATGGTCCTCTGGGGTTTTCCAGGTGTCCCATTTTCTTCCACTTTCTCATGACCATCATAGTTTGGTGGCTTTCCAGCTTTTGCATGTTTTGTTTCCCCATTCTAAAATGTTGCTTAGATGCTGGCAGTAACAGCGTTATGTTTGAATATACTGGTGCTTTGGATATTTTGGCCCCATCCCCTTTGGTCTTTGGTCCCCAAGAACTTCTCCAAAATTGAATTTGGCCCTCAGGCTGAAAGAGGTTCCCAATTACTCAGCTAGGATGTTCACATGAAAGTCTGCAGGAAAGTTGGGACCAACAAAGACAGAACACCTACAACAAGTAAATGAACAGACGGAAGTGACTGTTTTTAGAAATGGCAACGCAAAAGAAACGAACCTGCAGTCAGTTTAGGGGGGGGGAGACACCTTTCTGGTCTAGTACTATTAATGTCATCATCTCTCCAATAAGAAATTCTATATTAGTAAAAACAGCATCCAGTCTGAGATTCATCAGCTATGGCCAGATCTACACCAAGCAGGATATGACACTTTGAAAATGGTTTGAAAACTGTACATGGATTGTGTCCTGGGCTGCAAGTTTTCACTACTGTTATAAACCATTTTAAAGCAGTAGTGTAGATCCTGCAATAGTTATCCCTCCAGTTTTAAACCAGATTATGTAAACTAGGGTTGGGTGATAGATATTGTCATGCTGACTATACTTCTTCTTTGTGTCCCTGCTGTGAAAAACTGCACAGTGAGAATATCTGGAACCATTTTGAAGGTAAGTCATGCCACATTCATTAATGGGTTTGGCTTCATCTACTATAATGCTGTACTTTATTTCAAACTACTAATTTGTTATTTGTTAGCAAATAGTTTATGCGGTTATAACAATGGTTGACTGGACCGCAAACTAAATGTAGTCTGGCCTAATTTGAAATGAACCACCCAACTTCCTCTCCCTCCCACACACATTGAGCATTGATCCCATATTCCCTTATATAGAATAAGAGACTGTGAGTGATGCTGTATCTGTAAAGGTACATTAACCTGCAGTTCCAGCAGTAACGTTCTAATTCTCTAGGTCCACCATGGTGATGTCACTAAAAATTACAAGGATTCATGAGACATTTGACATATATAACAGCCAAATCGTTTCTGTAACAATTTATATTTTATATCATAACTGTCAAAAATCCAGAGGAATTTTATTTAATAAATGATACACACCTTCTTTTTTATCATCCAGAGAAATCTTCACTTTTGTATCCGTTATATCTTTAAAAGAGGCTAAAAACAGAACTACATCACCTTTCTCATTCTTAATAGGGACAATGTCCAATAGGCACCAAAATGAAGACCCTGTAAGAAAAATAATATATTTAATTTGAGCAGCTACCTTTTTTTCTTTGCAAAACAATATCAAGAACATTAAAGACACAACAAATATATTTGTGTGTGGGCTTTTTTAAAAAAAACTATTTAAAGGGTAGATATTCATGAAATCACAGATGTTCAGCTCCTGTAAATCTCATTCCATCATCAGCAGGAGCACAGTAATGCTGCTTTCTTCTGAAAGCAAAGCACTAATTTAAATACAGATCTACTGGGATCATTAATAGTCTAATGAAGCATCTTACTTTCCTCACATCTTATTTTCTTTTGAGGTTTGCCTGTGTTTCATATTTTAAAGGAATGTCCCCCACTATGTAAACTTGGACATCTGAAGCTTCTTTGTTTACTATGATGTGTCATTACTTTAGATTATCCAGTGGCCCTCATGTCCTGCCTCCCATGGCCTTAGTTGCAGACTATGTGTCTAATGCATCACTCCACTGTTTCAAAGAAATTAGCACTACTCATACTCTTCCTTAAAATAGAAACTAAAGCATAACTCCTCATATCTGAGCTGTTAAGTAAGGCAAGTTGAAACTCATTAACTGCTTGAATTCTATGCAAGAAAATATCTGAAACCCTTCTGTCTATGGAAATTACTGTGATAAATGCTTTTTGTACCGTGTGTTAATTACACGATAGCAGCATGGTGGGATTGTTTATACATGTTTCTTCAAAATGAATGCAGTTACATTTGTTTAAAGTCACTATTTTTTCTGATTTATTATGGTGTATTTAATATGAAGACTTTGAATATAGTCACAATATTACATATTATTGGTTAACGTAATTAATATAAATAAAAAGTTGCCATACAGATATGTCATGAAGGAGAAAACAACAACCCCCAGTTATCTCCTTCATTATCAGGTGATTATTGAGATACATTTAATTCACATATCAATAAAATCAAAGCAAAATTCAATGTACATGAATTTTGGAAATATTTACAAGACACAACAACCCACAATTAAATGTAGTCAGAGCATCTTAAGATTTTTGAGGCTAAGTTCCAGTACTTTTAATGTAGGGCAAAGGTGGGGAACCTCTTTCAGAAGCCCTTTAGATTAAAGGGGAATTGCATTTCCTTTCCGGTGCTTTGCTTCCTGCTTCACTTTCACATTTGAAACAAGCTGAATTACATGGGAAGAGAGCAGCGATCACATTGTCTGTAATCTAAAACTTCCCAGCGTATATAGTTGAATAGGACAGCGCCCTCTGGTGGGTGTTTTGTAGTGCAACTTCGACTGCACAATGCAGGAAGAATCAGGATATTTCAGAAGAATTGTGTTTTCCAAGGTTAACTTTTAAGCAGAATAACTGAGGGAAGGAGTGAGAGACGTGCAGGAGGCTCACGATGTTGTCAAAATGACCCACAAACTTCTGTGAATGGCCAGTCACAAATATGCTATAAAGCCCTCAGCCCAAGGTGTAGATTCAATTTTGGCCACATTTCAGTGGTGGATGGGGCAGAAGGCAAAAAGGTTGGGGCCAAAAATATACAAAATACCAGCACATTTTAGCTTAAGACCCTTCCTATGATTAATAAGCCTTAGGAGAGGCATTTCTACCTTTCACAATAAGAGAAAAACTGCACAAAAGGAGGAAAATCATAAGTGGTTGAGGGAAAGAAGGTGGGCCAGGGGAAGTGGCATAGCCATCTCGGGAATCCCCTGAGGGCCAGATTCAGCCCCTGGGCCTGAGGTTCCTCACTTCTGATCTAGGGTGAGCAATTTGATTCTTGCTATGATATTATGACTTGTGGAGCAGCAACCATGACAGAAGAGGATGAACTGGTTCTGGTAGATCAGCAATGCAACCTGTGGAAGTACTAAACTGAAACCCAGACCTTGAACTTGAGCCCATCTGCTTGACTCTCCTGGAGTCAGAACCCAAACCCATTTGGGACTGCCCTTCCCTGAGGCAGTGCACCCTTAGGCAGCCCCTTACGGAAGTGACTCTTCTTCTTTTTTGGATACCCTCAAAATGTCAAGGCTGCTCATGCACAAGCCCCACCCCCACCTATCACTATCAATTTGAAACTTGGCAGGTTTGATTCCCTGAGATCAATTTTTATCTGATTCTGCCACAAAATTTTAAACGTTTACCTGCAGTTCCCTTTTACAAAAATCAAACTGTAAAGGTATTTGGCATAAAACCCACGCATCTATTTTTCTGACAATTGGTAAGCATAATCTCTCCCTACGTCTGCAAATATCATCCAGATCTGACAAAGAGAAAAGTTATTGCTGATTTTTTAATTTCCCATCACAGTCAATGGGAGGCATGAAGCCTTGGATTTGCTAGCGGGCAGCCTTACTACTGGCCCAAGCTGGAACAGGCCATTATTCACAGTACCTAATTGAAGTCAGAGTAAAATCTTGGAGTCATTGCTTACCTCTAATGTGTTAGTTGTTTGGCCTGTATTCCCCCCCCCCCCCAACCAAGACATTTCCCTGGGAAAAGCTCCTTCTCTCCCCACTTTTTTCTTGGACTTCTTGGCCTGCATCTGACTCAGCACTGTCAGGAGTGACAGTGCCCAGAGAAAGATTTGACAGGCCAAATATGTCCTGAAGAAGTTGATAATTGGTTGGACAGTTAGTGGGCTAATAAACTGAAGCTCCATCCAGGCAAGATTTTGGTGGGTGATTTTGGTGGGTGATTCAATGGTTCTGGATGGGGTTACATTTCCATTTAAGGATGGTGCTTGGGGCTTAGATGTGCTGTTATCTCTATCTTTTACTTTAGATTCCCAGGTGACCTCTGTGGCTCAAAGCATTCTTCCAGGTTATGCTAGTATGCATCTGGAGCATCTCCTGGATAGAGCTAGCCGTACCACGTTTATCAATTAATAATCCACATGGACTTTTATAAGCAAGGAAATAAGCATTAAGGTAAACCTCTCTCTCAGATGTTGCATGAGGAAAAAGAAACTTGTACAACCGAGTGTCAGCCAGAATTTGCGTTTTCGTAACAGCTGAGTGGATACGAAACTAATGACATTTTCTTCTCCTCATCCGTCCTATGAGTGCTGCCTTCTATTTGTTTCAAGTATCTGGCTTCAATGCATCCAAACATTAACCCATTTCCAAAACCATTGCAAAATAAAAATAAAAATCTAGAACTCCAAATGCTCCATACAAAATAAACTAAAGGCATAATGTTCACAAATTATCTGCACTAAAAGTGTGCCTCAAAACATGGGTTGCATATCTGCTTGCCTTTTGTCAAGCAGTAAATATGGGAATATGATTGACAAAGGACAGTAGAATCTAGGGATGTGCTCCGCTTCTCCTCGGACCGGAGAAGCAGAAGCGGATCGGGGGGCTTCACCTCCCCTTAAGGCGGAGGCGAAGAGGATCAGGGGAGCAGCGGAGTGTTGCGGAGCGGATCGAGGTGAAGGCGGATCCTTCGCCTCGATCCAGAGCTCCGCAAAAAAGGTAAGCTGGGGTTACTTGGCCCTGCCGCTGTCGCTGCCGCCCATGTGGCGACGGCTGCAGAGCCAGGTAAGGGGGAGGGGGTCTTACCTGCATCCGTCCGCAGTCCCGCGGCTGCTTCAACTGAGCCCGAGGACTCAAAAAGGAAGACTAGGCCACAACTGCCTAGTCTTCCTGACGGAAGTGACTTCCTTACCTGCGACTGACGGACACAGGTAAGGGGGAGGCAGGAGGGGGCGACAGTGGCAGAGCCAGGTAAGGGGGAGGGGGGTCTTACCTGCGTCTGTCGTGACCTGTCGCCACCTTATTTATTTATCGCCCAATAGCCGAAGCTCTCTGGGCGGTTCACCTTCACTAGAGCTCGTGGCTCAACCAAGAAGACTAGGCCGCAACTGCGGCCTGGTCTTCCTGTTTGAGTCCTCGGGCTCAGTTGAAGCAGCCATGGGTCCGCGGACAGACACAGGTAAGGGGGAGGAGGGAGGGGGGTTACTTGGCCCTGCCGCTGTCGCTGCCGCCTGTGTGGCAACGGCGGCAGAGCCAGGGGAGGGGGTCTTACCTGCATCCGTCCACGGTCCCGCGGCTGCTTCAACTGAGCCCGAGGACTCAAACAGGAAGACTAGGCCACAACTGCCTAGTCTTCCTGACGGAAGTGACTTCCTTACCTGCGACTGACAGATGCAGGTAAGGGGGAGGCAGGAGGGGGGTTTACCTGGCTCTACCGCCGCTGCCTGTGCGGCGACAGTGGCAGAGCCAGGTAAGGGGAAGGGGGGTCTTACCTGTGTCTGTCGTGGCCTGTCACCACCTTCACTAGAGCCCGCAGCTCAAGTGTACAGTTCCTGCTTGAGCCGTGGGCTCTAGTGAAGCTGGGATGGGCCAGGACAGACACAGGTAAGGCGGAGGAGGGAGGGGGCCTTACCTGGCACCACTCCCCGCCGCTGCGGAGCTCCAATTCGGAGCCGGAGCTCCACAGCGGAGCGGAGCGGACCCTAGGCGGATCGAGGCGGGGCGGAGCGGGCCTGATCCACAATTTGCAGATTGGGCCCGAAGAGGATTGGGGGGTCCGTGCACATCCCTAGTAGAATCTACTGCTTATTGATTTTCATAATTAAAATGTCAGCAACTGCAAAAAGGCACTTTATTTAGGGCCATTTGTCTAAAGTACTTATTCTCAGACTGGGTTTAGTCCAATATCTTTGTAATCAGCATGCCTGTTCCAACTAACAGAGCATATTTACAATTCAAACTTAACATTATTTGTATACCAGCTCTGGTGGCTTTCCCAAAGACTCCTAAAGTTGCTGAGAATTTTATTAGAGATCTCTACTGCCCATTATAATACTACCACTGCCAGGATACATTGAATAGAAGGAATCACTATGAAAGCTGTGGTATAGGTATACAATTATAGTGGTCTGAATTTATTTATTTATTTATTTTATTGTATTTTTATACTTCCCAATAGCCGAAGCTCCCTGGGCAGTTCACAAAAACTAAAACCATTCAAAGTATAAAACAAACAGTAAAAAAACATGATATAAAATACACATTAAAAACTGATTAAAAAACATACCATATATGATTAAAACATCTTTAAAACATCCTAAAAACATTCTAAAATTTCACTGGATAGGCTTGCCGGGTTAATAATTCCTATTATTAGAGTAGGGACTCTGTTCATTAATATATATTTTTTGCATATGAGGATATGCAAGGATAGAAAAGCTGACCCCTCTGGATTTCATATATGAGAATGTATGTGTGTGTTGAGAATGCATGGATGCACAAGCCTTGTGCCACACTGTGATTCAAGGTACTTGCTGAGGAACATATATTAAATTGAGTACTTTCTGAATGGCAAAACAAACATTGCTTTCAAACCCTCATAGATTTATTTTTTCACTAATTTAATTTTATTATGTGTTAAACATATAATAAAATTAAGATGCTGAATAATTGTAATCATTTGTACTCCACAGGTATGTGAGAAAACCTATGGAGAGTTGGCAGCAGTGTTGGGTGCTGCTCCCTGTCACCACCACCCTCTTCCCTTTTCATCTGAATCTAATACCCACCACAGAATAGTGATGGGTAATGGTACCAACCATGAAAAGGAGAAGCAGTAACAGATGCCATCACCTGTTCAGTTGCTCAGCCACTCCCTCTATGTCAGTTCCTGATGAATACCTGGTATAACGTGAGAAGCACCTACCCCTCCAAGTAGTCTGAAAGCACAGAAAAATCAGAAGCAGTGAAGTAGAGGTGTGTGTGTGTGTGTGTGTGTGTGTGTGTGTGTGTGTGTGTGATCTCTCTTTTCATGATGGGTATCTAGGGGAAGATGAGTATCCTCAGTTGTTGCTTGGCACAGTTAGGCACACCAAAGAGGTGGTGAGCTAGATATCATCACCACCACCATGTCTGTTAACATTCTGGAATTGTAACAACAATGACGTTTTACACAGAAGAAGCTTGCAGTTGTGTATAATAGGCATATTTACCACATTAAGGCTATAATGGGACATTACAGTATGATGAGGAATTCAATACTGTAGAGAGTATTATTCAGCAAATGAAATTTCACCATCATACATGTTCATACATGTATCATACATGTTCAACAAAAGAGATTTTAATAACTCTTTCAACCAGTAAGTTGTTGGGTTGTTTTTACTGCTTTTAATTTCACATGCAACAACAAAAGCCCTACTCACACTTTAGTCCTCTACATAGGGAACAAACATGTGGAAAGGAATCAGGACTGCTCCTCTCCTGATCTCGGGACATTTAGTGAAGATCTGAAGGAGGTTCTGACTTTACTTGTATAGGCTCTTCCATGTGAGTGAGTAGGGCTTCAGTATATCTTAATTCACTTCGGTGCCTTTGTAAGGGCTTAAACAAGTTTCTTGGTGATACAGACATAGGTATAGTGTGCTCCTTAGGGTTCTTAGATAGCTGATCTGTTTCTATGACTTACCCAATACAATGTATTAAGATAGGAGAATGACATGAGGAGGCATTCCTATAAAACAAAACCTCACTATGGGAAAATAAAATAAAATACCATTTCCAAAGATTAAATTTATGAACCAATATGGCTCTAGTTCCAATAGGGTGGAATGGGATTTGTGTATGTCCTATACTATTCTTGCTTCACAGATTATGTGTGTACTGTAAAACATGATAGCGAAACACGTCATCCTGTTCTAAGATAAGCTAAATTCTTCACACTGAATATACAAATATAACCACATCCTTAATGAAGATTGGCTGTGAGCACCCTCTTAAGTTTACCATCTGTGTATCAACTCAAAACTTGAAAAGCAGAAAGATGTTTTTAGTAAAACAAGGTCAGCCATACTGGCTCATAAGGAAAAAATCTAAAATCCTCAGTATATACATCCAAGTATTCACAAAATTATGGGCAAACTTTCACAATCTCCAGCTTCCTTTAACGGGCAAGATGGAATGTCTTCTCAATCTGAAATCTTTGTAGTCAAACCCCATGATCCCAGCAGAAAATGATGCCTGTGTTGAGGGAGCTATCCAATGCCTGCTACCCATCCTCTTTCCTAAGGCAAGGAATGTGTGAGGGAGGGAAGGAGGAAGGGTTAGCAAGGAAGGGGAGCAGTGGTTATGTTAGGATTTTTGAATTAAAAAAAACCCCATGAGGCTTTTTCAGTTATCAATATGAACTTATCAGGTGAGACAAACAACATCCCTACTCATTTCTATTCATGCTTTCTTCTAAAGTATTCCCTATCTAGGTCAGTCAGTTAGTCAATCTGTCTGCCTGTCTTTTAGGGAGCAATCCTATGTTGATAGTCGGCATCCTCCGAAGTTGGACACTGCCGAATATCCTAATGTATGGAGCATGGAGCATGGAGATGATCCTCATGTCTGTCCTCTGGCCACCCTCCATTTCTCTAGACATGCAATTTTGCCATTCTTTAATAAGTTATAATAAATTCTTTGCATTCATATTTTTGGCAAAGATCTTAAGGGCATAAGAATTAAAAGTTGGACCAGACCAGTGTTCCATCTGACTTGGAAATCTGTTTTCTCATTCGAAATTGGCTAAATTTCCTAGAAGCCTTTGCTGCTGGCACGATTTGTAAAGCTCTTTTAAAAACCAAGTATTCTAAATACATTCTATTACCACCCCCCACTTTCATGGGATTTGACATACTTAAGAAACTCAAATACCTTAACAAGACATGACTTCCTTTTAGCTGAAACCATTTTGACTGTTCTTCAACACAGCATGCTTATTCGCATTTTGACAGTTCTAATACTTTCTATCAGGTGATATTATAGCCTAGAAACTCTCATAGAAAAGACACCATAAATGCTTGCAAATGGTATAACTCAGCAGATTTTTCTTGCAGCCCTGTAACCAATTGGACTAAACATCATTCATATTTCAATCCTCCATGAATTATACATTTTTTAAAAAATACATACATACATGCATACATACATACATCTTTTACATCACATCCCAAGTTAAAATAATGGGGGAAATGATTCCTGGCCCCAGAAGACTCTGCATTTATATAGAAACAATAGGCAAAACTGGCACACATGTTCAAGAAATATCTACACATACAAAAGTCACATACGTGCACACACACCACATGAAAAGTATTTCCCCACAAGGTTGGGGCCTCTTCTGAGGGGAGGGGAGGAAACAACCTAATTTACTCCTTAATTTTCCACAGAGTTTGAAGTCTATGCATTCTAAACCAACTCATACACCAAATATTCCTGACTTCACAAAAGTCCACTGCTTGTTACACAAAATACTTCATTGACCACACTCAATATGATCACTTCAAATATTTTGAATCCTTACTGGACTCTACAAGCTCACAGTTTACAGAAGTGCAGAAAAAATACAACAAAGCCCAAAGTCACATTTAATAAACAACCCCCAAAACAAAACACTTCCCAATATAGCAATTGCTCTAGTGTAAAAAGAAAAGAAAAGCCATGCATATAAATTACTCTATTCACAGATATAACATTTTTAGAAGTCTACTACATTATGCCTATATACACCAGTTGCTGGGGAACATGGGCATGAGAGTGCTGTCCCTGGTCGACAGCTGGTTGGTCACTGTGGGAATGGAGTGCTGAACTGGATGGACCCTTGGTCTGATCCAGCAGGGCTCTTCTGATGTTCTTTCCTTATCTACCTTCTTTCAACAGTTTTCCTCAAGTATATCCCATTTACAGCCAATGTTCTTTCTCACCTCCATGTCATTTGATTTCCATGCCTGTACTCCGTTCCCACCTAACACACTGGGTTGGTTTCAGACTTCAGCCATTCTTAGAGCAGAACCGGTGAAATCAATGGGACTTAAGTTTGTTATGACCAAGGTAGAGAACCACAAGTGAGGACTCTTGCTGGAATATGAACAGCATGTTTTTGTACAACAGGCACACCTGAAAAACTGCTACATGGAGATACTAAATAAAGAGAGCTGAGCAAAAAATTCTCAGAAAAAGAACAATTTTTTGACAAATTCTGTGACAATTTTCTTATTTGGGATCCACACCAAATTGCTGGAGAAGTTCAAGTATTCAGCAAAATACCACCACCCAATTGTCCACACACAAATAAGAACCCCTATGAATGCTTCTAGAGTTCCATGGGGGAAAAGGCAGGTTATAAATGGGAATCAATGAATGCAATAAAAATGGGAGGTCAAGAAGCATGGACCTCAGTATGTGGACAATGTCTAAAGTTAAAATCCAAAGACTTACTTATGGCACTCCCAAGGGATTGTGCATGCCATGAGGAATTTTCTACTTTTTCTTGTTTGAACTGAAGCTCTCTATTCCATATCAGAAATTGTCATCCGTCCCCCCACTACTGCTCAGTTCCCAAAATTATTTGAAAAAGATGAGCCCTAAACCTTCTTGAGATAGTTCCACAGTTCTCTAGATCCTGACTTAAATACGTATCTTCTGGATTTTCTGAAGTTGGAGGCAGAACTACAGAGTTCAAGAATTGGCATGAGGTGTCTCCAGACAGAGGGCTTCTACCACTAACAGTTATAGAATCATAGAATAGCAGAGTTGGAAGGGGCCTACAAGGCCATCGAGTCCAACCCCCTGCTCAATGCAGGAATCCACCCTAAAGCATCCATGACAGATGGTTGTCCAGCTGCCTCTTGAAGGCCTCTAGTGTGGGAGAGCCCACAACCTCTTTAGGTAACTGGTTCCATTGTTGTACTGCTCTAACAGTCAGGAAGTTTTTCCTGATGTCCAGCTGGAATCTGGCTTCCTTTAACTTGAGCCCGTTATTCCGCGTCCTGACATTGTGCAAGTATTTTGACTTTTCTTCTCTAGTGGATTTTTCCCAGTAAGAATAAGAATGAAAGAAATGATGAGAAAGCATGGGAAGGTTACAAATTGAAGTCGATGACATTGGGCAGACGTAATATTCCATGAATGAGGCAATCTGATTGTTTAATAAAAGCCTCATCTAGATGCACAGTTGGCCAGCCTAACAAAGAAAAATTCATAGCAGCCATATCCTATCCTGACACTAATACAAGGTATAGATGAGTACCTTTAAAAGATTTGTTAAGTATAAACAAAACAAAACAAAATCTTGAACATACTGATAGTAGGTTAGATCCTGATTTAGGCTGGAACAACAGCAACGATGGAAGTGGACTTCCTTGCGCCTTCCTTTCCATGACAGCCCCTCCAAAATGTGATGCAGAGAGTTAGGAGGCTGTGCTGAATGGGGTGAGTTGTGGTGTGTGTAGGGGGTAGGGGGTAGGGGGGCTCCAAACATCATGCAGAGGACATTTCATGATTGAAGCCCTTACTCTCAAAGAAGGCAGATCCATGATCTAAGCCCAGGTAAGGCAACTGGCAAAAGGTATCATACAGATTTTAAGACTGAATTCAAACTTTTGAGTTTTGGACTTGCCAGGTAAAAAATGCAATAAATGTTGTATTAGATTAAGTGTTTGAAATCTAATAGAAGGAAATTATATAACAAAATATAACCACTGTGTTTTAAACTTGCTGTATTTCTTGACAGCTATTTGTGTGCTTATTATTTGACTTTTTAAACGCCCTGTATTATGAATTCAGATATATGCCTGAATTCACTATTTGTTAGCAAGGCTGCACTGAAAGTATGTCAGGGCTGTCAATTAGAAAAGTAAATCCTGCTACAGATTCTATGTTTAAATGGACAGAACAGTCTCATATTATTTCATTTTTTTACAGTTATGTCCCAAGGCAATTTACTTCTTCTAAAATAGCCCATAAAATACATTAAAATGTCTGCAGTGTCTGGCACTGCTTATAAAAACTTACACAGCCCCAAGTTTCATTACAAGAGGCAAGAAGTTAATAATAGTTATTGCCCCCACCCCCACCCAATTTCATTTTTTTTGCTAGATAAGGGCAGTAATGGAAATCTACCATGGAAATCTACCATCTTGTGTCAAATCATTACAAATGTGGAATAAAAAGCAGGATATAACACTATGGTCAGATCTACAAGAAGCAGGATATGACACTTTGAAAATGGTTTGAAAACTGTATATGGAGTGTGTCACTACTGTTATAGCCTCAGGGTGTGTCATTGCTGCAATCTCTTCTTCTGCATTCATTTTTCCTGGGCTTTCGTCTGGTGGTTCTCTGCCATGGTCAGCACATGGCAAGGATTCTCTGCTTGTCTCATTCTGTAGGATCCTCTGCTGGTTACATGCTTGTTCCTCATTTGAATTTATGGCATCACCTGATTGTCAATATGTTTCCTAGCCTGGACCACCTTAAGGCCTAACAGTGGTACTGCTCTGTGGTCACCTACAGCTACAGACTCTATTTCTTGTATGTCTTTGGGTTAGAGATTTTGAGTTTGCATTGTCCCACTCGTTTTCATGTACTGTTATTATACATTCTTAAACACTGATTGGACTCTTCCAATGGAATATTGGGGTTCACTAGATGGATGGGGGATAATATTGCAACTGGTACGACCATCTAATTGAAATGGTAATGTTTTATCCCCCAGATACATGGTTGCATGTATCACCTGATGGAACGCCTCTCCCAACATGAACCTACCCGTACACTGAGCTCAACATCTAAGGTCCTCCTCCGAGTGCCTACTCCGAGGGAAGCTTGGAGGATGGCAACAAGGGAGAGGGCCTTTTCAGTGGTTGCCCCCCGACTGTGGAGTGATCTTCCCGATGAGGCTTGCCTGGCGCCAACATTGTTATCTTTTCGGTGCCAGGTCAAGACTTTTCTCTTCTCCCAGGCATTTTAACAGCATTTAACAACGTTAAGTTTGTTTTTAATGGACCCCAGAATTGTTGTTTTTAAATGGATACTGTTGTTTGTATACTATTTTTTATGTTTTTGATGGTTTTTAAATTTTGTATACTTTTAATGTTTACTATTTTTAATTGTTGTAAACCGCCCAGAGAGCTTTGGCTGTGGGGCGGTATATAAATGTAATAAAATAAATAAATAAATAAATTGCATGCTGTTGTTTATGTTGTCCTGTTGGCTTTTCCTGCAGTGGGTTTGCTACTTGATTTGTTACCCACAGAATGTCTTCATATTCACTGTCACTTTCGATATTTACAGCGTGTACTCTAGCTTTGGGTTTTTTCTGTTCTGATAGACATTTGGATGCATAGTGGTTAAGTTTGTCAAAGTTGTGGCACTTCTCCCCATAAGCTTTTTGTCTCTTTTTCTCTTCTGTCTTCCTTCCCACAGTACTTGCATAGTGTTCACTGTTGTCCTTATATCCAGTTTTTCAGTTTATTTCTTCTGAACTATATGGACAGGTTCCACTCTGTCCTCCCAGGCCTCTAATCCTGTCTTGGACAACTCAGCCCCCCTGGAAATTTACAAGCTTTTTTCTAAGATCAAGTCTGCTTTACTCAGCAATCTCTCTTGTACTTGTAATGTGCCCTATCCAGTTCCTTATTAAGGAGTCTTTGATAACTCCAAAATTGCAACTGGCTACTAACATCTTTAAACTAGTGCTATATACCTCAATGTCTTCTATTGCTTGGTTCTGCTTGAAAAAGCTATATCTTTCCACTGTTTAATTCCTTCTGGGGTTGCAGTAGGCATCAAAGCAACCTATTATTGTAGCCAAAATATACTGTGCTTGGGGAATGTTTGCACATAGCATCTTCCTTATTTCTCCCCTCCTCTCCTCCCCGCTTTCTCCAAATAGTGAATCAGTTTCATTTTCACAGACTCGTCTTTATCTGCCATTGCAATATCCACAAAAAAATTAAACTTCTCTTTCCAATTTTTCCATACTTGGGCTACATTCTGAGCTTGCAGGCTTAGAATGTAGAACTCTACATTCTCTCTCTCTCTCTCCCTCTCTCTCTCTCTCTCCTCAAAGTTTGTTATGCTTCTTCCCTCTAGGATCTAGTCAACACTGTCACCATATTTGAAAGTTGGTGGATTGCACCTCACAGAACCAGACTCTGCTTTCTAAATAAAAGTTTAGAAAGTTCTGTGAGGAACGAAAGTTCCAAGTTTTACTTAAAGGCTCCTCTACAGACCTCTCTCATGCTGTGGCCTCTCTCTCCTCATGCCAGAAGCAGTGGATTTGGTTCTCAACTATTTCCTGGTTCCTCCCAGAAAGCACACTCCATCCAGGCTAAATCCAGCAGATCTTTAATTTTGTTACACCTGGCACAAGGGCACCTCCCATCACCCATCCACTCAAGCTGGCTGGTGCCTCAGGATGTTTAACCTGTTTGAGTGCCTGCACTCTTCATTAAGCTGTGTCTTAAAGGTTCATCTGATGAGCGTTTTATCACATGCTCGCTACCGCCCACTTACGGACGTGTGTGCGTCCTTTAGATGTCATCGTCAGCTTCCTGCACACCTCCGGCTCCTTCTGCTTGTTTTTCCGTCGCAAAACAGACCCTTTTTAATCCAACTTTTTTTCCAAAATGGAATGTGTTGCAATCTCCTGCTGTGTGCAGGAAAAGTGGTGCAATAAAAACAGCCCCTGAATGGGCCATGTGGTCTTTGTTTCCTTCCTCTTTTCCCTCCAGGAAGAATGAGGGACAAAAGCAGGGGAGGAGAATTGATGGTAAGGAAACATGACTCCTCCCCACCATTTTATGATGCTCATAGGCATCTGAACTAATTAGCTCAGTCAAAACTCAGCTCAGAGAGTAATGCTGTTGCTAAACCAGGGTTTAGCCCCGGGTAAACCCTGGGCTGGCCCCTGTGTGTCCAGATGACACACAGGGGATCCCGGGGTCAGGCAGGGGTAACCCTCTCTTGCTGCAGGGTATTTGGCTACAGCTGTAGCCCGGTATTTCCCACAGTCTCGGGCTGAGCCCTAGACCGCGAGCATGTAGACCAGTCCGCCGCTTTTCCTGGCTACCGCAATTACTCGCGAGTAGCCGGGAAAAGCAGTGGATGGGGCGTAGAACTCCACAGGAGTGCTGCAGCCATCAGGGTAGGGCAGGGAGATCGGAGCCAGGGGGGAGGGCAGGGCAGGGTAGGGGGGGGGAGCAGGGAGAATGATTTTTTTTTTAAAAAAAAGACTTACCTTTGCCGCTGGTGTGCTCCTGCACACCTGGCCCTTTAACACTGCAAACAAAATGGCGGACACGAAGGGGCTTTCCTGCAGCCCATCGCATCAGACATGTGGATTGGAGCGACAGCCCGTGGTACTTCTAGCGCGGGCTGGC
Source organism: Elgaria multicarinata webbii (assembly GCF_023053635.1). Lineage (NCBI taxonomy): Eukaryota > Metazoa > Chordata > Lepidosauria > Squamata > Anguidae > Elgaria > Elgaria multicarinata. Next base: position 54,415,541 of record NC_086171.1, read on the forward strand.
CCCTCCTCACCACCTGATTATCAGTAGGTCTAGCAATGGCCCAATAGTGTGAAGTAGGTTAAAAAAAGTTATGTTGTCAGCCAAGCAAGGAGCACCAAAAATAAATTCTATCAGCCCCCAAATGGGCAGCTGGCTATTCCCACAATAATGCCCAGGGAAGGTGGGCAGGATGCCATGCTGAAGAAGAGGCCATGTGGAGGACAGTCAGGCTTATAACGGCTCTGTTCTCACTGCCAAACAATGTTATATCTCTGACACTTGGATATTGCAGATCACATCTCCCATTCTTCCCAAGGGAGGGGAAAGCAATTCCATGCACATTTAAGTGGCTTTCTTAAGAACATAGAAAGCTGCCTTGTATCTGCTCTCCAGGATTTCAGGTAAAGAAAGCCCTTTCCCATCACTTACTACCTGGTCCTGTGGATATATATCAGGAATTGAATGTTGAACCTTCTGCATAAGCATGTTATCTACCACTGGCATGTGATCTTTCCTTTCCTTTAATTGGTTGCCTAAAAATGCTTAAGTTAACAGGTTAGCGTTCCTGGTCCTAGTTCTCCCATTCTTGGAATGCTATTGCTGCTGAACAGCCTAGTTCATTAAAATTAATCAGACCCCTCCCCCTTAAATGAACACAGATTTCTGTCCTAGTCATGAATGTTGACCCATCCATATTGTAATGTTTCTTCCCCGACATGCAATAATAGCTCTGAAAGTATTGGTGCAAAAGATTACTTGTTTTCAGGCAGCTTTTGTAAATTATTAATCATTTACACATGAGCTTCCTTGAATCGATTTTCAGGAATATGGTTTGGAGACTCAATGTCATGTCTTCCTTTGAATGCTAATACTATATCAAAGGGCATGATTCTCCTGAACTTTCAAGAAGCTTCAGTAGGATGCAGCATTTTAAAAGATACAGTCCATTAATGCTCTAGGCACAACACTAAACTTCCCACTTTTCATTCTATATTGTAATAGCAAGAAGGGAGATTTTTCTCCTAGTATTATAAACAGTTTATTTCCCCCCTCTTTGGTATGAATTGATTCAGTAAGTAAAGATTTAATTTTAAAATGTAAATGCTTGTGTAGTTAAGAAAAGAAGCAAGGAAGGGGAGACAGGATAGAGATGTACAAACTATACATGGTGTGGAGAAAATGTATAGGAAGACATTATTCTTCCTCTCTCATATGAGAATCCAGGATTATCCTGTGGAGCTAATTAGTAGGAGCTTCAGGACAGATAAGACAGCACATAGTAAAACTATGGAATTCACCACCACAAGATATAGTGATGGCCACCAATTTTGATGGCTCTAAAACGGGGTTGGACAAATTACGAGAGAAGGCTATTAATGCCTACTAGTCCTGATGGCTATGTGTTACCTCCAGTATTGGAGGCAGTATGCCCTTGTACACCAGTTGTTGGGGATCATGGATGGAAGATACTGTTGCATTCATGTCCTGTCTGTGGATTTCCCATGGGCAGCTGGTTGGTCATGGTGTGAACAGTGTTCTTTTCACCTCCAGTATCAGAGGCAGTAAGCCTATATATACAAGTTGCTGGGAACATAGGTGGGAGGGTGCTGTTGCATCATGTCCTGCTTGTGGGTCCCTGGTCAACAGCATGGTGGACTAGATGGACCCTTAGTTTGATCCAGCATGGACCTTCTTATGTTCTTATGTAATGCTGGACTAGATAGACATTGGTGTGATCAAGCACAGCTCTTCTTATGTTCTTATATGTGTATAAAATTGCACAGAACTCCATCAATGCAAAACTCAAGACAAACTTTTTTAGGATGCATATTTCATTCAAATAAGAGATGAAACATTTTCTTCTCAGCATTGATGTTGATTTCTTTCCTTTTCTGACATTGATAATGCCATCTATAATTTTTCTATGATATCTGAAGTCCACTAAAAAAAAGAAAAAACAGAGTATTCCTTGTCTTTCTTCCTTTTATGTCAGTACTAACTTGACATGTCTAGTTTATTTCTTAAAGGGACAGCAACACATTTCCATATTGTAATATCCACAGAGTCTTACAACCTGCATTAATGTTTTACGTGGGTTACAAGTACAGACATATGAAATCACCCTCAGAAAATTCTCTAATCTTTTCATTTCCATTAAAATTCCCCTTGCCATACCAAACAGAACCTTCCAAATTCACTTTTGAAATTTTAGGGATAACTGTAATTTTAACGGTAAAATAATATTATTGTGATTCGATACAGTATTACCTGTAGCCTGCTAATCTGGAAAACATGCTTGTTTGTAAATTCTGTGATCAGGTGTGTAAGAAAGAAGTGTTTGAAATGCAGGTAGCAAGAGGGCTGGGACCACACAGTTCAGAGCCATCCAGGACTTATTTATTTAATGGTAGCTCTGTAACACTCATTGTATATATTGCCTTGGATATCCAAGGGTAAGCTCAAACATGCATTTTCATCATAATTTCATTTATTATGGTCACAGACCAGCAAAGTTAATATAACATATGTAAAAGGTAGTTAAAAAGTGACTTGATAGCAAAATACAGTTTTGTAGAATTCCTTCTAAACATGCATTTTCATTATTCTGTGATTGCAAAATGAAATACTGATTAGCAGTTATACCATGGTCATCATAAATCAAGTACTAGCTTTCGTACCACCTTACCCCATCTCTGATACAATACTTTTCAATGAAGGTTGTTCCCAAATTCAGCAGTGAATTTGAAATGGTATGTCATCCAGTAGTGAAATACAGTGTAAATCAGCTTGCATGTATGCATTTGCCTGATGAATTCAAATTGCACATTTCCATAAAGACTTGTCAATGCCGAAGTACAAGGCAAAACTGTTGACAATCTATAATGCATCTTATACTAAATTTAGCACAACCTTACAATGCAGTTTACAACTTCAAAGCACACTATCGAGTTGTGGCCTTTTGAACATTCAAATGCAAAAACAATGTTTAAGTGGATGCTATATAAGCGTTGCACTGAATAATAAAGGTTACATTCATGGTGTGTAGAACTAACTGAGCACTGATGAATGAAATAATACTCACCGTTCTTTTTATAAAACATTATTTCTCCTTTGAATTCTATCTTTTCTTCCAGTGACTTTTCAATTTGAAGAATCATCTGATCATTTGTTTCAACACCGTATAAAAATTTACAGCTGCAGCTTTTCTGCATGACTTCCGTTCTTGCAAATCCAGAGAGCTCGCAGAAGCCATCGGAACAATAAACTATGGGGAAACCCTTAGCCACCTGAGCATTTGCAAGGATGAAGTTACTATCTGTAGAAAAAACAAAAAGTAAAACATTTATAAATTACTATTGTTTGTGACATATTAGCATAGAGGAATTCAGAGAGGAAGGAATATAATCAAATAGAGGTTGGCTATTTCTTTTGTTTTCTTTGATAGGATTCCTCCTTCAGGCTAGTAGTTTAAATGGAAGTATTTCTTTGCAAGATTATTTTCATTTTTAATTAAAAGCTAAAGGTCATTTCAACTGGCCGAAGATCTTCTGTAAAAGTTCAAAGTGACCGTCTCTACATTAAGGGAAATCAAGCTGTTTACCCGGGGCTGTTGTGCTTCCTGGTTCTTTAGCATGATTGATATTGGCTGGAATACACAGGAGGAGAGAAGTGACAAGGTAAAAGATCTGGTTCTTTGGCATGATTGATATGGGCAGGATTACGCAGGAAAAGAGGGGCAACAAGGTGGAAGATCCTGCTGTTCCCAAGGCTCCTTTAAATGGCAGAAACATTTGAATCGAGGGAGCACCTCTCTTTTTCCCTGGCGTGTGTGCAAGGGGGGGGGAGTCTTGTGTTCGTCTGACTTACTTCTAAATTTGCAACACTCAGCACACCTACTTGGGAGTAAGCCCCATTGAACACAATAGGACTTACTCCTGAGTAGACAAATGGGAAGTACTAACACAAACCAACAGAAAGAAGAAAAAATAATTAAAAAGAATCACATTGGATTTAAACCTAGCACAACTATAATCTAGCAAAATGAAGGGTCTTGTTCTTGTGGTCTTATAGAACTCTCTACATCCCCCACGGTTCACTTACTTTGGAGTAAGCCCCACTGAACTTAAAGGAGTGCTCTTGGTGGGGTAGGGGATCAGATATGCCTCCCTTTGTTGCAGGGAGGCATTTAACCATCTTCAACCCTCTCTTCCTTCCAATCAAAGTCTTTCCTGGGCAAGTTCATAGCTTAATGCCACTTTAGACACTGCCTATTTCACGCCATTAAGGGTTTTTTACAGTATAGGGTGACCATATGAAAAGGAGGACAGGGCTCCTGTATCTTTAACAATTGTATAGAAAAGGGAATTTCAGCAGGTGTCATCTGTATGCATGCAGCACCTGGTGAAATTCCTTCTTCATCACAACAGTTAAAGCTGCAGGATTATACCAGAGTGACCAGATTTAAAAGAGGGCAGGGCACCTGCAGCTTTAACTGTTGTGACGAAGAGGAAATTTCACCAGATTCTCCATATATACAAATGACACCTACTGAAAAGGAGCCCCGTCCTCCTTTTCATATGATCACCCAATATTACAGCTTTTCTCTGTGTTATTTTTTAAATAAATAAATAAGGGGAGAACTGTGGGAGACATCCTGGTTGTTGCCAATGTCATCAAAAAGACCCGTGAACTTCTGTGACTGGCCAGTCACAAGCGTTCCTTATTTTGCTCATGTGATAAAGCCCTATGTTTTACAACTTGAGCCTATACAATTAGTAGTAGCCACCACCAAGTTCAATGGAACTTACCCCCAGGTAACTATGCATAGAACTGGAGTCATGCCGAGTAAACTTAATTGTGAGATTTAATTAGTGGTTTGGATGCCTGTGTTTTATGATGGAGTTTTTAAACATCAGTGTTAGCTCATTTGAGTATAAATAATAATAAAGTAGGATATATATCCTGTGGGCTTGGCTATGAGGGCTATCATGGTGAGCGTCACAATTTAATGGTACTATACTACTGAGTATACTACTCAGTATACTACAGAGCCTCGTATGGCGCAGAGCGGTAAAGCAGCAGTTTCTGCAGCTGAAACTCTCCCCACGGCCTGAGTTCGATCCCAGCGGAAGCTGGTTTCAGGCAGCCGGCTCGGGTTGACTCAGCCTTCCATCCTCCGGAGGTCGGTAAAATGAGTACCCAGTTAGCTGGGGGGACGGTAATAATGGCTGGGGAAGGCAATGACAAACCACCCTACTATAAGGCCTGCCAAGAAAACGTCAGCAAAAGCTGGCGTCCCTCCAAGAGTCAGTAATGACTCAGTGCTTGCACGAGAGGTTCCTTTCCTTTCCTACTACTGAACAGGATTGCCGCCACAGGGAAGTGGAGTGAGGAGAGAGAGAGAAAGAGAAAAGTTCTACATGTGCATCAGTGACTTATTTTTAATGTAGCTTCAGTTCTTTTAATAACTGAACTCACTGGTATTTTCCCTGGAGAGCAAGGGGCTGTCTTCTTGGATCTGGGTTGGCACTGCTCTGTCGCCAAACCCCATGCTATCCCGGATGCACAGTGGCGGCAAGTTGTCCTAACAAGGGGAGGCAGTGTGGATTTTCTGGTGGCCAATTAGGCCTGCCAGGCCCACCACCTCTCCCTTTTGTGGCTTCCAGCGACCAATAAGAGGTCGCCTTCTACCCAGGAACGCCCCCAGAGTGGCTGCAAGCGGAGACAGACCAGCGGAAGAGCCTGGCTGACCTCACCCTGGCTGGAGAAGTAAGTCTGCCACTTTTCAGCCACACATCTTCACCTCTTTGCTCCAGAGTGGCTTTGAATCTGTGGCTGTGTCATCTAACTGACACCCCCAGGCACAGACGATGTCAAGACAGCTCCCAAGACTGTAATTTTTGCACCCAAGCCCTGGGGAGAGACAGAAACAGGCCAGCTGCAAAAGCTGGTGTGTCACACATGGGTGGGTGTGTGTGTGTGTGTGTGTGTGTGTAGAAGGGACAATTCAAAGTACAGCTCCTCTCTGCTGCCATTTTATCTTAGTCTGTTTAAAGGAAGAGAACTGTAATTTAATTATTATTTATTTATTTGAATTATTTATTTATTTGAATTAAATTAAATTGAATGGCAGGTAATGCAATGTACATGATACAGCACTTCAAAAACAAAACAAACGACCACTAGTAGATTTAAAAACTGTAAAAACTCTAAAATTTTAAAGCTATACAATCTTAAATGTTAGAATTTTTACAATTTTTAAATCTATAAAAAATATAAACTGGATGTGTTATTAATGGTCATTAAGAACATAAGAAGAACCATGCTGGATCAGACCAAGGGTTCATCTAGTCCAACATTCTGTTCACACAGTGGCCAACCAGCTGTCGGGACACAGGCAGGAAACGGTGCAACAGCACCCTCCTACCCATGTTCTCCAGCACTTGGTGTATATAGGCTTACTGCTGCTGATACTGTTTTGCTTTGTTTTGATTGAATTTAAACACCACACAATTGGCAGATGCCCTCAGGGCAGTTTACAATCATATAACAATTACAGCTATTTAGTGTACACCCTAAGGCTTCTGTTAGAATGAAGGGAGGCTTCCTCAGACTTGTACATTTTAAGGCTACCAGCTTAGAAGGGACAGAGGCAACCCTCGGTTTGTTGTAGAGTTATGCAAGGGTTATAACCCCTGCATAACCCTCTATCTCTGGGTCTGCATGATATGCCATATTCAAAATGGCACCCTGCACGCACCATGACTCATCATGGATTAATTCACCCACGGTGAGCTTGCTATGTGATGGGAATTGTATCAGAGGTTACATGGTTCATCACAAAGAAGTCATAAGGCCTAGAAGGTGACGGTCTGGCAGTCCTCCCTCAGCACATTGCAATGATAGGTGAAAGACTAGCCATTGGCCCAGAACCCTAGAAGCTCTCCCAACAAGGCTGTGGCAAGCTTCTCTATCTCAGTTTGCTAGGGCATCCAAACTGTTGGGTATTTAACCATTTCAGAACCTTTATGATCAAATGACGCAGACAAGCTGGAGCGTGTTCAGAAGAGGGCAACCAGGATGATCAGAGGTCTAGAAACAAAGCCCTATGAAGAGAGACTGAAAGAACTGGGCATGTTTAGCCTGGAGAAGAGAAGATTGAGGGGAGACATGATAGCAGTCTTCAAATACTTAAAAGGTTGTCACACAGAGGAGGGCCAGGATCTCTTCTCGATCCTCCCAGAGTGCAGGACACGGAATAACGGGCTCAAGTTAAAGGAAGCCAGATTCCAGCTGGACATCAGGAAAAACTTCCTGACTGTTAGAGCAGTGCGACAATGGAATCAGCTACCTAGGGAGGTTGTGGGCTCTCCCACACTAGAGGCATTCAAGAGGCAGCTGGACAACCATCTGTCAGGGATGCTTTAAGGTGGATTCCTGCATTGAGCAGGGGGTTGGACTCGATGGCCTTGTAGGCCCCTTCCAACTCTGCTATTCTATGATTCTATGAAATGAAGTTATTTCTCTTTTAAAACCCAAACCTTGTCGTTTGTCTTTTTCTTCTAGGGTATGACAACTCTTTCTAGAAGTATTCATAACACTTAAATAGATTTTATTTGTCCACCACACATCCACCATCCAGCTAAGTTCATGCCATTGTTTGACTCCACAAACGACCGCTTTTTTCCCCCTAAGCTGGAAATGAATATCATTATCAGTGATGTGGTTTTGCGTGCTGATTCTGCTGTCAAAACAGAATCAGATTCCCCTAATAGTAAAAGAATTAAAATCATATGCTTGCCATGCAAATTGCTGACAATGCTTCTATATAAAAGCTAATGATCGTGTATCTAAAAAGCATCTGCACCCTTCAAATTAATTTATTCCTGGGTTTCTTATTGTTTGAAATACAATTACCTACTGCAGAGTCATTCATCCTCTCAGCTAATTCAATGTGAATTACACAAAGCAGAAAGGAACACTGAATAGATAAAAGGGGATTCTGGGCCATGCTAATTAGCTACAAAAGGATTTTAACATCTTGTAAGGGACACAAATAGAAAAGAATGCAAGGTTGAGGCAAAATTTTGGGGAAAATTGTATTAGTGTAAATCTGGAAAATCTTAGTAAATGCCATAGGATCAAAGCATCTGACCAACTATTCCCAAAAGACTATGACCACAATCCTGAGTCATCAAGCCACCGAACTGTATTTTAAAATGTTTACTCTTCATAGTATGCTTAATACAATCTCCCCAAAGTGTAAAACACAGGGCCAGTTTAGATTATTGCTGCTGGAGAAACAAGCCAGCTTATCTCCCCTGCCATGCATGTGTGGTTTGTCATGTCATGCAAACCCAACCAGAGTTGCTTGTTACCATGATTAAAAAGTCACCCAGAACCCTACAACAGCCCATGGTTTCTTGGTACCTTGTTACCAAAGGCAACAAGCCTACACTCCGAGGGTAATTATGCAAATACCCTCAGCTCACATGCATGGGGTGGGGGGAATAAGCCACTGTGACTTATTTCCTCAGCTGTGATTGTGCAAACCAGGTCACTTTGTAACAGGGCAATGGAGCTACTGAATGGGAAAAATACACCCAACCTCTTCTGCACGTTTTAGGTTCTTTATGTGTGTGTAGCCTATGCTTCCCTATCATCAGGAGGTTCCAGACCTGTGCTTCATTGTTTCAGTTTCAGCATAATACATTATGCATAGATCTGACACACTGTAGGCACTAAATAAATGATGATGTTGATAACATTATAATTAAAACACTACTACCTACAAGACTTAAGAGACAAGAACAAAATGTAAATATAAGGGCTGGTTGGTCAAATCTCTGACCTTGCTTGGCATGATGTGTAACTCTCTTTCTCTCTAAGCTTCTCACAGTGTTGAACACTAAACATGTAGCATACATACAAAGGATAGCCTCTCACACATTACCCAAAATAAGGAAACAAATCACTAAAATATGGATTTGCATAAAATTGACATCTGTAAGCTAAAGTTTAAATAGAAATGCATCTCATCATAGAGGGGGAAGGACCATGATCATGTGATCTGCCTATGCATCTCATCATGTGATGGCCAACTTCAAGGCCCTTCCCATGCTCTCCCTTCTTCTGGTTCTTTATCTTTCAACCACACATGGACTGGACAACCCTTCAATTAGTTGTTAGGTTAACTATGGGTTGTTTAACCCATAGTGTCCTGGTCTGGACATCAGGGAGCAACCTCCAATCAGTTTACATATTTAAAATCATGGCAGTATATGCCACTGTTACATCCAAACAGGCCCAATGGCATGAGATTCAAATGAAGCTAGATGTATACAGTACAGTGTTCATACGCCCATTTCATGTAGCTGATTTCCTAGAAATAAACTCCAGGATGACTGTCATCTAAGCCTATGTACACTGGATTGAAAATTACACCCCTGTATTTCATTTTCATTGATTGGCCAGTGGTTGCAGTGTGTATAGACATGCTGCTTGGAAGTTAGTCTTGCTCTCGTTCCCAACCGCATAAAGAAGTGCAAGATAAAAGGTTACATTTTTTACCTTTCCTCTTTTCCTTTCTTCATTACAGCCAATTGTTGGTAAAGTGTAACATCTCTATTACAACTGTTAATTGATTATATAATTTTGTTCCACAGCTGCTAACGTTTAGTAAACTGTAACACCCTTTTACAGCTGTTAATTATTAATAAAATGTGTATATTTGTATACATATATAATTTCTCTTCTTTAGCTATAGACTGGAGATGTAATTCTCTCGTACAGCTGTTAAATATTTTTATCACAACTATAGAGTGTGAGTAAAGTACAGTATTTATTTTACAGCTGCTAATTGTGGGCAATTTGCCATAACTATTAATCTGGGCAATATTTCATTTACAGCTATAAGCAATAAGCAAACTGCAAGCATATTTTAAATTACATATCTCATATTATACTTGTTTTAAAACACTCTGAAATGATCTATAAAGATTATTTTCCAAATGCCAGTGTGTAGATTTCTTGTTAGTGATGTCAAGATTTCCTCCACAGTACAGAAATTGAATAACACAATTCTTCTCTCCTATTTCTTTTGTACCTGTGCATTTCCACTACAACAGGCAGACATTTACATTTAACTCCTGTTGTGACAACTAGTCATAGCATAAGATACCAAACCACACAAGAAGGAAACATTCATGTAAAAGATAACCCTGCGGGATTGAAAAAAGAAAGAAAGACACATTGTACAAACTATGTCTTTGAAATGCTGTTCAGAAAACACAAAGCTATGTAGCATGTGTGCGTGAGAGACAGAGAAAATGCAGGCAGTTGTCAGATTTCTCAAGAAAATATGGCAAGCTGCTATGTTTTCCTGTCTAAACCCACATTTTCTGTGAAAACTTTGTCACAACCTGCTAGGCCCATGTCCTAACTTAGGACCTAACTACACATTACATTAATTGCATGGCTTTCAGCCACATCAAGGACTTAAAAAACCCAAAAAACTTAGATGTGGGAAGGGGGGTGAATTGTAATTGGGAATATAGCAGACAGGGATGAGATAATTAACCCTTCCCTTTTCCAGCCATGATCCTGGCAGAAGTCACATCTTTATTCCCATGTTGCAGTTGGCCTTAGAGGGGAAAAAGGATTTATTTTCTAAGGACAATTGCTGCGTGGGAGATTATTTTTGTCAGAATTACAGCTGAGGAGGTAAGGATTTAACTTTCCCTCTTAGCACGGTTATCCCAATGAAAATCCACCCTGTACACTTAGTATTAATTTTAAAAACCCACAAAGCTACACACTACAGATTTAACGTAATATGAAGTTTGTTTGACCCTAAACATGTACAACTGAAACAGTTATATAGATCTGTTTACCCCTGTCTTCACATTTCTCTCCTTTATCTATTTCCTCTATGAATTTTAAATTGTAAGCTCCTCAAGGCAGGAGTAAAGGACCTTTTACACTGTTGGAGTTAATCCATAAATATTCCAGATCTCAATTCATTTCACTTTCAAATCTGCTCACTACTGAAGAATGAATATGGCTGTACTATTAATAATTGCTATGTTATCTGGATTTCTGAAGAGTTATTAATAATCCAGGCCTAAGATTTACTGGATTCAGGTGCCCAATTAACTTCATTGTGATTTACAAGTTGGGCAGGGTGATTTCACTGGCTGAGAGGCAGGGAGTGATAGTAAGAAGCCTGATTGCAGGTGGACTTTTGGGTGATGACTGAGATATCTGAAGTTATTCTCTTGGTTTTCATATAATATTGAATGTGTTTGGGAGCAGTGGTTTTTATAATGTAACTTGTCCCAAATGGGTAAATGAGAGCCAGTATGGTGTAGTGCTTTGAGTGTTGGACTGCAGAGACCCAGTTTCTAGTTCTAATGACTTTGGGCCAGTCATGGACTCTCAACCTTGGGTCCCATGGAGGAAAAGGCAGGGTATGAAAGCAACAAATAAACAAGTCAATAAATATTCATTGTGATAATATTAGATCACTAATGATTAAATACTGCAGTTGTGGGGCATAGGAAGCTCATTTGCCTGGGCGATTTTATTTGTCCAAGCAGCCCAGTATTGCATATGCTGACTGTTACTGGCTGTTTAGGGTCTAAGGTAGGGTGACCATATGAAAAGGAGGACAGGGCTCCTGTATCTTTAACAGTTGTATTGAAAAGGGAATTTCAGCAGGTGTCATTTGTATATTTGGAGAACCTGGTGAAATTTCCTTTTTATCACAACAGTTAAAGCTGCAGGTGCCCTGCCCTCTTTTAAATCTGGTCACTCTAGTACAGCTCCTGCAGCTTTAATTGTTGTGATGAAGAGGGAATTTCACCAGGTTCTCCATATATACAAATTACACCTGCTGAAATTCCCTTTCTATGCAACTGTTAAAGATACAGGAGCCCTGCCCTCCTTTTCATATGTTCACCCTAGCCTAAGGCGAAGTTTTTCCCCATCACCTACTACCGAATTCTTTTCACTGCAGATGCCAGGGATGAACTTGAGCTCTTCCGCATGCAAGCATATGCTCTGCACCTGAGCTACAGTTATTCCCTCCACTCACCACAGCATGATATCCACCATGACAATAATTGCCAATACATTTATTTAGATGAAAATGGAAAATGTATAGGCCAGAATTATTTTATTTATTGATTTTATATGCAAATTTGTATCCTATCCTTTGGGGGATTGCACACTACCTAAGGCAACCATCTGATGAAACTATAATCATGAAATCCAATGAATATCTAAAACAACAACAACAACAACACACTATATAATAAAAACAGGCAGATGCAGCAGATAAAACAGGAGTATATCCGTTCAATAAAACAAATGCCTGGCTAAACAAGAAAATGTTTTCCATATGAAAAAAAACACTGTAAGGGAGGGAGCATTGCAGCACTGAGTCCATGAAAGATAAAAAAAATGATATCTGGCAGTTCCATTCACATTAGGACTTCACGTGCATATCCCCTCATTCTACTTCTGCAAAAGCATGGCATATTTAAATTGCATACTCAATCATTTAGGGCTGATGCATACAATCTCCAATCAGAAAATGCTGTTCATAGACACCTCCCCATAGTACATTTGAAATAAACATAAGCCCTATCAAGGTTCTGTGCTTAATAAGCAAACAAGGAGTGAAAGCAGCTGTTTGACTACTGTGTGAGCAGAACGCTGGACTAGATGGACCTTGGTCTGATCCAGCATAGCTTTTCCTATGTTCTTATTGTCCTGTACAGGTGGAGAGTGACTTTCTGAAGGGAAGAACCTCCTCTACTAGTGGAATCTCTCTTCACAATTTAGAACCCTGATTTTTCAGGGTTCCAAATATATGGAGAGCCTCAACAGACACAGGAAGATCTCCCCTTCAGATACTCACCTCCACATGTAGAAGATGACAGAGAGGGGCAGGGCTAGTGTACTCCCCCTCATCACATGTTTACCATATACAGAATTGGAACACCATAATAATAATAATAATATTTCTTACCCGCCTCTCCGATTGGATTGAGGCGGGGAACAGCAGCAAGCATAAAATACATAAAATACTGATTAAAAACATAGTATACACTGTTAAAAACATCCTAAAAGCATCCTAAAGTATCCTAAAATTCTACTGGATAGGCCTGCCAGAAGAGATCAGTCTTGATAGCTTTCTTGAATGCTAAAAGACTGTCAAGCTGACGAGTCTCCTCCGGCAGGCTATTCCACAGTCTGGGAGCAGCAGAAGAGAAGGTCCTCTGGGTAATGGTTGTCAGCCTAGTCTTTGCTGACTGAAGTAGATTCTTCTCAGAGGACCTGAGTGTGCGGGGCAGATTGTACGGGTTTTACTGAGCATCCATACATGCAATGTCCCAGATTTCTGTAAACATTCCACCACTTTATGGGAGGGATGCATGTATACCTTTAGAAGTTTACAGTCATTGGGTACCTGTGTGTACTGAATGTGCAAACAGGCTCTCTAGAACACATTGGCTAACTCTGTCCCTATATTCAAAAATATGCACCAACAATATCCCACTGCTGACATGTGGTTCGCGTCAGTCAGACAGGGGGGTGTCTCTATGTACATATAGCTGTACATGTGTAGGGCTCTGTTTACAGGGGCAGTAATCCTGACTGACCAGGGTTCCTGACTCTATGGAGAGAGAACTACATGAATGCCTTCATATGCATATAGGCCATCTTCAGACTCCCACCAACCACACAACAGCAGTAGTCCATTGCTGGTATCTTAGGGGTGGGGAGGAGGTGGGGTGGATCAAGACCATGCATTCTCAACAGCATCTTCACATGGTCAATTCCCAGGAGTACTGAACATCTGAAGAGAACTTGTGTCACAGAGAATATATGACACAGGCTCACTGCCTTACCATTGTGAATAGTATTGACAAGTAGGAAATTGTGAAAATCTACTCTTAAAAATGCAATCCAATGCATGAAATTCCCTGTGTCTGGAGGTCAGGCAGGCGCCAACTTTGTATTCCTTTTGGCACTTCCTGAAAACGTCATTGTTCCGGGAAGCTTTCCCTTGATGACCAGCTACAGTTCACTTTGCATTTTGCTTCTTTTAAAAATCTTTTTTAATGTGTTTGTATTGTTTTTATTTTATCTTGTACACTGCTCTGACATACTTAATGGGGAGTGGTATATAAATATTGTAAATAAATAAAATAAATCTCCACTTAGAAGTTAGTTAAATGAAGGGAGGCAGTGGTTGGGAATAATGTGGCAAAAGCTAGGATGGGACACCCTGGTGTCCCACCCTAGCTTTTGTCGCACTTAGAAGTTAGTGTCATTGAGTTCAATGGAAGTTACTCCCAGGAAGTGTGCATAGGTTTGCACCCTTAGTGCTCTGATTGACAAAGCTAATGACAAAATCTGAGATGTTCAGTAAGGAAATTATTACATTAAAAAAAATCTAATATTTTTAAAATTCTGTATCTCTACATTGTTACTTAGAGACTTATTCAGACTAGACACTTGCACATTTTAAACAGGTATACATCCTCTTTTTTTAAAAAAAAAAGTCACGTGGATTCTCTATATTTTATTGACATTAGTATTTCTTGCATATAAAATAACAAGCTTCAACTCTATTTAGAAGTAAAAGAGCCAGTCAGAGTTAGCTGTTTACATTTACTTATCACCACTTTGAGTTGTAAAGGATTTCTAAATTAAAATATACTTGAATTTGTGCAGCATAGAATAAAAATATATCAAATTGCAAGCCTGTCCTTTTTCAGTTTTTATTTTTTAATTAATGCAGAACACATCACTGTAATTCCTTAAATTGACTTAATTGGCCAACTTCCCTCAACTGAAGGCTGTTTTAAATCAGTGCATAAACATGTTAAAAACCTGGGTGAAATTTACACTGCAAAATACAAAGGTATCTTTCACTGTGGCCATTCTAAGATTTAATGGTCCAAACATTATGGTCTAATATTAGAATAATACATGGGTGGGAGGGTGCTGTTTTACTCAAGTCCTACTTGTGGGCTTTCCACCGGTAGCTGGTTGGCCACTGTTTGAACAGAATGCTGGACTAGACGGACCCTTTGTCTGATCCAGCAGGGATCATCTTAAGATCTTATGTTTGTGCTGGTTGGGGCTAATGAGAGCCAGCATTGCATTTCTGGATGGTACCAGACTGGGGAAGGGTGTGCTATTTCTTGCTCAAGAGTTCACAGAACAGCATTAATGCATGTTATTCTTCCACTCATGGTTCTTTGCATCCAAGCCATTGTTTCCTTATTAGAGAGGCTCTTTACTGAAAAAATTGGAACTATTCCATATGGTAAATCTGCTGGAAGCTTAAATAGGAAAGCAGTCATTGGTTTGTTATGAATGGTCAAACTAATTGCAATTGGTTGTTTTGTTCCAAGTATGCAGCTGTCAACAAATTTAATTGGGCAAGTGAGATATTTACAGCTTCAATTCCCATCTGAACTCCAAAATCATCCAGGTTGAATCCAAGAGAGGTTGTGAGGATGGACTAGATAAATATTTGTAAATATTTTTTAACATGTAAAGTACCTTATCAAAGAGTTTATAATAATAACATGGAGGTCATTATAATTAGTCGAAAAGAACGAAATATTGCCAGAGACTAAAAATGATGAACTAGACCTATTTTCTTATCTTTATACAAATACCACTTTAGTTATACATGCATTACTACTCTTTAGAAGTACATTCTACCTATTTAGATTGCAATCCTCCAGGCAGAATCTGTTTGTTTTTATTGTTTGATTTGCACAGCATTCGATATAGAAATTCTTCTGCTGAATCTGCTGCTATATTGCCTTGCTTGAGGTAGATTACAAAGTAAAACTCAGTTATACTTTGTAGGCTTGCTTCAAGCTTGAATTGAACCATGCATTATTGTCTTAAACTCTTATAGATAAATTGAATTATAGTCTATAATCAACATTTCAAGTGTCAATATCTGTGATCCAAAAGTCCATTTCTTACAGTATTGCTGCTCCTCAGACACATGGGATATCTTGGCCCTGCATAGGTCTCCACAGCTTTCAGCCATCAGCTCTGGAGGTGTGCTTCACATGGCTGGTTTACAGTGTTCCCCTGCAGAGTGATGCTAGCAGAAAAGGTACCTCCCTGTCCCTCTTGATTGCATGCTACAAGACAGAGGGGAAACACTGTCCCCTACGATCCCAGATTTCCTAGTTAGGAAAGCCCGAAGCTTTGAGTACAGCTACACAGAAATGAATGGACAGGAAATCACAGCTTGAAAAGAGTAAATGTGAAGCCATTCTTCAAACTTTTATCAAAATGAAAGAAAAGCAATGTGAGCCTTGGGAGCCACAACTCCGTTCATGAGTTATACACCCTCTCATAATGAGAGCTAAGCCTTAATGTTCAAACATGCCCATAACAATTTCACATCCTTGGACTCCAATCAACAGCAAAACAACATTTCTTGCTGCCTCCATTGTTCTGCAATGTGCACAGATAACCTGGCATTTAAGTGTGGGGAGGATAGAAATCACTCACTTTCTACTGCATTGTTTTTTCAGGGAAACAAGTAAGCCTGCGTGGGAGTCCTGTTGGGAAGAGATTGACTGACCGCAGCAGGAGCCAAAAAGAAAGCATTCTTCAGGGTGAGGTAGGGAAGCACTGCTTTAATCAAAGCAATTATCCAGAGAATCAGTAATAGGTCAGCACCACAACCCAGGAATAGGCTAGGACTTGCTCAAAAGAAACAGCCTTCCCTCCACAGATCAAGTTAATCAAGTTATGTCTTTCCCCCTTAAGCCCCTAATGCAAGGCTATCCCCTCCATAGAAGAGCCCGAAGAACTCTCTCCTGCTACTTTCATTGGCCTTTACGTAAGACCAACTCTCCTTGTACCTTTTTATGTGGTTAGTCACCAATGTCAGTTTCATCAGACCTCTCTTAAACATGGAATTAACTAACACTTGAGGAAATTGATTCAGTACTTCTGAGCAAACCTTCTTCATCCTTGAAAAGTTAGCGCAGTGCAGACTTCCCCAACCTGGCAGCCTCCAGATGTGTTGGACTTCAACTTCTATCATTCCCACCCAGTGTGTCCATTGCAGTCCAAAGCATTCTGAGGACACCAGTTTGGAGAAGCTCGTGTAGTGGCTAAGGGACTGAACTACAAATAAGGAAGTCCTTGATTCAAATTCCATCTCTACTATGATATATCAAGATAGCCTTTGATAAGCTATTATCTCTCAGCCTTTCATTGGCTTAATGGAAGGATTGTTAGGGCATTTGTAAGTGTGGAATACAGCTGGGGGGGATGGTTAATTCTCCCATCCCTATGTGCTGACCCGCCAAATCAACCCCAAACCACCCCAAGCCTAATTGTAGCACAGCTGTGTGAATGTGAGTTATATGCATACTATGTGTGAAAAGGAGTGTATGTTATATGTTGATAATCTCTTTCTCTGGCTGGGTCAAACTGAGTAAAAGGGCAAATCCAATGGCAAATAGGCAATGGCTAAAGGCACAGTATTACCAGGCAAGAAGGAGAGCTCCAAAATAAGGCTTTGAAGTATTGCCAAGGTCAAAACACACGTAAACAGTCCAACACAAACACAGTTCATGGAGCAGAGTCAAACTGAGGTCTAAAAGTCAATAGCACAGAGGATCGGTTACAATAAGGTCAGGGTAACAGAGCTGATAGAAAGACATTGTTTCCAGCAGCTCTCAAGCTCCAACTAGGGATGTTGGAGAATTAAATGACTTCAATTTTTATGACCTTCAAATTCCACAGCCCACCAGCTTTCTCCTCAGTGGGTAGATTCTATGGATTTGTGGGCTGTTTTTCTAACATTCTGGAATTTTGAACAAATTTAGTATCAAAAAATACTCAAGATTTAAAAACAACCATCCAAAAATATGCATTTCCCCTTATGCTAAAGTGTGAAAATGCACATTTTGGGAGAGAATTTGCACAAGTGTGAATTTATACAAATTTGGAATGATGGAACAAAAAGTGCATGACACCATTGCAACCTGCTTGTTTACTTGCCTCTCAAACTAGCTCAGAAAATAGTGGTGGTGAGAATGCAGAGTAAATAGATGATACTGCCTACTTGTTCACTGGCTCTCTGACTGCCATGTAGGAAGCAGGTAGGAACAAGAGACAATTGTGGTGAGAAGGTAGACTCACTTAGGGAGGGGGGGCATTGAGGATGACTTGCCCATGGGCCCACAAAGACCTTTAGCCAGCAGTGTCCTGACCACTTTCGCATGTGGAAAGGCAAGGAAAACCCCGTGGGGGAGTAAAAAGAAGCCAAAGGCAAAGGTAGAACCAGGCAATCTTCAAAATGGAATATTTACAAAAGTTTATTTACAGTGGCACTGTAAATAAACTTTTGTAAATATTCTGTTTTGAAGATTGCCTGGTTCTATCTTTGCCTTTGGCTTCTTTTTACTCCCCCACTTTAGCATGTGGCCACTGGACGTGCAGCCTCCAGGTCCAAAGATGGTTCCCCTCTTCTGCTTGAATATTAATACTAGTAGTAGTAATAGTGGTAATAGTCACTGTGATCACTGTAGCTGTAGTACTCTCTGAAATATAAATCACCAATAGCAGTACCACATTTTGGAATTTCTGTAATTATCACCAGAGTATATTCGTGGAACACCACTTCACACATACTTGTCTACATGATCTCTATACCTGGCTGGCAATGATCAGTAGGGATTAAAAGGAAGCCATTTGCAGGCTTCCTTTCATGCTGATTTATTCACTTGAATAATCTGCCCCAATTTAACAATTCTGTTGTGACTCAAAATGGAGAAAAGTGGTGGGAAATTAATCGTTCCTCTTAGAAACACAACAGCCCTACAGTGACACGGTTTCCAACTGCATGCACCCTATGCCTGACTTTGAAACAGCCTTAGGGTATATCCAGATGGCAATTTTGAAGGTCATCTGGTTCTCATCCATTCCTCACAGTCCACATATATTGGCATTCTGTTATTTACTTTTACTTCACTCCAGCTCATTCACACTGCAGTTCATGGGGGATGTGGTGTAGTCCACACAGCATTGCAATGCTACAATAGCGCTAAAGGAGGATCCTTTGATACATTAATACATGCTTTGTAGGTTTATTACCCTTCTGGCTAAGTACCAAATGCCAGCCCAAATGGATAATATCTACCATTCAAATGTATCCTTGATGCAGATGGATGATCTTATTGGATCAGAAAACTAAAGACTCGGGATGTTAGATATACATGTAATGACGATTGTTCTAATGAGGATTTGTTTGCTTATTTAATTAACGTACACAACTCAGCACTTTATTTAAAAAATGGTTCCTTCCTGCAGGCTTGCAATGATTAGGGGAAAATATGATTGCTGAAAATTGAATAACAATTACTCATAAGGTGGAGTCCCCTCATTACTGGTTTGCAATATGGTTTTGTGCCATAGCATGGATGCCAGTCCGGGAAGGGAGGTGGTCTGGCGTAGCATAGAGGCAGCTCTGTGGGAGAAGTTCTGCAGTTGCAGCCACACTACTCCTGGCCACACAGCCCAATCAGCAGCCTGGCTAGACTCACAGGGGTGGGGCCTGCAGGGGCAGACCTAGTTTTGCCTCCAGTCCACTCCATGGCTATTTCAAAGAGGGCCTCCTCCTCACTCTGCCACTTCAGACTTGCCCAACCATCCCACTCCTTAAGTAACATCATTTATTCCTGTGGACTGCAGTCAACCGCCATTGATGGGGCTGGGAAGGAATTTTATTTGGTGGACCAATTGGCTTATTTCACAGGGGTTTTGCCTCCCTCGTAGGAATGTAATTTGTTGAAAGGTTAATCATGATCACAACTTTAGTGTGGAAGGCATTGGGTTGGATCCAAGTAAAGGGGAAAGGGGTTGCACACCCCACTCCGCAGTGGAATGGGTGATCCCTGGGGTGGGGCCAGCATGCCAATACCACTCCCAGGGGAGCAGGGGGAGGCATGTGAACAGCACATGGCATGGTCAACCCCATCCTCTGGTCTAAAACTTCTCCCTCCCCTTGGGGCCACTAAACACTCAGGCTGAGATGTGAATCATTCAGCAGGCAGGCTGGCTGATAAGAACATAAGAAGAGCCATGCTGGATCAGACCGCGGGTCCATCTAGCCTACACTCTGTTCACACAGTGGCCAAACTGCTGTTGATCAAGGACCCAAAGGCAGAACAAAGTGCAACAGTACCCTCCCATTCATGTTCTCCGGCAACTTGTGTATGCAGGCTTTTGATACTGATGATGGGATCCAATCCCATACCATGCCAATCTCTACACTGTAACCAATAAAGTTGTGGCCAATTTATAACCTGACACTGCCTCTGTGTACTTATTGGTTGACCTTCCTAGGGCGGCAATCCAACAGACACTCCGAACGCAAAGACATTCTGTATAATACCTTCCATTTTTCTGTTGAAATATTAAACTGCTTTCAAAAGCAGGGATTTATATTGAATTTAATATTTTGTTTGGTTGGTAATTTGTTTATCTTACACTCTAAAGGGGCAAGATACTATTTAATTAAAAAAAGGTGATAATAGCTTTATCTTGCACTTCTTCACCTTCTTCAAAGACTGTTCTTTTTCTCCCATAAGGCTCCTTTTAATAATAAATTACTGTAGCAAAGTCAAGCCAGGGAAATTAGTTTTGCACAGCATGTTAATAGTAGTAAACTGCCCTCTAAATTCTTCTTCCATCAAGACATATGCTGGGCTGTATCTGACATTAAGCCTAATTCTATTCAACCTTATTCAGATATAAGTCTTATTACATAGAATTGCATTCTTAGGCCTGGTCCATACATTATATTCTGAAGGTGTTTCACCAATATATTTTAAATCAACACTGAAAAATCTTAAGTATAGATACGACAAACATATGTATCATATAAGTACACCCTTCAAAAAGGAGATTGGTTCTGGCTTATTAACCATGCTGTTCATGCATGACTGAGCTCCTGTGAGTCTCAAGGGATGGGGCAGCTCCATGATGGAGGAGTGGGGGCAGAGAGGGTGATAATGCATGTTATGCATAGCCCTTTGCATGTTATATATGAAAGCACTAAGGAATATTTCCCAGGAAACATGCATCTACTTCCAGAGAACATCTACTTGTCAGCCATTAAACAGATGTATAAGATGAGTGTTCCAAGTCTGTTTATCAAAGTATTTCTCAGAATACAGAGTTTGCTGGTGGTTCAGCAGTATTGCCAACAATTCATTTGGCTCCTGCTTTTACCTATAGCAATTATATCAGTCTCATTTTTAAAAAAACCCACAAAAAACCCACTGGGCAGTATTTCTCAGTTTGTTGTCTTTGAAGTGATTCGTAATTTTCTATGAGGCTCTTCCCCCACCCCTTTTGGTTTAAGATGATAAAAACCTTGAAGGCTACAAGTAGAATCTATGTTATATAAATGTATTTCATATAAATGGACCAAGAATCTTCTTTGCTTCATTGTACTATGTATATTTATACACTTTGAGAAAATATAATGCATGGAGCACAATGTAAACAATAGTATGTGCGTCATCTGTAGTCACATAACAGCCTTCACAAGACCAAGTGGGCAGAGCATTATTTCAAGAGAAAAGCCATAGCTCAGTGGTAAAGCACATGCTTTGCATGCACACAGTCTTAAATTAAATTCCCAGTATTCTAGGCAGATGCTGGGAAAGGCTCCTGCCTGAAACTCTGGAGAGCCACTGCCAGTCAGTGTAGACACAACTGAGCTCTGTGGACCAATAGTTTATAAGGCAGCTCCCTGTGTTCCAATATGAATAGTCTGGAAGCACCTGATGCTGAAACTAAGCAGCTGTAAATCTGATCAGTCTCCTGGGAGCTGCATGTAGCAGCATCAGTAGATATAAGTAAATATGTTAATAACAGGAAACTTTCAATGTAAATAAGTATGCACCTTTGAATTTCTTAATCAGATTCTCTATATTAATCAGTTTCCCAGTGTAGTGTATGTAGCCAGTATCCACATTCTGCAGAACCTGCCAATATTTGCTGCTGGTCAGAGCCCACGACATGCTTTTTCTCCTCCCCTGTCCTCAGTAATCTCACTCTGGTAAACTGCTCAGCCACATGATAGATGCACAGTATCCTTAGCTAAGCATGGATACCACTTGGTTGTAAGGGTGAGACATACTGTATCTTCCTTTTTCCTAGGAGCAATCAAAATCTCCACCATCCTCCTTTACTTGAAGGTCTCCTGCTTCCTCAAATTTATTTTATTTATTTATTACATTTCTATACCGCCCAATAGCTGGAGCTCTCTGGGCGGTTCACAAAAATTAAAACATTCAGAGTATAAAACAACAGTATAAAACCATAATATAAAATACAATATAACCTTTCGTCCCTGCTGTCCTTCTGCCTCAAGCTGACTACCCCTCTTTCCCTTCAAATGTCCTGCTGAAAACCCACATTTTCATCATACCTTTGGCAAAACCCTTCGCCTTGTTTCCTGTAGAAATTAAGTCAAAGTGCATTCAACTGAAAGCATATTTTCCCCACCTCCCCTTTGTCAGACTTTAGATTGTAACCTTCTTGGGAGAGGAACCTATTTTCTTCTTGTTGTATACCAGCATATAAACAACAACAATAGTCATCATAGTGATGTCAGTGGAAGAAAATTTTCCCCACTTCATTGGCTCAAACATAGCAGACTGATGGCTGAGAATGTATGGCATTAGGCTTCGAATCTAATAAAGATATCCTGTACGTCTGAATCCTACTGATAGTGCATCTGTCATGCAAGTTTAACAAACCTTTACCTGATATCTGGATGAACAACAGAGGATAATCGTCAAAGGGAGGTATATTAGCTGTCTTCAGATATCTGAAGGGCTGTTATATAGAAATTGGAGCATGCTTCTTTTTTGCTCCAGAAGGCAGGAATATGATGAATGGGTGGAAATTGCAAGGAAGCGGATTTTGGTTAAACAGAGAAATGCCCTAAGGATAAGAGCTGTTCAACAGTAGAAGAGATTGCTTTAGGAGGTTGTGGGCTTAGGAGATTGAATCAGAGGTGAATGGCCTTCTGTCAGGGATGCTGTGGTTGCACTGAGCAGGGGCGTTGGATCAGATGATTTCCAGGGTCTCTTCCAATTCTATTTTCATGCCATTCTTGAGATTTCCAAAATCATAGAATCATAGAATAGCAGAGTTGGAAGGGGCCTACAAGGCCATTGAGTCCAACCCCCTGCTCAATGCAGGAATCCACCCTAAAGCATCTCCGACAGATGCTTGTCCAGCTGCCTCTTGAAGGCCTCTAGTGTGGGAGAGCCCACAACCTCCCTAGGTAACTGATTCCATTGTCGTACTGCTCTAACAGTCAGGAAGTTTTTCCTGATGTCCAGCTGGAATCTGGCTTCCTTTAACTTGAGTCCATTATTCCGTGTCCTGCACTCTGGGAGGATCGAGAAGAGATCCTGGCCCTCCTCTGTGTGACAACCTTTGAAGTATTTGAAGAGTGCTATCATGTCCCCCCCTCAATCTCCTCTTCTCCAGGCTAAACATGCCCAGTTCTTTCAGTCTCTCTTCATAGGGCTTTGTTTCCAGACCCCTGATCATCTACTGATCATCTACTGTGCTATACCTAGGCTACAATTCTATACCCAGATACCCTGGAGTAAACCCTATTAAATTAAATGAGGCTTACTTCTGAGTAGATGTGTATAGGATTGCCTGGATAGAAACAGAATGCTAGACATCAGATATACCATTATCATATTATTATGTAAAATTCAATGTCAAGGCTTCAGAAAACCAAAACTAGGAAAATTTAGATCAATATCTCTCTTTTCATTGCCCATTGCTCAGTTGTAAAATATAAATAAAACTAACTTGCAAACATAATTCAGTCAACCTCAGCCATGCACCATCCTCAATACACTAATAAGAATTACAGATATAAAAGACAAAAAGTGCTGCGAAAAGATGAAATAAAATGCTATTATTAATATACAGTGAAACATATATTCCACATCCAGGTTTTTGGAATTTCAGGTTGATGATGCATAGAAAGCTCTTTTTAAAAAATAAAAACATTAGCATTCCCTATAGCAGCTCTACATCAATTATCTTTATGATGATAGAAATTATACAACTCTTCAAGTTATTAATATTTTGTCATGGAAATGATCTGAGTTAATTCAAACAATGAGGCAAATGGAAGCTGTAAATATCCATTCAAACAGTTTCTATAGTATATTGCTTTTGACCTATATTGGAATATTATTTCCCAGTTGTACAAGTGTGGATGCTACTATAAATTAGAGTGTTCTATAAATTACAGTTCTCAACTCAAACAGTGTCCCCAAATGCACTTTAAAAATGTATTGTCTTACAATAAAATATATTTTAAAATGCATGCACTTAGTGTATGTTTAGAAACAAGTATTTTGTGAGAAAATACATAGAGAAATACACATTTAAATATTTATATATGAATTCTAGTATGATTTTTTTTTTAAAAAAATGATGCAGTAATGAAGAACACATGCCAAACTGGCATTGAGTGGAAATGGACTGATCCTTCTATCCAAAGATATGTATATTATAGCCCTTAAAGAAATCTTAGGCTGCAATCCTATACATGCTTGCATGGGAAACCAGACCCTTTGAATTCAGCTTTTTCCAGAGTAGACATGTATAGGATTGCACTGTTAGTCAATTAATTATATGAATTTTAGTTGATTGATTAATGGTACAAATGGTACTATACAAATGGTATATTTGTATATGAGAAGGAAAAACAGTAGTTCTAGAAAGAAGTGGTGTACATATGTGACATTCTGGGGTAATAAAGGTTGTGGCAGCTGCAGCTACTTCACTTAGTGGTTCCCTGTTCTGCTGTCCCCATTGCTGCTCTTCCCTATAAGGCTGTAGGCAGAAACAAGCAAGAGTGATGCTCTGAAGAGTAATGCTGAGTGAAGCAGCTGCAACAGCCACTATCATCTTCATTCCCAGGGGGGTCATGCCAGGCTGGTGCTGGGGTGGTGGTGGAAGACAGATTGCCCAGGTCTTCACACCTGATGCTGACTATGGTCACCACATGGAGACAATCCACATGATGCAGAAAGGAAATGTGGTAAATAGATAGACATGTTGATGCAGAAGGATCGGGGACAGGTTATCTTCCAGAGACAATTTGATCAAGGTAGCATATAGACCAGATATGGCATATAGAATGCAGCCAGATGTGGCCTCAAGCCCAGCCCATCCAACCCATGGGACCTTGATAGAGGTCTCTCCCACTATTATTTTCTATCAGTGATCAGAGATAACAGCAGGGATTACGTTAGAGTGCCACTTGCCATCCCAATTGGGGGGATGAGTGTTATGCCCTGTGTCCTTCCCAATGGGGAAGTTGAAGTTGCCCTACCTAAGGTATCTGGTGGAGGAGTGCTCCACACCCAGGTTGGCTTTGCTATGCATGGGCTTTCCCCAACTGGAAAAAACTCACAAGTGGCAAAGCTGAGTCCCTCACTTAAGCCTCACCGTAAGAAAGATCACATGACTGCCCAGCTAATTTAACTCCCCCCTGAAATAAGACTAAGATAATTGTGAGGGGCCATCAGGGGTCACCGTACAATCCCTCAGGTTTCCTTGACTGCCCAGCAACAATACCCAGTCACAGGTAGGGCTAGTTAAAGAGAAAGAAAGGGAATAGACAAGAGCTCTAAAGAGCCCAAATTACTCAAAGAGCTTGAGGAAGAAAAGGGGCAGTGGCAGAAGCACAAAATAAAAGCATGAATGCTGGAAGCACAAGGAGAGAAGGACAAAGAATGAGCAAGGAGGCTCAGGAGGTGTGGCTGGAAAGACCAGGCAAGGAACAAAGACCAGGAAAAAAAAACAGGTAGCAGGAAGGGAGAAGGACCAGTGAGCTTATTAGAAGATTAAGGAGCTGAAGAAGAAGACTGACTGCTAGGAACCGTAAAAGAGGCTTTCTAGTACAGAAAGCAGCTGACAGAAAAATCCAAGAGGGCAAGAAAAGACTTTCTCACTTCCACAGCAAACTCACTACGAGATTATCCTGACCCCACAACTACTTACCTACAACTTGCACCACTATGTAGCCATTCTTTCCTATCCTGGAGATCCGTAGCCATTTCACCCAATAAGACTTCATCCTGGTCCTGCAGCTACTTACCTTGCTTTGTGTGACTTCATCCTGGTTCTACATTTACTTATCAGTATTACTCTGGGGGCATTTTGACTTATCCTGCAAATACTTACTTCAGACCTTAAGAACAGAATCTGCTCTTGCAACTAACAATTGGAATGATCATGTGCTGTAACAAGGATTAATAAAGTCTAGAGTTGCTATATTGACATGGTCACATCGTTCCTTCTGGTGAAAAGTTGGTGAAATGACATGTACCCCCTGATGGAAGGGGCATCCCTTGTGACTTAAAGACTAGTCCGTTAACCAGTTCTGGCACAGTTTCTATGATATTCAATTAAATATTGTACTCTAAAGACTACTAAAACTCCCATTCCAAGAATGTAGTTCTTGGGACTGAACTAACCTTTTAAAATTGAGGATAACTACTACAAATGCTAGCTGGAAAGATGACATCTTATATTTGTACATCAAATCATTTCTTTTCTTTCCTTCCCTGTTTTTGTTTAGAAACTATTTTTGCATTGTATTCCTGATCTATTATTCTGTGGTCGAGACATACACAATAATAGTAAGGTCTAGAACTACTATTTTCTCTAAAATATACATACAGGTTACTTATTTCCCAGACAATGCTATATAACTTTTATGCTTTAAGTGAAGTAAACCACTCTTGGAAGCTTCCCATTCACTGCTGGTTTTTGTTTGTTTTTGTTTTAGAACAGCATTAAGTAGGTACAGTAATAATAAGTCCATACTATGTTTAAGAATATAAGGTAAGATCCTTAAGCTTTTACTTTTTAGATAAAATGTAGCTTTTGTAATTATTTTAACATGTTTAGCATTTTATTTTATAGCCACAATGATGAATGTTAAAAATGTAATATACTCCATTTGAGTTATATTCCCCAGAAATTTGAGTTATATTCCCCAGAAATATCCATTTTACAATTAATGTTCAGCAGTGCTACTACTTGCAGTTTCTCTTTGGTATCAGAATCTTTCCAGACTTCTTGGATTCCATGAAAAAATGCAGCTAAAGTACCCTAACTAATTAGTTAATATTCGAGACATGCTCAGAAAATCAAAAGCACTTTAGAGACATGATGCCATTAATAAGTGTTAATATTAAATCTTCTTTTATTGGGATTTAATTCCCAAATATCTAATTTATTCTGAAAAGCTCAAGTTTGTTTTCATTTCAGACAATGACAGAACACAATTTGCAATGTTACTTCTCATCACAATTGATATAATTTACCACCATAGAATTAACTACTTGCCAATACATGATAGGATAAAGATTGCATGCTCTTTCTTAATGTTCAAGAATTTCATATAGATAGATATAGATATATGCTACTTATGGGTTGTATCTAAATCTGGCTGTCTGCCAGGAGAAATTGCTGATGGAACAGATTTTCCCACCACCGTATAGCATCCTGCACCTCCCCCACCCAAAAATGCACTAGAGGGTTGGGAACCCTCCTGAGCAGATCTAGGATGTGTATCGGAGACTCAGGGGGCGTTGCTAGACGTACCGGGTGTTCCGTCGTTGAGGAGCGGTGAAAGCGGCTTTTCCCGTTCAGCCGTGACGCCTCATCATCCACACCTGCCTTCGATTTGTGGCGGAAGTTTGCGCCGGTTGTGCTGCTGCCGCCGCGAGAACGGTTGCGCAGCCACACCGGCCTGATTGCCGCGGCTTTTTTTTTCGCTCGCTGCACGGTTTGCGCACGTCCGAAAGACCGCAAACTTGCGCAGCCGTCAGCGATGCCGCCGCCGGCCCTGGCGGCGGCAGCGGCGGCAGTGCCAGTGCCAGCCGAAGTGCTGCTGGTGCTGTTGAGGGTCAACATTGATGCGCTCACTTCCTGATGGGGGTCGTGGCGGGTGTCATATGACCCGAGGTCAATCGTCTGCATGGCCACTCTGTGCCTACATCTCCCATCATGCCTCTGAGGTGTCGGCGGCGATGACCGCCTCTGTGCCCTGTGCCCCATCCCAAGGAGCCAACCCACATCTGGCCGTAGCCATGGCAGCAGCCCACAAACAGCTCTGCCCTCTGCCAGCCTGGTACCCACACTAACAGGCAGCGTACAGCACCGCCATTATGCGGCCACGGTAGCTGCCCACCGCAAGGAGTCACCAGCCACTTTTCCGGTCCTCCGTTCCTGCGCAAACTGTCACTGGGGAAACAAAAAAAAAAAGCCGCTCCGCCGCGCTGCCCCAGCTGGCGGACTGCGTGCAAATGGCGGAGGCGGCTTGACCGAAGCCGCTGACCACTCCCCCTTAGCACGCCTTTTCCTGCCCAGTGCGGACCGTAGTGACCTCACATCCTCCCACACGTACTCCGAATTACCGCGGGACAGCAGGAAAAGGCGCCCTAAAACTCACTTTTTTAAAGTCGGGAGAAAGAGGCTTCACCGCGGGATAACGGCGGATCCTCGTGAACGTCATCTGGAAGCCTCGACGTGACTGCGGAAGGTAACGCGCGCTACAGCCTCGTCTAGTAACGCCCAGGGTGGAGTAGAGTAATAGGAAGTCTTGTTACATGAACAGAACTTCACTCATCCAATGTTGGATTTGACCCTATGTCTTTTAACAGTAGGTCTGTTTCTTAATATTTCTTATTATTTGATGCCCAGGTCACAGGACAGAATGTTCTTCACTGTTGTCCAGACTCAGCACACCTTTCCAACACAGTCCATGTAATTGGGCTGGGGCCCTGCTAGCAGAAGTCATAATGATTGATTGTGGCCTTTTCAGGGCCACTCCTATTCACAGCAGGGTGAAGTTTGCTCAAAAAGACATTCTTCAAGTAGTCTGAAAGTCACATTAAGCAAAGGTCTGAGAACAGTGTGCAGCCAAGGATGACACAATATGGGGAGTCCAACCCAAAGGCTCAAGGCAGTCCAGTTTCTAAGGCAGAAGGTCAGAATTAGGGCTGTGCACGGACCCCCCCAATCCGCTTTGGATCCCGATCTGCAAATTCTGGATTGGGTCTGCTCCTCTCTGCCTCGATCTGCCTATGGTCTGCTTTGCTTTGCTTCGCTGCGAAGCTCCGGATCCGAATCGGAGCTCTGTTTCCCCCCCCCCCCCATAGACTTGCATTGAAATCCAAACACCTATAACTTTTTTCCTGTTAACGTTAGAAACCTCAAAATCACCACCATGAGAGTTTATCCGTGTATACATATTCATGCCCAGTTGGAAGGAAATCCGAGGCTCCAGTGATTTTGGGGGAAATTTTGAAAATCCTACACCCCACTTTCAGAAGTGGGATTTACGCTGAAAGTTTTACAGATACAAACTTGTCAATGGGCACCATCACAGATGCCACCTAGGTCCACATTCATGGCAAGTTTCAAGCCAATATGAGCATGCCCTGATTTTTGGTGATTTTTTAAACCTTTTAAGCATCACCCCTAACCCCAATTCATACCCCTTTCGATAGCTCCGTCACTGTAAATGTTAGAAACCTCAAAATCGGCACCATGAGAGCAAAGCATCTGCTTAACCATGGAGCTATGGCACCTTTTACTAGGCTGGGAAAGAGAGGAACGTCCCATGATTTATTTATTTTATATGTATCTTGCCTTTCCTCCAAAACATGGTTCTCATGGTGGCTAAGAATAAAATGCAGATTAAAAACAAAATCTTAATTAAAACATAGCATTAAAACAAATAAATTAAAAAAACATTAAAAGAAATAAGCAGCACCAACCAATTAAAAAAAACCTTCAGCAACAGACCACCTTATATACCAAAGACTGCCTGAATAAAAATTCTTTCAAAAGTCCCAATATTTGATTTCCTATTTCCACAACATTGCTTCTATCTTTCAGTCCATTCTATATATTCTGTCTTTCAATCTATTTCTTCATGTTTTCAGTGGGAACTTTTTTCTTACTAATGTACCGGTTGTGGAATGAGCAACCCAGAGAAGTCCGCCTGGCGCCTACACTGTACTCCTTTCGTCGCCAGCTGAAAACCTTTTTATTCTCTCAGTATTTTAACACTTAATTTTAACTTAAATTTAAAAATTACTGTTCTAACTCTGTATTTTAATCTTATATCAATTTTGCTGCATGGTTTTATCCTGGTTGTGCTTTTTATACTGTATTTTGTAATTGTGCTTTTAACATGTTGGTTGTTTTATTATGGTTTTAATTTTTGTGAACCGCCCAGAGAGCTTCAGCTATTGGGCGGTATAAAAATGTAATAAATAAATAAATAAATAAATAAATAAATAAATAAAATACCTAGCCTAAGATGGCAGGGAGAGCCAGGAGATATTTTTTAGGTGGTGGCTAGGGAGGGAAGGGACAAACCTCCCCTCCTTGCACATTGCGACCCACCCTCCCCCAAAACCCCATGCCTGTTATTAAAGGCACAATCTCATGAGGATAGTCAGTAGCCTCCAAAGTTGAAGGCTGCTGAGTATCCAATGCAGGGCAGCTGGAAGGTGGAGACAGTCTTGGCGTCTGCTCTGCTCTGCAAAACCCCTACATTTTTGCTAGACAGGCGATTTTGTCTGTCTAGCAGCAGCTCTTTGGAGGATGGCCATAGGGAAAGTCATAGGATTGCAGCCCCAGTCTCCTTCCCACTCTGCCCCAAGGAACACTCCTCTTCCTATCTCTGTGTGTCATTTCCAAGAGCGGAGACATAGCAAGACCCATGGTGGCTACAATGGGGAGGGCGGAACATGGTTTCTGGTCTCCAAGGACAGAGCCCTGTTTCCGAGGTTGGAGCCCAGAAACCAAATAAACCTATGTGTCCCGCCTCCCTCCGCCCCCCGCAGATGCTATTTTTAAGGGAGCAATCCTATGTGTGTCCCCTGACAACACTGTCAGGGAAGTGGCATAGGAATACTCCCTTAAAGAATCTTGGAAGGTGAAAGTACATGCTATACATTAAGTGTAATATGTAGTTATGTCCTTAGAAACTACCTCTCTTTTGGCTTGCTTTCAATAAAGAAGTTGTGATGTCTTCTTAATCCTTTCTGCTCTGGAGTGACTGTTTGGTGTTAGGGATACACTTCTTTGGTTGTGCCTCAAGTCTTATGAGATAAACTAATTTTGAAAGGAATCCCTCCTAGAACTGCAAATTAGCACTGAATTTTCTATTCCCAAACCAAAATACGGTTATTTCATACAGTGATGTAATAATATTTATGTAATTCTTCATATTATTGTTGATAATCACTTTGCAAGATAAAGATTAACATTTCTATAAATAAAGAAATGCAAAATCCTATGCGCATTTAAACAGAAAGAACTGCCAGCATTCCCCAGCCTAAACCATTTTTTGTCTAAACATGCATAGAATTCTGCTTTAAATATATTTATTTATTTGAGTGTTTAGAAGAAAGTCAATTTCATCACTTGTAACAGTATATTTTTAAACATCCTGAGTGGCTACCAGGCCTACACTTCATCAGTTACTGTACTAAGGTTTTGAAACCATTCATATGTAATTTCCAACATGCCCATAGGCATGAATTCCTTTGCAATGTGGACAGCACAATGCTTCTTTAGCAAACATGCAATGTGGACCTAAATAGGTTTGTACTCAGAGATTTCTTTGAGAAGGGAAACCTAAATTCCCAGCTGTGCTATGCTGCCTCTGAGGCACATTTCCATTAGCAGTTGCAGATGGGAAAATTCTCTGGGGATTGAAAATTCCCTCCTCCTTTTTGCATTAAGCAGTCCAGAAGCTAGCTATTGGTTGAGCTTAGCTGAAAGCACAAATGAATTTGCCAGCTCAGCATTCCGAAGTAACTTTATTGGGCTGAAAAAAGATTGCCTCTGGGCATTATCACTTACAGTGCAAAAGCAACGGACAAAATTTCAAAGCGTATTTGGATAAAGGTGTGTTATTTAGCAGGTAGACAGAAATCTACTTTGGAAAAACAAAACAAAGTAGATACATCTTGAAGATCTTTTGAGTCATAGTCTTTCGTAACAAACCACTAGAGAGCTTTTCGAGCAATAATAATAATAATAATAATAACAACAACTGTTTAACAAAGCATGAAAAATATTTTATGGTTGTTGTTATTTAAAAACAACAACATCCACAGTAATGCTTTCATTAATTCCTTAGGTTTCATTAATTTCCTAGGGAAGAATCTGCTTTCCTTGCTAGTTATGTCCAGATGGGAGTTCCTGGTGCTCTTAGTTCAGCACTATATAATACAACCTGAGTTCAGGGATTGTCCAGGTGAACAGCAAGTATCCATTCCCCTGAATCACCCTTCCACCCAGCACAGGCAACCTGCACTGCAGACAACAATGTACAACTGCTTCCTATCAGTTGTGTAAACTTGTGGGTGCTAGCAAGAGCAGAAGTGACATTATAGTGACATTAGCCTGAGATACAAAAAAGAATGCTTGTGCTCTCCTAAGCACATCAAGAGCTTTTCAGGTACCTGGATTAGGAATATAGGTAGCTGTTTTATAAAAGGTCAGACTATTCATAAATCTAGAGGTATCGTGCAAATCACTTAGAGATGTTATTATGTTAAGCGGCATGTAAAAATTACAAATAAATAGCCTAATTTTTTCCACTGTGACTGGTTTCATCTCTCCAAGGTTTCAGGAAGAGATCTTTTTATTACTGATCCTTCACCACAGCTCATTTCAGATCATATTTTGCCCATTATCAACAAGTAATGGACACTTGCACAGAATACATCAGATGACCTAATTTCTTTATCGTTCTATTTTTAGTAGGGGTGTGCACGGACCCCCTGCTCTGCCCCGCGGGCCGATCCGAAAATTTCGGATCGGCCCGCTCTGCTCCGCGCCGCCCATACTCCACTCCTCTTCGCCGCGGAGCTCCGGCTCCGAATCGGAGCTCCGCAGTGGAGGGGAGTGGCACCAGGTAAGGCCGGGAGAGGAGGGGGGGTTACCGGGCCCTGCCGCCGTCGCCACCCGTGCGGCGACGACGGCAGAGCCCGGTAAGGGACCAAGGGGGAGGGGAGCCTTACCCGCCTCCGTCTGCAGTCCGTCGGCTTCTTCAATTGAGCTCGTGGTTCAAACAGGAAGTCTGGGCCGCAAGTGCGGCCCAGACTTCCTGCGGGCTCAATTGAAGAAGCCGACGGACCGCGGATGGACGCAGGTAAGGGAGAGGAGGGGGGTTTTACCGGGCCCTGCCGCTGTCGCCGCATGGGCGACAGCGACAGCGGCAGGGCCCGGTAAACCCCACTTACCTTTCCGGCGGAGCTCCGGATCAAGGCGAAGGATCCGCCTTCACCTCGATCCTCTTCGCCACGCTCCGCCGGCCCCCCAATCCTCTTCGCCTCCGCCTTAAGGGCAGGCGAAGCCCCCCGCTCCGCTTCTCATTCACCGGTCCGATTAGAAGCGGAGCACATCCCTAATTTTTAGGAATAACATATTCATAGATTCTGATCTAGAGAAGCACACAAAAAAATCCATTCGTGCCATGGGGCCTGTATTTTTATTCACAAATGGATCTTCATTCCTAGATTGCATCTTCATTCCCTAATAGAAAATGCATATTCCATACTGTACTGCAAGTTGTAAAATACACATAGCAGTTTGCAATCTGGCATCAAGTAGGGAGTGCAATATGAGTGGTGGTAGAGACTGGCTGCTGTTCAGGAATGAAAGTAAAAAAGGCCCACTGAAAACACACAAACCCATTTGTGTACAGAAAAGAATGGGGATGCAGTTTGCATGCAGTGTCCTAAAAGGAAGGAAATAAACAAACAAACAAAAAAAAATGCTTTACACCTTACATTAAAATATATATGGTGAAAGCCTCAAGAAATACGGCTCAAATCTTCCTCAAAACAATAAGCATGATGAACCCTCGAAAAAAGACATGATTTATGAAAAAAGACATGATATAGTATCAGTGGATGAGACATAAAATGAAAACATAACTCTAAAGAAAATTATTATAGGGAAAATTGGTTTTCTAATGGAAATCTAGGAATGCCTAGGGGGGTGTCTTTACGACACTGCTTTAGCCACTCATTCCCTTAAAACCCTGCAGTATTGGAGCTGCAGGGTGGGAACATTAAATCCCCATGGCAGGCGTGAGCGTGGGCTTTCCATTGGCCATTCAGCTCATCAAGCTCAACCCCTGCCCTCTGCCCATCCTTTCTGTGCTTCCCATGACCTATCTATGGCCATGATCCACCCCTGGAATGCCCCCAGCCTCAAGCCGAAGCGAGGTTACTACCAACAGACAGAGGAAGGATGGTTACCTTGGAGTAAAGGAAAAAGTTGTGGTAAGTCCATGACTTTGTAAAAGCCCACTTTTGGGGGAAAGCCCCGTGGTGGCTGTGAATTGGTAGCTGCGTCCTATAACTAATGCGATGTTTTGCATTGTTTTATTGTTTTATATACATCCTTTCTAGAACTCAGATATTCATCACATCCCTACAGGCTGTCTTGAATATACGTGTTAATGAAGAGCGAATTCATATCATCTCGTCTGTCACTAAATTCCGAATTGTAATTATGCTGTTGATTTTGCTTTTTGTTACTTCCACCTCCCTTGTGTATCAGGTTTCTATTCCCGTCTTCTGCTTTTCACCTGCTGTTTAGTAGTCTGGCTTAGTCAGTGAAGACAATTTCACCTTTCGCAATATGGCTGCAGTAATAGCAATGATTTCAACAGAGTGATACTAGCCTATGGACCTCACAAAAGGTAAATAAGTACTTGGTGCCTATAATTTTTTGAAGAATTGTTTGGAAACTAAAGACAGATGGTGACAGCACATTTTCCCCTTCCTTTGTTATTGTTACATTCTCCCTTCATGTCTGACATGTCTCCTCTTTAAAGAGAGGCAGAGGCAATACAGTTATAACCATTGGCGAAGAATTTTTTTTGATCTTATTAAGGATGGTTAATACTATCAAGATGAAATAGCTTCCTTAAAAAAACCAAAAATGGCAGGGAGAACCACTTTAGATAAGAATTCTAAGGGTATATAGGCAATGGTTAGTATGATTGCTTTAATTCTTTCAGTCAAATAACACAGTGACCCTGTTCAGATAACACACTAAGCCATGGTTAAGCTGCTAACCCCTTTGCAGCAAATGGTTAGTCAGCGCGTTTAAACCATGTTTATGTAGTCACCATGGTTAGGAATGGTTCACAAAACACACTAAGTCATAGTTCACATGATGTGCTAAGCCATAACGTTTCACTCAAAATGCTTGACCACTGTGGCTTAGTGTGTCACCTGAACAGGGTCAGTCTTTCAAATAAGTCCACCCTGTTGCTTAAAATAAAAAAAAGCCAACATAGCCAGGCAGTACAGCTTATCGTGGACTAAATCCTTTAATGATTTTTCATTATTTTCCTGCATCTTTAATAGAATATAAGAGTGCTAGCGAAGCCCTAAGTTTCCAAACTAAGCTGAGTAATTTAATGGGATAAAACTGAACTAGATTTTAAGAACACATTCAACACTCTTCATGGGTTTGACACAGATGGAGTACTTCATGGGGTACACACACATGCACACAGAGCACATATTATTGGTATACAACACATAATATACAGATATTCTCCCCTATATATAGGATTCCTCATGTGCCATGCCTAGCCCTGCAGCTTGTGAAGCCTAGCAGGAGTGTTCAACCTCTTTCAGCCCGAAGGTTGAATTCGATTTTCAAGAAGTTCTTGGGGGTCACATTCCAGTGGTGGGTGGGGCAAAGGGGTAGGGACAAAATTCCCAAAAGAGAGAGCATATTTCAACTTAAAACCTCTTAAACCTCTTACTGCCAGTAACTAAGCCTTAAGAGAGAGATTTAAACCTTTTAGAATGGGGGGTGGGGAGGACTGTACTCAAGGCTGGGAAACCAGTAAACAATTGGTGATTGGGGGTAAAGGAATGACCATCTGGGGAACCCTGTTGTGACAGATTTGGCCTTCAGGAGGTCTGGATTTGCCCCCTGGGCCCAAAGTATTGTACCTCTGCTTTGATGTGTATGGTGCTTCCTGTCCTCAGAACTCCCACAGCTATTTTGGCTAGTTACTACTTGCTGGGATCCTCATATGATGCCTTTCCTCTTTGCTTCTTAGGGCCAAATTTGACATAACAGTATGTGTATGTTATCCATACGTTTGCATTGTTCACATACAAATCAGGACCAGAGGAGTCTATTCTTTACATGGAAAGGAGTGTAAAGGTCAGAGAAAGAAAGCCCATCCCACCCTCCACCTTACCCCACTGCTGCACATCATTGTTTTAATCAAGTTTCTTTCTAGTATTAGAATGTGGATGGGTAAAAGCAAGGTAAGGTGGAAATGGGATGGTTTTATCCTTCTCCTTCATACACCTTTTCAGCTAAATAGTAGACTCCCACACCCATTTTATATGTAAATTGGTCGTTATCTGGATAGTTGCCTATCATGTTTAGTCTGACTTTCAGCCTAGTCTTTGTATCCTGATGTACTGCTCTAGCTCACCAATCCAAGTCCTACATGAGGGAACTGGTAAAAAGGAATCTGAAAGAGGGAGCCAAAAGGGTTAAATCCCTCCAAGATGTTTGGAGGTTACTCAAAACCACAACAATAGAAGCTCAGCTAGACTGTATACCACAGGTTAGGAAAGGCAACACCAAGAAGTCACCAGCACGGTTAACTAGCAGTGTCAAGGAAGTTATTAGAGAAAAGAAAGCTTCCTTCAGAAAATGGAAATCTTGCCCAAACAAGGAAAACAAAAGGGAGCACAAGCTTTCACAAAGGAGATGCAAGCAGACCATAAGAGATGCCCACCCACCCCGCAAAAAAAATAAAATGTATTCAAGAGAATATTGCTAACATCCCTCTCTGTTCAAAGGGTTTTACTACAAGGAAAGTGAGGATAGGATTGCTACTATAGTGG
Source organism: Elgaria multicarinata webbii (assembly GCF_023053635.1). Lineage (NCBI taxonomy): Eukaryota > Metazoa > Chordata > Lepidosauria > Squamata > Anguidae > Elgaria > Elgaria multicarinata. Next base: position 54,452,584 of record NC_086171.1, read on the forward strand.
TTCTGTTGGGGAATACCTTTAGCATATTACTTTCTTCTAACATGACAATAGTAATAATTATTCAGGTGTGAAATATTTCTCTCAACTTTCTATAAAACACAGCACATAACCTTATTGTGCCTCAGCAGCCCATTCACAGATTTTATGTTCCTAAAGCCTATATTACTGACAGGTTGTTGTGTACACCTTTCCTAATCACCACTGTGTTGTTTATTTTTCATTATTATATCACAACAAGCAAAGCCAATAATAAAAATATTTGTGTATGTGGTTCAAACAAAAAGATTAAAATGAAATAATATGAAATATAAGTTGTTGTTTATCAAAGTGATTACTGAGCTGTTGGATTTATTATTTTGTTACTATTTGTTTTAGTTCTCTTTCTGCTGAAAACACACACACACGTAAAGTAATTCCCTATAGCAATCAATTGCATCATCACAGTGAAAAAATGTTCATGCCCAATTGATTCATTCAATATTTTATTATTATGTTCAGTAATCAAAGAATTAAGAATCTGGAATTGCAGACTTCTCCCATATAATTTTAAGTATTGTGTAAGATTTATGCTGTAAAAATGAATTGTTAACAGCAGCATTCACTACTGCTAATAATAAATTATTCTTTACAAAATGTGGTAAATATAGCTGTAATAATTTCAGGAAGACAAAAATGAAAGCATTTGTTACAACAAAATTCAATGAATAAATTATATTACCAACAAAACTCCAAAAGATTACTAAACACAAGCAACTCCATATTATATATTAGAGGTATGCACCAACTGTAAGATTCAACTTGGACCCCAATTCAGCACATTGGAAAATGCCCTAATTCTGCTCAGACTGATTCAGAGGCCATCTGCTTTGACTCAATGTACTGTACACCTTTCATTGCCTGTCACAGGAAATTAAAAAATGGCTATAACTTTTCTCTCTCTTTGTCACAATTGGATTATATTTGCAGGTATAGTAGCCATTTAGGAGGGGATTATATCTATCCATGTCAGAAAAATAGATGCAGGGCTTTTCCCCCCCCCCCCTATGCATCTTTATATTTCAATTTCTTTTCAGGGGTAGCTGACCCTTTTGAGGGACAATTCCATGGGGACAATTCTTCTGAAACTCAGACAACAAAGAAGTGGCTCTAAGTAAGAAAACTGTAAAGTTTCGGAAGGATAAGTGAAGAAGCTAGGGAGTTATGATGACGGGAAACGTTTTACATAGTGAAACCTGGTAGTATTTCACATAGGCCGTAGCTAGACCTAAGGTTTATCCCTGGATCGTCCAGGGGTCAAACCTGTTCACCTAGGTTCCACACAGGGGATCCAGTGCTCAGGCAGGGGCGAACCCTGGATGATCCCAGGATAAACCTTAGGTCTAGCTGTGGCCTTAGTGAAACTTGGTAGTCCCATCCTTGTCCTTTCCCAAAGCACAGTGATTGGAGAGACCTTGGTAAAATGTGCCCTTTGATTAGAAGGTTGGCCTGTACGATCTGCCACTTTCTCTTACTTTATTGTCTTTACTTTAAGGGGCCTGGATAGCTCTTTTGCTTATCTGTGGCCTGTAAGTCTCACTGCCTCCCTGCCTCCCTCCCTCCCCCATCCACCTAATCAGCATTTAGAGAACAAAAGCAAAACCTGCTAGTTTTGGAGATACACTTTCTGCAGTTCTGAAGCCAAAACGTGAACAAAGCCTTGTGCCCCTCACACTCAGGTCCTCAGGGAAAAATCTACTTCAGCTAGCAAAAACTAGATTAACAACTGTTACCCAGAGGACCTTCTCTTCTGCTGCTCCCAGACTGTGGAATGGCCTGCCGGAAGAGACTCGTCAACTTAACAGTCTACTAGCATTCAAGAAAGCTATAAAGACTGATCTCTTCCGGGAGGCCTATCCAGTGGAATTTTAAGATGTTTTTAGAATATTTTTAGGATTTTTAAAGGATGTTTTTAGCAATGTATATTATGTTTTAATTCAGTTTTATGTATTTTATCATTTGTTGTTGTTCCCCACTTCGATCAGAATGGAGAGATGTGTAAGAAATAAATTATTATTATTATTATTATTATTATTATTATTATTATTATTATTATTATTAATTGTGCAGGGTCCAACTTTGATTCTGGTTACTTCAGAGGGAAGCTTGGTTTGCCTCAGAAAGCACCAGGAACAATCTCAAGAGGCCCAATTCATTTCAGGCTTCAAATTTGATGCACTTCTCTGTTTGATTTGCTTAAAGTCAGAAGTAACTGCAAAATAGGAGAGAAAGGAAAAATAAATCCACAATGAAGGGTCAACTCATACTATCTCCACCATTAAATATGATTTATATACACAGAAACGTGTGTGGGTGAGAGAGAAAGAGAGAGAGAGAGAGCTTTCAGATGAGGGCTGCAGCAGAAGGTATCACCTCTCTAACTGCCTGAAGGTGGGGACTGGCTTTTCTCCTACATTTCTTCTTCAATTTTATGCCGTCCAGAAGTTTTGGACATTTCTTCCTATGTTCTGAATAATTGGCAATGCTGGCTGTTTCTGATGGGAGTTGTTATCCAAACCATCTGGAGATCAGGTTGTGGAAGGCTCAGGAACAGGATGATTAGCTTGCAGCCAGACACCATGTAAGTGATAGGATAAAAATATGTGGATGTCAGGATCATTTTTCATCTACAGCTTCATCTTAAGCATGTCTACTCGGAAATGCTATTGTGTGCAAATATTACGTATATTTACAAGTAAAGTATTTACTTTACTTGTAAATATACATAATCAATACATGTCTCACCAGAAACCATGAAAGTGTATCCAGTAATTTGGTGTCATAGCAGCTCCCCAGATGATTTTTCCTTACATAATAAAGAATGTGGGTTTCCATAACTTTTCATCTGTTTGGATGGGGGAGACCAACATGGGGGTGGTTGTATAAAAACACTGAAGAGAAAACGGTTAAGAAGCCCCTCTCCTATGCAGCTTTTCCATTGCAGATTGCTGAATTAATGGCTTTGTAGTTGGATTAATATCTTGGCCTAATCTACACCAAGCAGGATATTGCACTACGAATGTGATATGAAAGTGATATATAAAAGCAGGAGTCACACTACTGCTTTATAGCGGTATTGTAGTGCACTGACAACTGTTGGGGCCCATTGACACATACCATATACTGCTTTTCTACCTCTTTGATAGTGCTATATCCTGCTTGGTGTGGCTCCTGCCTTTTATATACCGCTTTCATAGTGCTATATCCTGCTTGGTGTAGATGAGGCTCTTGTATAGCATGGAAGGCTACATACAACTGAGCATCACATGGAGTTTGGCCCTTGGCATCACAGGAAAGGGGGTAACACTCACATTGTCACCTGTGGGGTAGAACGTTTAATATAAATTAGTTTTGCTTAAATGCTATGAAAAAGTAAATACTTTTTAATTCTCATGAGAAGATATAGACCATTCTACCTTTCAGCAACAGGCTACTTAGGAAAGATTAAGGAAGACTGGAAACAAAGAGGAAATATTTGTATTTGAAGGGTGATTGTAATATATGCCTATTAATGTAAATGTATGTGTTAAATGTTATACAAGTAAGTTAGACTTAACAGAATGCTAGTGTGCGAGGGAAAAGTGAGAGGGGCTTGTGAGTGAGGGAATTCTGAAGTTTACAAAAGGGCAGTTAAATGATCAGATAGCGATTAGGGATTGAATGAGTATACATCTAGTGAGTGGGGTTTTGGAGAAAAGGATTTAGAATGGGTAAGTAGTAAGGTTAGGACCGAGTATAGGTTCATTAAATAACTATAAACTCTTTTTCTGTTTAGTAAATTTTTATTTGTTTTATTAAAAATTACATAATCCCATATTATAATTATATAATCCCTACCAAGTAGAAAAGTCTATTTTCCTATTGCTTCTCCTGTACTGAATACGGGAAACCAGTTAACCATATTGGGTGTCTCAGTGACGCAGAGTAAAAGGTCTGACACTGTGTGAGGCAGTGAGGAAAACTGATTTTTTTCTCCAGTTTCAACAGGTGGAAATTAGGAAAGGTATAACCCAGAAGCAGGAACATCATGGTGGCATATAACATCTTAAAATAAAATAAAGTTAGATAGATAGGTATTTGCAGTTGGATTTTGAAAGTCAGAATGGTTATATTTATGCACTTTCACTTACAAAATGATTCAAAAGGTACAAAGACCTATACACTTTCTCTGAAAAAGCACAAGCATTGTCAATTCTGTTCTGTCCCTAAAGAGGACTTAAAATTGTTATTTGATACACAAGATCTACAGCAGCATAGACTGAAGAGAAAGAAAGTGCAATCAGAATAACCAATCCAAATCCCATTAGATTAACAAATAGAGAATTACCTGGCACTCTTCCAGTATCATTTAGAATAGTGGCAAATGAGAAAGAGTACTCAAAATTAAATTTGACAGCCCCTCCGCCCCACCACACACAATGGCTTCAGATTTCTCTTGCTTATAGCCTTCATGTCTCTTACAGACATATTGGCCAGTTATAAAGTCTACTTGATTTCTTACAGCTGAACATGGTGGATCTGGTGAAAAAGAGTTAGGATATAATTTTCTGTTTAATCCTAGATTAAAAATATAGCATTTCTTAATCCATGTAGCCATGACGGGCATGTCATGAACCAATTTTTTAAGAAGTGGTTTAAGGTTTAATTAATGTGACTCCCATCAAATTACAAAAGTACACAGAACAATTTACAGCAATAGACTTAAGACTACAGGTGTAAATGCACCTGTAGATGCACCTGCCCAGAGGGGCATATTTTATGCTGTGTGCTGAGGTGAAACATTCCCTGCACCCATAGCAGCTGTCAGGGAAGGGATAGTGCAAGCCTTTCCTGACAGTTCTGGCATAAATACTGAGAGTACCAACAAGGAAGTCAAGTTGCCAACCAGTGGAAGCTGGTGGCTCCAATGCCATTGGGGCTGTGAATCTGCTCAGAGTTTCAGTTAGAATTGTAAAAGAACTAACTAAGGTGCTGAACCTATGGACAGCTACGGATAGAACCAGTCCAAATGCTAAAAAAAGAAAAAGAAAGAAAAAGCTTTCCATGGTGCTAAACTTATGGGTAGCACGTTGGACAGCTCCTTTAGATTTCTGGCTGGTTCTGACTGAAACCTAGAGTGGATTCACAGCCCCACTGACAGCAGAGCCACCAGCCTCCACTGGTTGGCCCCTTCACTTCCTTGTTGTTGCACCATTCCTTCTCTGATGACGTGCTCTGTATATGCTGGGCGCTGAGAAGGAGAGCCAAAGGGGTTGCCTGAGGATGTAACCGACACTTTGCAGGCTGCACAAATGTGCTAGTGGACTACAAGCAGCTTGCAGTACAGATGTTGTGCACCCTTGGCTTTAAAGTAGACATACCCAAACACTGAAGGTGAGTGCACTGACCCAGGAGTGTGACTGCAGAAGCAGGTCCCATTCCTGTCCTATGTATGTCAAGCAATATGTGCCTATATGAACTGTATGTGTATAAGCTGTTCCACCGTACCTTCCCCCAGCAATTAAAACACTGGCAATAAGTGCATAGGAGTCAGGTCTGAATAGCATAACAACACTGGAATTATCATAAATAACCTGTCTTAATTAACAAGCTCAAAGTGCATTTGATGTCATGAGCTATTAAAGGTAGAAGCTTCACCACTGACTTCAATAAGAACAGCAATAAGACCTATGGTTTTAAATTAGAATATGTATAATTAGGTTGATTAGTATAAAAGCCTGCATGTAGCTTTCATAAAACGATTTTCTGTGCCTCTGATTAGTTACAATTCAAGAAGCAGTCATGGAAGTGGGGTAATTGTGTAGAGAAAAGATAGCTTTTGAATGCATAAAAAGATCAAAGCCACAGGGAAGACAAAAATATCAAAAATGAGAAGTCACTTAGTGCAGATTCAAACACTATCTTTTCAAGAAACAGGATGCAAATGTGATTAATTCCCACTGCCCTTAAAATTACTTTGAGCTGCAATGAATAAGCTTTCAAAAGTGCTAATATTTCATGGAGGCCTTGCTTGGGAGTATTGTCTGCACGTTCAGGAGCTAGCTGTAACAGGGGAAGGAAGCAAACGGGTTCCAGGTGAGATTGGTTGTGCTATATCTTTCCTGCATATATCATTTAGATCATGGCTTTCACAACACAAACATTGCTTTTACTGGATCAGACCAGACCAGTTCTATCAAATGTAACATATTTTTAACAATATCTAGCTAGAAGCTGCAAGGAAATTCAAAAGTGAGACATTATGGCAATAGTTATTTTGTGTTGTTATCATTCAGTCTGAACAGGAAAGGCTAAACAGATGTGTAAGGTGTATGGCCATGTATGCAGGCCCTGCCCCCTACATCTGGTGAGCTCTGCTCAATATGGAAGGTCTGAACTAAGGGGATAGAACTTGTGTGCACTGGGATATAAGAGGTGTCGTCTATGTGCATGGCATTGCACCATACGCATATGTTAACCTATCCTGTTCAGGCATTTTATTTCTGAACACAGAACTCAAATATAATTTAAGTCCAAAGCTGATTCTTATGAAGATTTCATATAACCATAATTCCATTTAGATGTGAGAATTCCCCTAATCTACCCTGGGCTAAGAGAAAAGCAGACTACTCATTTAAAAAACTGGTAATTTTGTGTTCTCTGCAGTAAAGAAACTAAGACTAACTAGCAAGAGATTTTGCCCTGGGTGCAGAGAAAATGTAATGTTTACACTTACTGCTATAAGACAACAATAACAACCAAGCAAACGAAAAATTGTTTTTGTTTGCCCATGGAGCAAAAATATAATTTGTTCACAAAGAAAAGAAGAAATAGAAAGGGAGACGGAGTCGCACTATATACTTATACCTGCACAGAAATACAAGAGGATGAGCCTGGTAACCCCATCGAGAGCATCTGGATTGAAATAAATGGAGCAAGGAATAAAAGGCGCATGATAGCCAGAATCTACTACCAACAACCCAATCAAGGAGAAGATGAGGATGAAACTTTTGAGAAGCAAATTGCCAGTGTTTCAAGAAAGTGTGATGTAGTAGTGATGGGGGACTTCAATTACCCCAATATCTGTTGGGAGACAAATTCTGCTAAAAGTCACCCTTCCATGTGTAACTTCCTCTACTTTCTCCTACAGAAAGTGGAGGAAAGAACTAGAGGATCGGCTATCCTTGACTTGATACTGACCAATAGGGATGACTTAGTGGATATAGTGGCAGTTACGGGAACTCTGGGGGAAAATGACCATGTCATAGTAGAATTATTGATTTTAAAAGAAGCAAAAGCTGAGTGTAGCCATACACGTACTCTGGGTTTTAGGAAAGCTGATTTTAATAAACTCAAACTATGATAAGTAAGGTCCCATGGCAAGTGGCCCTAATGAGAAAAGGAGTCCAAGATGGGTGGGAGATTTTTAAAAAGGAAATTTCAAAAGCACAGTTACAAACAATTCCAACAAGGAAAAAAGATAGAAGACAACAGAAGAAACCAATGTGGCTCCACAAGAAGCTTAGAGATAACCTGAAAACAAAAATGGACACATATAGGAAGTGGAAGGAAGGCCAGGCTACAAAAGAAGAGTACAGACAGGTAGCACAGAAATGCAGGAATAGCATCAGGAAGGCTAAAAGCAACAGAAAAGCTTTCTTCAGGTATGTGCAAGGTATGTGCATAGTAAAAGATGAAGGAAAGTAATGGTGGTTCAACTGCTGAAGTGCTCAATTCCTACTTTGCCTCAATCTTTTCCCAAAAGCAGGTCTATGACCCTGCCCCTGGCAAAAGTGAAGTACAAATTGAAGGGGCAGGAATACAGCTTGAGATTGGTAAACAAATGGTCAAGGAACACCTAATTTCTTTGAACAAGTTCAAATCTCCAGGGGCTGATGAACTGCATCCTAGAGTAATAAAGGAGCTGGCAGAAGAACTCTCAGAATCACTGTCTTATTACCTTTGCAAAATCAGGAAAGATTGGTGAAGTTCTGGACAACTGGGGGAGGGCTAATGTTGTCCCTGTCTTCAAAAAGGGCAAAAAGGAGGCACCTGGGAATGATAGACCAGTTATTCTGACATCCATCTCTGGGAAAATCTGTAAGCACCTTGAAAACAATGCAGTGATTACAAGAAGCCAGCATGGATTTTTCAGGAACAAATCCTGCCAGACTAATCTGATCTCATTCTTTGATCAAGTAACCTTTCTTGTGGACTGTGAGAATGCTGTGGACATAATATATCTTGACTTCAGCAAAGCTTTTGACAAAGTACCCCATGACTAACTAGCAAACTAGTTAAAAGTTCAATGGAACAACTATTAGGTGGATCCACAGTTGGCTACAGAATCGGACTCAAAGAGTGCTTATCAATGGTACATTTTCAAACTGGGGAGAGATAATGAGTGGGGTGCCACAGGGCTCAGTGCTCTTCAACATTTTTATTAATGATTTGGACGAGGAGGTTCCAAGAATGCTTATCAAATTTGCCGACCACTCAGAATTGGGTGGGATAGCTAATACCCTGGAAGACAGAAATAAACTTCAAAGTGACTTTGATAGGCTGGAGCACTGGGCTGAAAACAACAGAATGAAATTTAATAGAGATAAATGCCAAGTTCTAGATCTAGGAAAAAGAAACCAAATTGGAATTGTTGTAGATCACAAGCTGAATATGAGCCAACGGTGTGATGTAGCTGCCAAAAAAAAAGAGCAAATGCTATTTTGGGCTGCATTAATAGAAGTATAGTTTCCAGTTCACATGAGGTATTGGTTCCCCTCTATTCAGCACTGGTTAGGCCTCATCTTGAGTACTGTGTCCAGTTATGTGAATCACACTTCAAATAGAATGCAGACAAGTTGGAGGGGGTTCAGAGGAGCGCAACGATGATGATCAGGGTCTGGAAACAAAGCCCTATAAGGATAAACTGAAAGAACTGGGCATTTTTAGCCTTGAGAAGACTGAGGGGAGACATGATAGCACTCTTGAAGTACTTGAAAGGTTGTCACACAGAGGAGGGCCAGGATCTCTTCTCGAGCAGGACACGGAATAATAGGCTCAAGTTACAGGAAGCCAGATTCTGGCTGGACATCAGGAAAAACTTCCTTACTGTTAGAGCAGTACGACAATGGAACCAATTACCTATGGAAGTCATGAGCTCTCCGACACTAGAGGCCTTCAAGAGGCAGCTGGACAGCCATCTGTCAGGTATACTTTAAGGTAGTGTCCTGCGTTGAGCAGAGGGTTGGACTCGATGACCTTATAGGTCCCTTCCACCTCTACTATTCAATGATTCTATGAAATTTTTTGATGCTGTGCTTGGTAAAAACTCAACAGAAACCAAATTGTACAGTTTTACCTAGTAGTTGGAGGGACTGAACCCTCAGATAATAAAGCCCCAGCTTCAGTTGATGTAAAATCCTTTTCCTTCTGAGTAGGATGCTGTTGAATGACTAAATTCAGTATTTGCCAAGTCATGCAAAAAACAAGGCAGCCAGGTTGGCCATCAGAAAGGGGGGGGGGCTAAATCCATGTAGTATAATACCTTTATTAGACCAGCTCAAAGATCACACAACTGCTATATAAAGGCACGAGCAAGTTGATGTGGGAGTGGGCAGTCCTTCAGACATCCTGATTCCAGGCCATGTACAGCTTTATTGGTTAAAAGCAGATTGAATTGCACACAGAAACAAACTGGACAAGTGAGCCAATTAACGTAAGAGAAGTTCTGCTAGACTGAAATAAGGATTCATGAAGTCCCATTCATGTTTCCCACAGTGGCTAACCAGATTCCTCGGGGATGCAGTGCACATCTTTCAGCACAGATAAAAGATGCTCATATGATGGATCCCTTGCCATATTCTGAGCCAGTTCTAAGTTTCAGTTTAGTTCCATGTATAAGGCATTAAAATAATCTAACCTAGATATTAGCAGAGCATGGATAATTGTGGATAAGTGCTATTATATCACCTTGTTCTATCAGGGATAAGGAACATATTAAAAACTAAACGGAGCTAAATTAAATTAAATTGTTATTACATTTGGTCATTAAATTGTTCTGAAAGTTATTAATTTAACTCAGAAGTGTTATCAAGAAATACAAATAAGTACCTATTAATCACATTTAGAAACAATAAAGAAATCAGAACTTTGAAAGAAGCAAGCTGTTTGCTAGCATCTGTACAAGCTGGAGCAAAGAAACTGATTGTAACTGAAAATACTTGCTTTGTATCACTGATAGAGGCCTATGCAGTCACTGCACCCAACAGTGCATACAGAATATACTATATGCAATAGAACAAAGGGCTCAGTAATGTTTAGTTTGCAAAGGCCAGAACATAAGAAGAGCCATACTGGATCAGACCAAAGGCACATCTCATCCAGCATTCTGTTCACACAGTGGTCATCCAGCTGCCTGTATAAAAAGCCCAAATAAGATATGAGTATGAGACTGCTTGTGTTCCCCAGCAACTGGTGTACATAGGCATACTGTCTCTGATACTACACGGGTGGCCCCATGTGGGCATCAAAATGGCCCCATGTGGTCTAAGGTCATGAGGAAACATATAATCCTGCCCTTCCCTGTTACCACTAGTAGACGGTATTCACTGTACTAGTCAACAATCATGGATAGCTCTTGATGGGCACTCAGGCACTAAAGTATCAGGGAGCTGTCATCCTCTGTGCCATTGCTTCCCACCACCATCCTATGTTAGGGATTGAAAAACCCAAAAGTGAGGACAGACAAGGGAGACAGAACATCTGAGTAAGTAGATTATTGCTCTTGCCCTTCCTCCTCCTCCTGTGTCATGTCCTTTAGTACCCAGCAGTGATATCAGTGCTCCATTCTGCGGTGGGCCCTAGCAGATGCCCCTTCAATTCAATTGGTGACCATGAGCTTGATAATAAGGCAGTTTAAAGGAGCCTGTTGCATCATTCCTAGAGAAGAAAATGGAGCATCAGTTCAGTCTCTAGTCTGGTGATCTCTAGAAGGTACTACATTGCACTCAAGAACAAGAGGAACACTTGGGGCTGCCTTTGAAAATGGTCCGGAAACTTCAACTGGTACAAAACAGGGCAGCACGGTTACTAACAGGAACTGTTATCCTCAGGGGTCCTTCTCTGCAAGCCCTTGCCAAAGGAAGTGAGGCAGGTGGCTACCAGGAGGAGGGCCTTCTCTGCTGTGGCACCCTGGCTGTGGAATGAACTCCCTAAGGAGGTTCACTTGGCACCTGCATTATATGCCTTTAGATGCCTTTTTATTCTCCCAGCATTTTAACAGTCTATAAATAAATTTTAACTTGGTGTTTTAAATGTGTAATTTTGCATTGCTGCTGTTTTGATCTGGTTGAGCTTTTATATTGTATTTTATGTTATGGTTTTATACTGTTGTTTTATACTTTGAATGGTTTTAATTTTTGTGAACCATCCAGAAAGCTCTGGCTATTGGGTGGTATAGAAATGCAATAAATAAATAAATAAATAATTTTTTTTTAACATTGTTATTAGGAATGAACTCCTATCAGTTAATAGCTATATTTTTTATTTCTGGTCAAAATTCCTTGTTTCCTCAGTAAATTAAAACATTGGGGAAGGGAATCTACCTATAAATATTTAAGATATAAATTACCCTCCTCATTTTCACCCCACATAAAATTATATTTACACCTTATATAGTACTGCGTGTATAGCTAACTTGGCTAGTTCCCATCTTTCCACAATGCAAGGAGCATTCAAGAAAATGACATGCAATGTTTCAGTGGGACACTGAAGTAATTAATTACAAAGCATATAGTATATAACTCAAAGTCTATCACCACATGCCACTGAAACAGGAGTAATTAAAAATGCACTACAATAAAGACTGCTACGATCTCTAACAAATTAAATTCATGAAGAAGAAATAATGTATTTAAACTCTAGAAAATGGTATAAGGAGCAATATGTCATGATACATTCATGCAATAGAAGGCTAGCCAATTTCAGTAAATTTTGTTTACAAGAGGAAGAAGGTCCGTAGTTTTCAATGAATATATTATGTAAAAAAGCATGTTTATTTCTATTACTGCTCAGAACATACAGTTGTTCTCATTTATCACTTAGTGTATCCTGAAACTATGCAGAGTCCTTTGGCACCATTTACAAAATATAAATAAGATCTTGTCTAAAGCATGGGTAGGCAGAAGATAGATCTCAGATGTTTTGGGCTTCCATAAGCCCCTGCCAGCATGGTCCATGGTCAGGAATGCTGGGAGTGGAAGTCCAAAACATCTGGAGATCCATCTTCTGCCCACTCCTGCTTTAAAAGTAAAAGACAGAGTAGATGTCCCACTCTCAGTAGGATATAGGCAAGACAAGATGAATAATGTACAGAAATGCCTAACTAATGGCCATGTTGGCTAGTAATGATGGGAGTTCAACACCTCTGGACGGCGCTAGGTTTGAGAAGGCTGACTTAGAAGAACAATTACGTTCTAAAGTGAACTAGCCACTCACAGAGCCAATTTGTACATCATGCTAAGCCACTGTGGGTTAATTAACTGGTGAGGCTTCATGGTGCATGACAGTTGCCATTTTGAATATACAAGCCATGGCAGGCACATGCTGTGGCTTATTGTGTCATGCAAACTCAGGTAGCATAGGTTATTTGAGGGTTAAACAACCCACAGATAAATGTAGAATAACCAATGGTGCTGTAAGACCCTGTAGGTTAATTAACACACGGTGGCTTAGTATGTCGTGTGAACAGACTCAGTGGGCCAATTTTTATGATCGCAGGGTTGTTAACAAGCCAGTATGTTAACCATCCTGCATGAACCAATTGTGTGCCAGACGATTTGCATAAGTACTGTAGCCAGTGCAGCTTCTTGCGTCATCCAAACCTGGCACCACCCAGAATCCATTGGCTGCAAACCAGGCCACTGTCTCTATTCAGCCTAAGTCTGATAGTGTCAAATTTTCAATTGAGCACCTATAGTGCCAAGACAACATGTTTTATAACCAAAAGAACAAATGGTCTACTGGCATGGCACCTAAAAGCTGAAGAGATTTATCATGAAATAAGCTTTCATGAAGGAGAGAAGGGGTGGACAGAAGATTGATTAGGATGCACTGATCATTGGATGATTTGCACTAGATTAGCGAGGGGTTCTGCCTTTCAATTGTTTAATGACAATTGAAAAGGCTTCTGCCCTGCTATTTTTCTATCATCTCTAGTAGTTCAGATATAGATTTGCATATGTAGGTCATCCTGGCTCATAAGGTGCAATAGTAATGGGCTCTATCCAGCTCCATATGGGTTGGAATAGAAATACAATAAATGAATGAATTTTGTATCTGTCTCTGTCTCCCCTTCACTATTTTATATCTGGCTGTGGATGGTGAGCTTCAGGGTTCCAGTAAGAAAACAAAGTAGATCTCATAAGCCTGAAGTCTGCCCACACCTGGAGTCTAGACTAGACCCCAGTTCATGTTTGATAGTTGTTCAGATGTGTAGCATTTGTATTTTAAGTGCTTTTGTATTTTTATTTATTTTTGAAAACTGCCTTTTTATTAAAGGATGATATTAAAAAATCTCTATAATACTAAATGTTTTGTGGCATCATATCATTTGGATTCCTCTACCCTAAGTACTTATATGTATGCTAAGCACATCTTAAAACTGGATTTTTTAATAACTACATGATAAATGAAATTAAAAATGCAGATATCACTTGTTAGAATACATATTTGTAAACATATATAGCATAGAAAGATTAAATCAGACATTCTTGTTGGATAGAGAGTAAAACAGATATGTATGAAGGACATACATAACTACAACTGGATCATGCAGAGGTGACAGGTAGGAACTGAGCTGGTGGGGATGGTCATCTTGGGGGTGAGGCCAGTGTCATCCAATGTGTGATTTAAGGCAAGGGTGTGGAATATGTGGTTCTCCAGATGTTGTTGGCCTGTGACTCTCACCAGCCCTAGCCAGCATACCCAATGGTTAGGGATGTGAGTTGCAGTACATAAACATTTGGGGGGACCATATATCCCCTATCCCCAGTTTAAGGCATCTACACATCACCTTCTCCACATGGAGGATACTTCCACACAGTCACTGCTCCATGTCTCTCAGAGCTGCTTACCATGTGAATCCTTTCAATTGCACAGTGATTTTCCACACTAATTCTGGATGTTTGTAACATCTGTCACTGGCATGGAAATTGGAAAGCTGCTCTAGACATCACACCTGGGATGTGAACTACTTGTCATGTGGAGGCTGTGTCAAGTAGCCTCCATGTAGAAAGACAGCACCCCCTTTTCATTTGTGCTGGCTTTGGGTGGCTGTGGTTGAATTAATATGAGTGTAAAGTTTTAATATGTTTCACCTCTTTTCATTGCTCCTGTTCTATAATTTCCCACCTGAACCTTTAGAGAAGAAGACACAGTAGAATTTTTTAAAATATACTAAGTGCCCATAGCTTAAGCAATTATCTCACATAGAATGCTGCAATGTCAAAGGAATAATTAAAATTACACCTTGAATTTACAGAGGTAGTGCCTTAGGCTACTCTCCTTTCACACACACACCACTTGATCATTCACTTTATCTACTGATGATGTAAGCTCCTAAATATTGCAGAAGCAAGAATCAAAAACTTACACAGTTTTGTTTTGGCTGTCAATAGTTTAAAAGGCTACCTTGTGGGACATTCCGTGCTGTCTTTCATGTCATGATTCATGTGTTATTTATGAATTGGTTGTATAATGGTAGATTATTTATGCTCTGATATTTATTGCACTCCTTGTCCTAAAAGCCGTTGGAATTTTTTTTTGCAGGAATAGACATACTTACTGGGCAATCATATTATTAAAAATAGATGGCTAACGTATTTTACAGTGCTATAGGTTTTAAACAACAACAACAACAACAACAACATCATTTAATCCTCAGTGGGACTGATGGGAACCAGGGTGTCTGAGGCTATAATCACTTCCCAGGAACAACACTTACTTGAAAGAAAGTCCCCTGAAATCAATGGGGCTGACTTTGAAATAATTTGTCAGGCTGTAAGAGTGCAATCCTATGTTGATTATTATTATTATTATTATTATTATTTATTTATATAGCACCATCGATGTACATGGTGCTGTACAGATAACACAGTAAATAGCAAGACCCTGCCGCATAGGCTTACAATCTAATAAAGTTGTAGTAAACACTAAGGAGGGAAAGAGAATGCAAACAGGGACAGGGAAGTGTAAACAGGCACCGGGAAGGGTGAAGCTAACAGTATAGAGTCAGAACAAACTCAAAGTTTAAAAGCTATAGGGAAAAGAAAAGTTTTTAGCTGTGTTTTAAAAGCTGTGATTGAGTTGGTAGTTCTCAGGTGTTCTGGAAGAGCATTCCAGGCATGAGGGGCAGCAGAGGAAAATGGGCGAAGCCGAGCAAGGGAAGTAGAGACCCTTGGGCAGGCAAGAAGCATGGTATCAGAGGAGCGAAGAGCACGAGCGGGGCAATAGTGTGAGATGAGAGAGGAGAGATAGGCAGGAGCTAGACCGTGAAAAGCTTTGAAGGTCAACAGGAGAAGTTTATATTGGATTCTGGAATGAATTGGGAGCCAATGAAGAGATTTCAGAAGTGGAGTGACATGGTCAGAGCGGCGGGCCAGGAAGATGATCTTAGCGGCAGAGTGGTGGACAGAGACCAGCGGACTGATGTGAGATGAGGGGAGGCCAGAGAGGAGGAGGTTGCAGTAGTCCAACCGAGAGATAACCAGTGCGTGAACGAGAGTCTTGGCAGAAGAGACAGACAAAAATGGTCGAATCCTGGCAATATTATACAGGAAGAAACGACAAGATTTAGCTACTGCCTCGATATGAGGAATAAAGGAGAGCGAGGAATCAAATATAAAGCCAAGGCTACGAGTTTCCTTGACCGGAGTAAGCGTGACATCGTTGACAGTAAGAGAGAATGAGAGGTGAGGAGAAGGTTTAGGAGGAAAAACAAGCAGTTCAGTTTTTGCCATATTGAGTTTCAAACGGCGATGAAGCAGCCAGGCTGAGATATCTGAAAGACATGCTGAGATACGATCGTGGACATCAGGAGAAAGTTCCGGAGATGAGAGGTATAGTTGTGTGTCATCGGCATACAGGTGATATTGGAGGCCATGAGATTGAATAAGTTTACCCAAGGGCAGCATGTATAGAGAAAACAGCAGCGGGCCAAGCACCGAGCCTTGCGGAACCCCTACTGAAAGGGGAAAGGAGGAGGACGAGCTGCCGTTAGCCGACACGCTGAAAGAGCGACCCTCTAGATAGGAGGCGAACCAGTTATAGACAGAGCCACAGAGTCCAAGGTCATGGAGGGAATCTAAGAGAAGATCGTGATCAACCGTGTCAAAGGCTGCAGTTAGATCAAGGAGAATAAGGACGGAATAATGGCCCTTAGACTTGGCAGTGAGAAGATCATTGGTGATCTTGGTAAGGGCTGTTTCAGTGGAATGCAAAGGACGGAATCCAGATTGAAAGGGATCCAGAGCAGAGTTACTAGAGAGAAAGTCAAGACAGCGAGAGTAGACCACACGTTCCAGAATCTTTGAGACAAGGGGCAACAGAGAGACAGGTCGGTAGTTAGACAGAGAAAGTCGATCAAGAGTGGGTTTTTTGAGAATGGGAGAGATAGTTGAGTATCCTAATGCAGGGTGTCCAGAGCATGAATTTTTCCCATCTAACTGCAGTGCTTTGGAGCAGGAGGGAAGGAGGCTGGGGTGAGCATAGGAAGCTGTGTGAATCAGCTTCCTTGGTCTCTTCAACTACCCACTCCTGGGACAGCCCTCCTTTCCCCATCTCTGCATTCAGGTTTCCAAGCACTGCACCAGCTATGAGGGGGAGAAAGTGGGGAACGCTGTTTACTGGCTCCAAGGTTGGATCCCTGTATCTGACCACAGAGCCAGTAATCCAAATAATCCTATGCCCCTCCCCCAACACTGTCTAGGGACCATAGGATTGCTCGCTAAATTAAGGCTTTTATATCATTTTCTACAGTGGCATTCAACAAGAGATGCTTAGGCCTCAGCTAGATGAGGGGGTCGGAGGGAGGCGATCTCATGATTTTATGATTACGAGATCCTCGTCCTTGTCTACACATGGCACGCAACATTGCGGCCACCATTTTTTTCTTTTAAAGA
Organism: Elgaria multicarinata webbii; assembly: GCF_023053635.1. Lineage (NCBI taxonomy): Eukaryota > Metazoa > Chordata > Lepidosauria > Squamata > Anguidae > Elgaria > Elgaria multicarinata. Next base: position 54,469,776 of record NC_086171.1, read on the forward strand.
ACACGGAGCACATGTTTGCAGAAGTTAAGTGATATATATATATATATTTCCTGCTCCACCCCACCCCCAATTACTCGCGAGGAGCTGGGACAAAATGTGATGCCCAGCCACACGTTCCATGGTCTCAGGATCAGCCCGGGACCGTGGAAAAACTGGGCTAGAAAGGTAGGGCAAAATCCCAGAAATTGGGGGGTCATCCCTCCCTGCTCCTGGGATCCCCTGTGTGTCATCTGGTTCCTGGGATAAGCCCTCATCTAGCTATGGCCTTAGTTTAACTTTTGCGCAAAATTACATTAACATAAGCTGAAGGACTTGGAGCTACTTCTGTCTGAACACCCAGCTTCTCTACTAATTACTGAAAAACTCCAGAGCTATTTAATAAAATTCCAAGTGAGTAGACACTTTCATTGTTAAAGAAACATGAATGACATTATTTTCTTTCCAGGAAGTAGTTATTCCCTTCAGATTATTTTTAGTCTTTGAATTGATAAAAAAGAAAGAGAGAGAGAGAGAGAGAGAGAGAGAATGTCTACATGACAGCTGTAGCAGCCAGTGAGAAACAAATAAACCATCTTTGGAAAATAGGCTTGCCAGGGTTGTTGCTGTTTTGCAGGTTGCATGAATTGTGGAAAAATTCAGTATGTACTAAAAGCTGACTGCTTGCAGCCTTATATGTTACTTGAAAATAGGTGACGTTTCCCAATACTGCATTTTATTAATTCATACAAGTTGTAATCAGTTAATGGAATAAATTTGCATATGTGTAAAAACAATATTTTTTTCAAGGAATGAAAAGTTTGATGGGTGCAGTGCTTATCCAAGTTTGGTTTCCTATGGAAAAAGTTCCCTGGAAATTTATCAGAGTTTTGCATTAATTTATTTGAAGTATTTTCATACCACAGTCCTATAATCCCAGAAGTAATTCCCATTGTGTTCAGTGGAGTTACTCCCAGGTAAGTAGATATAGGAGTGTAGCCTTAGTTGCTTTTTAGGACCACACTCTCACAAAACAGCATAGGAAAACCAGAGCATCATTAACAGAGTGTGTTGAGACACTGTTCAGAAATGCAAAGCTAATATTTGAATTCTTATTTATAAATTTACAGGTTGAGCATATATGGAAGCACAGCTCAAACACACCAACAAGCAATCAAAGACCACTGCTCCCACATCAGATATCCAGGAGAGGAACTCGGCAGCAGCAGCCTAAGAGAGCAACCTTATAGTTCTTAGGCAGTACCCCAGGAATCATAGGATTGTTCAGGAAACACCTCCAAAGTCTTAGTCAAAGATCCGACTTTGGAGGGGTTCTTTTTCTGAAGGGGAAGGCTCCCTTCAGCCATTGAGGAAGTTTCTGCTGTGGCTCCCTGTGTGGCAGGGGTGGGGGACTTCAATCCCAGGGGCCAAATTCAGTCGCCCTGAAATCCCAGTAAGACCCTCCGGGTTCTTCGCATGGCCATACCCCCTTCCCTGGGCCCCAACCCCTCTGCACTCAACCACCTATTGTTTGATGGGGTCCCAGCTTTTTGTGCATGTTTCATCATTCAAAAATGTTGAAATGCTTTTCCAAAGTCTTACGCTACTGGTAGTAAAGAACTTTAAGCTACAAGATGTATATATGTTGAATGTCCGCCTTCAGCTCTTTCCACCACTGGAATGTGAGCCCCCTGGAGCTCCTCCAAAAATTGAATCCAGTCTTTAGACTGAAAGAGGTTCCCCACCCTTGTTCTATAAGGTCAGAACCAGAACTTTGAAGCAGCCCATAAACAATCAGCAACTGGACAGCAGACCGAACAGGTACGTTGGTCACCTCTTGTCTTTGCATTTAAATTATAGCAATTATTTCTAAATTTCATTTATACATATCAATTAGCATGAGCAAATTCTATGCAAATCCCTTTGTTCTTTTGTCCTTTTGTGTGTGTGATGCATTTCTTCTTATTTGGTGATTCTTAAGTGGTCGCCTATTGATTACTCTAATTGTTGCATCAATTAAACATTGCAGTGCTGCTGCTTGTCCACATTGGGGAAAGCTTCACCAGTTGGATAAACAAAACAAAAAACAAAAACAAAGCAAAAGCCTTTCTTAAAACAAGCAAGCATGAGGGGAGTTGCTTGCAAGACAAAGTGGAATCATGAGATATGGGAGAGAGCACTTATTAAAACATCTGCTGGGGAGTGTTATACTCTCACCAACAGAAGTTGCTCCTCCAATAAAAGGTATCACCATCCCTTCTCTATGTCATTGTTAAAAGAAGGCAGCCTGGTTTGGAGAGATAATGGATTCATCATGAAAGCTCTGTATTGCAGACTGCTGTATGAAGCTGGCTTTGTGTTTGGAGGATTACTCTTAGTGATCAAGAAGCTGCATGTAGAAAGCTTTCCATACTATAGTGAAAATACAGAAGAACATTGTAATTTCAAGGAGTTAGTGGTGTACTGCACTTGTTCCTTTGTATTATTATTATTATTATTATTATTATTATTATTATTATTATTATTACCATTATTATTTATTACATTTATATACCGCCCTATAGCTGAAGCTCTCTGGGAAGGTTACAAAGTTTAAAACACTGAACATTAAAAACCAAACTTTAAAAAATGTTGTGCCTAGATTTTCTGTTGGGCCTGTTGCTTTAAGAAGCCAGGTACACTTCTGGCTTTCTTATTTACGGTGACCATATGTCCGGTTTGGCACGCACATGTCCAGAAATGGGGGGGGCAAACTGGGTCCAAGGGGAATCCTATTTTAGTCAAAATTATCCGGGAAACGCACACTGTAAGGCCCTTGCAGGATTCTGTTCGGGCCTCTGTTTGGTTGACACAGTGACGTCGACCAAGCAGAGGCCTGGATGGAAGCCTGTGAGGGTCTTAACGCTCTCGTTTCAGTGTTTTCGAAATGTGTGCTTTAAAGCCTTCCCAGCCTTCCGTCCGGGCCTCTGCTTGGTCAACGTCACTGCGCCGACCAAGCGGATGCCCAAACGGAAGCCTGCGAGGGCCTTGAAACACGTTTCCACATTTTGGAAACGTGCGCTTTAAGGCCCTTCCAGCCTTCCACCGACGCTGCCACCACCGCCACAGCTGCCGCCACCGCCAGCTGCAGCAGCCACCAGCCACCACCACCAGTAGCAGCAGCTACCAGCTGTCAATGAAGCAGGTTTTTGGGGTGATTTTTTTGCTGTTTTTTACTGTTATGTCTTGTTGAAGTTGAAGCAAGCTAAGAGGTGCTACCCTTTAGTCCATTTTGTTTCATGGCTAATGTTTGCAGGCTAATAGTAGTTTATACTCTTTCTGAATGCTTGTTTGCTGTACTAGATTTTGTGAAGTCAGTCTTTGACCAAGGCCATGTTTGGATGGGCATGTCCTCTTGGGGACTGGGCATGTTGGTGGGCATGCCCCCTTGGGGGCAGCCATTTTGTCCTCCTTTTTGGTTTCTAAAATATGGTCACCCTATCTTATTTCTCAGAATAAGCTATCTGTCTGAGATCTTATGATTTGAGAGGCGATTAGTTACCTTTAGCTAGTCCTTGGCTAGACTTCAAGGTTTATCACAGAGTATAGGCAGGATGGCAGAAGAACTCTGACAGAGATAAGTTTGCACAGATTCTGACATTCCAAACTAGTTTTAACTAAATCTAACTACAACTTTTAAGGCCTCAACAGCCTTGCTAAGGCTGATACATGACACTTTGTTCTGATCCAGCACTGCTCTTCTTACATATGTAAGTTCTCATTGGGCCTGTTCAGACTTCATTTTAAGCTTTGGACCTAACTATGTTGGCTTAGCATGTCCTGTGGTGGGTGATTCACCACCCCCACCTCAATTGTTGAACTATGCATGCTACTATCCACCTGCTGCAGTGTGGTTATGGGGTTTCACAGTGGTTCTCATGTTGTTTGGCAGGAACTCCATGGTTAGATTGCTCTGTTCAGGTGAGAGGAAAAAATGGCAATGACATAGGGCTTAGCTAGACCTCTAGCAGGATGGAGGGGTGAAGATCCATGATATTTTTATCATGAGACCTCCCCCTTTATTCACATGTGGTGCACAATGACCACAGAAGGAGAGACATCATGCCCACCATTTTGTTTTTGGTTTTAAAGAGACAGGAGTACACAAGCGCTCATGCGCAAAAGGTAAGTTATTTTTTTTAAAAAAAAATCCCCACTCCCCCCACCCCACCCCCGATGGGTACAGAGCTCCTGAGGAGCTCTGAGCCCCATGCGCGGGTCCCAGCTCCTCACAAGGAACCGCAAGGAGCCAGGACAAACCGTGATACCCAGCCACATGTTCCACAGTCTCGGGCTCAGCCCGAGACCGCAGAAAAACCAGGCCTAAAGTGGAGGGCGAGATCCCAGGGCAAGGAAGGGATCATCCTTCCCTGATCCCGGGATTCCCTGTGCATCATGTGGATGCACAGGGACGATCCCGGGGATCACCCTGGGACACAGCCCCATCTAGCTAAGGCCATAGAGTCTGGCAGCAAGAGCAGCTGTCGCCATGGACTTTCTCTATGGTCGCGCAGCTATTTTATTTTCACTTTTTCTGACAGAGTGGCCATTGGGAAGTGGGGAAAATAGATATTATTTCTGAAACTGAAATAAAAGGTATTTCCTACTTGTGTAACTGTGATATTCTGCTATAGCACAGTGTTACCTAAAGGTTATGTAACAGAAAAGCAGGAAAGGAAAACCTCTTTGTGCAGAGCTCAGTTCTGTGACAAAACCAAAAATATGTACAGCAGTTAACAACTTCATGTTGAAATGCTCAGGGTTTAATTTTAAGTGGTCCACAGAAAACAGTTTCTGTTGTTTTGGATCTTGACAGGACAGATCTCTAGCAGAAGAATCCACATGGATTTTCATTGGAACTCATCAATTTGTCCAACGAATAAAAAATTAAGTCTGTGTGGACATGTCCTCCCGAAAACCTCCATCCTATTTGTGAACAGAGAAACTGAAGTAACATGAAGTAACATGTACTGTACTTCTCCAAGAAGTGGATAAATTCTCCCAAGTACATCATTAGCAGTGGCAGTGACACAGCTTCTTTCTTTTCTTTTCTTTTATCGTTGTAGCAGCAGCTGCGTTGGGGTTGGCCACTATTTAGTGGCCAACAAGACCCACAATGCACAAGACCCAGCATAGTTCCAGGGCATGAGGTTTGGGGAATGGCAGCCAATATGCCCCCCCCCACACACACACCAAAAGGTAGAGAATATTCAGAGAAAATTCTGCAAAAAGAGAAAAAGTAACAAAGGGACTTTTTGCAGAAAAATGTCATCTGAGAAGTTTTGGTTCAGCTCTAAAATCAGCCACAGCAGCAACAGATTAGCAGGAAGGAGATCCAGAGATCTTCTATTGACTTCCCTGTGTTCTTCCCTAAAGCTTGTGTACATTGAAGACTGAAACATACTTATTCAATGATCATACAGAAATGTACCATAGAAGATTGTTAAATCACAATTTAGTGCTTCCATTAAATCGAAATCTGCAAGCCTGAGCATCAGCAGGCAACCAATCTCTGCAGCAGACTATTCTCTTCTTCTTCTTTTTAAATTGCTTGGAGCCACAAATTAACCATGGTAAATGAACTGTAAAAAATTGAGTCGCCATGCAAACTAGTACAATAATTTGGACATTTAGAGATAATCATTTTGCTGTGATCAGCAATAATGTGTTAAACTTCAATGGCTGGGAAACTAGCAATTGTAACACTAAAGACTGCCATTGCATGAATTCTTAATCATTAACTGAATTTCGGGGGGGGGGGAGGGATATCATAATTGGGGCAATTGTTATGATTATGTCTGTTTTAATTACATACAAATAGAACTAACTTAGGGAAAACTTTGTGATCTTGTCATGAAATCTAAAAAGGCTGAGTAATTTCCTGACAGTGATAATACCAATGTGCCAGAAGAACAGCAAGTTCTAACCCCCCGCCCCTAACGTCTCAGCTGTGACTTCAATTATGTGACTAAGGCTTTCAGGAAATCTTTAATATAAAATTAAAAAATCCAACACTGAAACAAATTACCCTGGGGCATATAATGGAAAAATATATGTCTGACATGCTATTAAAATGATAACAAACTATACTTATCAGAAACCCCCATAATTAGCTTCTAATTCTTGGTTTCAGTTGTGAGTGATTAACTGAAACAGTCATCTGTATATATCCATATAGAACACAGCAAACCATTTTCTAGTGATTCAGATTTCTAGAGATAGTTTCAATTCTTTTGAGACAGACTTTAAAATTTCTCCTTTTCTTTCAACAACAAATGATAAAGAACTTGTGATACATACTCCCGAATAAGAAGGGGAAAATGTTGTCCTTCTTTAATGACTGTCTCAGTGATAAGAAAAAAACAGCATTTCCCCACTCCCATTTCATTAGATGAAAAAAGAAAATAGAGCAAGTTTGGCTGAAGTAAAGTTTGTTATTGATTTGTCGATGAAGAAGAACTGAAGCCAGAGCAAATAAAACTTTGACCAAAAGATTCAGTTGATATTAAAGTTTGAGATGTTGTTTTTAACTTTGAGCTGAGGGTTGGACTTGATAGCCTTATACATCCCTTCCAACTCTATGATTCTATGGTCCTATGTTTATAATAGTACAGAAATTCATATATTTTCATTGACAGCTAACTAGTACAATTCATCTGTCACAGTGGTTACTTGTGCTCCCATTTTGTATTGGTTTTAAATGTTTTAATTAGTTGTATGATGTTTGCATTTGTGTTGTACCCCGCCTCGATCCAAAGGGAGAGGCGGGTAATAAATAAAATTATTATTATTATTATTATTATTATTATTATTATTATTATTATTTCCTTATATGGTTTATTTTCATCATTTTTCTCTTAATCTCATCTAAATCTTCATTATATTCTGTTATGCTATGCCACTTTAAGATAATATTTCACCACTTTATTAGTTGTATCCATTTCAAATGCTTTATCATTAGTACTATTGCCATTTTAGTTAAACTATTCAAAATCACAAGCATCATAGTAAAGCATGGTTTTCTGTTGATAACATCAACTAACGCAGTAGATAACTTCTGTGATTATTACAATGACAATTGATGAAAAGGATCATGAGTACCTGTATAGGTTTGCATAATTCAAATGAAGAATAATTCCCACTGTTATTTTAAATGATATATTCCTTTTGCATGCTAATGCAAGAATTTACAGGAAGTATTAAAAGTTATTGTGTTCTCTCAGGACACTTTGGCACAAAATACATTTCTGACAATTTCATAGAATCATAGAGTTGGAGAGGGCTATATAGGCCATCCAGTTCATCGTCCTAATCAATGCAGGAAATCCACAGCTTGAAGACCTCCAATGAAGGAGAACCCTCCCCCACCGCAAGCTAGGTAATTGATTCAGTTGTCAAATTGTTCTTACTCTCAAGTAATTTCTGCTTGACTGAACTGTTCAACTGCAATCTACCCTCCTGTAACTTAAGCCCACTAGAGCGCATCCTCACTTCTGTGGCAGCAGCTAACAAGTCTTTGCTGTCTTCCATGGAAGAGCCCTTTCAGATATTTGAAGAGTGCTACAGAATCAGAGAATCACAAACATGGTCAAATAGTGGGTAATTAGTCAAATTCTGGATGGGTAATTAGTCAAATGGTGCCGAGCATGTGTCAGCATGCACCACAGTTTAAACAAGTCATCATGGCTTATGTAAGACAAAGTGATCAGGTGAACTGGGACAAGAATCTATTTGGATGCAATCCTAAAAGCTCCATTAAATACAGCAAGACATATATAAATAACATACATAGCATTGAGCTATCAATCTGTTCTTTAGAATATGACTGCAGTCCTATGCATACTTACCTGAGAGTAAGCCCCATTGTAGAGTGAGTTTACCCCCAGAATAGTTGTTTTAAATTATATTGATGTTTTTATGCTTTTATTTTTTGTATATTTGTTTTTAATGTTCACTGTTTTTAACTTTTGTATACTGCCCAGAGAGCTTCAGTTATGGGGTGGTATATAGGTATATAAATGTAATAAAATAAATAAATAAATAAATAAATACTTCTGAGTAACTATTCACAGGATTGTGCTGCATGAGGCACAATCCACTAGGATGTCTTCTTTGGAAGCCCCATTGAAATGAATGAGATTATACAAGAGTACTAGTGGATTTCTGCCAAGATTTCAATAGCCAGGTTCTCAGTCACAGCATAAATTGACATTTTTTTAAAAAAATGTTGATTATTTATGTGTTTATTTATTTTATTGCATTTTTAATTTTTGTGAACCGCCCAGGGTGGTATAGAAATGCAATAAATAAATAAATAAATAAATATCCCGCCTTTTTCCTCCAAGGAAGTCAAGGTGGCATACATAATCCTCATCCTCTCCATTTGTCCTCAAAACAACAACCCTGTTAGGTAGGTTGGGCTGAGAGTCTGTGACTGGCCAAAAGGTGCCCAGTGAGCCTCCATGGCCAAGTGGAGACTAGAACTCAGAACTCTCTGACTCCCAATCCAACACTCTAACCAATATACCACACTGGTTCTCTCCAGTTGTTGTTGTTTTGTATTGTGTATATGCTAATTTGCTAGCTTAGATTTGTTATAGAAGTTTGCTCTAAGCAGGAAATAAGAAGATTAAATAATGAAAATCTGTAATTCACAATTTTGACTAAAAAATACACCATGGGACATGAGGTGGAGAGATTTCCAAGACACAGAAACATTGGAATGAAAACCTGATTTCCCAGTGAATAAACCATCTCTGATTGCTAAGCAACATTCATCCTCACAGTAGATCATAATAAATCCAAGCTTCTGGTATAAATATTCCTATACTGCTCATTCCAAGCCACTGCCCATTGCTCACTCAGCAATATGATCAGCAGCTCCCCAGGTTATTACCAGCTGTTGCACCTTCCCATTTCCTTCAATTGATGTATCTAATAAACAGTAAAAAATGTGAACGCAACATTCTTTGGCCATCATCTTCTTCCTCCTCATCATTATTACTACCTGTCCCTACTGATTGCTCAATATACATAATTTATGATGATCCAACATATATTTGGTTAAACAGCAGAATTCCTAAGCTGTTACTTGTGAAGTACTAGAATATTACATCTCTTGTTGGGTTGTTGTGGGATACAGTAGCTGGAGTGACAGATTTAGAAGTCGGATGGTCTATATTTGAATTTCTCTTTGGTCATAAACTTACTGGATTACTGTAGACCAGTCACTAACCCTGTTCAGATGTCATGCTAAACCATGGTTAAGCCACGAACCATTTTGCAGCAAAGGATTGGTGAGTGTATTTAAACTGTGGTTATGTAGCCACCATGGTTAGAAATGCTTCACTGGACACGTTAAGTCACGTTTCAAATTACACACTAAGCCATAATGCTTAGCTCAAAATGCTTAACCACCATGGCTTAGTGTGTCATCTGAACAGGGTCACTGTCTTTTCTTTTCTTTTTTTAGTAATCCTTTTTCTTTTTATTGTAAATTTAACAAAACAAATCAGAAAACAAATCATGAAAAAAAAATTGAAAAAAGGACAAGGAATTACTCCATCAAATACAACATTCTTTTAAAAAATGGGCAGAGAGCAGGGAGATTATGCATGTTTCAAGAAAAGCAGACCAAATATCCATACTTTTTCCCACTTGCAAGTGGTGCCTATATACCACCCGTTCAAACGTTGATAGCATTGTAAGTCCTCAGTCCATTGCATTATGGAAGGTTAACATTTATCCTTCCAACACTGTAATATCAGTCTTTTGGCTGTAATAAGGCCTCAGAAAATCCATTTGCACTGACCATATGTTAACTTCCAAGAAACCAGTAAATAATTTAAGAGTACATGCACATCGTTCAATATTAAAGACTGTTCCAATATGAAGTTTATCTGTATTATGACCTCCTACCAAAGGAAGGCGATTATTGGGCATTGCCAAAGCATATGAATAAAAGAAGGGTGCATTACATCTCCAACAACTATACAAATTAGACAAGCCCTTATTAAAAAGGTATTGTTGAGTCCAATAAACCCAAAACAAGATTTCTTTTGCTGGATAAGGCATAGTCTAAGATCCATAGAAATGTCAGGTACAGACACTAAAACAACAATCCATTGATTAGTAAAGGAATCCTACATATAGCATAAATAATTTGAGGTATAATATTCATTCTTTAGTGTGTTAACTTTTCCCCATAAACTCAAAGTTGCCCATCTGTCTATGTCTCGTGCAATCTCATTAATCAACTTGTTCATTTAATCCCAAATTAGGTAATAAAATCAGGTCACCATCAAAATTACCTATTTGCCAACATACCAGGCTCACTGTCTTTTTAAATATTTCTGTTTTCTGAATGGAGAACCAAGGTTGAAAAGGTCATTGTCTTTTCTCATTCATAAATTGGAAATATTAGCCATCTTCCCACAGAGTTTGTACACAAACACAACTATTTGCACACAAACACTACTACCACAACACCTGCCTGCCCAACAACAACAACATGTGGACTTTAATTGGATGTTTCAGAATTTGTAATTAATAAGTAACACATGCTATTCCCTTCATTGTTAAGTTCAGGGTGATATATGGAGAGGAATTAAATTAATGCATGTGTATTTATAGACTGAAAACATTTTAAATATTTCAATGTAACTCTATCCAGCCTAAGTGTCCAGTATTTCTTGAGAAAAATCAGACAATATGAATCTCAGTTCAACTTCCACAGCCATCAAGAAGAGAAAAGTTACTTTGACATGAAAAATGAAGCCCCTACTAGAAGATTCTGGGGGTATACATAAAAATCTTGTAGCAATCATTTTCAGCTCCACATAGAACAGGGACATCTCTGTTTTCTGTAGGTTCTATTTGGAAGGCAAAGTAAAATTATAGACCCATCAAATTCAAGCCTTAAATAGCCCTGGGAGCAGGGACCTAGACTCCTACTAGCTATAACAATGCCTTCATAAAAAAAGAAAGATGAAAGTCTCATGAGAATTCAGAGTTAATAAGAACATTCCAACAAGACATTCAACTGTACAGTTTGGTAGACATATCACTAAACCCCACAGAAAACCTTCCTAGGTGATAATGCATTTTGGCAATTATTTTCCATTTGCTAGAGCCACCCTTCTCAAGATAAATGTTATATCCTATTATATGGTGTATATAAAACTATTTTCTCCCAAGGAATGTGATGTCCATTTTCTTCCAAAACACTATGAATATAATAATCTAAAGAAACATTCATTAGTATATTCAGAAGGCAGGAGATTTACAATAAAGGAGTCATTTCCTCCCAACATTCAATACATTATTAACATAGTTAACTGATTACCAAGACAGTTTTATCACAGCCAGAAGAATGGTGGGAATAACAGGGGTCACAACACTCACTGACTATTACACAATACACTTTAAACTAGCATTCAGCTCTAGCTAATGTTGGAAGCACGATGGTCAGCTACATGGATTGTTACTTCAAATCATCATTGCAAAAACGTACCTCGTCTTACTGAGTTTGAGAATGTTACTTTAAATCATGGGTGCAGACATTTCAGCCTGGTGGCTGAATTCCATTTCAGAGAATTTCTCAGGGGCTGTACTCTAGTGGTCAGCCGTGCCAAAGGCAAAAGGAGCAGGAGCAGAAAACCTATAATATCAATATATCACCCCCTTTCCTCCAACCACCCCCTTTCCTTTGATGAGGAAACAATCAAATAATTGGTGTTTGGAGGAAAGGGGACAGGTCCAAGGGAAGGGGCATGGCCTTATGAGAAATCCTTATGTATTTGGCCCTTGGGTTTGTAGTTCTGCAACCCTGCTGTAAATAAAAGTAAGCTCCTAGCCCTCATAATTACCTAGAAGATCTTTAAATAACCATCATATCCTTACTGCCATCAATCATACTGCCACTACTTTTTCTAATTAAAGTAATTCCCAACCAAGCCTTTGAGCAAGGGGCATGGATGGATTGGTAGACCATGTACAGGAAAATTGCTTCCTGAGGAAACACGTACAGGAAGCTGTTCCCCACGCACCCAGCCCCTCCTTGAAGTTGCTAACAGATGGGAGGATGAAGAGAAGGAAACTGGAGCATGATGAAACAAGTGGAAGATAGAGCAGCTGGGAGAGTGGAACAGGGCAACAGGAACTACAGCAAGTGATGTAATTGGCTCACAAGGTAGACTCAGGTATGTAAAGAGGCAGCATTGAACATGATGATAATCAACAAAATTATGGCATCAAACAATTCAATCTATTAAAAAACAACATACCAGATGCATAATTTCTTTCTACCTTTTTGTGATATTTTCAACAGAAAACTGATTATTTTAATGGTTTAATTTTATTTTAAAACTAAGTAACACAAACATGTAGTACTGTACAACTACAGTTTTATAAATCTCCTCTGCCATTCAGTCTTTCCTCTTGTAATTGCAACTCCCTAAATCAGGGATGAGCAACTTGTGGCCCTCCACATATTTTGACCTACAACTCCCATGATCCTCCACCATTGGCTAGAACTGAGTAGGGTGACCATATGAAAAGAGGACAGGTCTCCTGTATCTTTAACAGCTGTATAGAAGAAAAGGGAATTTCAGCAGGTGTCATTTTTATGCATGCATTACCTGGTGAAATTCACTCTTCATCACAACAGTTAATGCTGCAGGAGCCCTTCCCTCTTGACTAGATCTTTTATTAAGTATTTTTTATTTCAAATCTTAGCCTAGATTCACCAGGGCTGAATTCCAGAATCTATTTTCAATCTAATGTTAGAACATAAGAAGTGATAATGAGGGGGCGGAGCCGGACGTCATGACGGGTAAGATCTCTTCTTGAGAGCTCCCGAGAGGGGGGGATCTGAAAAGCTTATTATCTCATCTAAAAAGGCATGGGTCGTTAATGAAAGTGAAGGAGGATGTTTATGGTTGTTAAGAGAGGGTGAAAATCCTGGTTTTTTGGAAGCAAACTCAGATTAAGGAGGAGAAAAACAGCCCGTTTTCTGGCTGCAAGCAGACGGAAGGAGGGGGGAGCAAGAAGCGACGAACTTTGGAATGTTTGGAATGTTAGAGCTCTCCTGTCTTCTAGTCTGATAAACTGATGATTTATATACTCCTAATCTGAGAGAAAGGTTTAATGGGCAGTAAATTCACCCTTTTGAATAAAAAAGCATCGAAGAATAAGGTTTTTATCTGCTAAGAAGAGGGAGACGTGGTGGAATGTAAACGGGACATTGACGGAGAGTTAAAAATAGATCCATGCCGTATATTAGAAAAAAAGGAAAAAAAAACCCGGGGAAGGCTACTTGGCAAAGAACTCATCCTTCTAACCATAATTTGGCCCGTCTTGAGAAAGTGTCTGTTGAAAAAGATTTACAAAACTCTGGAAGTGACTCAGACGGGTCTATTAAAATGGCTGAAGGTTTTGGCACGGAGCCAATTTCAGCTGCATTGGGAGAATTGAAAAAACTGATTCTGGACAGCACTGCCACTTTGAGCAAGAAGATGGATGAGAATGAAAAAAAAGCGGCTGCCCGTATGGGGGTGCTAGCAGATAAGATCGCGGCTAATGATAGAGAGATGAAGAAGCTGGATGTGGAAGTTAAAGCACTTGCGAAAAAACAGGATGTCTTTGAAAAAAGCTGTGAGGTAAAATTACAAAGTCAAGATCTACAGCTGATCCGACTTCAAGATCAGGAGCGGTGTTGCAATGTGCGCATTAAACAATTTGCTGAAGAACCAGGAGAGGATTTGAGAAAAACAGTTTTGAAGTGGTTCAACGATATGATGCCAGATTTGGATATAAAAGACGGTGATATTGAAAGGATCCATAGAGTGGGAGAAGCAAAGTATAGAGGATCATCCAGAGACATTCTTGTGAGATTTGGCAGTTATTACAAAAAAGAGGAAGTGATGAAGAAATTGAGGGCTATGGTCATGATTAAATATAAAGGCAAAACAGTGCAAGTATTCAACGATCTTTGTCAGCAGACACTCCAATGGAGGCGCAGTATTAAGCAAATAACTGAAACATTAACAAAAAATGTAGTGAGATATGCTTGGGGTTACCCTGTTTTTTTGAAGTTTTCTTTTGTTGGGGGTGATTACAGAGTAACCTCTCTGGAGCAAGGCAAGGAGCTGCTGAAGAGATTGGGGTTATTTGAGGATGCAAGTTTTGGAGCTGGAGATGAGAATGGAGCCGTAGCCGGGGCGTCTGGGACGGGGTAAATGGGGAATGTTGTTATGAGAGAATTAATGATAAGTAATTAAATATAGAGATCGTGCCATCGGGGCGGGGCCCCGCCTCCCCCCTCTCCCCTAAGTTAGATGGCCGGAGTAATAGACTCACGGGGATATGGGGAGGGGGAAAGTAGTGGGGGGGGAGAGGGGTTGGGGGGGATTATTAGGGGGGAGGGAGGGGGATGAAGGGGGGTTCAGGGTTTACTGTTATATTTGTTGCTGTTTATGTTTATGAGTTGCAGAGCACATGGGATCGGAAGGAAAATCAAAAGGGAGATTATGAATAAGAATATTAAAGTATCAACGCTCAATGTTAAAGGTCTGGGGGCAGTCGTGAAAAGGAGAATAGAACAAATGTTAAATAAAGAAAGATCGGATATTATTATGTTGCAAGAAACACACCAAAAATTTGATGGCGTAAATGAAATCCGGACAAGGTGGTCTGTTTATTATGAAAAGTCATTAGGGACGTCAAAAAAAAAATGGAGTAGCAATTTTGATTTCAAAGAAAAGTGGATTCATATTGAAAACTGTAAGAAAGGATGATAATGGTAGATATCTTATGATAAAGGGGCAAATAGAAAGTGAGCAATATACATTAGTAAATGTTTATGCCCCTAATGAGAGACATAGAGATTTTTTTATGAATTTATTTAATGAAATAGAGGAGTTCAGGGAAGGATTTCTAATTTTGGCTGGGGATTTTAATATGGTAATGGATAATAGAGTGGATAGATCAAACCCCACAAATGTGGAAAAAAGAAATAATATTACTATATTGAATAAACTAGTTAAAGAAAAAGACTATGTAGATTGTTGGTGTTTACTGAATGGCTTGAATCCGGGATTCTCTTATTACTCCCCAGTTCATCAGACATATTCTAGAATAGATTATATAATGGTTTCAAAAGAGTTTGTAAGTAAGGTTTGTAAAATGGAAATGGGGGTAATAAAGGTAACGGACCATGCTTTGTTAAGTTTAGAATTTACAGTCAAAAAGAATTATAAGGAAGCGTTTAGGTGGAAACTAAACACAAAACTGTTAAAGTATAATAAGGTGGTAGAAAAAATGCAGAGAGAATTGATTGAGGCTTGGGAAATTAATGAGAAGGGAGGAACGTCAAGGGCAGTAGTTTGGGATACCATGAAGGCAGTATCGAGAGGGATATGTATTAGAGAAATGTGTAATTTAAGAAGGCAACAAGCAGCAGAGCAGGAACAATTGGAGGAAGAGATTAAGAAAATGGAGAAAGATTATTGGCAATATAAAAATAAATATAAATTAATAGAAATACAGGCAAAGAAAAAACAATTAGAAAATTTAAATTTAGAGGAGGTTCAAAAGAATTTAATATATATGAAAAGGGAGTATTTTGAAAACAGTAATAGGAATTCTAAAGTGCTTGCCAGGCTCACACAAAAGGAAAAAGCCAGGAACGGGATAGGGATTTTGAAGGATAAACAAGGGAAATATTGTCATACAATGAAAGATAAAGTAAAGATTTTTCAGGAGTTTTATCAGGAATTGTATAAGGGAAAGGATACTCAAAAACAAAAGTTGGAAGCTTATATAGAAAAATATATAAAGAAGAGAATAAAAATAGAGCATAAAGAGTTAATGGAGAAGGTAATAACTCAAGGAGAAGTAGAAGAAGTAATTGAGAATTTGAAGCCGGGTAAATCACCGGGGGTAGATGGTTTAGGACCAGAATATTATAAGGTTTTTAAAGGAATTTTAATACCAAAATTAATAAATTTGTATAACTCCATATTGGAAGGGGATAGAACGCCAGAATCATGGGAACATTCATTAATAATTTTAATACCAAAACCAGATAAAGATTTGACTGTCCCTGATTCATATAGACCTATTTCATTAATAAACCAGGATGCTAAGCTTTTTTCAACTATTTTAGCAAGGCGGTTGAATAAATTTATAGAGGAATATATAGGGGAGGACCAATGTGGATTTGTGGCAGGTAGACAGATGTCTAATTTAGTGGGAAGAGTATTAAATGCAATACAGGTGATAAATAAGTCTAGGGTTAAAGCGGGAATTCTGGCATTGGATATTTTTAAGGCTTTTGACTGTGTGAGCTGGCAAGCTTTAAAGATGGTTTTAAATAAAATGGGATTTGGAAATAAATTTAAAGCGATAATAGAACAGTTATACTCTCAAAATACAGCCGTAGTGGTAGTAAATGATGGTGTGACAGATAAGATACGACTAGCCAGAGGGACAAGGCAAGGCTGTCCGCTCTCACCAGTCCTATTTGTAATGGTAATGGAATTATTGGCGAATGCAATACGAGAAGATGAGGAGATTGAAGGGATAGGTAGTATGAAAGAAATTAAATTGAATATGTTTGCAGACGACACGTTGTTGACGATAAAGAATCCAATAGAGAAGATGGGGAGAATTAAACAACTATTGAGAGAATTTGAGGATATTACGGGGTTAAAAATAAATTGGTCTAAATCAGAATTGATGTTGTTCAATTATACTAAAAAGGAAGAGAAGGATTGGGAAGGAAGGGGAAGAGAGATTAGAGTTAAGAATCAGATTAGATATTTGGGAATAAAAATTACGCAGAAGTTAGAGAGTTTAGAGAAAGAAAATTTAAGTGTGCTAAAAAAAGAGATTTTAGCAAAATTGGAAAAATATAAAAGGTTAAATTTATCTTGGTTTGGAAGAATAGCATTAATAAAAATGAAGATTTTAGCAAAGATTAATTTTGTGTTCAGGATGCTACCAATAAAAATCTCAGAATTAGAGTTAAAAAGTTGGCAAAGGATTATAAATAATTATTGTAATGGTGATAAGAAAGCGAGGGTAAACAAAAGTAAATGGTATTTGAGCCAAAAAAAGGGAGGATTGGGTCTCCCGAATCTTAAATTATATTATGTAGCTAATAGATTAAGATATATAGTGGAGGCAATTATAGGATTAGGGGAATTAGATTGGATGGAAGAAGAAAATATGAGTAATATAGAGACTAAATTAGAAAATGTTTTCTTTATGGAAGGGGAAAAAAAATGGGTGGAAAGTATAAATAATCCGCTTTTGAGGTCTCACTGGGAAATTTGGAGTAAATATAAAGGGGCGCTGCTTCCAAGCAGCTCTCCTTTGTCACCGGTAATATTGTTGAAGAATTTCCCGGAGGAACTAAAGAGTAGATTAAGTAAAGTTTTAATAGAAAAAAATAAAATGAAATTAAGGGATTGGTTAAGGGGAATGAGTACAAGAGAGGATATGGAAGAAGTTCTGAAGGATAAAAAGTTAACTTGGTTAAATTATAGGCAATTAGAACAATGGACTAAAAGGTGGGTTAGAGATAATGGAGAGTGTAGAGAATTAACAAAGTTTGAAGAATTAATAGTTAAGAACGATAAGGAAAGGGAGAAAAGAACAGTCTTAAAAGGGTTGATGAGTGAAATATATAGAATATTGGTGGAGGAAGGGACGGTGGATAAATCGGGTAAAATGGTTTGGGAGACAGATTTGAAGGTACAAATAGGACAACAGGGTTGGGAGGGATTATGGAAACAAAGAGCGTTGAGAAATATGTCAGTAAGAATAAAAGAGAATTATTATAAAATTGTATGGAGGTGGTACCTAACTCCGGTTAGATTGAATAAGATAAACAATCAGCAATCAGAAAATTGTTGGAGAGGTTGTGGAGTTAAAGGAACGTATTTGCATATGTGGTGGGAATGTAACTATGTTCAGAAATTGTGGAAGATGGTGTTTTTGGAGATTGAAGAAATTGTGGAAATGAAGATAGAAAGAACACCAAAAGTTGCATTGCTATCACTATTTGAAGAAGATTTTAAATGTAAAAAGGAAATTAAGGAACTGATAACGAATTTGTTGATTGCAGCAAGATTAATTGTAGCTAGGAACTGGAAGATTCAAGGGGAATATTCTATTGAAGAATGGTATAAAGAAGTATGGGATATAGCTATTAATGATAAATTAACAAGTAATATCAAATGGAGAAGAGGTATAGCTAAATCAAATGATTTTGAAGGAATTTGGAAACAGTTCCTAGTGTTTGTGTTTTCTAAGGGAAGTGGGAAACCACCAGCAGAAGAAAGTATGAGATTCTGGAATCAGGAATGAGATCCCGGGTGGGGGGGTGCACTTGTAGGTTTTATTTGATTATGTTATTAAGATAAGATATTTTGTATTCAAGATTGAACATTATGCAGTATGTTGTTGTTGTTGTTGTTTTTATGTGAATGTAATGTGTATGTTTAAGTATTGTAGAAAATAAAAAAAATAAAAAAAAATAAGAAGTGATAATGTACAGAGTGCATGTAAACGTGCAGGTGTGCATTTCCCTCTTCACAGCAACAACCATATATTTGGGATCAGGAATATGTGCTTCCAAGACAAAAGACATGATTTAATATTGCACTCCAGCCCTTTTCTGTTCAGAGGTTATACACAGCAGATTAACAATGCAGGTATCCTATATATGGTCCATTGAGTCCAATGTGGCTTTCCCCCAGGTAACTGAGTATAAGATTGCAGCCTTAGGGCACAATTCTATGCATGTTTAGGCAGAAAAACATCCTGCAACTCTGGCTGGCCGGGGCATGCTGGGAGTTGTAGCACATTTTTCTGTTTAAACAAGCATATATTGCATCCTTTCTCTTTCCATTCTTCCCAAGATGGCCTTATAGGCCCCTTCCAGCTCTACTATTCTATGATTAAGTAATCTGCAGAGTACTTTACATGGGGCTGCCCTTGAATACTGTTCAAAAACTGAAGCTGATGCAAAATGTTACATCCTGCTTCTTATTAAGGACAGGACTTCAAGCGTAGATAAATCCTATGATATATTGGCTACACCAAGTGTCTGTTCACGTCTGAGTGCAATTCAATGCAGTGATGTTTATAGCTTATAAAATTTTAAAAGATTGGGGTCCAGTGTACATGAAAGAGAACATTTTCCCATATGATTCCTCTTGTGTACTATACGTCTACGCGATATAAACATTGAGAGGCACTGACTGGTGCTTCCTTGGTGGTGGCACCAAAACTGTGGAATTAATTTCCTACAGAAGCTCAGCAAAGGCTGAACCAATGCCCTCTTAGAAAAAAGTGAAGTCTTTTTAATCACAATAATTTAATGAGGTTTGGTTTGAGATTGTTTTTAAAATTGGTGTTCTACAGATATTGCATTTTTTTTCTTTTTATTGCAAATTAGTATTGTATTGTGCTATTTTAAAGGTCTCGTTGGCTGCTTCAGGTTTCCTTGAATAATGAAATAGTAAAATACGTAACAAATAGTCTAAAAGTAAATAAAAATAACACATAGGAGAAGGCTCCCCTCAACCTTTTTCAGCATTTTGAAATTCGTAACTATCATTTTCAAGTGCAATCCTATGCATCTTTACTCAGACGTTAGTGATTTCCCCTTTCAGTAGGGGTTCCGCAAGGCTCGGTGCTTGGCCCGTTGTTGTTTTCCTTATACATGTTGCCCTTGGGCAAGCTTATTCAATCTCATGGCCTCCAATATCATCTGTACGCCGATGATACACAACTATATCTGTCATCTCCGGAACTTTCTCCTGATGTTCACGATCGTATCTCGGCATGTCTTTCAGATATCTCAGCTTGGCTGCTTCATCGTCGCTTGAAACTTAACATGGCAAAGACTGAATTGCTTGTTTTTCCTCCTAAACCTTCTCCACATCTCTCATTCTCTCTTACTGTCAATGATGTTACGCTTACTCCGGTCAAGGAAGCTCGCAGCCTTGGCTTTATATTTGACTCCTCGCTCTCCTTTATTCCTCATATTGAGGCAGTAGCTAAATCTTGTCGATTTTTCCTGTATAATATTGCCAGGATTCGATCATTTTTGTCTGTCTCTTCTGCCAAGACGCTTGTTCATGCACTGGTTATTTCACGGTTGGACTACTGCAACCTTCTTCTCTCTGGCCTTCCTTCTTCTCACATCAGTCCATTGGTTTCTGTTCACCACTCTGCCGCAAAGATCATCTTCTTGGCTCGCCGCTCCGACCATGTTACTCCGCTTCTGAAATCTCTTCATTGGCTTCCAATTCACTTCAGAATCCAATATAAACTTCTCCTGTTAACCTTCAAAGCTTTTCACGGTCTAGCTCCTTCCTATCTCTCCTCTCTCATCTCACGCTATTGCCCCGCTCGTGCTCTTCGCTCCTCTGATGCCATGTTTCTCGCCTGCCCAAGGGCCTCTACTTCCCTTGCTCGGCTTCGTCCATTTTCGTCTGCTGCCCCTTACGCCTGGAACGCTCTTCCAGAACATTTGAGAACTACAAGTTCAGCCGCAGCTTTTAAAGCTCAACTAAAAACTTTTCTTTTTCCTAAAGCTTTTAAAACTTGATATTGTGCAGACTTCTGCTGTTACTTTCTACTGTTAGTTTTACCCTACCCTGTGCCTGCTTACCCTACCCTGTACCTGTTTGCATTCTCTTCCCCTCCTTATTGTTTTACTATGATTTTATTAGATTGTAAGCCTATGCGGCAGGGTCTTGCTATTTACTGTTTTACTCTGTACAGCACCATGTACATTGATGGTGCTATATAAATAATAATAATAATAATAATAATAATAATAATAATAATGATGATGCTAGGTTCATTGGAACCTTCTTCGGCATAATGATTAGAGCCTTTCAGTGTATCCCTATGCAATCTCCTTCGGGGCTGCATGCCAGCAATGTGGTGACACTGCCCACTATGGCTCCAACCACTGATGGCATGCGCCCCTTGACCTGCTTGCCCAAAGCCAATTTGGCCCTGAGACTGAAAAACATTTCCATCCCAAGCTATGCATGTCTATTCAGAAGTAAGCCCTATTGAAAGTCAGTGGGACTTAATGCTCAGGCAAGTGTGTATAAGATTGAGTCCTTAGTTTCTATTTGCCTCTTCCTATTGCCTTTCTTGATTTTTTATAGGTTCCCCTAAGAAACTTGAACACTTCTAAATTAGGCATCTACTGTGGGAGAATTTATGAATGCATAGGGATAATGGGTCATGCAAACACTAATCAGTGGATTTTCCAAATATATTGATTCCATCATTATACTTTTACACATTTTAGTTGGTTTACTTTAGATTTGATAGTGTCATGACTATATTTCTTCTGCTTTTTATGAGGTTTATTTATTTATTTATTTATATGAAAATATTTATAGCAAAAAATGGCAAAGGTTTTTTTTAAAAAAAAATGCAGAATCATTTTTCATTGTAGAAACTTTCTGAATAAAGCATGTTAATAATAATAATAATAATAATAATAATAACAATAACAATAATAATAATAAATGTATTTGTTACCCACCTCTCCCTCTGGATCGAGGTGGGGTACAACACAATTGCGAACATCATATAACTAATTAAAACATTTAAAACTAGTACATTATTAAAAGCAACACGTTATTAAAAGGCAAATTTTTATTCCAAACTACATCGGTTATGCCTCAAGAAGGCAGAGGCAAAATAAAACAGTCAGACAATAAAGTTGGTGGCACAGTACATCACCCTGGCAATGGGGTGATGGGTACACAATAATGATGGCCTTGGGGTGATGGAAGCCATTGCCCAGTTGCTAAGACAACAGGCACGCATCTCCTGCAGAAGGAACCATGGAGATCTCATAAAGGGTTAAAGAGGATCACGGAATCATAATCGCCTGTGTATCCATTATGTGCATTTCCAAATGCACTCTTGAATACTTGCAGCCCTATCCTAAGCAAATGTAAACCTTGATCCCAAGGTGGCTTACGTACAAATCCATATTCTTAGAATTGAAGTCTTAGGCTACGAGACAATAAAATCTACTTTATTGGATGAAACATCTATTAAAATCAAGAACAGTTAAAAGTAAAAGGTTTGATATTTAAGTTCTAATATTTTAAGACTACTTAGGCTACAATCTTATACCAACTTTCCTGGGAATAAGCTCTTTTGACCTCAATGGGACTTACTTCTGAGTAAACACATGTAGGATTATGTTAGATTCATCTAAAATGCTGGTAATGGCCAGAAATGAGTGAAATGCAGAGTGATATCTAAAGCAATCTATCAGACTTTATTCATCCTGAAAGTCAGCTGAACTGATATCCCAGCTGCTTTTATTTGCTATGTGAGACCAGTGTTTAAGATCTCCACTTTTCTGTATCAAATGTCGTAGGTGGGGAAGTCTTTACCATAATTGAAATTAAGAAGTTCTGAACAATATTTTACACCTACTGTCAGATAACAAGTTCAAAAACTGAACTGAACCTATCATTTGTTACCTGATGCTTCAGTTGTCAATGTTTGTTTATACATATCAGCATTTATCTCTAATATTTTCTGGTCCCACAGAAGGACTGCTAATGATGAAATACAGCCCATTCTTCCTCTTTAATGTTCTATAACAGGACCATTGATAAAAGGGACTCCCATAACACACACACAAACACACACACAAACACACACACACACACACACACACATACATATATATATATATATATATATATATATATATCCAGCTGGGCTTGTATGTTTTTCACACAAGAGGAAATATTAGAAACAATTCCCATTATTGGAGAAATATGTGAACAATGGGCATTGCATAGTTTGAATAATGACTTTACATGTGACATACTACTACAAATGCTGTTTGTGAAACCATGACTGCTGCAAAGGTTTTCAAATAAATCTAAAAATTCTGAATAGGACTGTCTTCCAAAGCAGAATTAAGAGCAGGGTTATCCCTGGCTAATAGCTAACAATAGACCCTCCATGTTCAGAAGAAGTATACCACCCATAACCATCTGGCAGGGCAGGAGGAAAACAACAGAAAATAGCAGGCACCACCATACCCTGCTTGTGGACTTTCCAGGTTGGTTAGTTGGTTGGAGAGAAGACCTTTAATCTGATCCAGTAATATAATTATTATATTCCTATGGAGGCATGCTCCACTTCGGTCAGTTAGATTTGTTTCCATCTACATTGTTTGGAATCTAAGTGTAACTGATTCAAGTTTTGACTGGAGGTGATTCTATGCTATTTCAGAAAAGAGCTCCATGATTAAAGATGAAATAGGTTCTTAAAGCATCACGCCCCTGCCCTTCCCTCACCCATATTTTGGGCTTTAATCAAAGTGCTATATAAATCAGAACATATTTTCTAACATGATCAGGAATCCTTTCCTGCACCATTGCCCAGAATTAGAATTAATTCTCCATCGGATTAAAGATGTATTGCTGGATTAGAGTCTTACTGATGACAACATAATATATCCCCCCCAAAAAAAGGTTTAAAATAAAAAGACCTCTTTTAACCACAGCCAAGGGTGTTACAACAAAACATGTGCTCAACATTTATAACACCACAATATCACCGTCAAATGGGGCTGCCAGGATAAAATTCACAATCTGTACTATGCTAAATTTAAGGACACATTCTAGCCAGAACTTGTGCATTGATAAGTCATGTTGACTTCGGTGAGGGAGTTAAGCATGTGCTTAAATCTCTTCAATTGAAATTAATAGGATTTGCAAGAGCTTGTCTTTGTTTGGATCATGTTCCATCTTCAAAACTAATTTTATAAAATTGAAATTCATGTTAGAAAGAAAAAATTGGCAGCCCGTGTCACAACTCAACTGCACAGTTATATTTAGTCCCACTTTAGAAGTTTTGCACACATCCTTCAGCCTGACATGGTTGTGGTGCAACTTGCAATTCTCCAAATCCAAGGTTCTTCCCTGAGCAGTTCCATAGATAGCTAAGAGGTGGGTGTATTGCATGACACATGTATATGTAAAAGTTTAGTTGGTGCAGGGCTTCTTGTATCAAAACATTTCCCCCTCTATAGTGAAAAAATTAGCTTGAATATCAACTGATCTAGAAGATATATTATTGTCTTTCAAAATCTTACTGCATACTATCTGCATGCACCAGATCCCAATTTGGAGCACCTGGACATTAATTTGGAATTTCCGAAATTGAAATGGCTGGAATGGAATAGTGCTGAAACATAGAAGGCACAAAATAGAGAATTACTTTATATCAAACTGAAAACCTAAAGTTTTCATCTAATTTTACTATTCTAGTCCAAGACCATGACACAGTCCAATTCATTTTTATGGCTTATTACAACTGATTTCTGTAGCTGTAGTCTGCGATTAACATTTTGCAATATACAGGTGAGACAACTGCATCAAAATCACACATTGACCAAGAGTGTTGACCAGCACAAAGTTCTTAAAAACAACAATGAAGCGTTGCCAACATTTTAACAAATACCCTGATTTATGATAATATTCCTCAAAAGCAAATACAAACTTCACAAAGAGACTGAAGTTTTCCCACTGTGAATAAAACATCTACTGAATAAACCTTATTATTTATATATTGTTTTATAGAGCTATCCAAATAGTTCAGGCACCAACTATCAGGGTGGACAGCAACCATTTAAAGATGTTTTTATTTTTTTTATTATTATTATTATTAATAATATTTATATAACACCATCAAGTTTTCATGGTGCTGTACAGAACAAAATAAAACAAAATACAAAACACCCTTAGTTTACCAATACAAAGTTCAATAACCTTTCACAGATTGTGTCAAGAGTGTGTGAATGCACATTTGTGTGCAAGTGTTCAATAATATACACTCAAGACACAACCCTCCTACTATGTGAATACAATATATCACAAGGGAGCCATTGAACAGGGATTAACTGGAGCAGCAGGAAGGCCATGTGTGTGCGAGGAAGGGAAGGAAAATTGTCTTTTAACTGGTTGGAGGGGGTGAAATGCTTTAGGAACAGCTGGAATATAAAGAGCAGGCCCTCAGGGAAGCAAACCACCCTTCAAAGAAAAGTCTAGGATTATAGTTTGGGTGCGAACGATTGGATCTGTCCAGGGTCCTGAAAATCTACCATTTCTCTCTTTCTCTCTCCGCTGCCGTAATAAACTCGTTCATTAATCGGACGGATATAGACTTCATTCAGTAACCTCAGACAACAGCTGTCTAGCCAATACAAAACCTAGTTTACAGGAACTAAGCTTTTAAAGAGATTTTTTTATATATAAAAAGCAAAGAATCAAAGCTCCATATTGAGAATGAAGTCTGCTTGTTTGTCTCCCTCCAACCCTTTACGTCCTTTACTTAGAAGCAGATTAGACACACTATATCTGAAACCCGTTTACAAGTGGAGGGGAGAGTGACTGAGATT
Source organism: Elgaria multicarinata webbii (assembly GCF_023053635.1). NCBI lineage: Eukaryota > Metazoa > Chordata > Lepidosauria > Squamata > Anguidae > Elgaria > Elgaria multicarinata. The sequence continues at coordinate 54,495,268 of NC_086171.1, forward strand.
TTTTTTAAAAAAAGGCACGACTACTGAATACCCAAAGTTTCTAAGGTGGGGCAAACATCCCCAAGATGATAGGCAACAATTGCCCTATTATTATTATTATTATTATTATTATTATTATTATTATTATTATTATTATTATTATTAGGGAAAATAAAATCCAGAGGACAACACCTTGCCCCACCCCCCTTGCGAATAAATAGTAAAGTTTGGTCTCAGTCTTTCCCCAACCACTCGGGGCACCTCCTTTCCAAGCAAGAGTTGGGAGCCGGGGTAGAGACGGAAGGCGAGCTCGCTTCTTCAGCCACGTGAAGCCCCGCTGCCTCCGGAGGGGAGCTTTGCCTGGGCGAGACTTACGTGTGCCGTCAAACCGAGTCGCGATGGTGTCCAAGAAGGTGTTTTGAGGTGCCAGTAATCCTTTCATAACAGGCATTTTTCCAGCGCGGTGTGAAATTCTCCATCAAAGTTTGCCTAGGAAGGATGGGTTGGAAAGAAAGTGCAAGCGCGTCGGTGGAGGAGGGACGAGGAGGAGGAGGAGGAGGAGCGCCGCGGACTTTGGGGCATGAGGAATGGATGCTACTTTCGCTGCCGCCTCCGCCGCCGCTCCTGCTGACTTTAGCCAAGACCGGGAAAGCGCCCGGGTTGCAAAGCCGCCGCGAGCACACTTGCGCGCGCCCGCGCGAACCACCGCTTCCCACCCCCGCCCCCCCCCGCGAGCCCCGCCTCCGCTTTCCACCAGCTGCCTCCAGCCCTTGGGATCCCTCCCTCTCGGCCGCCAGCTGCAGGCGCCGCGTGCTTTGTGGGGACACCCCATTGGCTGCCACCAGAGAAAGCTACGCGTTTTTGGCGGGAGGGAGAAATTGGCGGGCATTAGAAGCTGCTGGGGCGGCGGGGGGAGGGAACGGGCGAGGGCCAGGGGGGGGGGGGGAGTAGCACGTGCTTAACAGAGGATAAAAGATCTCCCCTGAGGAACGGCCCGAGACTGCTTGAAGGCAAAGCAGCAAATGACACGCCTGCCGCTTCCCCCGCCTCCCGTTAAGAATCCAAGTTACTTTGGAAACTGGAGCAGAAAATCACACGGGCATCTTTTTCTTGCTTTGCAATAAATTTGCTGCCCTCTTATGAGACACACAATCAGCAGCCTAAGACAGCCATCGCACTGTGCTAATGCTAGGGCTAGTCCTGTGAGGGCTTAAATGGAGAGCAGAACGTGTGTGTGTGTGTGTGTGTGTAGACCATATAAAAGAATAGCTAATGAGCACATGAAGAGTATATTTCCATCACTACCGAATATCAGCTGCCCATCTTCTCATATTCAGACTATTTTCAACGTTAGGAGTCAAACTTGGACCATGTGAAGTACCAGTAAAAGAAGAAAAGGTGTCTGACAATGTGCAGAATACATTTCCCTCTTTACAGCAACCTGCCTAACTTTATATATTTGAAATTTAGGCTTTATGGCTAGATAAAACTGCTTCCATAAAGACTGAATTTTGGCACATACCTTTTCTTAGCTCCTAGGGAGAAGTCTCCTGCAGCACATCACTAAGTGTGTACGTGTGTGTGTGTGTGTGTGTGTGTGTGTGTGTAGAGAGAGAGCATACTGTCCTCTTAGCCCAATTCCACCTAGCCCAGGTAGTAAAGTTTCTACTTTCCACATGTCCTGGGTTCCTGTATACCCAACCAGACAGGTCCAGCTGGATTTCTGTGTTCCAGAAGTCACTTCTGGAACTTTGTGCTGTACATATTCAGTTGGAAATAAGTCCAGCGGGTCTTCCTATGAAAAAAAACATAAGATAGGATTGCAATTTTATCACTCAATCCTATGCATGTTCAGTTCTATGCATGTTTACTCAGAAAGAAGACCAACTGTTGTCAAGGGGACTTACTCCTGCAAAGTGCCTAGGATTGCAGCATACTCTTGATTTCTTTATATTCTGTCCTCTGGTCACTTATACAGGAAAAAAGCACCCTGTAAGACTTAGGGCACTGTTGGGAAATTTTCTATTTTAATATGATATTATGGGGGAGGGATTAAAATATGCAGTGTGGTTACAATGGCTCAAAAGTCAGACTAGGACTGGGTTAGAAAGTCAGACTAGCACATAGGTTCAAATCCCCATTGAGTCATGAAGTTCACTGGCTGATCCTGGGGCAATTAATTCCTCACAGTCTAATCGATGATTATTAAAAAAACACATTTCTTTCACTAAGACAAGATTCTTCATACATCAGTCCTATTAATCCACAGAATCTGGGCACATTGGCAACCTAAGAAGACCTCAAACTGTCTACACACAGGATAGTTCCAGGTGTGTGTGTGTATGCGTGTGTGTTTTAGCATGTAAGTCAAGAAAAGTCTCTGGAGGGATGTGGAGGAGAAGTAAATAAGATCACCCAACCTGATTATTCTGCTTTTTTCTAGGGAAAAAATGAGGAACAACAATTCTTGAGAAGAGAAGGAAAACAGCCAACTAATTCATGGTATAACACACAAGAGAGGAAATAAATTAACCCAGAACATGATGTTTTCCCTTTATTTCTCACATCAGGTCTGCAGACTTTATAGAGCAGAAAGCACAGCTTCTAACAGTTCCTTGTTCGTTTCTTTTTAAAAACAACCTGAAGGCCCTAGTTATAAAGGAAAATAATGGTCTCTCTGCTGAGAAAACAAATAATAATGCTTTCTGTGTATTGGTTAACATCTAATGTTTCAGGGCCAAATTTTCAAATTTTGATATTCAGGCCTTAGCTAGACCTAAGGATTATCCCAGGCAAATGGAGGGGTCATCCCTGCCTACTCCTGGGATCCTCTGTGTGTCATTTGGATGCACAGGGATGATCCCAGGACAATCCCGGGATATAGGCCTGGTCTAGCCATTGCCTTAGAGTGAAGAGGCAAACGTGCCTCAAACATGCAGCAAAACAGGTCACATCCCATCATTTTTATTCCAGGTTTATGTATATACAAGTCAGATTCCTTTTCTATGAAAAGTTGAATCTACTAGAGCCTTTTTTTTAAAAAAAAAAAATCCACCATCTAACACAAGAACACCTTCATTCACTTAGACTGAACAAAATAATAACAGAATGGACCAACATAAAGAAACTTGGAAACTAAGGCCACAGCTAGACCTAAGGTTTATCCTGGGATCATCCACGGTTCACCCCTGCCTGAGCACTGAATCCCCTGTGTGTCACCTAGGTGAACAGGTTTGACCCCTGGACGATCCAAGGATAAACCTTAGGTCTAGCTATGGCCTAACAGAGCTAGTATAATTCCACTTGTTTTTCTACCTAAACCCCTCCTCCCTCCAGTATACACATTATTATCCTGCCCTTCATTCAAGGACCTCAGGACAGTTTACAACATTCTCTCCATTTTTATCCTCACAGCAATCCTGTGAGATGACTTATGTTGAGATAGTGTGATTTGCTCAGGTCATCCAGGGAGATTCATGGCTGAAGAGAGATTTGAACTCGGGTCTGCCTGTCCCCAGTCTAATACAATTCCCATTCATATGTTATCCACAGATTTGAAGGGCAGATATTTTAAGACAGTGTGCTAAAATGTACCTCCAGATACCATTTTACTGAAAATCAAATTATCTGTGCCTATAATATGTCACCCAGAAAGCAATATTTACACATGGTTATCAAAGAATTTTATATGCCTCAGGTAATCTGATAAATTACCAAGGACTGGAACCATTATCCTGTCAACGAGTAGGATTAATCAATAATTCTTAATACACATTTTTTTGAAAAAATGGGAATTTATAAACAGAGTTGAATGGCAACTGCCCATTCTACACACATTTAACACAAAAATATGTTCAACTGAAGATAATGGGGAACTCAGAAAAAGCAGCAGACCAGCTTTCTTTGAGCCATACGGATTCTGTTGACATACAGACCAGGGTGGGAATTCGCACAAGTGGAACAGAATTTTCATACATCCTTTCTACAAATCTGATTCTGTCAATGATGGAATGAAAAACATCTGATAATCCATGAAAGACCGATGGAATGGATTTAACAAAATCTGTACTTCCCTATTATATGGTGTGTTGGATCCAGGATCTGCCTTTTATTGAAAGAAGGACTCCACTGACAGAAGGTCTCTTTAATGGATTGGGGTGATCCATCCTTCCCCCCTTCACCAAAGACCACCCCATTCATGAGGTTCCCTTGACCCTCTCTGGAGCATTTTCAGGGGGCTGGAGGGGCTGCTTGTGGTGGTGGAGGAAGTGGGAAAGTTTGCTTCTGCCAGACCAGTTACACAAGCCTAAATCTGGATTCAACCCAGTATTCTTTGTCCATTTGAGTGATAATTTCTTGTAGAAATTGCTACAGACTTTTGTTAGCAAAGATAGGTGACTGATTTTTTTAAAAAAACTAAATTACTACATTATTATCCAGCCCTTCTTACAGGGTACTTAGGGCAACATACAGAGCACCCCCCTCTGCCACTGCCATTTTATCCTGATTATAATCCCATGAGGACAAAACTAAATGTGACATTAAATGTCTTTGCACTTTGCATGCAGGCTTTAAGAAATAGAAATAGCATCAGGTCGGGATAATAATTATTGGGATAGCAGTTGAAAGGGAGAAGAAATTTAATGTTTTTCTCCCTTTTACTGCAATCCTGAAGAAAACTCTTCCTTTGGAGGTGTTGTTTGCATTGGGTGGAAAAATCCTAATTACTGTAGCTCCAAAGAGGTTTTTCTTCCCAATGCAAATTCCAACTTCAGGGAGCGATATTCCTCTGGACTTCAGCAGAGGAGAACAGGTTAAATCCCCACCTGCCTGGCTGCTGTGATCACCCTCACCTGATGCATCACTTTTGATAGGGTTGGATGCAGACACGTATACATCGTAGACCTCTTAAAATTGATTGGAACTAATTTAGCCATGACTAAAGTCCTATTGATTTCAAATGGTCTACTCAAAGTATGACTAAATCTGTACCCAGGTCAAGGTATTTATTATTCAGTTCAGACATTAGCATTTCCTTCGATATTGCTTTATATAAGATTAAGTCATGGTTGCTGTCAAAGATAATAAAATAAGACAGGATGGAAACTGTTTTCAACGCTGATTTTATACATTTATTTGACAATTTGTGGAGAACATTTTAATTTGAAGCTATTATGTTCAGTTATACAAACATTTTACCAACATGAATCAATATTTTTATATAAATATTTCACTGGTGTTGACAGAGCATGTCAGAGAAATCTTCAATGAATTTAAATGAGTCCAGATTTCTATGAATCTGAACTGTGGATTCTGTAGTGCAGCAGCTTTTTCCAAATTGCAAGGGTTCTGCTTCCTTGTGGAACAGTTTTTTGGTTTTTTTACTTTGGGTGAGGGATTTAACTGTCATCTGAGCACCCTGAACCTCGTGTACAGCAGAGCAGCATAGGTGTCTTGTTGGATATTTGTTTCCTTGCTTATATTCATACATTAAGGGAAGTTTACAATATTTTTTTAACTTTTAACTCCTTTTGCAATGAAACTAATCCCTGACCTAATTTTTTCTCAGCCATCAACTTTTCTCTTACTCAGGTTAACTTCATACTTATCTATCCATGTATCCACATACACTGCACAAACATTCTTGATTCGTATCTGCACATATCTCTCCCCACCCCTACGTGTGACTATTGTGTACATAATTACCCATGCTCCAGTATGGGTTGGTGTAACAAAAAATCCAAGACCTCCCCAGCCCCAATCTGACCCTGGCAGCAACACCTTCTCTAGACAGGCTCAGAAGCCTGCCTACAGGAAAACCAAACAAAAGGAGGATGGAGAGACAAAAATTGCTTCCGTCGCTCCTCCCATCCGGCTGCCAGCAGCCGGATGGGGCATTGGATACTCAGAAGCCTCCAAGTTCAGAGGCTTCCTTCTAACAGGAGTGGGGGCAATCCAGAGGACTACATTCTCACTAGTTAAAGGCTCCTCAGGAAGTCCCCAATAGAAGATGCAGTGCACAGTGTCTCGGTATGATTCCCTGTTCTGGATTTGCCTTCTTCCAATGAACCCTTTCTGTGATGAATTCTACAATGCCACTGTGTCCTGAATATGAGAACACACGCTTTGCAAGCAGAAGGTCCCTGTTCAGCCCTGGCATTTCCTATTATAAAGGAACAGGTATGAGGTTATGATGAAGACCTGCATGAGTCCCTGGAGAGGTGCTGTCAATCAGAGCAGGCTATGTGGGCAAATGATTTAGTCTGGTATAAGCTTCCTAACCCTCCTCCAGCCAGATCTACACCAAGCAGGATATGACACTTTGAAAGTTTGAAAATTGTATATCCAACCCCTGGGCCCCAACAGTTGTCACTACTGTTATAAACAGTTTTAAAGCAGTAGTGTAGATCCTGGCCTAGTGTTCATATTTTTCTCCTCTATACCCAAGTTTTGTGTGTATATATGGATGTGCTCCAACTAATGCTTAAAACATACTGATGAAATGTGCTCCATTCTACAAAAGTTTATGTCAAAATCTATCTATTAGTTCTGAATATGTCACAATATTATTTTATGTGTATTGGCTGCAACAAAGGAACACAGCTAGTCTTCAGGAATTTAACCCAGTACAGAGATGCAATTGAACTATCCAACTTCAAAGGATCCTGCCAATTGCATCTCTACATGAAGCACATCCAGAAGAGTGACAAATCTGGAATCTTAAGTGGGTTGGCTCTTTTGAAAGCAGGCACTTTGCACGTTTAAATAGGAACATCATAGGTAATCAGAATGAAGCATTTGTAAAAGTGAGTGACTCTGGTCAATTACTCAAAAGTAGAGTAGGGCTGGCCAAACCAACACCTCAAAGTTCCATTTATGCTGCTGCCTTCTTTCTCTACTTTCTCTTTCTGCCTACTTCCAAGGTTCCCCAAATTGCCAAGGACAGAAAAAGAAGAAGGCCACTGATGGGCTCCAGCTATTCATGCCAAAGGGGGTACCATCCATTCTGATCAAGAAAATTGATGTGTTTAGCATCATGTTCCAATATGGCATCCTTGGAATGTGTAGTCCCACTTCCCTCATCAGTGATCACCCTTCTGATGCTCACCACCTTCTATTGCTCCAGTTATATTTGGGCACCCTTAGTTTTGCATGTGCCCAGGACATGCCCAAAATATCAAACTTGGAGTATGTGCAAAAGATCTAACCTTTTCAGAAAAGACAAGATTTCCAGTCAAAAGCCACTGTGTGAACAGAATGCTGGACTAGATAGATGGACCCTCATCCAGCATGGATCTTCTTATGATTTAAAGAGATGTTTGTGCACCCCTATTTTTAAACAATAAAAAATAAACCTTTTCTGGTATAAGAGTGAAGGGTGTTCCCAATAATAACTCAGAAAGGAATGTGCCTCAGATAGCAGGTGTTTTGGGGTCCCACTGGGTTAGCCTCGCTTCCTTGAAGATATTGTGAATTGTTGAGATGTTTGTACAAATTAATCAATGAAGATGATGCTAATCCTACTGTTCAAACTTTGCGACTCTATCTACCACTGCAGTCATGCAACTGGAAATAATTTGCAAAATAATCATAACTGTTAATGCCTGATACCTCCTTTTGTTAATCAAGAAATCCCTTTATCTTTACATGAGCTCCCTGAAGTTAAAGGAATTTCATAAGATTTGAAAAAATATTTGGAAAGGGCAAGAATAGCAGCCTGCTGTTCATCTCCCATGAAAGAGCTAATCCAATCTGAAATATTATCTGCAAAGAAAACTATGCTATAATAGGAAATAATCATGCAAAGCACTATAAACTCTACCCTTAACCAGACACTGGATTCTTTTTAATTAAATAAAATCAGCGAAAGTCATTTGCAACAATAAAATGGAATAATTTGCATGTAACAATTTCTGTCCACCATGAATCAACTATGAGTGAAATAGCAGATAATCTGCCACTAATGCAACTCATTGGTTGGGTTCACACAACACCCTAACCAACACTCAGTGGTTTAGTGTGGGTTGTCTTGTCTTGTCTGAATGCAGTGTGTTTTCCACAGGGTGGGTTATTGAGTTGTCAGAATGCAACACATTTTCTGCAGGATGTCTTGTTAACCAATGCAGTGTGGCTTGTAACCATCCTGAACAACCCAACAACATACCATGGGTTCTCAAGGTGGCTTGATTAAAAAAAAAAAGCCACACTGCATGGTTAACAAGCTATCCTGCAGAAAATGTGCTGCATTCAGACAACACGATAACCCATGGTTCAACTACAATCCACATCTCAAGAACAATCCACACTCAACCAATGAGTGTGTGATGTCTGACCCCAGTCACTGACACCATATATGCCGTGATGTCTCTCCACCCCTTGTTCTTCTAACAGTGTGGTGTTAGGTTATGTAAGAATTCATTTAGCATTTTATATTAGCTTTATATTGTTTATTATAGAGGCACATGTCCCAAGTAACAGTTAGGGATGGGGAAACCAGGGATACTCGAGCTTCCCAAGATTCTATGAACTGCACTTTGAAGCTGTTTTTCTTTTCATTCAAATGGAACAAGTGTACATTTTGAACAGGCAAAAAGTGCATTTCTGTGCATATTTTTCAAAAGTGTGCAATCTCCCCAATTGACTAAAGCATGAACATGCTTCTTTTCTTTTTTTGTTGTTGAAAAATGCACATTTTGAAGTGTACATTTTTTTAAAAAATGCATTTTTCAAATGCAGAACACAAGTTCAGGAATATGTGAGCTTTTCCTCCCCAAATGCACTCCTGTTCGCATTCAAGGTTTTGAATGGGCCATGTTCTGATCATTTGCAAACTGAAACAAAATTCTTGTACATCCATATCACCAGGTTTTTTCAACCTACACAAATGCAATGCAGAGCATTGCAGCCATTTTGTTGCACACATTAAGTTCCTAAGCAAAAGAGCTCTCACATGGTCGCTTGTATATACTGCCACCACTCTGTGGGGTTTGTATATACAAAACAGTCTACAAGGCAATGAATGGAAAAGCCATTGCATAGGCAAGAGCCTTCTGCATACATTAGAGATAGGCTCTGAATCCAAGACTTTAGTGAATTTCCCAAAATGTATGATAAAAGAGAGAAAAACTATGGGTATAGCATGGCATGAAATTATCTCCAGTAAAAGGATTATCACAGGGATGGGGAACCTTATGCCCAGAGGCTAAATCTGCCCTTCCCTTGGATCCCAGTTCTGTGTTCTGGAGTTCCCCAGATGGCCACACACCCTTCCACTGACCTTACTCTTGTCCCCAAACCACCAATAATTTTGCCCTATTCCAAAAGTATGAAATGCCTCTGCTAGGGCTTAGTTAACCTGATATGTTTTGTAAATTTGGCTTCACTCCTTTGGCCCCCATCTCCCTTGCTTTCGGCCCTCACTCACCACTGGAATACAGTCCATGAGAGTTTCTCTGAAACTGAATTTGGCCCTTGGGACTGAAAGAAGTTTGGCACTCCTGGATTATCAGATATAACTCATGGCAGGTTCACATTTTGATGTGGTAAAATCAGAATGAGATCATTTTACCCGATCGGTTTTATAAGATGAATTTGATAATAGCCTATTTTTACAGCATAACTTTTAAGACTTTTATGCAATGGCAAATATAACGGTATTTCCCCTCTTTTTTTCTGTACTAAGTCAAGGAACTGTATTATGTAAAGGCATGCTTAGATATATTGCCTCCTGACACATTACTGCCTATTACTCATGTTTAATGAATCATAGTGAGCAGACTTGGGGATATCAAGGTGCATGGGGTGTTGACTTGTCTGCTGAACTGCTTTTGAGGGTTGTTGGACATCACTCTTGTGCGGAGGAACACATCATCACTTTTGTGTGGAGGAACTTGGAGTAAGTAGGTCACTTTTGTTGGTAATAGTTGTTCAGTTACAGGTTTGGCCTATTTAATAAGAATGGCACATCCAGTACTCAGGAAAACCACAAAAGAGAAGGAGAAGGAAATTTTTACTCTAGTCTGTGAAACGTTTACATTTGTCTTGCGAAAACCTCTGGCTATCTATTGTGGAAATGTCAAGACTTCCTTAACATAGACAGCACAAACAATAATTGGAGAAAACAGATAAGAGATATCTGGTTAATGGAAAACATTGGGGTTTGACAGAGAGAATAATGGTCTATCAGATCTTTGTACAAACTTTAGCAAAAATTTGTTCAAAGCTGCCACCGACTTTGAATCTTACAGTAAATAATTGCCGTCTGCACATTGGACCATATTCATAAATAATAATAAAACGATGGGTAGCGGAAGTAATGAACAGTGCAATCCTATACATGTTGACTCATAAGGAAGTTTCATTGAGTTCTGTGGGGCTTGCTCTTAGGTAAGTGAGCATAGGATTACAGCCTTAGTCAATGGGATTAAGGGAGCAGGCCTATGGATGTCTAGCTCAAATGACAAAGAGCTCCAGTCTCGGAGCCCTCCATTCATCTAAAAGCCTCCAGATGAAGGGCTGAGATGCTCTTCATGTGAGCATCTACTGTGAGACCATCTAAATCACTTGCTCTGCTGGGGGTGGTGAATAGGTCTGGGAGGCCATTGGATCCAGCAGATTCATGGCCTCTCCCTTTACTACCCACTGGTCTGCCCCCAACATACCCATTTCCTCCCATCTTGAGGTCAGAATCTTGAACTCAGGAGAGACAGCTGCTGCAGAGTTTATTGGGGTGGCTGGGAGGGGCAAGATACACAGCTGGATCTCCTCCAAAGTCAGAGCTCTTTCTCCGGTCACAGAGGGCGAGATCTCCTTCATCCTATGGCTCCTGAAATGCTATCTAGGTCCAATAGGATTGTTCTCTTAAACACTTTGCATTTAGGTTCTGGCATTTTTAATGGCAGAGAGTTAAGCATGTACTCAGCTTTCCACTCCATTGGGACTTAAATATGCTGGATTTATGCCCTTTCTCTGACTTGGTTAATCATTAGTTGTAACACATTTTGAGATGATCAGCAGTAATATATGGGTATGGTATTTTAACAAAATTCTAAATGCCTTGGGTCTAACAAGATGAACAATGCCTCATCAGTGCTGCCATTTGCCCATTACATGGTAAATGTAAACATGAGTGTCCTGGACTTGGGTCACTGAAATGTAGTGATCTGTGATTTGAAATTATGTGATAGTGATTTATTATTTAGAATTATGAAAGCTAGGATGATGAAATAATGTATAATTATCTTAAGGTACACTTTAAAATAAAGAAATAAAACCACATTCATAGTAATATTTCACCACAGATTTAGCTTAAATTATTTGAACAAAAAATGCTCTATAATTACACTATAATTAGATGAGGGGAAAACAAGCACATGGAATTACTCTCAGGGCGAAAGTATTACTCAATGCAATCAGGGTTTCCCCTGTAATTTTCTATAGTGGCACAGAGCTAGAATATGTTTAGCAGACAACTCTAAACAGATATAGCATGCTTAAGCACAGTTCCAGATATAGATGTAGCTATTTACCTTGAAACACAGATTTGTCAATTTCTTCCTCCCACTGGAAGATCTGCAAGAATTTGTCAGAAATGAAGCAGAAATGCTCTGCTCACATGTTGAGATCTAGAGAACACTAGCAATTAAGCAGGAAAAATAACTTAACGGTAGACTTTCCCACTTAGTGCAGTTGTGGGTGTTAGTTTCAGAGTGATTACTCCAAATGTATTAGAAGCTATGTCTACCTACATCTGTTTTTAGGTTGATTGTAAAACCAGCAGCATATCAATAGGGATGGACAAGAATTACATTTCAATTCCTCTTGGATAAGAATGTACCACCATTTGGTCTTCTTATTTGAGATGGAAAGAACTTGAGATTAAAAATGTCTGAATGCAGGAGAAATTGACAGATTCATCTATTCAAGCCCAGGGCTTTGAGTGCTTAGCTCTTAAAATCTGGGTTTTATTCCCTATGTATTCAACCATGCTGTTGTTGAATTAAGGTTGTAAACTCTTTTTTTCTGACAGGCTCCTCACCTTTAACCACTACGTGGCAGGTAGGAACAACATGGTATTCTCCATGGTGGGAATAGCTGTAGCTATTGAATTTGGTCAATGCAAATGAGTGAGAGTTTTCGTTTAGTTTGCTTTTGAAAAGAATATACCAAAATTTGCAATTTTCTTCATATCTGGCCTGAAAGAACTTGAGATTTACATTTTTTTGAATGCAGGAGAAAGAAAAACTGACAGATTCAGCCATTCATACATATCAATACAATAGGAGTAGTTATTCCTGTTAAATGGGTATGGTAGCAACTAACAGGCATTGTTCTATCAATATAGTAAGGCCTAGGTGCTACATAAGGCAATACAGGACCCAGATAATATGGGGCATCTTTGCATTCCTCTTCATTCCTCCTGGATTTGGGTCTAAGACCAAGGAAAAAGTAGAAACATGGAGGGCAAGTTGTTAAAAAAATACAATTTGTGACATTGCACATTTTATTTTATTTTATTTTATTTATTTATTTATTTATTTATTTATTTATTTATTTATTACATTTTTATACCACCCAATAGCCGAAGCTCTCTGGGCAGTTCACAAAAAATCACTTACAATTTCCTGGTTTTGTAAAGCTTGAGCCAACATGAGGGAACCTTAACTCTGACCTTAAACTGGCAGATTTGTGATTAATTGAATAATTTCTTGATGATGATGATGATAACATTTTTAAAAAATTTCATTTAAAAGAGATGAGTTGATAGGATTGTACTTTGAAAATAAGTTGTTTCCAGTCCTGATCTAGCAAACATAAATATTCATGTAGTTTTCCACATATCACATTTACCATGTGTGTAAAAATCTAGTACATGTTTTGAAGGGGGAGGGGGAGATCAATTGTATCCAGCAAGCTCATAGCATTAGTACATAGAAATAATCCATGGGGAATTCCTACGTGGTAGCCTGTGCCAAACTAGAGACTATTTCTGAAGAGATACAACAACTTTCAGTTGTTCTGATGTTTCTCTGATTCAAGGCTTCCCTGGTAGCATTCATTTGATGTAAAATATTACTATACTAAGTATAAGGAATCCCTGTAGTATTGTAATAGTATTGATCTATTTTTATATTATTTCTCATTAAGGTACATCACTAATTTCCCAAGCTTATTATTATTTATTATACACTAGGGTGGCCATATGAAAAGGACGATACAGCTCCTGCATTTGTATAGAAAAGGGAAATTCAGCAGGTGTCATTTGTATGCATGCAGCAAGTGGTGAAATTCCCTCTTTATCACAACAGTTAAAGCTGCAGGATCCCTGCCCTCTTTTGTATCTGGTGACTCTAGCTATACTCCTGCAGCTATAACTGTTGTGATGAAGATGGAATTTCACCAGGTGCTGCATGCATACAAATGACACAAATGTTAAAGATACAGGAGCCCTGTCCTCCTTTCCATATGGTCACCCTATTATAGATGCAGGCAATTCACTTTCTCAGAGGAGAAGAGAGGAATACAGATCTTTGAATGCAGTGATGCCAGAGCTTCTAGTCACTTGCATGGAAGTTTTAATAAAGGAAATACAGGGTAGCTTTAATTAACACAGGCAGGATGGTCTTCTACCAAGGCCAGTTGTGCCATGGGTATTGTGTGACACCCTTGTACTCTAGATAATTAACACCATTTGCAGCAAACATAGTTGCACTTCCATTTACTTGTTTGCTTGATTTTATTTGTACCCCACCTTTACACACACACACACACACACACACACACACACACACACACAGCACTCAAGGTGACTTTCCATTTGGATGTTTTTTTAAAACAATCAGTGAACTGAAATATCTATGTAAATTACCTGGAACTCTGGGCTGAAAACAACAGAATGAAATTTAATAGGGATAAACACCAAGTTCTACACCTAGGAAAAAGAAACCAAATGCACAGTTACAAGATGGGGGATACTTGGCTCAGCAATACTACAAGCGAGGAGGATCTTGGAATTCTTGTAGATCACAAGCTGAATATGAGCCAAAAGTGTGATGTGGCTGCAAAAAAAGCAAATGCTATTTTGGGCTGCATTAATTAGTATAGCTTCCAAATTGCGCGAAGTACTGGTTCCCCTCTATTCAGCACTGGTTAGGCCTCATCTTGAGTATTACGTCCAGTTCTGGGCACCCCACTTCAAGAAGGATGCAAACAAGCTGGAGCGTGTTCAGAGGAGGGCAATGAGGATGATCAGGGGTCTGGAAATAAAGCCCTATGAGGGGAGACTGAAAGAACTGGGCATGTTTAGCCTGGATAAGAGAAGATTGAGGAGAGACAAGATTGCACTCTTCAAATACTTGAAATGTTGTCAGGATCTCTTTTCTATCCTCCCAGAGTGCAGGACACGGAATAATGGGCTCAAGTTACAGGAAGCCAAATTCCGGTTGGACATGGGGGGTGGGGAACTGCCTGACTGTTAGAGCAGTACGACAATGGAACCAGTTACCTGGGGAGGTCGTGGGCTCTCCCATACTAGAGAGGCAGCTGGACAACCATCTGTCAGGTAGGCTTTAAGGTGGATTCCTGCATTGAGCAGGGGGCTGGACTCGATGGGTTATAGGTCCCTTCCAACTCTACTATCCTATGATTCTATGATTTTATGAAGATTTAGTCATTAAAAAATTGCTTACCAATATCCATAACATGAAAGAAAAAGGTTAGCTAAGCTGCATATCGAACTAAGAGAACTAACTTCCAAAGTATTCTCTGAGAGGAATTTATTTACTATGTGAGGATATCCTGACAAAACAGTTAAAAATAGAATCAGTTTCCTTCTCTATTCCTGTCTAAACTGAAGTAGAAGATAACCAAGCACCATCTGGTGGCTGCTCATAATTTCATAAGAATCCATATGGAGACCCAGGGGGGATCCGCACGTCGCTCCCAGAGCACTTCTATGAGATCCCAGTGCACCCCGAAAATGATAGTCTGACTTCCCTGTAAAAGAAACCAGGAAGAGCCGTCCATGCCACCGCCGCCGAGGAAAGCTCTCCCCCGGCGAGGAGAGCTCGGCAAAAGAAGGAGGGGTGGAGAGCTTCTTCCGCTCTTCACCCCTTCTTCTCCTCGCCGGCGGAGAGCTCTCCGTGGTGGCGGCGGCGGCAGCGGCATGGACGGCTCTTCCTCGTTTCTTTTACAGGGAAGTCAGACTATCGTTTTCGGGGTGCACTGGCATCGCATAGAAGCGCTCTGGGAGCGACGTGCGGCCCTGCCAGATGTCTGTAGCATTTGACTACCTACACCAGCATTCTCCAACCTGGATGTGTTGGATTACAACTACCATGATCCCCAGTCAGCATATGCACAAATATGGGCTAGCCTACCCACTATTTACCCCAAGTCCTTTGGATCTGTGTTTAGATAGTAGTGTGGCTTCATGTAAAACACCAAGGGGTTCATTATTAAAAGACTAAGTGGCTGACAGCCTTAGAAAAACTGGTTACTTATTTCAAGCATCCCAGTGGAAGTAGAAACAGCTTCCAGTCTGAGAATCAGTGATGACCTGAAATATGCAGCTCACAGCACTGGGAAAACATGAGCAGCAGACATGAAGGAACACTCATGTGGCATTTTCAGAGGTTCCATTTAACATGAGGATATGTCAGAAAGTTATGACAAATTTCAATATGCAATTTTGATCGCCTTTTTGTACTTGCTTTCAATTCTCTCTAAGGCCTTTGCGAGACCTACCTTAAAATCCACGCCAGAGAAGGGAGAGCCCGCGACACAACTATCGCAGGATCTCGCCCTCGTTTACAAACGAGGTGCGACAAGCTCACGAAGAGAGCCGTCGCGCCCGCCATTTTTTGTCTTAAAGGGGCCGGATGCGCACGAACACTCATGCACTTAGGTAAATTGGGGTGGGTGGGTTGTTGTTGTTTTTAAAAAATCATTTTCCCCGCTCCCCCTACCCTGCCCTTGATGGGCGCAGCTTCTCCCGGCTACGCATGAGTAATTGTGCGGAGCCGGGAAAAGCGGCGGAATGGGCTACACGCTCACGGTCTTGGGCTCAGCCCGAGACCGCGGGAAAAATCAGGCTAGAAGGGTAGGCTATATCCCGGGGCCAGGGAGAGTTGATCCCTCCCTGAGCCAGGGATCCCCTGTGCGTTATCTGGACGCACAGGGGCGATCCCCCCAGGATATAGCCTGATCATTCCCAGCTCAGTATTGTCTACACTGACTAGCAATGGCTCTCCAGGTTTCAAACCAGATGGAATCTTTCCCAGAACTTCCTGAAGATGCCAAGGATTGAACCTGGAACTCTCTGCATACAAAGCACATGATCTACCACTGAGCTATAGTCTACCCCAACTTAAATGGATGATTGCATGACCACAAAAGTAAACCACAAAAGTAAAAGGGGAAAGAATATTGCCATTGGTTGCAATCCTATACTCATTTACCTGGGAGCAAGCACAAAGTTCAACTCCATGATTCTTTCATTTGTATATAAACCTACAGTTGGTTCAGTAGGGGGAATTGGGTACATATCTCCTTCATCTCATTCCTTTTGCCTCAGCACTAGTTATTCTTGCAGAACTTGCACTGAGAAGAAGGGGATGGCTGGGTGGCTATGTGTTAGGCACCCCCTCCCATTCCACATAACATGCTCCTCATAGTTTCACCGGGAGAAGAGCCTTTGGAGTGGTGCCCCCCCTTCCTATGGAATTCCCTGCCTTTGGAGATCAGGCAGGTGCCGACATCGCGTTGTTATTTCAGGATGCCTTCCTTGAGTGACCAGCTGTGGTTTAATCAGAACTCTCTTTCTTTTAAAAATAGTAATTTTAACAAGAATGATGATGATGATGGTGGTGGTGGTGGTGGTGGTGGTGATGCACTCACAGTGGACTGATTGTGCCCAATGTCATGTGACTACATCTTGCAGAACAGCCTTGCCCTACCTGGTGCCTTCTAGCTGTGTTGGACTGCAACTCCCATCATTCCCAGCCAGCACGGCCAATGTCTAGTTTGGGCAGTATCTAATGCAGCATTGTGCTAGCAGCATCTACCACTACTGCAATGGGAAGCTAACAGGTCTTGAAGGCATTGCAAACAAGAGGAAATGCGCATTTTCCAAATGGAAAGCTTGCAGAAGGGAGCTCTGCTGACATGTCCTGTCCTGGAAACTAGGAAGTGCCAGCTCCTGTTGTGCTCCTGGTATGTCCCAGGGCACAACAGAACAAGCAGAGGTGCAGCATATTGGATATTTCTCCATGTGTTGTAGGGGTGTTGATTTTTTAAGCAGAGCAAAACATCATGTAACTCTGCCCAATACAGAACCAAAAAATAATTAAAAAAAAATCTTTCCCATCACATCCCTTCCCTTGATGCTCTGTCTGCTTTCCAGGAGGACAACTCAGTCATTTTATTAGGATGGGGAGATGAAAACATGTTGCACATCCATCTTTCTTTTGTTCATTCATTTTCAGTTCAATCCTATACATTTCTACTCAGAAGTAAGCACCACTGACTTCAATGAGACTTACTCCCAGGTAAGTGTGTATTGGATTTCAGCCTTAATCAACTTTGATTTTCTCACCCTGGATAAAGCAAAGCTCACCTGAAGATCACATGTCTGTGTAATGCCCCACAGACTGTATATTAACAGACACAAACACATCTTGATCACAGCAGGAGTACAGCAGTTTAGCCTTAATTTTGATAAATCTGCTTCTTACGATTGCTCTAACTCGCTAGTTACCTTCTATGCTGAATAATGGCTGTATTAGTTTTCATTCTCATGAGGCTACTAAAACATAGGAGGAGGCAGCAGTGGCACCTCTCTGCAATCTTTTATTTGGTGTACATAATATATATTTTGAGTTATTATCCTTTGTTCTTGCTTGCACTGTCTCCACTCTTTATTACCTTAAGCATTGTCAAGACGTATTCTTTGTTAGCAAAACCAAAACAGACAGGTATTGTTTTTAGCACTGCTGTGGAACGGAGGCATCTAATTTGAGAGCTGGTGTCCAGGGATTAAGTGAACATCATCTCAGCAAAATTATCACATTATCGCATTTGCAAAATTAGCAATGTAGATGTGAAGGCCACTTGCAGAACAAGTTATGAGAATGAGAGGGATGCTTATCTCCCTCAGCCAACCAACAACTCACCCACCAATTCTCTCCTGCAAATGCCCACCCCCCAATATTCCTTGTCCCCTAGCTGGAAAAAGGACTCTATTGAAAATAGTCATGATAAGAAACAGACATGGGAAAGGTTTAACCAGTGGAACCAAACAGAACCACTCAGAACTCTAAAGGAGCTACCTTGGATAGTTCCTTTAGAGATCTGACTGGTTTGGATTGAAACCCAGGATGGATTCACTGCCCCACTGAGATCAGAGCCTCCAGCCCCGTGGCGTTTAACCCTGGCGTCTGGTGCTGCCCTTGCATCCCCCCAAAATGGTGTCACAGTAGCAGCAAAAAATGGTTTGCCATTGAATTTCAGCAGCAAACTGCTAAGGAAGCTTTAAAGGGACACATTTTGCTTGAAATTCACTGATCTTTTGCTGCTGGTTAACTGAATTTTGGCAGCAGCTGGAGTGTGGCACACAGGGTGTCTGGGAGGTCAGAGGGAGTTCACTCCTTGGAAATACAATATGTTGGAAGTTCACTCTGACTCACAGAAGCCATTCAGCCCAATTCTATGAATATTCATTTGGTTTCCCAATCTCTATGGTGGTCTACGAAGAAGTAAGTCCTATTGCACTTAATGAGCCTTACTTATTGTAAATAAGTAATGCTTTTCTGCTACTCCCATTCATTTCAATAGGCTTTGTGCAGGAGGATTTCCCATGAGACTGTGCCCTCAATAATGTCTTCCTTATAGTTCCCCTTAAGCATAAATTCCTTATTTTAGTCAGATCCTCTGCAGTATACATGTTATATAATAACCAAGTTATCTTTGAATTTCCTTGCTTTTATTGGTTTGAGTCATACCTTCAACAGTATTCAAATCTAATTTGTTGGGTGGCTAATTACTTTTCCTTTCCAACCCTGCTCTACTCAGATCACCTAATGAATATCTGAGCAATCTGGAATGAATCTAGTTCTTAAGGAAAGTCCTTATAATATAATTTCCCCTTCAGCCCTTTGATTTATGAGTTCCTCTAACTGGATACATTACCAATCCTCCAGATTCAGAATAAGATTTATATAAACCTACACAATGAAATTATTTGAAAACAGCACACTGCACTCCTCACATTTTTATATTAAACCTTGCCTAATATGGGAAGGAAAGCAGAATAGAAATATCAGGAATAATAATAATAATAATAATAATAATAATAATAATAATAATAATAATAATAGGAGGAGGAGGAGGAGGAGGAGGAGGAGGAGGAGCCGCCTTGCAGGTGACTTCTAACAAGATTAAAGTTTATTGATAATGTAAACTTTTTGATTCTAACTACTGTACAATGCAGATATCAGCAGAATCCTTGTTATACAAAAATTGTAGGGGACCTCCACATGACCTCTCCACGTTGAAGAAATTAACCCCATCCTTGCTGCTGACATGCACCATGTCCATGACCCCCTGAAACTGCCGCTCACCTGTTCAGGCAGTGTGGGAAAGGGTACATGTATGGAGTTCCTCCATACATAGAACTCCTCTTCTAGCCTGATCAGCCAAACAAGTAGATGAGAAGGAAGAGTTTCAGTGATGGGCAGGATCATCAGGATGTGGGGCTGGGCCCCAGCTTGGGTTTTCATTTGTCTTGGTTCAATCTATTCAGCCAACACATGTTAAAACGACTGAGCCCAGTCTTCCTGGCAGTTCCTGCAATTTCTCACTACTGAGAGGCAGCATGAGCCACTTATATGATGCAACATCAATGCAAATTTGTCCTGTGGCTTCCCATAGCTTGCCTTTTGGGCAACTTTTCCTATATTCCTATATTTCTGTTTGGTATTAAAGCATTGACTCCAATCTCTTTATGGCACCTTTGTAGATGGCGATTTATTTCAAAGGTTCAAAGGAAGTAAAGATGCAACAGGAAACCCAGGATGTCTTACTCCCAAAGCAGCCCCAATCCCAAAATCGGAAAACTCTGATACATGCTTCCTTAAGTCTCTGTTTTCTAGCATCCAGGTCACTCTTTTTCTTTTTTAACTCATCAGAGTAGTTGTTTAAGTGCCTGAAAATAGCTGTCAATAGGGAATGACTCACACACACTTAGATGTCTGGGTTGTCCCAAACCCATCATAATAAACATGGAAGTAGTAGTTGAAAAATGATAAGGTTTCTGTATTTAAGGTGGTGATTTCAATGCACATGTTCCATTCACAACTGTCAGTGAATGTATTTCACCATTAAGAATGGGATATTCTTTGTACTCACATTTTAAAACGTAAAGAGGGGGTACTTTTACTTAATTGTGATGTACTGTTCCTTTTAATCAAGGGGTGCAGACCCAAAAGCCTGGGGGCCAAATCTGGCCCTTCTAGGGTCCCGTTCTAGCTCCCCAGTGCTCCCTAGAATAGGGTGTCCATATGGAAAGGAGGACAGGGCTCCTGCAGCTTTAACGGTTGTATAGAAAAGGGGATTTCAGCAGGTGCCATCTGTATGCATGCAGCATGTGGTGAAATTCCCTCTTCATCACTGCTAAAGCTGAAGAAGCCCACTTGAGCAAATAAAAAAGAGGGTTACTGCCATTAAGAGTTTTAAGTGAAGGTGTGCTGTCATTTGGGGGGGTATTTTGACTCTGCCCCTTTGCATTTGAACTGCCCCACCACCTTTTGCCTTCATCCCTGTTCACACTGAAATCAGAGCCCAAGAGCAGAGGAACAGGCAACCTGTTGGCAACTTTGGGCCAGTTTTTAGCTCTGGGACAATTCTCCACTTTGCAAACTGCAGTCTGCCAGGTTACACCCCCCCCCCAAATATAGGGTGACCATATGGAAAGGAGGACAGGGCTCCTGTATCTTGCATGGAACAGTTGCAAAGAAAAGGAAATCTCAGCAGGTATCATTGTTATGCATGCAGCACCTGGTGAAATTCCCTCTTCATCACAACAGTTAAAGTTGCAGGAGCCCTGCCCTCTTTTGTATCTGGTCACTCGAGTATAGCTCCTGCAGCTTTAACTGTTGTGATGAAGAGGGAATTTCACCAGGTGCTGCATGCATACAGGTGACACTTGCTGAATTTCGCTTTTCAATACAAGTGTTAAAGATAGAGGAGCCCAGTCCTCCATATTTGGGTAGGTCAGCCTACCCAAATATGAAAAAAGTAATGGTATCTGGAATCCTACAGAGGGCCAAGAAGTAAAATTTAGCTTGTGTGCAAGCTAAATTTGGCCCTTTAGGACTCCATAGCAGCAACGGAGCCCTTGCAAATGAGCTTGCAAATAAGGATTCCCCACCTGTGGCGGAAGGGACTGTTTTGCCACACCTTTTTCACTGCTAGGTTGGCAACAGAGGGGCATATTTAGCCAAGGAGCCTCTAGTTGCTGACCTGTCTTACTGATTTATGCTTTATTAGACAATACATGAAGGTCACACCAGATTAAAGCATGATATTGTTGGGTTTCACTAAGCATTGTCTGGTTTGCATCCCCTTTGTATAATCGTATCATGATACTGAGAGTACCACAATGATGAACGGCAAGTTGTTAAACAAGATATTTGACAAGTCCAATACAAATGCAAATTAACAGGGTCATGAATTACAACTTCAAAGCCATTAATTCTCTTGCACTTTATACCTTTTGTTAAGGAATCAAGGAAACAGGGAAGAACAAATTGCTCCAATGATGGTGGTATAAGGAAGATTTATGAGATTCAGCGAAATCAACTGCTTCCGATTTGCAATTATCAAACCACCATGCATTTCTCTTCCACTCCAGAACACAGATTTCTACTACTGGTAAATCTGTCACACTGATTTTATGAATAAAATGAATAGGTTTCCCGCCACCCGATTTCCAGAATGGCATTTTGTGCATTTTTGTGCTTTTCTTTTTTAAAAACTGAGTAGAGATGCTCATGTAGCAAGAGTACCACCTAGTGTATCTTGCGGGCTACTGCATCTCCCTCTTTCCTAACTCCCAAAATAGGTTCATGTGAGCAAAATATAGTTCTCCATTCAGCATCCGAACAAATGGAGAGTGACTCAAAAGGCTCCATTTGTACAAAATATAAATTAGCTCAGGCACCATTTAGTTTGGCTCTATCAACATTCATCAAAAGTAATGTAAGGAGCTGGCAATCACTGGGTGAGAAGGAGGTCAAGTTTGATCTTGGTTTATGGAATTACCCACTCATCCACTCACCTCCCAGCTGTCCCACCATTACTGGATTGTATAACACAGATGGGTTCCTGGTGCCCTTGTGTTGTGATCTGTTATTGTTTTTAAAGCTGAGACGTCTGTGAAAGGTGGCCTCTTTAATCTTATAGAATCATAGAATAGTAGAGAAAGAAGGGGTGTATAAGGCTGTCGAGTCCAACACCCAGCTCAATGCAGGAATCCACCTTAAAGCATCCCTGACAGAGGGCTGTCCAGCTGCCTCTTGAAGGCTTCTAGTGTGGGAGAGCCCACAACCTCCCTAGGTAACTGGTTCCATTGTTGTACTGCTCTAACAGTCAGGAAGTTTTTCATGATGTCCAGCCAGAATCTGGCTTCCTGTAACTTGAGCCCATTATTCTGTGTCCTGCACTCTGGGATGATCAAGAAGAGATCCTGACAACCTTTGAAGTATTTGGAGAGTGCTATGATGTCTCACCTTAATTTTCTCTTATCCAGGCTAAACATGCCCAGTTCTTTCAGACTCTCCTCATAGGGCTTTGTTTCTAGACACCTGATCATCCTTGTTGCGTTCCACTGAAACCCCTCCTGCTTGTCTGCATCCTTCTTGTAGTGGGGCACTCAGAACTGGACGCAATATTCAAGGTGAGGCCTAACCAGGGCTGAATAGAGGGGAACCAGTACCTCGCACGATTTGGAAGCTTCCCAAAGCATCACTCCTTAATGTTGTTAATGTGATATAGAGCCTAGTTTTATTTTGCTGAGCAGCACAAGAACTATTGTCTGACTCTTTTTCTACACCATTGCAGCAGTGGTGCAGCTAGGGCTGGACTTTGGGGCCCAGGCCCAGGCTCCACAGCCAATTTCCGCCCCCTGCAGCCAAGCTTCTCCTCCACCTCACCAAGGCAAGATCTACACTACTGCTTTGTAATGGTTTAAAATGCTATTGACAACTGTTGGGGCATAGGACACATTGAATATGCCATTTTCAAACTGTTTTCAATGTGTTATATCCTGCTTGGTGTAGATCTGGCCCAAGAGAGCAGCAGGTGATGAGGAAATTAGGGTAGCAGAAGCAAACTAAAATTTATTCCTGAACAGTCATGATGGGCTGTGACCTCACTGAACTTGAAATGCAACATTGCATCTGCTCAGAGTACGTGTGGGTTATTTTAGTCAGGACTGGCAAACATATATGATTGCAAACAGACAAGGTTAATGAGTGCTAGCAAACATTCTAACATAAGGAATGTAGAAATACTTGTAAAGCATACAGTGATGATTGGGGTGTGTGTATGTGGGTGGGGTGGGGTGGGGTGGGGGGGAGTAGAGAATGATAGTTGTGTGATTCACAACTGAGTAAATACACAAGGTTGTCTAAGAGCCTCCACTCCCACCCCAATAAGACCAAGGTTTGTTTATTTGTTAATTTATTTATAATATTTCTTGGCCTCCTTTCAGGGCAGAATCTCTCCCATGGCTGCTTGCAGCAATAAAATATATAGGAACGGTTAACATTTTAAAAGTGATAAAAAACCATAAACACAGTAAAATAGCAGTAAAAACAACAACACAACCACCAGCAACAACAAAGGTGATAACAGTAACAACAACAACAGTCATATCAAGAGAAGAACAAGGTCTGGTCTGTTCCCAGACTGTGGAACGGCCTGCCAGGAATGATTCACCAACTTAACAGTCATTCTGAATTTTAAAAAGCTATAAAGACTGATCTTTTCAGGCAGGCCTACCCAATCGAATATTAAGATGTCTGGCTGTTATTTTAATAATGTATTAGGTTTATATGTTTTTAATCAGTTTTATGCATTTTATAGTATTTTTGTATTTGATGTTGTTCCTGATGAGATTCCCTCTTCATCACAACGGCTAAAGCTGCAGTAGCCCTGCTCACTTTTGTATCTGGTCAAGAGGGCAGGGCTCCAGCAGCTTTAGCTGTTGTGATGAAGAGGGAATCTCACCAGGTGCTGCATGCATACAAATGTCACCTGCTGAAATTCCCTTTTCTATACAACTGTGAAAGGTACAGGTGCCCTGTTCTCCTTCTCATATGGTCACCCTAGCCACAAAGCAGAAGAGAAACTATTCTCAGGTGGCTGAAAATCCTTTATTACATCCAACACATTTTGAAAATGACTTTCCTTTCTCAAGGGGTACTTTTATCCAAATGTGTCACAAAGGGCCTTTCTAGATGACAGGTTAGCCCGGTGCGAGCCCCGAGCCCACCCCGTGCGTCCAGATGACGCACAAGGGATTCTGGGCTCAGGCAGGGGTAACCCTCCCTTGGCCCAGGATAACCGGCACCGCTTGTGGTCCGGTATTTCCCATGGTCTCGGGCTGAGCCTGAGACCGTGGGCTTGTAGATCGGCCCACCGCTTTTCTCGGCTACCGCAATTACTCGTGAGTAGCCGGGAAAAGCGGTGGACGGGGAGCTGGGCCCATCGGGGCAGGGGGAGAGATCGGGGGTGGGGAGATCACAGGGGGAAGCAGAGATCGCGTGGGGGGGAGCGGAGATCGCAGGGGGGGAATCGCAACTGAGGGGGGAAATCGGGTGGGGGTTGCTGGGAACTTTTTTTTTAAAAAAACAACTTACTGTTGCCGGTGGTGCACTCCTGCGCACCCGGCCCTTTAAGTCTAAAACAAAATGGCGGACGCAACAGGGCTTTCCTGTAGCCTGGCGTGTCTGATGTGTGGATAGGAGTGACAGCCCACACTATTTGTAGCGTGGGCTGGCCCCTCCACACACCCAGATTTTCAGGTAGGTCTAGCAAGGCCCAAAGAGTCAAAGAGAACTTTGAGGCAGAAGAAACATCAGAAAGGCTCTGTGACACTTCTGAAGAAAAGTGGCCCCTGAGGATTTTTTCTAGACACCTCAGAATATTTCCTCTTCTGTTTCGGGACACATAAGTCCTTCCCCCTCTGCATAGGCACTGGAACACTCCTCCCACAAAGCCTGGCTCTGCAGAGCATCCCAATGTTTGTGGGCCCACTGACAGCTGCACCACCCCTTCAGCAGGCTTACCAGTGGAAGCGGATGGCAGCATTGCAATTTTCAGTGGGCAGCTGTGAACAAACCGCCATTTCAAATTTCCCCCAATGTAGTGTTGTTCTGGGGCACTGCAGAAAATTTTAAATATTGTGCAGCTTGCAGCCACCTACAGATAAAAAGGGGGTGAAGGGGGTGACAGGAAGGCTGCTAGGCCCAATCTTGCCTGTTGCTGAAAGAAATGTAATAAAAATAGAGGTGGGGTACTGCAATGTTTGGAATCTCATTCCTTATAGTTGTCTGCCACTGCATTATATTTAGTTTTGCAAACTTCACAGCAATGTGATTTTGTCAATGGTAGATACGAAATGAGGTTTGGATGGTAGATTGCTTGACCAGGAAGCTCACCATGACAACATCTTGTACTCCCTCTTGACTAAAATGCAAAACGACACCTAAAATCACGTTCACTAGCTAGGCATTAAAATCTCTTGCATGTAGGTGATTATTAACATCTCTTGTTCTTGAATAATTTTCTCTACTACTGAATGGCACTTTGGTTTACAGTTGAAAACAGTGTTTCAGTATGAACTTCCACTTTTTTTTTTTACACACTGAAGTGTAAAAGCTTTCCCTCAAACTGTAAATACTATATTGACACTAGAAACACTTTTGTCATGTAATTACTTTAAAGCAGGGAGTGGCTGCTGCGTGGCAGACAAATAGTCAATTTAAATTGTCTGTCGCCTTTTCCTTTCATTAAGTGGTAATTCAGCTCTTCATTTTCCCTAATGGTCTGTGCTCACTTTCAGGCAATTACTGATGGAGACTATGATGTTAATGAGTTGCGCATAGAAGATCTAGGAATGAAACATGGGTGTTTTTTTAAAGAAAGGAAGGTACTTTAATGGTACATCCACATGAAGAGATGTAAAAAATAAAATCCTAGATACATTTGTTATCAGGGTTTGATTGATCTTGTAAGTCAGGTGTTCATATAAATAAATAACCTTTAACTGTCTGAAGGAATATTTAGCAACAAATTTACATCAATGAGCTATGAAGGTAGCTTCATGTGAAAACTATGAATCCCAAATATTTTCTGATAGTTTGGGTTAATTTTAAATAATCTGAATCAGAATAATTCATTTTCTTACAATCTATCTATCACCTATTTGTATTTTCATTGAATCTGATCGGTATGTTAATGATGTGGGTTGAATGCCAAGTTTAGCTTCTGATGATTTGATTGTGTCATTGTTTAGTCAGACGTGGGCCAGATCTACACCAAGCAGGATATAGCACCATGAAAGTGGTATGAAAGCAGTATATGGAGGCAGGGTCTACACTACTGCTTTATAGCAGTATTGAAGTGCACCGACAACTGTTGGGGCCCATTGACACATTCCATATACCACTTTCATAGTGTTATGTCCTGCTTGGTGTAGATGTGTCATGGACCCCAACAGTTGTCAATGCACTTCAATACCACTATAAAGTAGTAGTGTAGAACCTGCCATGGAGACCTCAAGTCAACCCACACTGAACTTATTCAAATACAAAGCAGCCAAAGGGGACTTGACTATTGGCTCAGCAAATATAGGCTGAATTTTTACATGGTATTTGTTCCTACATTTGTACTGTTTGAGTCATTATAGGTAAAGTTGTTTTCAAGGGCAACAACATTTCCTTACTTCCCAAGCTTCCATAGTTTATGGGAAAGTGAACAGTTAAGCCTCTTTCACCCTGAGGGACAAATTCAGTTTCAAGGAAGCTCTGTGGGGGAGGGCACATATGAGTGGTGGATGGGGATAAAGACAAAATGGAGCTGGACTGAAGACAAAGAGGGTGGGGGCAAAATACCCCAAACAAAATACCCCAATTGCTCCTAGTAATTAAGCCTTAGGAGAGATATCTCAACCTTTTAGGATTGTGGGGGGAGGGGTGCACGAAAGCCAGGAAATTGCCAAATAATCTGTAGTTGGAGAAAAGAGTCTGGGCCAAGAGGAAGGGGTGCAGCCATCTGGGAGCCACCAGAGGGCCAAATTAAGATCTGCAGGCCGGCCGAGGGCCTGAGGTTCTGCACCCCTCCTCTACACTATTAGACTGGGAAATCATAAACAAGGCAATAAAATGCTAGGGAGCTATTTCCAGATTCAGATTATAAGATTTGACAGAGCTATTTGACAGAGCTCTGTTCGAGGAAAGATCCTGCAGATGTAGGCTTTTCCTACTGGGATGTGTGTGTTTACCAACAAGCTCATCAGAACCAGCAGGTTCTAGAGGCCTCCTGGACCTATTAAAGGGTTCTTGGATGTGGTCCAATATAATTTTTGTGTCTCTTCAGCACATATGTATAGTAATGACTACTATGCATGAAATCTTCTATCATGGAGTAAAAAAAAAATCCCCAGTCTATTCCACTTAAAGTTTTTTTCTGACCGGTAGAGGAATTCAGTGATTTTCAGTGGTGGATTTGGTGGAATTCAGGGCAGCGTCCAACTGTATTATTCCATTAGTGCAAATGATGTTGCGTTAGCAGAAAAAAAGGTTCTGAATTATGTGCAAGAGAAGAATCCAACTAAAGTTACATTTGCACAAGCATAGTAGTGCAAGTGGTTGTGCATTAAGCTCGTGCAACTCATTGCACATAACTCTTGTGCAACCCATTGTGCAGCTCCTTGCACAACTGTTTGCGCAAACATAATGGGAAACTACTTGTTCAACAGAAAGATTCAGTAGAGCTCTGCTAGCACTATTTGAGTTTGCAGAATGACAAAACTGGAAACCATCCTGAATGTCCTCACCCAGATTGACCATTCTTCCCTCAACTATATTTTCCTCTTCAGATAAGAAATTCTAATCTGTGCTGCTGATAGCACAAACTGGCATGCTGGCCCTCCCCAATACAGTTTTATTAAAGCTCTATGTGGATTATAGTAGTGTCTGCAAATTTGGTTCACATTATCATTACACCATCCCCTCTTGCATAAATGATGGCAGGCAGCTGTCACATTTCCAAGAAGATGAACTTGTGAGCCTGCCACACCTGCTCTGGGACATGACTATCAACTTCAGTACAGGACCATATTGAACAGTATGGAATTTTTATCATAATGAAGTAAAGTAAATTAAAGTACGTAAAACATTTTTATTATGAGCTTGATCATTACGTTTTTAGATGAAATAGTTCTTGGCAGACAGAGACTCCTCAAATGCTATCATGAATATATATTCCATTTGAAATTAGACCTCTCTGACTGGCTGCAATTGTCAGAGATATCTTGAAAGTGACACTGTGTATAGATGTCTCTGTGATAATCCTAGAAGGCTCCAAGCCAAGATGGGAGAGTTGGGGCAAGTGTACACCAGGTAATATCCCAGGGATCGTCCCAGGATCGTCTTTGTGCATCCACATGACACACAGGGGATCCCGGGAGCAGGGAGAGATGATCCCTCCATTTCCCTGGGATATTGCCATACGTTTTTTTCTCTATTTTTCCCATGGTCTCGGGATTGTCCCGAGACCGCAGGAGGTGTGGGTGGCAGTCCTGGTTTTATCACGGCTCCTCATGAGTAAATGTGAGAAGCCGGGAACCAGGCACAGGGCATGGAGCTCTTCAAGTGTTCCATGCCCATCGGGGTAGGGAGGGTATCAGGGTTGGGGCTTTTAAAAAGAAAGAAAAAAACTTACTTTTGCAGTGGAGCTCAAGTGCGCTCCAGGTCCTGTCTTTTTTAAAAAATAAAATGGCAGGCATGACATCCTCCTTCCTTCCTGGACGTGGCACGCTGCGTGTGAACGCAGGGGGAGGATCTGGTGATCAGCATATCCTCCTCCCGCCAGGCGGTGTAGCCATGCCCTTGTAGAGTTAGGTTTCCAAGCAGGACAAAGATCTAGTGGGCATAATAGAAGCCTGAATGGAGAGAACCAGTGGCATATGGTCATCTCTGCATATAAATTCTGTAAGTAGGACAGGGAAGGTCATCCTGGGAGTGGTGTCGCTTATCAGAGAAGGTATATTATTGAACAAACTAGAAACCTTAAAAGGGGTTGACTCCTCTAAAGAATCCCTGTGGTTGACAATAACAGGTCCTCAAAATAATTTAGTTCTGGGGAAATGTTATTGTCTTCCTGACAAAAATGCTCAAGTTGATTTTGAGAGGGAGAACAAAATCTGGAAGGCAGCCAAAAGAGGAAAGTGTTGTAGTAATGGGTGACTTCAATTACTTCAACAGGGTGAATGAATGCATTTTCTGGTTATGACAAAGAGGAACATTTCTCAATACCTGAAATGACTACTCCTATGAACAGCTGGTTACCAAACTGACTGAAATGGAGGTGACCCTGGACTTAATCCAAAGTAATGTTCAGAATCTATTGCAAAATGTGTGTGTTGTTGAACCAGTTGGAAACAGTGACCACAATGCTATGACATTTACATATATATGTAAGTGGAAAATTGCCAAGGAAGTCCAACAAAATCACATCTGACTTCAAAAGTGGAAATTTCCCAAAATGAGGAAAAGTGGTAAAAAGGAAGCTGAAAAGGAAGGTCAAGGGGGTCAAATCTCTCCAGAAAACTTGGGAGGTTTTTGGAAACCAAAATAATAGAAACTCAGCTAAAATGTATACTGCAGGTTAGGAAAGAAATGTTCAAGTCCAAGAGGTCACCAGCAAAGTTAATAAGCAGAGTCAAGGAAGGTATTAGGGAAAAGAAAGCTTACTTCAGAAAATGAAAGCTTTGCCCACCTGAAGAGAACAAAAAGGAACACAACAATAATGCAAAACAGAAGAAAGAAACAAAGAAACAAAGAAAGTGATTTTGTGAAGCACATTGCTAACAACTTTAAGACCAACTCTGTGTGTGTGTGTGTGTGTGTGTGTGTGTACATTGGAAGTAAACCATCTGGGGGGCGCCTGTGAGCCTGTCCAGCACTGCTCCTGAAGGCAGAAAGACCTTACAGAGGCAGTGCACTGGCGATGTGGACCCATGTGTCCCTGCTAAGGAAAGTAAACCAGCTGGCTGGCAGGGTTAAGAGCGGGAGGCCCTGCGCCCGCTTCCTTCTGCTTAATGGTCAGGCTGGTCCTGGCGCAAGCATGCTGAAGAACAGCATCGGCAAGGGCTGTTAACCCTCACCTTGCTGTGCTGAGGTTGCCATGCCCAAGACAACCAGGTAAGCCCTCCTGGTGCGGGTGGGGGCACAAGGGGGGTGCCACAGATTCACCGCTCTTTCCATTCCCCACTGCCTCATATGGCAGCTTCCTCCCACTTCACATAAGGCCGGCTCTGTTAAAATCCACACTAGAGCCAGTGGGATATCTGGGGCACCTGGTCACTGATAAGAACCCCCTGGAGTGGTTCCTTCAGCCTTGCAACCTGCTTGTTCACCTGCCTCTCCCTCTGGCCCAGGCAATGGTGCTGGTGAGAAGGAGGAACAGTAGATGCCATGGCCTACCTGCTCCCTGGCTCTCTGCCCGCCAAGCAAGCAAAGGGTACCAATGAAGATCAACTGCAGCAACTGACAATGGTGGTGAGAAAGTCGACTCACTGAGGGAGGGATGTCCATTGAGGGTGTCTTGATGAAGGGCCCTCAAAGCCTGGAGCCAGCACTGATCCATCCCATCTCAAACTCTTTCGCTCACACACAGAACTGGAACCACCCACACTCTTTCTGTCTCTCACCCACCCACTCATGAAACTGTCCCTCTCCCTGACCCTATTCAGACGACAGGCTAAGCCACGGCGGTTAAGCATTTTGAGCTAAACATTATGGCTTAGCATGTCATGTGAACCATTCCTAACCATTTTTTAAATTTATTATTGCATTTATATCCTGCCTTTTTTCCTCCAAGGAACCCAAGGCAGCGTACATAAACCTCCTCTTCTCCTTT
The DNA here is from genome assembly GCF_023053635.1 of Elgaria multicarinata webbii. NCBI lineage: Eukaryota > Metazoa > Chordata > Lepidosauria > Squamata > Anguidae > Elgaria > Elgaria multicarinata. Next base: position 54,526,450 of record NC_086171.1, read on the forward strand.
TTATCCTCACAACAACCCTGTGAGGTGGGTTGGGCTGAGAGTTTGTGATTGGCCCAAAGTCACCCAGTGGGTTTCCATGGCCAAGTGGGGACTAGAACCCGGAACTCCCAACTCCCAGTCCAACACCTTAGCCACTACACCACACTGGCTATATAACCACGGTGACTATATAACCACACTTTAAACATGCTCACTAACCATTTGCTGCAAAAGGGTTAGTGGCCTAGTCATGGCTTAGAATGTTGTCTAAAGAGGTCTCATTCTCTCTCTCTCTCTCTCTCTCTCTCTCTCTCTCTCTCTCTCTCTCTCTCTCCACACACACACACACACACACATCCTTTCCCTATAGAGGATTGAAGCTTTAGTTTGGATTGAGCCCATTGTCTTTTGTGAATAATTAATGCATGTATTTATTTAGCTTTCTAATAATTTTGAAACAGGCAAAATGCTAAATAGGCAACTGATATTTTTCTCAGTACATATTTCAGCATCAGCTTTCACATTCAACATGGAACCATACATCATTGACTTTTCTTTTCTTTTTAACAGAAGAGTGAAACAAAATATAATCCAAGTAAACCCCATATTCCCAGGAACAATTCTCTTCTGAGAACACCACAAGAAAAGGTTGTAATTAATGCCAAAAGAGGGTGAACAATCTATTAACATAATCTGAATAAAGCCCCTCCATATTTAAATGCAGACGCTAACTGCTAGTATAATACTTTATTAATTAACAAAGTATTTATCCACTGGGAAAAGAGGATAAAAGACGGCACTTTGTCAGACTATAGTAAAATGTGTTAGCTCTTCATAAGAAATGCATAAAAATCCAAGAAAAGAGCCATTATCTTTTTAAACCAATTACATTTAGTCTCAAAAGAAAGAATGAGGAGATCAGTTCTTCCTCACTTTGTGATAAGCCTGCCCAGCTACTCATAAGATCAGAACTTTTGGCGGATGACAGTAGTTAAAATTATTATTATTTATTTATTTATATAGCACCATCAATGTACATCACATCTCCTTATGGTACTGAAGTCGCCCATATAAATGTTCTTCAGTTAGGCTGAGAGGGGAGGTCCATTATTGTGTTGTTTTGTGATAACCCACCAGAGAGTTCATCATTTCTGCACTTTTTTTGTAGGTAATAATCCCACAGATGTTGGGTTAAAAATTTCTCTGCAAAATTTATTGTGGTCCCCACCCCCTCGTAAGGACATATTTAAAATAATAACCTAAAATGGAATCTGTGACAGCTTGGGGCTATAACTTTCACACTTTCCCAATTTGGACTCAAGACGGCTGCATTGGCAGCAAACGTTGATTAAAGTTTAACAGAATGTTAAACGTTAACAGGTATTCCCAACTATTGTGACAGGCACTTCCTGAGTCACTTCACCCACAATGCCTTCCTCTGAGGAAGGTCCCTTCCCTCAGAAACTGGCATGGGTACTCCCGAGATGCGTGTAGGAGTGCCACTAACTAATTTTAAAAGTTAAACAGTATTTGAAACAACAGTAAAAGAAGTGGTGGCGGCCCTCCACGGTTCATTGACCGGTTCATGGGTGATGGCAAGAACAGCTGCTGCAGGGCTGTAGAGTGGCAACGGACATCTCTGCAGGTTGTGGATGGGGGCATAAAAAGCCGCCCCTCCCAACCTACCACCTGAGCCACGTGGCTCAGGGCAGGTTGCCCACACTGGTGGAACTGCTATGTCAAAATAGGGCATGTTTGCTTCTGCTTATGTACAACAAAGCAAATATTACAAAAATATTGTAAGCCTCCACTGGTCTGTCATTCAAAGGAAAGAAAACCCAGGTAGTGCTGCCTCTAGGAAATGCCCCAGGACAAATAAAAGGAAGTACTTCTTCACACAGTGCATAGTTAAATTATGGAACTCACTACCACAAGATGTAGTGATGGCCACCAATCTGGATGGCTTTAAAAGGGGGTTGGATAAATTCCTGGAGGCAAAAGCTATCAATGGCTACTAGAACTGATGGTTGTGTGCTATTTCCAGTATTCAAAGCAATAAGCCTGTGTGCACCAGCTGCTGGGGAACATGGGTGGGATGGTGCTGTTGCACCATGTCCTGCCTTGTTGGTCCCTGGCCGATGGCTGGTTGGCCACTGTGTGAACAGAGTGCTGGGCTAGATGGACCTTTGGTCTGATCCAGCATGGCACTTCTCATGTTCTTATGTTCTTATGCACAAGACTTCCTCTTGCATGGGAGGGGTCATGGGGCCAAAGCAAATGGTGGGCAGGGCCAGAGCTAAAACTGGGTGGATCACCCCCATTCTCTTTCTCCCTTTTTCTGAAAATGACAGCATGATGACTTTGTGCTGACAAAAATGAGTATGACCATATTGCTTCCCTGTATAACCTCAGTGATCCCGAAGTTGCTATAGCGTGTCTCCTTCCTGTGATATTCCAGTAACATTGCAATCACAACACAGGAGAGGTCAAATAGGAGGAGAAAGTGGCTGCTTCCTATGGCAGGCTTGCCCCTCTAAGGGGATGGGGGCAGTGCTGGTGTGCGAATGAGCCACATTGTGGGTTCATCTCAGGCATCAAGGGTAAACATGGTTGGGCACCTGCTGAGGCACCACACCTCAACAACTGGCCACTGTCAAGAGCCCCCTGGAGTTGCTCCACCTCTTGGCCATGGCAACCTGCTTGTTTACCTGCTTCTTCCTCTGGCCCAGACGACAGTGGTGGTGAGGAGTACCACCAGCAGAGGCCGTTCCTGCTTCCTCACTGCTGCTCTGCCTGTCAAGCAAGCAAGTGGTACCAAAGAGGAGAAAGAGAGGAGAAGGAGCAATAGCAGTTGGTGACAACAATGGTGAGAAGGTAAACTCACTGAAGGAAGATGCTAGGGATGTCCAGAAGAATTCACCCGGGGGGTGGAGTTCACTGAGCTTTCACTAGTTTGGTCTTCCAGACTTCAGTTCATTTCCTCATGATCTGGCTCTATCTGCATAGAGTCAGGCTGCAATTTGTGTGAATTTCTATTTACACACCCATGGCTCAGCCAGGTCAGGGGCACCACAGAAAATGGGTGAGCCCCCAAAGGGCTGGATTTCTCAGCCATGGATATTCCATTGAGGGTATTTTTCCCAAGGGCCCACAAAAAACAGGAGCTAGTAGGGGTTCATCTGGTGTACTCTCAGGCTTCTAAGATTCCTACAACAGAGTTGGAAGGAGGTATGCTGTGAACATGCTCCAACATTAACATCAAAGAGTTTTGCACACATCCTCAAGAAAGTGAGACCCTGAATCCGAGTCCTGTGACCCATTCTCCCATGCCTCAGTACAGCTCTATTTTAGTCACCATCCACATTTGGGCTATTTGTTCATCTTTAAAAGCCAATGGAGCACAATATCCATATTCTGAAGTGGAAATAGTTCAGCCTAGAAAATACGCTTTGCACGAAATACCAATATTTTAAAAAGAATCCAGCCCGTTATTATTCCTCATTTCACAGGTGGCATCAAAGCAGTGGGAGAATTTACTGCAGAATTGTGTCTGTGTGTGCGTGCATTCTCAGTATGGCTTTGGCAGACTTGTGCACGTAGCACTACTGCAGGTGCTGCCTTCCACCTACAGCCTTGAATGAATGTGATTCCACACGTGCGTCAAAGGAAGCTGCACTAGCATGGCTCAGCCACACAGCCGTGCCGGTTTGTGGGTCGATACCATTTCTCTTTGTCTGCTGATGCTTCATTGTCTCTTCGTCTGCATTGGCATAAAGGTAATTTATGCAGGTATTTCGTATGCACAGCAAATAATGAGAAACACCTGCAAAATGTCTCCCTCCCTCTTGGAGTTCAGCAGCTAATTATATTTTTTCAATAATGGCTACTATTGAACACAATTATCCAAATCACTTTAAGGAATGGAGCCTTTTACAAGCATTTTTTTTTAAAAAAGCTGCCATTTTAAAAACACCCTGTATGGAATATGGGAGACGAAAAAGTTCAGTAAGCTGATCAGCAACCCAAAATATAAAATCTTCTGGAGAGTAGACCAGAAATGAGAACAGGCCTAAATTTAATCAGACTCACCAAAGGGTCATTCAAGCAACTCTTTTTGCTATCAACAATTGGTTACAGTTGGAGGAATAACTGGACCTTGATCCACATGGCCACGTGTCCTCTATTTGGAGGGCTGCCAGAGCACTTTCCTCTATTTTGAATGCATCCTCGGTTTGAAAGGCTGTCCAATCCTAGTCCAATGTAAAGATAAAGAACCATCAGAACAAAGAACAAGTCCCTGAAAATGCCCATCAAGACATAGGGCCTGGACTGCAGACAGGTCACTGGTCACAGTCTCCCACACTATGGTGTGATGTACTGTATTTCTATTTAAATTACCTATATGTAGAAATTAGCATAAGTAAATCTTACACAAATCTGTGTTCTTTTTTGGGGTGATGAATTTCCTCTTCTTGGGGAATTCCTAAGAGGCCATTACTGCGGCCACTAGCCCTTGAATTATAGAAGGTCATGCAGGCATCTTTTCCCTGCACTGTGGTCTTTGAAGTTGGTTGCCCCATGATGAAGCCCACCCATGCAGAGGTCCCACACAGGTGATTTCTCTCTTTCCAAAATGGGGCGAGAAATTGCATAAGCAGCACCTCTGATGAGCTTTTGGGGTGAAGGCCCAAACTTGCGTATTATTTGACATGAAAAAAGGTGTGCTTGCAACATCCACTCCCTAGTACATGTGAGCCACTGCTGCTATTTGTTATGTATGAACATCTACATCCATCTACTATGTACAATTATTAGTAGATAAATTAGTAGGCCACAGGGCTTCTAATACAAGTACATTATCCACTGTGTTTCAACTTTGAATACAAGTACATTATCCACTGTGTTTCAACTTTGGCACATTTTTCTTACATTCCACCAGTTCATGCCTTCAGCTTACAATCCACTGACTAGTAGCATGATAGGAAAGCCATGTTATGAAAATGCAGGAAAATCCACTGTGACAACAGCTGGAAGAGTAGAGGTGTCAAGCCATCCATATATGAAACTAGGATTTATGGAAGTCTACATGTATACATTAGCATATGCAAATTTGATGCAAATTGGCATCCTCTTTTGCACTCTTCTTTGGTGATGCACTTCCTCTTTTTTGGAGAAATTCATAAGTGGCCACCACTGTCTTCAATACAAACATGATCTTCTTTGCAGCCTTTCTCTCAGGACAAACACATGATATTAAGCACAGGTTTGGCCCTTGCATGCTTGATTTTTGGTTACTAAATAAGAGCCATGGGGTGGGGGTGGGAGAATTTAATGCTTTTCCCTCACTCTCCTTGTGGCTGCTACTTGCCCCAGGAGGAAAACTGCTATTATCAATCTAGTTTACGGATTAGGCTCAATGTAGACTCAATGAGCTTCAGGTGCTAAAGTCCTTTTCCTAGGCCACAGTTAGACCTAAGGTTTATCCCTGGATCGTCCAGGGGGTCAAACCTGTTCATCTAGGTGACACACAGGGGATCCAGTGCTCAGGCAGGGGCGAACCCTGGATGATCCCAGGATAAACCTTAGGTCTAGCTGTGGCCCTAGTCATCCCCTATCACTCCAGTGCCCAGCACAACGTTTAACTTCCCTGCAAGTTCCCCAGAATACAGATGAATCATAATTTCCCCCCATGCTGAAATATGGGGATAAGTCAAAACATAGGTGGGCATGAGAAAAGGTAAAACTACTAACGGTGGACAGCTATTGCAACCTTAAAGAGGTGTTCTTAAGACCAAGATGGCAAATTTGATTCTACATCCAGAGCAATAACATTCATTACCAGTGGAAATGAACTTGATTTCTCCTTGATGTTATGAAAATGAAACGGAAAAAACAAAACAAACCTTTTCTATGTTGCAGGACTTAACCATGGCCAGGAGAGGGATCCATTGGCTAAGGGTTGAGAATTTGTTTCTGCTGTGCTGTTGCTATAACATCATCCAATGTTTATAGAGTCACATTAGATGTTTAGAAAGTAAGAGGAAGGTTTTGGATCGTCATTAGTATGCAAGTTCAGGAAGCTAGACAGTTTCTACTTTGGAACAAGAAGGATATTCAAGACAGTGCTACCAATGGGATTCAGTGTGATATGTGGAGGAACTATGACAAAAGCCTGATACAAAAAAAAAAAGACATAATTCAATGGATTTCATTGCTTTAAAAAAAGAATAAAGAAAAACCAATCCACTTCATTTGCTTTCCATTTCACTTTTTAACAACGAAGGGAAACTTTTCAAAAGTGTTACTCTTTTGTAACATTCTACTGTAAAACTAAAGACAGCCTATTTGATCTAGCGGATGCCTACTGGCTACATATATAGGATAACTGGAACTGGGGGTGGGTGGGAATAAGGAAATGTAGAAATAACAGGGCAAGAAATGTTCTTGTTTGCTGTCCTCTGGACTATTATAATGTTAAAAACAAACAAACAAAAACCTGCAGGCAAATGTGATAAAAAGATATATAGAATGGCCTCTTGGAGATTACGCAGAATCCTTTTGGCTTCCAGCCAGCCCTTACACTGACAAAACTACAAAACAAGCTAGAAAATATGTGCATCTTGTAGGGTTGAGGGTTTCATTCCTCCCCACCCCATCCAACCTCCTTAAGTGAAACCGTTGAGCAATATGCTTATTGATCTTGTCAGGCTCCTGATTTATTAGAGTGTTGACGTCCAGTCCTTTTGTATCATTTGGCAAACGATCAATAGCATTCTTCTCAGTGCAGGCATTGGCAGATTGACTGTGGCAGCAGGTATAAAAGGGAATAATACCAGATTAGGGGTTTAGGTGAATTAACAGCAGAATGGGGACTTCCGTTTCAGAGGCTTGATTGAAGAAACATAAGTGGGCTGACAATTATGATAGCCGGCCCTGGGAGTACATTCTAACAGCGTGATGCTCCCACTGCCGGGGAAGGTTTTTACAAAGCAAAGCTAGTCCTCACACATGCCTGAATATCTTCACAATTTGTTGTCACAGCAAGTGTACCAATATGCTTCTTTGGAATAGGAAATGAATATATGTGGGAATTGTGCTGAAGACATGATAGCACGCAGAACCCCATACTGTATTTCATATTTTACACACTTTCTTAATTTGAGGCACATGAGCAGTCCTCGTTAATTCAATGAGATTGCTCCTGTGAGTCCATTTAAAGCTATGTTTGAAGGACTGGATGTTAGAACTGTGTGTGTTTTCACCAGTGTGATACCATAAATATTTGACTGCACAAAGATTAATCTTTGCAGTTATTAAATATATCCAATTATTTAAATACATGCTCTTTAAAAAACAAAACATTGTTTTATGGCCTTGTTGGACTGAAATTAATAGTCACCATAATTTATATTTCCCAGGCAATAATCTCTAAACAAAAATAAAAAAGGTGTTCAGTAGAAGGATCTATTTACATTTTTTTCTTTTTCTATACCTTTTTTTTAAAATGCATATTATGAAGCTGTGGTTGGAATTACATAAGGTGCATGTCTATCACATATATCCAAATGCCCAAATTAGCTAATCTGCATTTTATTTGAAATATTTTAATATCCTTACGCTTAAAATGCTGTGAATGAAAATGAACCTCTGTGTCTCTTTCAAGACTGATGAATTGTGAAATAAACAGCAATCAGGCTAAAGATGCTGTATTAAACAAACCAAGTTTTGTTTTGCTAAACTAAGCAAAATTAGTTGAATGCCCTAAGTAATAGTTGCTGGTATTTCTCTCTCTCCCACCCCTTTAAATTATTTCTCCACTTGTTTTTGTGTCTATGCATAAATTAAAAATCTGCTGAAATTTATTATTCATCTGAGATGTAATTAATATGCAAAATTATGCAAATTAAGATGCAATTAGGTTTCAATTCTCTAGTGGAATTTTCCATTATAATTTAATACAAAGTAATAGAGTAATTGGTGTCACGTGTAATTACTGTTACTCACGTGTACATGCGGACGTGAAAATGGTTTGTATACGTTAGTTATCCTATGCAAATGTATCATGCAGCCTCTCATCATGGGGGGACTAGGTAAACAAAGCCTGCCTTAAAACAAGAGGGAGTAAGTGACCCCCCCTTTCTTTTCATGTACTGTCATTTTCAAGAACAACATGAATAATTGTAATTGATTTTGCTGCATTTATTCCTTAGAATTCATAAATAGGTACAGTTTTGTGTCATATTCGCCTTATTATTTTAGAGAGTACTTATCTCCAGCAAAACAAGACATAATAACTAGCACGACAAAGAGATTTTGATGTTCCACTGACACACAGAAAATCAAAATAATAAACGAAGGCATTTCACACCAAATCGGAACCATCCTAGCAAGTTTCACTAGCCTTGCTTTGGGATGTGTTCTTTTACAAAGGGGTAAACGGCATCCTGATCAGCAGGCTTACTTGAGCCTGAGCCTGCAAATACAGACGGATGCAAACTACTGCTGACTGAAAGTTGCCTCTAAGCAAGAAGCCCAAGCTCTTCATTCATTGGGTCCATTCATTTCTGGTCCATCCAAAGTAGTGAATAACCTGAGTGTGGGAAGATCTGGATCTACTGGTACATTAGTGGATGAGTTGCAATAAATAGTCAAGTGGTTCTGATGCCCATGTGTTCAACAAGAGCAATAACAAAATGGCTTCCCCCATTTCCAGTGAATGATTAGGCTGCTTCAGTGGTTATTTTAGACCTTGGACTTAAATGGACTTATGATGACCATGTGTATTACTTCAATTGTGAAGCAGGCAATAAACATTTCTTTTCTCTTTTCTCTTCCCCTTCAGCTGCCATTCCATGCTTTACAACCACTTCTGCATTCTTGTTATGTGAGAACAATATCAATTCAACCGTTTGCCAACTCTGTGTTGTTGTTTTTACATAAATAAACAAATATTCTGAGCATGTGCAGTTTTGAATTTTAAACCTGCTTAAATCATATAACTATCATGACCACAGGAATAAAACCAGGTCTGTTTCTGCTGCGCTGACCACCTACTGCTCTCTGCATAGGCATTTGGCGGGCCCCAAGGCTGCAGGAGCATGGAATTTGACCCTAAGGTCCAGCCCTAGCTGCCCCACTGTGCTATTAGAATATCTAAGAATATAGGAAGAGACATGCTGGACCAGACCAAGGGTCCATCTAGTCCAGCATTATCTTCACACTGATAATGCTAGTCCACACATTATCTTCACACCAGTTGCCCACAGGAAACCCACAAGAAGGACATGAGTTCAACAGCACCCTTCTGTCTATGTTCCCCAGCAACTGGTGTACATAGGGATCTTGCCTCTCCTATTTGAGGTAGCATAGAGCCATAAGGACTAGTCAGTGGAAGCTGGTGGCTCCAATAACAGTGGGGCAGTGAATCTGCTCCTGGTTTCATTCAGAACCCTAGATAGCTCCTCTAGGGTTCTGACTGGTTCTGACTGAAAGCCAGAGCAGATTCACTGCCCCACTGAAGTCACCATCCTCCACTGGGACGAAGAGCCATCGATAGCCTTATACTCCATGAATTTGTAGAATCCCCTTTTAAAGCCATCCAAATTGTTGGCCATCACTACATCTTGTTCAACTATGTGAAGTTCAGCTATGTGAAGAAGTCCTTCCTTTTTTTCTGTCCTGAATCTCCCATCAATCAGCTTCATGGGATGACCCCGGGTTCTAGTATTATGAGAGAAGGAGAAAAATGTCTTCCTGTTCACTTTCTCCACACCATGCATTATTTTGTACACCTCTTTCCCCTTCCTATCAGTTCATCTGGTCACAATCTTCCCCACTATGGTGAGATGTATTGCACTTCTATTTAAATTATAGTAATTATTTCTAAATTTGCCCCTATACAGTACATTTAAATCAGCATATGCAAATTTTGGGTGAACATGTGCCATCTTTTTACTTCTTTGGTGATACATTTCCTGTACTTTGGTGATGTATAAGTGGCCACCCCATATATGGAGGTTCCTCAGCAAGCAACTCTGTCAAAGTTTATACTGCTGATACATGGGGATGGGGCAGTGGCATATGTGTTGTTCATACTTTCACACCTTTATTTACCCTGAGACAATTGGCAAGACAATTGGATGATACTGATTATTTAGATCCATTCCAATAAGGTTTCAGACATGGTTATGGGATGGAAGCAGCCTTGGTTGCCTTGGTTGATTACCTACACTGAGCAATGGATAGGGGAATGCAACCCTGTTGGATCTTGTGGACCTCTTGTTTATCTGGATTGGGCTTGGGAGGCATGTTTCTGGTCCTTCCTGAAGGAGTTGTCTCAGAAGGTGGTGCTGGGGAACTTTTGTTTCCACCTTCCCCATTAGCCTGTGGGGTGCCATCCTGTCCCCCATGCTTTTTAACGTTTACATGAAACTGCTGGGGAAATCATCAGAAGATTTGGGCTGAAGTATCATTAGTATCAGGTCTACCTCTCGTTTCCATCTGTGTATCCCAGCGAGGCTGTTGAACTCATGAACCAGTGTCTGGAGACTGTTTTGGGATGGATGAGCTGAAACTTAATCCAGACTAGGGCCAGATCTACACCAAGCAAGATATAGCACTATGAAAGTGGTAAGAAAGCAGTATATAAGAGGCAGGAGCCACACTACCACTTTACAGCAGGATTGAAGTGCACTGACACATACCATATACTGCTTTCATACCACTTTCATAGTGCAAAATCCTGCTTGGTGCAGATCTGGCCTAGATGGAGGTACTGTGGGTTGGGAATCCTACTACTACTCCAACTACTACTCTGGATGGAGGTTTACAATTGGTTTTATACCAAGTGCATGGTCTGGGAGTCATCCTGGACTTGGTGCTAAGTGGAGAAGACCAGGTAGCTGCAGTATCCAGGGATGTGTTTACCAGTTTAGGCTGAAACACCAGCTGTGCCCTATCTGGAGAGGATGGACCTTGCTGAATTACCCATACACTAATGACATCCAAGCTGGACTATTGTAATGCACTACTGTATGTGGGGCTGCCTCTGAAGACCGTTTGGAAACTTCAACTGGTACAGAATGCAGCTGCCTGAGTGCTAGTGGGTAATAGGATTAGATCATGTAACACTTATATTGTGTCAGCTGCACTGGTTACTTGTATGTTCCTGGTTTTGGCCTTTAAAGCCTTAAACAGTTTAGGACCAAGTCAAACTGCCCACAGTTTGAGATCAGCAAGAGAAGCCCTTCTTATTGACCTACCTTTGAGGGCAGTTAGGTGTGAGGACAATTACACAAGAAAGGGCCTTTTCTGTAGTATGTATGCATGTATGTATGTATTATATTTATATACCGCCCCATAGCCAAAGTTCTCTGGGTGGTTTACAAAAGTTAAAAACAGTAAACATTAAAAAAAGTATACAAAATTTAAAACCATCAAAAACATAAGAACAACAGTATAAAAACAACATTGTAGCCCCACAATGGAATAAGTTGCCATTGGGGGTCTGCCAGACTCCATCATTGCAGGCTTTTAAAAAGGCCCCGAAAACTTATTATTTAATTTTGGCCTCCCTCTTATGTTTTATTAGACTGGGTTGTAGCTGCAGTTCTTTGTTGTAAGGTAGATTCTGTGCTTATGTTCACTGGGTGTTGTTTTTTTTAAGAATGTTTGCTTCTGTTGCTCTTTTTACTGTGTTTTGTTACTATATTTTTACCACTATATCGTTTTTTAAATGTATGTTATTGTTGTACACCTCCTTTAAAAGGCTCCCACTCTGAAAAGCAGCAAATAACTATTTTAAGTAAATAAATAAATATAGAAGAACTAATGATCTCTTTAGCTATACTTTGATTCGAATGGTTTTAGACATTTCCCAGTTCAAATTTTGGCACCTGTGTAGGGATAAGGACTTCAAATTGTTTGTCTAATAGAGCAGAAAGCCTCTAAAAAAAAAGGGGAAAAAAAGCCAGGATTGAAATAATATTTTTTATAAAGTACCTGCACAATGAAATAATTTCCAGAGGAATACCCATATACATCTCTTCCAGCAAAATGCAAAGGGTTGGATCTAGATTTACACTGGATCCACTGGGATGGCAAAAGCGGACTTCCCTGGCTTGTCTTCCCCAACACAGCTGTTCCAGCCCTGTGAAAATGCTGTACAGAGTCAGGAGACCTTGCTGAATGAGGTGAGCTAGTTTGGAGGGAGATCCCCAAAATTTAGGTGGAAGGACCTTACACAAGTGGAGCCCTTCCTCTTGCAGGAAACTTAAAGACTAACGAATTTATTGTGGAACAAGATTTTGTTGACTTGGGTTCACTTCATCAGATGTCTGCAAAGCTCATTCAAGAAAAACATTACCTTTTCAGGATAGGTCAGCATATACATCCTTTTCTATGATGTCCAATCACTCACCCATTCATTGTGTTTTTGGAATGAGTTGTGAACTCTGAATATCAGAGATAATTTATTTATTACATTTATATCCCACCTTTTTTCTTCCAAGGAACCCAAGGCAGCGTACATAATCCTCATCCTATTTTATCCTCACAACAACCCTGTGAGGTAGGTAGGGCTGAGAGTCTGTGACTGGCCCAAGTTACCTAGTGGTTTTCCATGGCTGAGTTGGGACTAGAACCCAGATCTCCCAACTCCCAGTCCAATGCTTTAGCCACTACACCACACTGGTTCCAATGACATTACACCAATGACATTAAGTAGGATGCATACTATATTAGTTGCACTTAGGTCCCATTGAAATCAATGGGACACGTTAGGCATTTATTTCAAGTTGGCCTACATCCAACCCATTGGTTCCAAATTCAATGATTAAAAGGTGAGGTAACTGACCTTGATCATCGGGTGGGGGGGGGGCTGTTTCTCTTGCTAATAACTTGCTTGAGAACTTGAGTTAAGAGGTGTTTTTTTTCAAGAATAAGTAATCAAGTAAACAACACATACCCATCAGTACGTTTGAATTCAGGAGGATTAATTGCCATAATTACCCTGACCAGTTGGGCAAACTGGTGAGGCTGGATTTTTGCCATGGTTAACAACCCACCCAGAACTCATGGACTGTTATAGGTTTCCAGGGGAGGCTTGTTAACCCCATAACCCCACTGGGTTGACATGACACGGCAAGCTGTGCAAGCGAGGGTAATTATGCAAATCCCGCAGGCACACAACCGGCATGCGCAGTGGGGAAATAAGCTACTGTGGCCTATAAACAAAATTATTGTAAATTAGCACAATGCATCTGTGTAGCTTATCTTGTGCCAAGCTGCATTTCCTTTCTTACTTTTCTTTTCTTTTCCTCTTTCGCTTCTGGCTGATTATTTAAAGCAAAAGACATCCATAAGAAGGAACCAAATTTGCCATTAGTCTCCTGTGCTGCAGCCCGTCCGGGCCTCACCCATTCATCCATATGTAGCTTTCCCATTCTCTCCTGTAATACTACCAATTACTATGCAGTCAGGACTATTCATATTCATATTCACATCTCACAGTGGACATTTAAGCTACACTCTGAGCAACACTCATACCTTAAACTACACCTATTATACAGCTGTTGCACAATTACTGTAAATGAAGTGCACAATATGGGGCTCGGCTTGTATAATAACTTGTAATCAGTGATAGGGGAAGGGCTTTTCTCCGGCACATGGATAGCTTTCCTTCTTTTCCCACTATTGCCTGATTTCTTGCCTCTCTTGGATAGTTGATAAATGAGGGCCGTTAAAGAGAGACTTCACCTGATACTGTTGGGCTTCAGTAACCACTGTGTGAGAAAAAGAACAGAATTAGCCGTAGCTCTTTGGTCCATCTTTCCGGTGACTACCGATCAGGGGGTGCGTTGCTAGGAATTAATAGCAGCTCTGAAGCAACGGAGCTTGGAGAAACTCATATTTAACACTGAGTCTGAACTAGCTGGTTTTTTCTGGATTGTCTTGGGAACATCTGGTGCAATTCCCCCCCCCCACTCTGTTAGTATCCCTCATGAAGATTATGCTTCCTTTAAAAAGAAAGAAAGATGCAAGACATGGGAGTATGGAGCCACAGGGAACTAACTACAGCCATAGCTAGACCTAAGGTTTATCCCTGGATCGTCCAGGAGTCAAACATGTACATCTAGGTGACACACAGGGGATCCAGTGCTCAGGCAGGGGCGAACCCTGGATGATCCCAGGATAAATCTTAGGTCTAGCTGTGGCCTACCAGTCCAGCAACACAACCCAGGCCTTAGTTACTATCACAGGGCTCCAATCTCCCCCACCAACCCAGTTATAGGGAGACTTATGGTGACAAATATGAACTGTTTTCATGTGGATATCTGAGCACAAGGACCATGCAGTTCCTGTAACAATTACTGCCCAATAACCAACAGAAGAACCTGACCAAAGTCTGAGAAACCATCAAATGATAAGCATTTAGAGGAAACAGAGTGGGGCCAGGGGAAGTGGCCACAGCCTTCTGGGAAACCCCAGATGGCCAGACTAGGACTCCCAGGAGGGATGGATTAGGCCGCTGCACCTGAGGTTGCTCACCCCTGCTGTAATGTCTACATATGTCATCAGGCCTATTTGTCACATGCCACAGTTTGGTTTTTAAAATTCTAATTCCTATACAAATTGAGGGTTTTAATTTTTAGAGGGATATGTGGTACATGCTGGCAGGTCATATGTGTTGTGTATGACATGTCCCTAAGAAATAAATGGATTCCTCACGGATATCTTATGGATATCCTTTGTTTCCCATTCATGCTGCAGTTACATGGAATGGATTTTCCGTCCTTTTTCTATGCTGGTTAATTTCCTGGAAAATGTTTGTTTCATCATTAGAGTTGACTGACTCCTCCTCCTCACCTGCCAATCACCAATACCATGCTAACAGAACATGCCTTATAAAATTAATTGTGCTGCTTTGCGTTATAGCTCATCAACGCATTTAGAATTAGCCAAAATGAAATAATGGGGGTCAGTTCTGTAAAAAATGAGTTTACTTTCATGCCAGCTGCAGAAAATGAACAAAACTGGCTTCGTGCCAAGAAAGAGAGAGTCTCACATTAGGAAAAGACAAGAAAAGTGCTCACACAACACTAAACATCAAAGGAAATATTACATTATACACTGCGTACATTATACACCTATGCCTAAAGAATTTATTGTAGTGTAGGGTTCATGGCTGGCTGGTTTCACCTCTCACTCATTCACTCATTGGAGTAACCATCATTATTTGTATTTATTTATTTTTTAATCAATGGTTTTGCAGGAAATGAGTGGAGTTGCTTTGTGAAGCATGCAAACCTTGCTATGAAGAAGAAGAGAAATCCTCGAAGCATGCTGGATCATGCCTCAGTGTATGTCCAAATGTTATGCAAATCATACGAATTAAAAAAAAACACCCAGCAGTATTAAACTTCAGCATTTGTACTCGAATAGGGTAATTGTGCCAATTTCTGTAGTGGGATTCTCTGTGATTCTTTTTGGGTGTGGGCTCTTCAACTGGACGTGCAGTCCACAAGGGCTCCCCAATTCTCTTCGATGGCAAGGACTATGCTATAGGCATCAGGGGATGCAAGCACAGGACAGTGTGAAATTAATGGGGAAGAATGCATGCACAGGACATCCACACATGCCCTGGAGCATGGCTG
The DNA here is from genome assembly GCF_023053635.1 of Elgaria multicarinata webbii. Classification (NCBI taxonomy): domain Eukaryota; kingdom Metazoa; phylum Chordata; class Lepidosauria; order Squamata; family Anguidae; genus Elgaria; species Elgaria multicarinata. Next base: position 54,542,082 of record NC_086171.1, read on the forward strand.
GAGTTCTGAATCAGGGCCAAACTAGACACGATGCCATTCATGCAATTAGCAATTGCATGAATGATTAAAAAATAAAAATAAATAGCAGGAGTTGGGACCCTGGGTGGGTGGGTGAGGAAGGGCTAGCTGGGTTTTAGTCCTTTGCCCCCTTCTCTGGTTTTGGTCCATACTGCGCCCCCCCACCCCGTGCCAGCTATTTATATTGGAAGGAACATTTCCATTGATTTGAATGAGTACAAGCTCTAAGTTTCCATCCCAGTTCCCTGCTGCCTCCCATCAGCTACATAAGTTACATGTGCCAACATGGCTTCGCTTATGTCAAGATAAAGCTGATGTGGCTGTGACACCAGTTAATTGCACTGCCTCAGGGCAACTCATGGCTGGGTTGCATACTCATAGGTTCCTGCATCCACTTCCTGCTTCAGGCCCCATTCTTTCTCGACCTATATGCAGGCGATGCCGTACGCATGGTATGGCGCACCAAGAACAAAACAAAAAATCAAAACAAATCGCCACTGGTGGCTCATCTAATTTATAACTTTTTTTAGTTGTTTCCCCCCCCCCAAAATTAAAACTCTAAAATGTAAAATCTTATAGCTTTAAATTATTTAAACATCTTCATATATAGGCAGATTTTATTATGTGAAATGTTTTGGTATAAAACACAAGCTTCAGTCACAAACAAGAGTATGCTACAATACCGCTTAGGAGCTCAGCCAGAAACTGATCAGGAACAGACCACACCTCAATGAGGGGACATTCTTTCTCAGTTCCTGCTTAGTGAAACTTCAGCCATTCTTTATACACCTACACCTACTACTGTTGCTGCAGCTACTTATCTCTCCCAGCCTATAGATGTATCATCTAACTTCAGGCATGCAGGCTGTACACATGGCGGTGTGCACAAGTCAACATGGGTCTAGTGTGCACAGTATGTAGAACAACCCAGGGCCTTCCCATACAGTTGTGGGAAGACTCAGGCCTTAGCTAGATGGGGCTTTATCCCGGGGCAAACCCTGGGATTGTCCCTGTGCATCCACATGACGCACAGGGGAACCCAGGATCTGGGAGGGATCATCCCTCCCTTGCCCCGGGACCTCACCCTTGGGGCACAGCACTCCTCAGGAACGCTGTGCCCATCAGGGGTAGGGTGGGGGGAGTGGGGGTTTTTTAATTTAAAAAAAACCACTTACCTTTAGCACATGAGCATTCGTGCACTCCTTCCTCTTTAAAAATATCGTGGACATGACACCTCTCTTGCTGAGGTCATCGCGTGTCACGTGTAGCCAGAGGAGGGATCTCGCGATAAACAGATCACGGGATCTTCCCTCCTCTGTTGTGAGCTAAAAGGTAGGTCTAGCTAAGGCCTCAGTCTACCAGAATAGTGTTGGATGAATCAAATGATCAAGCATACTTGTGCATGGAAATATGCAAGAATGCCTTATGCCGAACATGTGAAGTTTCACAGGGAGTTAGGGTGGAAGATGTACTCTTCCATGTGATTCTGGTAAATGTGTATAGGATCCTGAGTCTCATTCTACATCCCAGTGGGTGGACAGGCCACTCACCAGGGTGTAGTGTGTAAATTAGTTCTTCAGTTCTGTTGTGCACAATGCCTTTAAAACAGTCTTGGGCTCAGAGATGTGGGAATGCTGAACAACCAAAGAAAGGAACAATCAAGATTTATGGCTATTAAAAGCAACTAAGCCAGGAATGGTAAGCACCATTGAAATGAAGTTAATTGATAGATGAATAATAGATTGTGTGAAGATGTATTAGGGATGGTATTATTTTGTACTATTTCCATTATATTGGGACTAATTTCCATAGTAATGCTGTTAGCTGAAAAGCTGCCTTTGTCTATCAGGTCTCTGCAGAAAAAGCAAATATGAAAATGGCAATATTTTTTAACAATATGTTGGGGTTTTGTTTAATAAAGCTAATGTTTTCAAATCTGCTTTTATTAAAACACAGTAAATGCCATCAGATTTTTGACATTAAATTTCATTATGTACTGTAAATATTTATCACTTTCCAAAGAAAACTTTACACATTGGTTGAAGTCCCACTCATTTGGTCATAAAGCTGGGCTGGAAATGAATCCTTTTATTTTCCTCTGCTTAAAGCACACTTTAATTTGAAGTAGGGCTCTGAAACATGGGTTTTAGTAATTAGACCTTCCTTAACAATAAGTAAAGACACAGACTTAATTCTTTTTCTTTCTTTTTTGTTATTTGGCCACTCTTTTGGGCAATGTGGCCAGAGCTTCGACACATGTCACGTGAACTTTCCTATGGTTAGAATATGAATCAGAGTCCAATGGTGAAGATTTTCAAACATCCCTTGATCCACCATTGAGGGATGGTGGGGTTCAAGGGATCCACAGTTCCAAGTGAACAAACCTAATTCATACTTCCTGTGTAAGGGGAAAAACTTCAGTTGAATGATCCTGTGGAACAACTAATATAGTGATTGGGATGCAGTTATCCTTCATATTTTGCACTTCTGAGTTTTACAATAAAGACATAAGAAGAGCTGTACTAGATCAGACCAAAGGGCAAACTGTTCACAGAGTGGTAAACCACATACCTATGGGAAGCCCACAAACTGAACATACTGCATCTGTTACTGCATCTGTAATAGATGGCCATCATGACTAACAGTAATAGCCATTGATAGTCTTATCATCCATGAATTTGTCCAGTTCCCTTTTAAAGCTGTCCAAGTTGGTGGTGATTACTACATCTTCTGGTAGCAAATTCCATAGTTTAACTATTTATTTATTATTTTAATATTTTTGCATTTTTATACCACCCAATAGTTGAAGCTCTCTGGGCGGTTTACAAAAATTAAAACCATGAAAAGCATTCAAAATATAAAACAAACAGTATAAAAGCATAGTATAAAATACAATATAAAAACACAACCAGGATAAAACCTAGCAGCAATGCAGAAATTAATACAGATTTAAAATACAAATTTAAAACAGCAAAGTTTAAATTAAGTTGATAGACTGTTAAAATGCTGAGAAAATAAAAAAAAGTTTTCACCTCGCCTCTAAAAGAGTATAGTGTAGGTGCCAGGTGAACCTCTTTAGGGAGCTCATTCCACAACCGGGTTGCCACAGCAGCGAAGGCCCTCCTCCTGATAGCCACCTGCCTCACTTCCTTTGACAGGCGCTTACAGAGATGGAGGCCTTAATGTCCCATTCAGCAATTCTCCCAAACTCTCATGGATCAGTCTAGAAGTGGCTGATCCATAACATTTTTCAACTGGAATGACATATTCAGGGGCATATATGTGTTACTTGTCAATACGCAACCACTCCTGTTCTTTCACAGTTTCTAAATTATTAGAACACAGTTCTCAACAGTGATAAGCATAATCTCCTGGACTTGATGAAATGATTAGAGGAACCCAGATTTTTAGCTGAACAGCTACCAAACTTCCATGCTACTCACATTCAAGAATCTGGTTCTTATTTGAGAAGCCCTAATCCTAATGCCAAGTTTACTGGTATCCAGCAGGTTCTGGAACCTCTAAAGGTAACACTAGTGCAGCAGACTTAACATCAAATGCACAGAGGAACCACGAATTCCACACCAAATTCCTTTTGGAGCAGAATCTAGCAGCATCTGCACTTCCCAAGTATGACAGACAGTAACAAGCCAGCCAAATGGTTGTTATCTGCAGTTGGCAGATTACAGTCTTAGGTACAAACTCAATATGGGCCCAATCAGCATACATAGAAAGAATGCCGGCACTGTGCCATTGAATAGATGCAACAAATGTAAGGTAACTCATAGTAATCCACGTGGGAAGAGAATCAGAAGTGCCAGAAGTTTAAAAGCTAGGAGTCAGATTGCCAAAATCCTGCAATTAGTTTCATTTATGTAAAAATAAACAAAATATCTTTCAACTGCTCTCATTTGCCCTTTGATGTGTGACACATCAAGTCCTAGTGCAATGTGACCTAGCCATAGCTCCTCACAAGGAGTAGAGTTAGTACCATTCAAATCCAAGACATAAATGAGAGATCTATTCTAAAGGCATTCCGGCAACGAAGCCCAGTAGTCATAAAACTGAGAGACTGCTTATTTCCTGGCAATTTTTTTCTTTCAAGTCAGGAAAGGGGAAAGGATGGTCTTGTGTGAGTTGATCCCTCCTAAATTACACTGCTTGTGGCAGTTATAAGGTTTCCATGATCAGCGATTTGAGGCAGTGAACCAGAGGCTGACCATGCGAACCAGCCCAGAGAAGAGTAACACAGCCTAGGTGGGACAATTGCAGTTAAGGAACAAGTAAGTGCTGATGCCATGCTTACATTTGGGGCATTGTAAAAATCATCACTGTACGGAGCAGGAAGATGAAATGCAATGAAATAAAAATTGTATTCCATGAGCCCTTTTGGCTTTCCCCTCCCTTACGTATTATGCATGCTGATGACACATATGGCTGAATCTGAGCAATGGCATCACAGATCAAGTACTAGTTTAAGCTGTCTGGACCATACATCAGGGTGGGGAACATCGTTTAGCTGAATGCCAAATTCAATTTCGGAGAAACTCTTGGGGTCAATGTGGCCAAAAGCAAGGGTGTGTGGCCAAAATACAAAAAATAGTAATACCAGCCTATTGCAACTTAAACTTTTTACTGCCAGTAATTAAGCCTTAGGAGATGCATTTCAATCTTTTAGAATGATGGGTAGATGGTAAGGCCAGGTGAAAGGGCTGTTACTATCTGGGGAATCCCAGAGGCCTGGATTAGGACCCAAGAGGGTTAAATTTGGCTCCTGGGCCTGAAATTCTCCAACTCTGTGTGATGGTAGATAGATAGATAGATAGATAGATAGATAGATAGATAGATAGATAGATAGATAGATAGATAGATAGATAGATAGAGCCTGCACGGTGAATTCACAATGTTTTGGTAATGCCAAAACCTCTACTATAGGTTCTGGAAGTCAGGAGCTTTGATAAGGACAGTGCTTCCTCAGCCTGACGCCCACCCCAAACCCTGATGTAGTCTTCTCCTGTGTTGGCTGGGAATAATGGCTACCACAGTCCATCACTTCTGAAGAGCAGCAGATTGGGGAAAGTGTCCTAAGGTGTTGATAAAAACCAAGGTGCTTCCCCAACCCCGTTTTTTTTCTTTTTTAAAAAGTGCCTTCTTCCACTATGTTAGCAAATTTTAGAGATTTTAGAAATCCCATTCTGGGCTACCAGAATGGAGGAAGGAGAGGAAACTGAGAGTGATGTTGTGCATTTATTGATTGTGGAAAGGATCATGAGTTCAGCTCTTCTCATGAAAATTCTGCCTAATCCCATGCTCAGAAGCAATTGTTGCTGAACTCTAAGTGTGCAAGGAAGCAGGAGGAGGGCCAGCCCAAGACATTTTGCTGTCTGAGGTAAATAACAAAATGGCTCCCCTCCCATTCTGTGTACAAAACACTGACTGGACCAGCAGATGAATCCATCTTCAACACTGAGAATGAGACAGCATCCTCCACACTGCACCTGAGGGGGGCAGGATAATTTAGGGGTGTGCAGACCAGACACACCAGATAATTTAGGGGTGTGCAGACCAGACACACATACTCTCTTGTCCAATAACTTGCTGCTGCCTCCGAACATTTGCCACCTGAGGCAACTGCTTTAATCTGCCTAATGGTAGGGCTGGCCTTGGGTAGGAGACTGCAGCTCTTTGGGGTGAAGAGAAGGTACTCTGTGGCTCCTCAGAGATGCTTTTCTTCATGTATTTCAGGGGGTGCAATTGCTGCTATTGAAAACAGATTCCTAGACCTAGTTCTGGGAAGATCTTGGCACAAATCATGGAAGGGTGGGAGGAACACAAGGAGAACTTGCTTATAATAAGGAAGGAATTTGTAAAAAACAACAACACATTAACAACACCCAAAATAACTTGTTTTTACGAAAAGTTGCCGGAGGAACAAAAATGAGGAATGGACTATTGTGCTGTGCAGAGGGGAACAGAATTTAGGTTTTCTCTGGTCCTGATTTGCTCACAGCAGAAGTTGAGTCAGTGGTGAAGTTTTGACAAAAGAGGTGCTAGGGCTTTAATCGCGTGATTTGCTATCAGACCTCCGGAGGCCCTGCTTCTGGATTCAGTTTATGTTAATTGCATAGAATGATTTTTTTAAACTCTCAATTAAGTGTGTGATCTGGGAGAGAATTAAACCTTTCCCCCCTACCACCAGTTTTTCCTGAAATCCCCTCTCCCTGAAGGAGTTTTTTTGTTTTGTTTTTATTTTAAAAACCCTTTCCATTGGCACCAATGGAGGCTTCCCCCCACCCCCGTATGTGAGGAGGGGGAGGTTTTCCCCTCCCTTCTCAGTGCATAGTGGTCCCAATCTGAATTGGGGCCATGTACACTTAAGAGTATCCCCTAATACATGATAAACAATTAATGTGATGTGCAGTTTGACTCTTAAGTTTGTTAGGTGAGAGGAGGCTCCAGCTGCTCAGTGGGAGGGAACAAGCCCTTTGCATATGCTCAAGAGCACTCTCTTTACTACAATGTATCTAGGATGCCAAACATCGAGGAATGGAGGAACTCATATTTCTGCATATGAAATGTGTGCCCTGTATTCACTGACTGAGCTAGAGCGCTGGTGCGACCAGACGGAGGGCTCCTAATGCTAACAATTACAAGGCCCATTGCATCTATTCCACGTTTTTCTCCATAATGAATTTTTGTGGTAAGGGGGAAAAAGTAGAAGAAGCTTTAGGAAAACACGGGACAGCTATGAATTGAACACAACAATATCTGGAGCCCTCATAAAATTCTGTCAATGAGGCAGGGCAATTGCAAAATGCAATCCTCATCTGGAAGGATCCTTAGTCATTTTGGGCACAATCCTATTCATATTTAGACAGAAAAAAGTCCTATAATTCCCATTTCCTAGGGTGACCATATTTTGGAAACCAAAAAGGAAGACAACATGGCAAGCACCGATCTAGCCTTCTCCTTCTAGCACTGATCTAGCCTTCCCTCAGCGCTGATCTAGCCTTCTCCTGCACTGGCGTGATCATGCCAGCACAGGAGAAGGCCGAAATCAGCCAGGGGGGCTGGAAGTCGTGTTCCCGAACTTCCGGGAATGCGTCCTCCAGCCCTCCCCCAGCACCGATCTAGCCAGGACAGAAGAAGGCTAGATCAGCGCTGGGAACGGGGGCTGGAAAATGTGTTCCCGGAAGTCTGGGAACATGTCTTCCAGCCCTTTTCCCTGGTACTTTGGGGCCCAGTGCCAGTTGCCCTGGAGAGCTCCATTTTTCCAGGGGTTTTTGGGTCATCTGGTCACTCTACATTTCCCAGCCAGCGTTCTCTAGTTGTAGGGCTTTTTTTCTGTCTAAACATGCATAGGATTGGACTCTTAGTGCTTTACTGTTACTTTGCTATAAAATGGGACCGGCATACTCTTCACTTATCATATTATGCAGGTGTTCAGTCCGAACATCTGTGGGGGGAGGGGATGAGTGCATGCAAACCCCACCTCCAACTTCCCCATGTGTCCAGCTCCCCTGAAGACCTTTGTGCATTTAGCCCTAAGGCCTAAAGGGGTGATGTAAGAATGTTTGGCTGAATGCACTTACAAGTCCCCCTCAGATTTTATTTATATTTTATTTATTTATTGCATTTGTATACTGCCCCAAAGCCAATGCTGTCTGGGCGGTTCATATAAGATCATAGCGCTAAATGTGCAAAGATGTTTAGAGGAGTGCATGCATCCAGGGACACTGGGGTCAAGGCTTGTGTCTGCACCCCTGCACCCCTAAACAGTTTTAGCCCTAGTGTGTGCAGCATAATGCGTATACCCAATTCATCAGCATTTGACTTGCTATGAAGTGTGGGGCTCACTACAAATACTTTTGTGTCATTTGGAACCCTCTGCTTGCATACACTTTTACTTCCTGCTTTCCGCTGGGGGTTGTCTTAATGTCATCTTTACCCCAAGGTGGCTCTGAATCTGGCTGCATCAGTTTATATGACACAGCCGTTGATTTGGAGCCACCCTAGGGAAAAGAGCCAAAGACCTGCAGCAGAAATGTTGGGGACTTACCCTGACTTCTCCTGGCCAAACGAGGTCAGAGTGGCTCTTCCCAACCTGTTGTTGCTCGGGTGCTGTGCCAGGCGGACGTTCCTAGGTGGAAAGTGACCTCTCATGGGTCACCAGAAGCTGTGGGAGGGGTCGGTCCCAGATAGCCTAATGGCTGCTGGAAAGCTCACTCTGCCTCCCTTAGTATAAATAACTTGCTGCCACCCCGTAGCAGCGATACCGCAGGGTTTGGCAGTGGAGTGGTGCCAGCTCAGTGCTGTGAAGACATCCCCCTGGTGGGCACATTTGAGACTGGATTGTTTTGGCCCTCCATTGTTTACCTCACACTGGCATTGGGTTGTTAGACTCTGCCTTTGCCCTACCTATTCAAGCACAAGAGTTCCTGTTTTTCAGCTGTGAAATGTTGGGAGGTTATGCAGTGCAAAGTTTAGCAGGGACGCATCTATACGGCCCGCTTTACGGTGATGTAACTGCGAGTATTCCCACAAGCGGTTACACGACGCAGCCATCCATTCACCACCACTGAGGCTTTTCCCCCACGATAATGTGCATATTAGCCTTCGTGTTTTACCACAACTTTTAGGGTTTGCTTATGTGTCCTTGGGAGAGTTAAGTCGCTGTTGCTGCTGCTGCTGCTGCTGCTGCTGAGGGCTGTTTACGTATAGGGCTTGCAACCTTTCATGGAAAGGGATAAAGCAGCCGCTGCTCACCTCTTTCTCCTGTGTGGCTGCTTTAAGTAGATGGGAGGGAGGGAGAAAAGTGAGGAGTGTGTGTGTCGCTGCCTCCTTTCTCTGAACTAACCTGTGCGGCTGTAGCAGTGGCACCCCACCCGGTAAGGAGTGCAGAAAGGTATCTCTCTCCCCCCCCCCGCTCCTCGCCCCCACAGCCAGGGATCTTCATGAACAACCCTGTTTCCGAGCCCAGGGGAGATTCAAGGGGCTCTGGCACATTTGGGAGTGGTGTGGAAGCAGGAACTGCTTCTTCCTTCTGTGTCCCGGGAGGAGGCGAGCAAGACCCTAAAAAAAAAAAAAGCGCTGTTGCTGCTGTTGTGTGATGCTCATTTTCTCATTCGAATCATCGAAAAATTGATTTAAAAAATAATGAGGTGCAAATCTGTCGTCGTATAGATGACCGCCAGGCCAGGTCATGTCTGGTAAGGCTATATGGCAGAGCCACCTGGGGTAGCTGGCACTGAGGTTTTTCTTCACTATGTCCTCATAAGTTACCTATTTTCAAAACGACACAGTCGTATTCCACAGAGAAATACTCAAGGGTACACATTTCGGAGGCAGCCAAATGACACCTCAGTCCTGCAGCTCTTTTGCCACTTGTCATTCCTCCTTTGTTTTTTTTTAATGTGAGAATGAGAACATATCCTGTTGCACATACTTGTCACACACTGTGAGTTACTTACAGATGCCCAGGCAACCTAAATCAAATCCTTGGAGGGATTCTTCTTTCTCTAAACTGTGCTCATTTGAGAAACACAGATGGCAAGCTGCCATCTTCCTCCTCCTCTTCTAAAACAGACCCCTGCGGGGTAAAGCAGCCTCATTAGAAGCAGTGGTTACAGATTTCAAAATGGCCGTCACACAACATCCCGAATGCTTGTGTGCTGCTCAAGCAATCTGGAACTCTGATCAGATTCATTTCATATGTTTTGTATCCTGTTGCATTTCACAGATAAAAACAGGTTAAATGAGCAATGGATTCAAAATGGAATAACAATCAGATGAAGTCAGCAACCAATTCCATTAAGTTAGGTTTTTGACATATCAAGGAACTGACAAAACGTTAACTAAAGAATATCCAAATAGAAAGATGGGAGGAATTTTTTTTTTTTTTTTTTAAAAAAGATCCCAACTGGGATCTTCTTCTTCTTCTTCTTCTTCTTCTTCTTCTTCTTCTTCTTCTTCTTCTTCTTCTTCTTCTTCTTCTTCTTCTTCTTCTTCTTCTTCTTCTTCCTCCTCCTCCTCCTCCTCCTCAAATAAAAGATACTGTAGACATTTCCTAAATACAAATAATAAAATAGGAAAGATTTATAAGAATGACACAGCTGCTATTGAAGTATAGGTACATTTTGATGGTTCAGACATAATGCTACATGCACAAGTCTGCTCCTCTCTCACACAAGGATGAGATCAGAAGCATCTGCGTCTGTTTTCAAATAACTGTGGTTTGTTGTTTTGTCTGAAGCAGAAACTGTGGCTAGTCTAACTAGGGCTGATCTGAAGAAGCCAGGATCAGAAACCATAGTTCGGTCTTGGCTTGTTTGAACAAAGCATAGTTTTAACCAAGTATAGTTTGCCCTGGTTTGGACAAAATGACAAACTGTAGCCAGTTTTGTTTTTTAGGGCTGAAACAACAAACTGCAGTTGAAAGGGGATTATTCCAATCTCCTCCTCATGGCAACACTGGAATAGGGAAGGACAGAACGCACAGACCTGAGGTTCATTCACATAGCACTAAAATACAGTTAAGTGTTGCATCCAAACGTGACCTCTTTCTCAAAGGACTAATAATGTGTCAAAGAGCAGCCCTGACACATTCATATGACTGGGCGAATGATATTCAGTATCAGCATAAGGAATCCAGGTAACACCAGCACCAGCATTGGGCTTTACTAATTAACCTTAGGCAAGTCATTTTCTCAGCCTAAACTGAGACTTTTGCTAGGAAAAATGAGTCAAGGCTTGGTGTACCCATGGTGTACAAAATGCTGTTGCGAATAATGGGGATGATAAATGGTGACAATGGGCTGGATCCTGACCAAGTTCATTGCACTTTAGTCCCGTTGGAAACAATGGACATCATGTAAGCCATTCTTACTTTCAACGGGACTTAATTTCAACTAACTTATTCTGGATCCAACCCAAAAGCGGGTATAAGGACTCCCTAATAATGTGTTCAAATGCAGAGAGTTGCTTAGAACAAATGTAACAAATATTTCTAATTGCCATATGGAGCTACAGTTTTGAAAAGATTTATTTATATGAATTAGGAAGGGCAGAAAAGGAGATTTATATTATTAACCCAAAGGCAGCATTTTGCTAATTAAATTGCTTCAAGTCTTGTGTTACTTCCTACGTAGGTCACTATAGAAGAGGAGGTAGGCTTGGGCAACCTTCAGGATAAACCCCAGGAGAACATCCCACCAACACATGGTATTTTACCGCATGTGGATTTATTTAAGCAGTTCTCAGCTAATACTGCAGGTGAAATCTCAGATATGGCATGACACAACAAGGAGATTTATTAATGCCAGGATGATGGGGCTCAAAATGTGATGAACTGGTGCATGTTGCATTGGCACTAACGTCTGGGAATCTACACCCACTAGAGCCAAAAGATTATGCCCAGCACAGCTAAGCTTTAAATGCTTCAGATTAATAAAGAAGTGGTTTGAAAGTTCTGAAGACAGCACATTCTCACCTTATTTCAATTCGGGCTCCACTTCTACAATGATAAATGGTGCAAGCGTTTCATTAGTCTTGCACATCACAAGTGGGGCCTGCAACAACATTTTGCCGTACATCGCCAGCCTGTGAGAGAAGCGCTCTTATTCAGGGCGGCACCAGCCAGCCAAGAACAGGAGCTTTGAGATGCTTCTCAGGCCTCAAACAGGTAAAGGATCTTCAAAGAATAGGGATGGAATTAAGGACCTCCCTTCCCCACCTCACCCATAGCCTTCCCCTTCTAGCTGTGCTAGATAGTGCTAGAGAGGTACCAGCACCAAAGATGAGCATGTTATGGCAATATAGCAAGAAGCTGAGGGGACACATACCTTTAAAACATCTTTGTTTAATTTGTGGAGAAGGCCATTTTTAACCTTATGGCACACTACTTCCCAACCCTACCACCACCACCACCTGGATACTTACTATTGGCTTGAGGAAGCCAATTCCCTTGCTTCCCTTGCCATCCATTTCCTTTTGCTGAGTCTGTGTCTCAATCATAGACTTAATTAAGGGCCAGGATCTCTTCTCGATCATCCCAGAGTGCAAGGCATGGAATAATGGGCTCAAGTTACAGGACATCAGGAAAAACTTCCTGACTGTTAGAGCAGTATGACAATGGAACCAGTTTCCTACGGAGGGTGTGGGCTCTCCCACACTAGAGGCATTCAAGAGGCAGCTGGACAACCATCTGTCAGGGATGCTTTTAGGTGGATTTCTGCATTGAGCAGGGGGTTAGACTCGATGGCCTTATAGGCCCCTTCCAACGTTACTATTCTATGATTCTATGACTCACACAAGCCCTATTCAGATATTCAAGCCAAATTGCAGAAGGGAGAGCAGGGACGTCCTAGGTGGGTACTCCACCTCTATTGTATCCCTGTTGCCCTGGCCCCGTTGCCCTCCACGTGTAGAAAAGTGAAGGTCCATAGTGGAGAACCTACTATATTTATGCGGGCCTCCATGTTCAGTTTAGAACCCTGATAGCAGTGGAGGCTAGTGAGTCCAATTTTGGTGGGGCTGTGAATCCTTTATGGATTTCAATCAGAAACAGCCAGAACTCTAAAGGAGATATCCGAGGTGCTGAACCTGATCCCCAAAATAGCTTCAGCATATTGAATGTTGTGGTCCAAAACATCTGGAGAGCATCAGGTTGAGGGAGGCTGATTAAAATAATACCAATAATATAAAGTATTTTGAGGCAGTTGTGTTTCATGTGTTTCATTGTGAACCGCCCAGAGAGCTTCGGCTATTGGGCAGTATAAAAATGCAATAAATAAATAAATCAGATGTTTGCATTGGAGGGAGGGCTTTGTATAATGTGTATATCTGTATTTACTAAATTTTGCTCACAGAAAAATAAAATCTAGTTCTCAGTCATAGAAATGTCCATTGTCTCATGAGTCACTAGAGTCTTTCTGCTTCAATCTGTTTAACAGGGAACTCGCTTCCTCCTGGGAAGATTTTCCTTTTAAGATGTCAAATTACATGTGAAGGGCTAATTTTCGTCTGGAGATCTTATCGTAGAGGATCTTCCTCCTCCACAACCTTGGGAGGGCAATGTTTTCCTCTTTAATAACTTTCCCCTTTATTAATAGGGGCATCCTCTAGAGTTCTGTGAATAGCTTGACTCAAGTAGGAAAAGTAATCAAAGTCGCAGGAGTCCTTGATCAATCTTCTTCTAGGCACTTGCATTTGTGTTTGTGTCTGAAAGGGATAGATACTCTGCATATGAAGAGAGGGCTTTTCTTGCTACTCTTTTGTAAGGATACTTCAGGAACTGACCTGATCCGCAGTTCCTGACCTAATATGCGGATCAGATGTCATTATTCTTTAGGACTTCACACTTGTCTGAATGATCTGATGCATTTCTCAGCTCCAAAAATGTACCAAACACATATAAAAATGCTTTTTTTAGGTTATAATAATTTAGGAATGCATACTTCAGGATAAAAATGTTTTTCTAAATACACGTTTACCTGGAAGTAAGGCCCATTGAAATCAGTGGCTCTGACTTTTGAGTAGCCATGCATCAGAATATGCTGTTAATCTATTTATTTATTTTTAGAAAATGTGTTCAACGTATATTAAATATTTTATTTATTTATGTATTTATTGCATTTATATCCTGCCTTTTTCCCACAAAGAAACCCAAGGAGGCATACATAATCCTCCACCTCTCCATTTTATCCTCACAACAACAACCCTGTGAGGTAGGTCGGGCTGAGAGTCTATGACTGGCCCAAAGTCACCCAGTGAGCTTTCATGGCCAAGTGGGGACTAGAATCAGGATCTCTCGGCTCCAAGTCCAACACTCTAACCACTACACCACACTGGTTCTACATTTCTTTGTGGATTTAAATCAACCACCACAGATCAGTGCAGAAATGGGACTTATAAAAGAACACTGGTGAAATTGACATGGGCCAAAATCGACACAGGAATTGACATGGGAGGAAATGGGGTGGGGGGTGATGGGGGCGTTGGGGTGGAAAAGTGGATGGGGAGGGGAGAAGTTGTTTGATGTGCTGGATCAAATAGCCTCTTGGCCTCCGCCCTACCACTTGCAGAACAAGCAAGTTGGATGGGCTCAGAGGCCCATCTAATGAAAAATGTTCAAACGGAGGACAGAGTGGTTTTAAAAAGCCTTTATCACTTCTCTCAACCTACCAGCAAGAGCCTGGCAGGACTTTCGGCGGATGCAAGGCTCCCTGATTGGGCTAGGATTGCTCTCTAAGCCTCCTACATGTCTACCTTAATTGCTGATCTTCAGCACTAACAACACTGTATGATGACTACCTCCTTTGCTGCAGTGTTTTCACTAAATGCAAGACAATAAAAATATATTAGGTGTCCTTAGAATACTATGCCATCTGATGGACACAGTGACAGTGCAAATAGACTGATAAAAGGAAGAAGGAGTTGACAGATACATAAGACATCCTGGCACCTGAATATCTTACATATAGTCATATAGTTTCATTTATCTTCATTGGCACTTGGATGAGCTTGTGGGAGCTTTACACATGAGGAAATAAACAATCAAAGGGTTTTCTGAGCTTTAAGCTCGAAGAGCTGGTTAATCGAAAAATGACTTTATTCTTGAATAGAAGAAGCAATTGGAAATGATTGAACAGACATACCCACTAATGATTTTTTTTCTCAGACACAATTATAATAATTAGCATTATAAAGTGCTAATTATCTTTGGACACTGAGGACTTGCATGCCAAAGGCAGGGGTCCACGTTCAGTAAAAAGCCTTTTGCTCGGTTCCGTTATAATTTTTCTTTTGTGTAAAAGGACACTTAACCCATCAGGCGTTGTGTCAGAAATGGGGCCTATTGCTGATGCCCAATGTCTGAGAAATGGCAGGCTCATCAATTCCTAGCATCTCCACATCCTCACCCAGAGCCAGTGGTTTTAAATCTTCAGAGGCACTTTGAGAACTTCCTGCCTTGTGTTGCATCTCTCTCACCATTCTGCTTCAAAAGCCATGTAGCAAAATTAGAGTCCAGCCAACCCCGAGAGGCATGGCAGGAAGGTGGGGAAGAGAACCTGCAAAGATGGTAACAACAAACATAAACACCTTGGGACCAGAGTATCTAAAAGAACATTTCCTCCCATATGTATCTGCTTGGACTCTTAGGTTATCTTTTCAGGTCCTCCTCTGGGTGCCTTTGCCAAAGGAAGTTAGGCAGGTGGCTACAAGAGAGAGGACCTTCTCAGTTGTGGCACCATGTTCATGGAATGCCCTCCCTAAGGAGACTCACCTGATGCCTACATTGATATCTTCCTAATGCCAGGCAAGACTTTTCTTTTCTCCCAGGCATTGTAGAGTTTTGAGTTTTTTGATTTTATGGTTGTTGTTTTTATATATTGTATTCCTGTTGTTTTGTATGCATGTCATTCCTTTAGCATGAGCACTCCACCCAGAAGACACTTATTGGGTGGCTTAAAAATTATATATATGGGACCTGCAATGAAATATTGTAGTGTGGAGTTCTCCTGTTCATTTTTTTCCCCAACCAGCCAAGGTACTCTGTTCCATTCCCCCTCTTTTCTGGTTTTCCAGTCGTCCCCACCCCCAGACACTCAAGATTCAATAACAACTGAGCATGCTCAGTATTCAACGAGCTGCTTTTATGGTTCCCCTCTCTCTTTTCTACTTCTAGCTGTTAAACTTGGTGTTCCTCCAAACTCTGGACATTCTTGAAATAAAAGACATCTTCAAATAAAGGACTGGCGGCCCTTCAAATAAAGGACTGTCCTCTGTAAGAGAGGAGGCATGGGCACCCTAGCTCTTTACTACATGCCCAGGTGCCAATTTAGCATGCCACTGCAAATGCTTTGAATGGGTTTTCTCTCTCTTGTTTTGGTGTATCAAATCTGCATCTAGGTCTATGGACCTTAAAAGACGCAAGAGTGGCAATCTACTTTGCCTCAGCCCTTCCTCTAAGCAGAATTTGAAAAATGCTATTCCTGAGCAGAGTCATTTATATCCTTCTCGGTGCCAATATCAAACAGGATAGGAACCTTTTAAAAATAGTTGTGGAGGTTAATGGAGAAAACTCTAAAGCTTCACCCTCAAAATGTTACCTATTAAAAGACCTAAGTACTGTGGTGGCCATAGAAGATGATTAATTTTACATTTTAATGAGCTATTTGAAGTACTTTTCCACTATTGTTCATGGTATGAATCAGAAGCTTATGGATTTGTAGTTGCATAGATCCATTTTATCTTCATTTTGCTTCTGATTTATGACTGCATTCAAACAGACTCTCATTCTAAAAGTGAATGGCTCTGCCCAGGAATATCTCATCTTTCAACAGGGAGTTTGTTACTATGGCTCTGCTTGAAAAAACAGACCCACAAAACATAGGCAACCATATTTTGAAGCAGATAAACTGTTCCATAGATCATTCAGTATATTATGGTCATTGTGGTACTTCAGAGGTTCTCAAACTGTGGTCCACTGGTAGTATGCAGAAAGGCTGCGGAACAATAAAAAATATCTCTACTTGGCTCCCTGCTTGATTTATATCTCCTGACCATGTAGAAGAAGGTAATTTTGACCAGGGGCCTGTCTTCATGGTGCCGGGTTGGCAACGCCTCCCTTCTCAACCTGGTGCTTTCCCTCTCCCAGAGCAGCATCAGGTAATCCTGACACTGAGGAGGGAATGGGGAGTTTCTGGGCAGCCGTCTGGGGCCCAAAGCTGCCCCCGCCCTCTTCCTGGTGAAAGGAAACCAATTGCTGGTTGTCTTCCACCAGGCTCTGCCCCCAGGTTGGCCCCAAACTGGCAGCAGAGCAATGTTACACTGCAGAAGCCCCGCCCCATGTTGCTGTCACTCCCTTTGAAAAAGCCAGGGTAAATCCCTGACTTTTTCAAAATGCAGCATCACAGGGAAGTCCCACCATGGTTCTGAAGCTGTGCTTGCATCGTCTAACTGATGGGGTGCAGATGCAAAGCCACCGTGAAGCTTTCCCCATGGTCAGATTATTTGAACAGGCTTTCAAGGCTCTGGTCTAGGTGCTCCTGGATGAAACTGATTATCTGGATCCATTCCAGTCTGGATTCAGGTCTGGCTTTGGGACAGAATTGGCCTTGGTCACCCTGGTGGATGACCTTCTTTGAGAGAAAGACAGGGGGAGTGTGAACCTGTTACTTCTTCTCAATCTCTCAGTGGCTTTTGATACCATTGACCATGGTATTCTCCTGAACCGCCTTCATGAGTTGGAGGCACGGTTCTACAGTGGTTTGACTCCTACTTGCAGGATCAGCTCCAGAGAATAGCATTGGGTGACTGTATTTCAGCTGCATGGCAGTTGAACTCTGGCATGCCACAGGGCACCATCCTGTCCCAAATGCTATTCAACATCTACAGCATATGAAGCCATTGGGAGCAGTCATCAAGAGATTTGGGGCAAAGTGTCACCAGTATGCTGATGACACCCAGCTCTATTTCCATGTAACATCTGAATCAGGAGAGGCCGTGCATGTTCTGAACCAGTGCCTGGATACAGTTATGGCTTGGATGAGGGCCAATAAACTGAGGCTGGATCCTGATAAGATAGAGACCTTGTGGGTTCCCAGGTCCGGGAAATGGGGTGTTTGCCTGTTCTGGATGGGGTTGCACTCCCTCTAAAGGAGCAGGTCCATAGTTTGGGGGTGGTACTGGACCCATCTTTGTCACTGGAGACCCAGGCCTTAGATAGACCTAAGGTTTATCCCAGGATTGTCCTGGGGTCATCCCTGTTCATGTAAATGACACACAGGATATCCCTGGAGCAGGCAGGGATGATCCCAGGATAAACCTTAGGTCTAGCTAAGGCCCCAGTGATTTTAATGTTTTAAACTGGATTTTATGGTTTTAGTTGTAAACTGCCCAGAGAGCGTAGGCTGTTTGGCAGTATAAATACATAATAAAAATAAATAAAAATAGGATCCACAATTTTAATAATATGGCACTGGTTTAACTGACTAATTTCCCCCTAAAAGTTTTCCAATTCATGGGGGCCTTCTCAGGAGCCTACCCTAAGGCCCATGATTTTCGTAATACATCACTCACTTTGATCCTGCTGATAGTGCTGAAGAAAAAAAGTAATTAAAATAGGAATAATGTATGCACTTTGATATGTAGGACAACAACAACACTTTACTAGGTGGTCCACCATGATAATATTATAGGGAGTGAGTTGAAGATTGTGTAATCCCATTGCAACAAGACAGTTCCTCCTAATGGTGCTGGGTATTACTTCTCAGTTCATTCAGCTATTTGCATACCCTGCGGATCTAGGAGGAGAAGGCTGTGTAAGAAGAAGCCCTTGAAGGTCCCTGCTTGTTTTAATAGGGAAGGCAGATTACATGTAATCCCACAGTGCCCTCACACTTAATATTCTTTTAGCCACCCAGTCTGTATCCCATTGTGGAGTTATGACTGGGTATGTAAATCACAAATTATTGATTCTTCTCAGTGACTAGGTGAATGATACAACGTTAAAGACATCTGATGCAAAGATTGACTGAATAACCCATAATATTACGAAAGGTTCAACACAAGCAATCGGCCTGCAGCAAAATGTACCTCTAATGCTGGCTGACTTGGCTGGTGGAAGTGGCAAACTGTTCACCTGATCATACATTTAGCTTGCCAATTCATCTCCCATTTTTTGGCTTCTCCCACCCTAAGCAGTCCCACCTCTTCCTCAATGCTGTTGCTGCTCATTCGCTTACCTTCTCCTTCAGGAACCAATAAGCATCCCACCCAAAGAGAAATGGCAAGGTAAATACAGGTTTCTTCGTCTTCTTCTGAGACCCAGAGGGCTCTGAGAGATGTGAGTGGTCCCCTGCTGTTGTATGGACCTAGGCAGATGCCCAACAATGACACCAGCACTGTTTGTTGTCTTAAACAAGTTGTTGGGCAGCTATGAACTTTAACCAGAATCACCAGTAGGAGAAATGTTACAGATCATACAGGTCTATTCAGTCATATGCAATCTAAAACCTGCATTGTTGTTTTTCTTTAAATGAGAATAGTACATTTATTGGAGAAACAACAACAGCAATTGGCATAACACCCTAAAATGAAAGCACAAGTCACATATATGATATTGACAAAAGAACAACTTTAATAATCAAGAGATCTGCAACATGAATCCCTAATTAGTTTAGGTTTTGCTGCCCAATTCCCCCAGTGAAGCATCACTGACATGTACAGTAGATGAGGCTATATAAAACTGCTGCCTCCCTGGTTAACAAAAAAACAAAGAGGGCTACAGCTATTCCCAGGCATGGAGAGGACCATGATGTAGCTGTCTGCCATGGTGGTGTTAAAGATCAGAAAATAAAGAGGTGGTGAGCCTAAGGGGGCATCTATATGATGCTGCTTTGGTAGCTGATTCCCTCCAAACCCTGTAGCAACACTGCTGTGAAGAGGAATCGATAAAGTTACATGGCAGGGGGGACAAGAAAAACCACAGTGCCAGCGGCCATTCAGCTTGCACTGAATGGAACCACCCACCCACCCAATGTTACCATGCTTACCCTGCCCTTGGATCTTCCCCTGGCAATGCCCACTTGCTTAACCCAAACTGAGGTCACCATTGACAGACAATGGGCTCATCTACACCAAGCAGGATATTCCACTATGAAAGCTGTATGAAAGAAGTATAGAAAACTCAGGAGCCACACTACTGCTCTATAGTGGTACTGAAGTGCACTGACAACTGTTGGGGCCCATTGACACATCTACACCAAGCAAGATATAACACTATGGATGCAGTAGGAAAGCGGTCTATGTTATGTGTCAATGGGCCCCAAAGGTTGTCAGTGCACTTCAATACCGCTATTGAAGGGAAGCTTGGAGGATGGCAACAAGGGAGAGGCCTTTTCAGTGGTGGCCCCACAATTATGGAACGATCTCCCTGATGAGGCTTGCCTAGCGCCAACATTGTTATCTTTTGGGTGCCAGGTCAAGACCTTTCTCTTCTCCCAGGCATTTAACAGCATTTAACAACATATGCTAAGTTGGTTTGTTTTTAATGGCCCCCAGAACTGTTGTTGTTTAAAATGGATACTGTTTTATACTGTTGTTTTAATATTTTTTGATGGTTTTAAATTTTGTATACTTTTTAATGTTCACTGTTTTTAACTTTTGTAAACCGCCCAGAGAGCTTCGGCTATGGGGTGGTATATAAATTAAATAAATAAATAAATAAATAAATAAATAAATAAATAAAAATCAGTAGTGTGGCTCCTGCATTTTATATATTGCTTTCATAGTGGAATATCCTGCTTGGTGTAGATGAGCCCGGAGAAACAATGTGCTGATCTTGGAGCAACTGAAAAAGTCGCGGTAAAATAACACCATGAAATAGCGCAGTTTTGCAGAGGGGGAGAAGCCCAATGTGGCTGCGAGTTAGCAGCTGTGTCATATAAACAGTACAGTGCCACTGAGAAACCACAGCAGGGTGTACAGGCATATAGACAAGCCCTAATTCAGCACTAACATGCTTGAACACAAACTCGGACTTTTAACAGCTCAATACCCAAAGACAAATGTGTCAGCTTCAGTTTCTCCCACAGTTCATTGGTTTTTTAAAAAATAATAATCTTTGGTTCTTTTCCCCCCAAATATGGATGGCTTTGTCATTTTTGGTGCATTCTTAGCAAAACTGAACTAAAATGTTCACCTATCCCTATCTTCTACCCCCAAGTCAATAAGCCTTGGGTGCTGGAGAGGAAACAGGCAGGTCCAGTGCCTAAAATTGCCTATAAAACTTCCTTTCATATTTTACATTCTTCAGCTTCAAACCCAATCTGCCTTCTCCATCCTCTGTCTATGTTTCACAAAATGCACTAAAATCAACAGTATTTGAAAGAGGATATTGGGTACGTGACCATACCTAGAGCTCACCACTGAGGAATGAAAAACAATCTCCTTATATTTGAATCTCTATTTCCTATCATTTGTATTTTAAAAATTCCACTTGTGTAAAAAATGTTCTTAATATTGAAAGGAAGTTCCCTTCTTTGTTTTAATAAAAACAAATAAATACAGAGTTAAGGAAAAGGGTAAATTAATAATGTGATGTGAGCCGAATACATCTTGGCAAGCATCTAAAAAATATTTAACACCTACACACAGGAGTAATGAAAATTAAATATAACGTCATCTTCTTCTTCCCATATGAACAATCAAGGGAGTCAAAATCCAGCTACACCACAAAGAGTAAATAGGTTTGTGATAAAAAAAAATGGTAGAGAAAGTACGGTGAAAATATAAATATCCTATGGGCTGTCAAAAGCAATCAGTTCAGCCAAGTCTCTTAAATCTACTTTTAATGATAATGGCAACAACTTTTTCCTTTTTATTAGACTTTACATACATTTATGAGCTGTATCGTTTCAAATCAAATCAAATATATTTGTTGCTGCACCAGGGCATAGAAGTGGCCTATGCATCTTGGAGGTTTAGTCAGGAGCAGAAAAATGCTCTCACCTCTATCTTTTTGCTTAGAATTTAACTGCTCCTAGTGTTCACACCAGGATTGTAACATTTCAACAGTTATATTGGTTAATAGTTATAAAATGGCAGTACACTTGTCATGTGCCGCTGCTGGCAGCCCAGATATTTGGTTCTCTTTGAACCAATGTAACTGGTTCTTTGTCCACACTTTGGCTTTCATTGCCTTGGCTAAAGCAGGATAGTAAGCTTGCTGATCAACACCCTATGCCCACCTTCATCTCAACCCAACACTTATCCATGTTTTGTATATTCTCTTCCTCATATAACAACTTGTCATGGGACCATCATATACAGCAAGCGGTGCAGTACACATAGGAGGTACCCTGACATCTATGTTTTCAGCATGGTGTTTGAAAGGAAAGCCTATCCAGCAGTGTTCAACATCAGGCCTGGGGTCCCAATCCAGCCCTCCTGGGGTCCCAATCCAGCCCTCCTGAGGTTCCTCAAATGGCCATGCTGTCTTCTTCACATCACCAGGTGGTTCCTGCTTTTCTCCACCTCTGATTGTTTGGTCATTTCTCAGTTTTTGTGCATTCCCCCCTTGCCATTCTAAAATGCTTCTCCCAAGCTGTAGTTACTGGCAGTAAGAGCTTTAAGCTAAAACATGGTGGCCTTTTTGCCCCACCCCCTTTGCCTTCAGCCTTGCCCATCACCACAATGCAGCCTCCAAGAATTTCTCTTAAAAGGAATTCAGCCCTTGGTCTGAAATTAGTTCAGCAGCCCTGGCCTATGTTCTCCCCTCAATCAGAGGGCCTGCATGTGTACAGCTACAGAGCATATAGGCTTCCCTTTCAAGCACTGGGTTGAACATGTGGACATTGAGAGAGGAAAAGAGGCATATGATGGTGAGGGTAGGGCTAGTGGTCACAGCCCTGCACTTGAGATATAAGCATAGAGGGGTAATTTGAACACAGACACACACACGGCTGGGAAATGATGGTGGTGTCTGGCAATAAGCCACCCTGACTGGGTTCGCATGACATGACAAGACATGCTGCTGAGGGTAATTATGCTAATCTCCCTGGCCTGTGACTGGCACATGCAGGCTGGGTTCAGATGTTAATGGCCGGGGGGGGGGGGAGGAAGAAGCCACAGTGGCTTCTCACCACCACCACCCCTGATCAACCGAACTTGGCACAGGGTGGTTAACAAGCCACTGTGGCTTTTTAACCACTCTGTGTGCATGCGAACCAGGCCCATGAAACATGGAGATTGACATAGGGATGCCATATACCTATGGTAATGCCAATGTAGGTTGTGATTTCTGCAGTAACTTCACTATTAGCATAACATTTGAATTTTCTTTAATGTGCATGTCAGTAAAGAGATGAATAAGCGCTTGGGGGTGACCCATTATAGGGGTAATGATATCTTATGAAGGCATTCCATGTTCCTCTGGGAGCAGCTCCTGTAACATAGTTAAGTGCCAATCAAAACCAATGCCAAATGAGAAAGGCCCTGCCTGTGAGGAGAGTAGGAGGGAGTCAAAAGGTTGCCAAGGCAACAGCATGGCCAAGCAAATGAGGGTCACACAACCTTAGAAGGAAGTATAAGCTGAGCCACCTCAAGTCTCCCATATAGCACCAAGACACCCTGACAAGTCTTTTAAAATTCTGGCATTCAACAGGATGTGAAATCACATATTCTTTTCACAATTTCATAATTTGACAAATAAATAAATAAAACTCTTTGTTAGATGCTTCTTGTTTATTCTGTTTTATCCAAACACTTAATGTTCCTCCTTTGGATTCTTCAATATTTCTGCTTTGTTATCAAATGTAACCTTTAATTTACCTTGTGTATATAGGACTTTTTGTGCTAAATAGATGGTTAATCCCCACCCACACCCACCCCGTATCCTGAGTATTTGCAGCTGGTTTCAGTATCCATATTTCTCTGAAATTAATTATTATTGCCCAAGGTCTTTTGCATTCTTTTGGTTTTAATTGCTGTGAGTGATGAACTCTTCCGGGCCTGATTATCATTTACACTAAGGCCCCTCTATACCACTTTGGTAGTTTAAAGAAGCCTTTTGGTGGGTGTAAATTACTTTTAAGACCATTCTAAGACCCCTTCATGCACACAGACAGATGCAAATGAACCATATTGTAAATTAGAATGTTTTTTTCTTCAACTTCAGTACAATTGTAAGAGACTGTATAATCCATTACAGGTAAACACAAGAAAGAGTCTGCTCTGATATGATTTATTGCTGCAATATTTTGTAAACTCTTACAAGGTAACTTCTAGGACTACCAATCTCAAATTCAAACTTCTTGGTATACAAACAGTCTTTCCCCTAATATTAGGCACAATATAGAACATGGACCTCTATGGAAATAGCAGGGGTGGACCATGCCTAGGGTGACAAAGAGGAAATGCATCACCAAAAAAAGACAAATAAGGGCACTTATCTGCATACATTTGTATGTGGTAATGTACATGCGTTGATGCAAAACACTCCAGGTTCAGCCATTGGCATCTCCAGTTAGGGCTGGAAAAATTCCTGCCTCAAATGCTGGACAGCTGCTGTCAGTCAGTGCCAACAAGACTGGTCTAGAAGTACTAAGGATCCATCTCATATAATACAAGCTGGAGCACATTCAGAGGAGGGCAACAAGGATGATCAGGGGTCTGGAAACAAAGCCCTATGAGGAGAGACTGAAAGAACTGGGCATGTTTAGCCTGGAGAAGAGAAGACTGAGGGAGACATGATAGCGCTCTTCGAGTACTTGAAGGGTTGTCACACAGAGGAGGGCCAGGATCTCTTCTCGATCCTCCCAGAGTGCAGGACACAGAATAATGGGCTAAGTTACAGGAAGCCAGATTTTCCTGGACATCAGGAAAAACTTTGTGACTGTTAGAGCAGTACAACAATGGAACCTGTTACCTAGGGAGGTCGTGGGCTCTCCCACACTAGAGGCCTTCAAGAGGCAACTGGACAGCCATCTGTCAGGGACAGCAAATGTCAGACTGGAGTTTGGGAGGGCCGAGCCAGCAGAAGGTCCATGAGCTTCACTCCTTCAATGGGTTCCTCCAACATCCCCAGTTAAGATTGCTGTAATGCACTTTATATAGGACTACCCTTGTGCTTGGCCCAGAAGCTTCAGCTGGAGCAGAATGCAGCAGCAAGGAGGCTGAGTGGAGAACCTGGCTAAGCACATATTACACCAGTGTTGAAGCAATGGCACTGGCTACCTATTAGCTACTGAGCCAAGTGTAAGGTCTTGCTTTTGGCATATGAAGCCCTGAACAGCTTGGAACAATGTTACTCAACAGATTGCCTTCCCCAGTACAGACCTGTGAGATCATTAAGATCATTGGAGGAGGCTTGGTGGGTGCACCTTGACCTGCCTTCTTGCAGTGAACTAGAAGCAGGGTCTTTTCTGTGGTGGCCCCTACCTTATGGAATGACCTCCCCACTGGTATTCAGGAGGCACCAACTGCCGCATGCTTTAGGTGCCAATTAAAGACTCTTTTCTTCATCCAGGCTTTCCCTCAGTGAGTGTACCACCCAGCTTATTAATTCTGCTGTTGTTGTATTAGTTTTAATGTTTTTATCAATATTTTATAAAAATGCTTTAGTAATTATTATTATATATTTTAATTGTATTTTAATGTATATTACAATGCATTTTGATGTATTTAAATTATCTTGTAAAACACTTAAATAAGTGGTATATAATTAATGAACAATAGAGTAATTTATATGTGGCCTCTTATTTTTCCCTAGAGAGAAGAAAAAGGGAAAATGCAGATTTCCCCCCCTCCCCTGCCAAAATGTCTTCTGAAAAAAATTCACTCCACTCAGGTGCTGCTGCCTCAGTGATGATTTTCACAGGATTGAGTAAATTCTATCATATATAATATAGAACATTTGATATTCATAAAGGGTGTGTATTTGATAATGTTTTTGACAATATCCCTTGTACTTTTTTGTAAAAAAATAATCAGTATAAAATATACAATCTCATACTATCTTGGTATAAATGCACTATAATGTAGCTCATTTTAGTTAGCCCTTTCACCTCTTTTCAGCCGTAAGGTATAGAGGCAAGCCCCAGGAGAAGTGAATTTTAAACTGTAATTTCAGATGGCGAATGAATAATTGATTGACCCAAACTTTATTACTCATGAAACTCAGTACATTTTTTTTTCGGGTGGGGGGGGGGAAGGAATCTTATTAAACTTCCTGTGAACAAAGAAAGCTTTAAGAGTTATTCCAACGCAGTGAGGCACTATACCTCAGACACCTATATAAGTTAAAGATGATACTGCTAATTAAGAAATTAAGAGGCAAAAGCTGACGCTGGAGGTCCCGCAAGGAATTATTTTGCAACATGGAAAGCATTCTGCAATATGGTCAGCCCAGCGTTGCTCGTGCTTTTTCCACAGGAGAAGAGAGTTGTTTTCTAAATATAGATGTAACCGTTTCATAGGCTAACCATAATTTATGACACAGAAGTATTGTATGCTATTGGAATTTAGTGGCAGCTGTATAATACACATACGGCATCTAAGTGACACCCCCTCCATAAATCACGGCACCCTATTGTCATTAGGAAGCATCGTTATTGTAAGAAAAAATACATTTTTTTTCCTAGGGCAAGAAAATAAAGTACTAAAGTTGGTAGAGATGGTTCAATATGAATTTAGATATTCCCTATTATATTCAGTTTCCTTTGTTTCCAAAACCACTTTTGTTTCTTTTAAGGTTGGAATCCTACACCCCTTTACTTACTTCTGAGTAAACATGCATCAGATTAGGCTTCAAGACTCTTTACAAAGAAAAGCTAACAACGGCCATAGCTAGACCTAAAGCTAGATTTAGGTCTAGCTAGATCCAGGTTTATCCCTGGATCGTCCAGGGGTCAAGCCTGTTCATCTAGGTGACACACAGGGGATCCAGTGCTCAGGCAGAGGCAAACCCTGGATGATCCCAGGATAAACCTTAGGTCTAGCTGTGGCCAACATGTCTACTCAGATGTAAGTCTCATTGTGTCCAATGGGGCTTACTATTATTTATTTATTACATTTATATCCTGCCTTTTTTCCTCCAAGGAACCCAAGGCGGGATATAAATGTAAATGTTCCTTCATTTTATCCTCACAACAACATCCAGTGAGGTGGGTTGGGCTGAGAATTTGTGACTGGCACAATGTCACCCAGTGGGTTTCCATGGCCGAGTGGGGACTAGAACCCGGATCTCCCAACTCCCAGTTCAATACCTTAGCCACTACACCACACATTCCCGGACTTGTATAGAATTAATTGGAGTAAGCCCCATTTAACACAGCGGGATTTACTTCTGAGTAAACAGGATGAGGATTGTATTATCTGTGTCTCATATTTGAAAAGCAGAGTGCACTGAAATGATAAAGATTTTAAACAGGGGTGGTAAGAATATCTGTGATTTCCAAACTCCAGAGGCCAAAACTGCATTTTTGCTGTTATGGATCAGTGTCCCAAAGAGAAAGCTGTGTTTGGATATTCATATCTCCACTTATTATGACAAAATATGCACATTTTGTCCAAATTGGAAAATGATGGTTACCAGCTTCAGAACAAATCAACTTCAAAGTGTAGGTTTAACATCCTGGCTTGTTCTGAAGATGGTAACCATCGTTTCCTGGTTCAGACCAAATAAGAAGCTATGGTTAATTAGAGACTTCCTGATTTAATTGCAGCTTGTGCAAAGTAAGAGACTTTTTGCACAGGGAAAAGGCTTATATATATTTCACTTAATAAGACAAAATATTCTCATCCAAACTGGGCTGTTATCGGCAAATACATGGGGAGTGTGGAAGAGGCAATTGGATGTGCAAGAAGCTGATACACAGATAAGAAAATTGCACATTCTATGCACAGTTGTGACTCAGAACTGCATTGTAAGTAGCTTAGATACATGTTTGTGCCTTTAAATGAAGGGCATAGTGCACAATTAAGGCTACTGCAGATAATAATTTGCATGGGATGCACAATAATGATACAACATCACACTGGGGAAACAGACTATCCACTTCTGTGCATTAATGTCTCCCAAACATGCCATGAGATTGGGTGGAGAGTAGAAATATCCTTGGATAGAGCGGGAGAATAAGATTTCAGACTATGGTGAATGGTGTTGGGAAAGCATCAGACTTCTCCAACCTATTGCCCTCCAGATGTGTAGGAATACAACTCCAGCATCCCCAGCCAGCATGGGCACAGTTAATGGGACCTGTAGTCCATCACATATTATGAATAAAGTGGCCAAATTCTGTGCAATTGCTATAACTTGCTGTAAACCGCCCAGAGAGCCTTGGCTATGGGAGCGGTATATAAGTGTAATAAATAAATAAATAAATAAATAAATAAATAAATAAATAATCTTTTAACTGCCGATTGCAGCCTCTGATTGTGTGATACAATTTCTCAGCAATGGATGTATGTAATATAGTAATGTATGTATGTGTTTGGGATTGTCTCTTTGTTATTAATGTTTTTATTAGTTCTGGTCAATGACCGTAATAAATTTATTCATTCATTCAATTCAAGGGCAACACGGTGAGGGAGGCTGATCTAGATCAGTGGTCTTCAATGGGTCCAGACCTGAGACCCACCTCGGTCTTACAACCTGCAACATGGGACCCACCTTCAAAATTTCACAATTGCCCAACATGGCAGCAACAGCTTTGATCTCATGACCCAGCCATTGAAGACGACAGATAGATAATGAAAACTATGGGTAAATGAAAGTGCTGCATGTATATATAAAATTACACTCACCTGTTTTTCGGCAGCAGTATGAATTTACTTCAGGATATGTGAATAATAGAAGTTAAGAATCTCAGATTTATTATATTATGTCAGTGGAAGCATCTACCTGTTTGTGTTATGGGAGTTGGGAACACAAATTTTCATGTGTTTTATCAATTAATTTCCAATGATTCTGTTATACTTCACTTCATAGGCATAAGCAGCTTGAACTCAAGTTACAGGAGCAAGATTTGGCCCAGTTTTTATTGTTGCGTGAGTGTCTTGCTTCATCCTTTTCAAAATCATAGGATGTTAATTTCTACCTTTCTTGGTCTGAGTCAAGGTGACTTTTTCTGGTGCTTCAATGACTCTAAAGCTCAGGATAAGCCAGCTTTGTGACATGCATTCATTTGATAGTCAAGGTCTATCTCCAGAAACAGAGATGACATATTTTAGAGTTTCCCATTTAACTGTACCTGAAAAATTATCAATACACCCTACACATTGTGGCTGGGTGTCGTGATATTTTCTTCATTGGATGGTGTTACACTCCCCGGAAGGAGCAGGTGTATATCTTGATTCCAAAATATCTTAGAGGCCTAAGTTGCCTCAGTGGTGAACCTATGCCATGCTTTAGCTGGCTTTCCTTCTATGGCTGTTCCTGGATCAGGATAGCCTAGCTTCTGTGACTTATGCTCTAGTATTAACCTGGACCCCTGCCTTCACGGTTCCACATTGGGGTCGCTTTGCTGCCAAACACCACGGAATTGCTGCTACAGGATGGCAGCTAGTAGTCCTCACTGGAAGAGGCAGCACAGGCTTTCCAGTGGCCATTCAGCTCACCAGGCCCATCGCCTACCCCTCGCCCAGCTTCCGGCAACCAATCAGAGGCCATCTTCCACCCAGGAATGCCCCCAGCATGACGCTAGAGCAAGGACAGATGTAGGAAGAGCTGCAGTGACCTCACTCCAGCAGGAAAAGTTGGGGTAAGTCCCTGACTTTTCTAGCAGGAGGCTTCATGGGAAAGCCCTGTGGTGGCTGTGACGTGGTTGCTGAATTGTATAATTGACACAGTGCCACCGCACAGCCACTGCACGACTTTTAAACTGTATAGACAGCCCCCCAGGATAGATTACTGCAGTTTGCACTATATAGGGCTATCCTTGAATATGGTTCAGAAGCTACAACTGGAGCAAAATGCTGTGTCCCAGTTGTTGGCAAGAGCAGCAAGAAGGGATCATATCACCCCAATTCTGAAAACACTGAACTGACTCCTGGTGAGCTATCAAGCCCAATTCAAGGTCTTGCTATTGGCATATAGAGCCCTAAATGACTTGAGACTAGGGTGACCATATGAAAAGGAGGGCAGGGCTCCTGTATCTTTAACAGTTGTATAGGAAAGAGAATTTCAGCAGGTGTCATTTGAATGAATGCAGCACCTGGTGAAATTCCCTCTTCATCACAACAGTTAAAGCTGCATGAGCCCTGCCTTCTTGACCAGATACAAAAGAATCTCACTCAGGTGACATTAGGGCCATGGCTAGACCAGGCCTATATCCCAGGATTGTCCTGGGATCATCCCTGTGGATCCAAATGACACACAGGGGATCCTGGGAGCTGGCAGGGACGACCCCTCCATTTGCCTGGGATAATCCTTAGGTCTAGCTAAGGCCTAGGTCTACACCCTACACTCCAACTGTTTAGACGAAGGCTGAAGACATTTTTATTTATTCAGACATTTTTATCTTGATGCATAGCATGTTAGACAAAGTCTGAGAAAGATTTATTGCTGCTTTTTTCTGGTAGTTTAATATAAGTACTGGGAACCTTATTTTGATGGCTGCTTTATTTTTATGAGTGTTTTATTTCGTTGGATTGTGAGTAGCCCTCTGTCCCGGAATTGGTAGAAGGGTGGGATACAAAACTGTTGAATAATAATAATAATAATAATAATAATAATAATAATAATAATAATAATAGGTGCTAGGGCTGCCTATTGAAAGGAATGGCTAGCCTTCCGCATCAGGAATTTTCCCAAGAGCCAGTAAGGAGTCAAATGGAAGAATGAGGACAATACTTCATTTTTTCCTATGGGAGGAGGGATCATTAATACAAGCATATCAAGCAAGCTGCAACTTTCTAACTTTCTTTAGAAAGTATAATTTCATATAGCTTTCCTGTCTACTACAGCAAATCCATCTGACTAAAAAAGATCTAAAGTTTTCTCTAGAAGTCCTGGGAGTAACTCACACTATCAGCCATCATAGAGCAAAAATGGAATTTCGATATCCACTCCCCCCTCCCCCTCCTTGGGACTTGTTAATGAAAAGAACAAAGAGACCACCAAATGAAGAAAGAAAGAAAAGAACAGGCAGGTTTGTCAAGACACCAATATTTGAGTAAACGGAATTAGGCTGCAGGTGTCTTAGCAGTAGTGCACACAGAAACACATGTGAGGATTTATGTAGGTCGTTGTTGGTTGCGTCGGTATGTATAGATGTTTTGGCACAGATGCCGATGATAAGCAGATGTAAAGCAGTTTGGCATCTATTTGAACTGCCAACCCCTGGAGTGCAGAAAACAACATACAGGAGCATGGTTTCAAAGGCCTGAACGAGCGTGCAGAAATAACCTAGACATGGCATATCTAGGTTGCTTTGCTATCTGTTTTGGTTTCTCTGTAAACATGGGAGAACGATAGGTGGGCGAAGGGCTCAGTCTGCGCAAATCATGGGTACCCGCTCCAGCTCTCGTAGGCTGCCAGTCTGCCCTCCAAGATGTATAATTTGTGCTGCAGATCTCTGACCACATAAAAACCACAAGGTAAATGCACATGCTACACCGCAGATGTAAGATAAAGCCTACGACATGTATATTGCCTTCAGACTGTAAGCAGTACAAGACTTTTAAAAAGAAATTCCATCACCTATCGAGTTAACAGAGTACAAGGACCCTTAAATATTATTGGGGAAGGAGAGATTACACGGAACTACCAAATGACCACCAAAGCACCGAAGTACCGAATCACCACCATTTTTTTTAAAAAAATCTCTTCACTGGCTGCCAATTAGTTTCTGAGCAAAGTATAAAGTGTTTGTTATCATCTTTAAACCCCTACATAGTTTGGGTCCAGGCCTTCTCCCGTACAATCTGCCCCGCACACTCAGGTCCTCTGGGAAAAATCTACTTCAGCTAGCAAAAACTAGATTAACAACTGTTACCCAGAGGACCTTCTCTTCTGCTGCTCCCAGACTGTGGAATGGCCAGCTGGAGGAGACTCATCAACTTAACAGTTTACTAGCATCCAAGAAAGCTATAAAGATTTATCTCTTCCGGCAGGCCTAGCCAGTGGAATTTTAAGATGTTTTTAAAATGTTTTTAGGATGTTTTTTAGGATGTTTTTAACAATGGATATTATGTTTTAATTGAGTATTATGTATTTTATAGTTTATTGTTGTTCCCCGCCTCAATCAAAATGGAGAGGCGGGCAAGAAATATTATTATTATTATTAATAGTAATAATAATAATAATTAATTATCTCTACCCATGCAACTCCTCCCAGAGAGGTTTTCCCCAAACTGGTGGCCTTCAGATGTTTTGGACTACAACTTCCAGAACTCTTGACCATTCACCATGCTGGCTGGGGCTGGTGGGAGATGAAGTCCAAAACATAGGAGATCCAGTTGTATGGATCATGGGTAGCTAACTTCAGTTAGACTTTCACCACATGACTAGGCCTTACCAGTAAAATTGTCAGTATAGCTCAAATGCCAAGCCCCCCAGTCTATGTACGTAATTCCTAAGGCAAGGCAAGTCATTTTGGTACCCAAGGCAGAAAATCCCACAATCGCCTCTTTCCCTCCCTAGCAATAAAAATATAATTAAAAATATATTAAATATCAGACAATTTGCTACTCTTTCACAACACCCAAAATCAGCTGCCAGAGGTGCAACCTCACTCTGCCTAATTGGTCATGGGTAGCATGACTGCTTCTGGTTTTTGGGGGGATGAAACAAAGGCCAGACTGTGTTTGCCTCATGAACTTTTTGCCTTCTGGAAAGAAACTATGGAAGCAAAAGGGGGTAGTTGAGCACAAAATGTCCACACTAGGGATGGGCGAAAAACTCAAAGTTCCTCGTAGCATTCCTTGACTCTGCAGTGACAGCAATGATAATTGGCCCTCGTCAACATATCCCTGGAATTTTGCTTTCCCTCCCAGGAGTATGCCTTTCCCTGAATAATTAGAATGGGGTGAGGCACTGCCAACCACCAACGGGAAAAGAGGGTAATTATTGACTATGTAACACAACTGTTTGAGTTGAGGAAAGACTTGTTCTGATGACATTTTAAAAGTCTGCACATAGTAAATACAAACAAACCTGAAAGGTTATTTCTGCACTTTAAAAGAAATACATGAAGACCTGTTGGGATTTGTTTCTATGCAGTTGGATAAAGGGATAACTATTATCTCCAAGAGATGGGATCAATTTTGTTTGCTTGTTTGTTTTGCCACTGGCTACAGATGCATATTGGGATGGTTAATAAATAGTTCTTATCTAAAAGTGTCTATGTTCAGTGGGAAACTGATAGGAGGTTCCCTCAAAACTGCTTTTTTTTTGTAAAGCTCTATGAAGGAAGAAAATGGGAAGTTTTATGTTGGGTCTAGCACCATAACCATTCCCAATTTACACTACGCATAATAATAGAGGTATGATCCACACCTCTATTATTTAAAATACTCATAATTTTCTATTAATAAAATGAGTTCATCACTTCAGCGCATCTATTTCCTTCTCTGTAGAAAGTTCCTGAACAATACTTACAGAGCAGTCCGATCTTTCCACCACGGAGAAGATCCACCAGAGTTACAATTAGAGAATGTCCTCAGCATACAAACTATTCTGAGGGGAATAGTGGGGTGGGGGAGGAACAGAAGAAAAATGTGGTAGGAAGAGCAACCTTCCTTTTATCCTGTCCCTGCCCACTGGAATCAATAAGATGGGTATTATTTATATTAGGCCATGTCCTGGTGTCGATTCCAGTCATGTTTGTGGACATGTTCATACAACATGAGATGGGTGGGTGTGTACAAATCAGAATAGGTGGAATCTTCTCCCATGCTACACATAACTCCATCCTGTTTCAGGGACTGGCGGGCAGAGCTCCATTAGTAGAGCAACTTAGGCAGTTGAACCTTTCTGCAGTACTTGGTAGCATTGCTTACATTTCTGTAGGAGGGATGGTTCCCCCTTTTGAATTTTCCAAGCAACTAATTGAAAGAGGAAAGATAGGGTAATTTGGTTAGCAAAAAATATGAAAAAATGAAACAGAAGATGAATGGGTCATGTACTTATGGCACTACACATTAACTGGATTCTATTTTTCCACCAGCTTCTGCCCAGGAAAAGTGAAACCATTCTTCTCAGATCTTGGTATCTATAAGATGTCAAACGCAGAGAATTCTGCATGCTGCTTACTTTAGAGTTTACTTTAGGTACAAAGTTGGATGGCATTATTTTCCATGGGATCTAAACAGTGAAATGGAAATAAGATAGTGCCACTTAGTGGCAAACAATGAACAGAGATTCCTGGATGTGTGCGAGAAAAAGATTCAGGTACACTTCTGTTTGAAATTCTTACATTATGTCTTTCTGAGAGCTTCCATTTACATTAAGCTCATTATTGCCATAACATTATGTGCAACTTTTTATACAAAAACACAAAATGAGCCTCCCAAAATGGAATGAAATAGAGCCATGCTGGTAATTAATGTAACATTAAGAACACTCCATTCTATCTTCAAATTATAGCCATTTTCTAAAAAGGTTAGGAAGCCTAATATATAGTAAAAGGCATAAATGTCTACAGGTATTTGTACTTTTTAATGTTGATGTTTTAGATCTGTATGTCTCCATCACCTCCCTGCCAAATTCTTCTCGCTTAAAAGGATTAGAGTAATTTTAGTTAAGCACCCATAAATGAACAACTTTTGGAAAAACTACACACATGCTTTGCACCATTTTGATCGGTATATTGATAATTTAACCCCAGAGATCATATTGAAGGGTCTTCTGATTAATACTGTCACAGTTCTCTACTTAGTATTGCAGGATAGAAGGGGTGGGAAAGTCATGTAGTCTAGCCTAATAGGTATAAAAGCATTTATAGGTGGCTCAAATCCTATAGCTCCTCAGATCATATTATGCCCAAGAAGAGAAGGGATCCTGTATGATCTGCAATTTCAGAACTGTACAAAAGACATATTGAAAGAGAAATCTTATTAGCTTCTGCAGCTAGAGTGTTGCCTTGGACAAAAGACAGCCTAGCACAAACATATTGATGTGCAGTACCTATCCCCACCCCAATCCTGTGTTGCTATGTGTCTGCACTGCTGTGCATCTCGGAAGCGGTATTAAAAAATAATCCGTGCCCCTTACCCATCTGTCCAGTCCCGCCCACTTCTCCCGATACACTTTTGGAACCGCCATCACGGGGCACACGTCCTCCCACAATGGCTCTCCTTTACTTGCAGGAAACTTCCCTCGCATGCATGGCTATAGATTAGGCCAAGGTATCTCTTTTGCCTAATATCTACATTTCTACAAGCCTCAGTGTATTCATGTGGGATTCTTACAAGAACCAAGCCACCAAATGATCAGTGGCTGGGGGAAGGGGGAGTGGCCAAGGGAAGGGGAAGGGGTGTAGCCAACTGGGGAACCACAGAGGACCAGATTTTCCCACCTTGGCCTGTACACCACTGCCATAGCGCCTGTGCAAGGCTGCTATGGGCTTCTCCTCCACCACCCTTAAATGTGAGGGTCACAAAAAGACATGGCTAGGAGAAAATAGCCATTGGCCTTGAGTCAGGGTAGTTTCACCCAGAAGAGGATCCCTGTTAGGGGCCCACATTGTAGGGAGGGCATTAATTAGTTAGCAAGTTGAATATTTGAATAATAGATTCCCCCTTCGCAAAAGTAATAGAGGTTGTTGCTCATTTGAAATGCAGCAATTGACTCTCATGTAGTTTTGGGTGCATATACATAGGATAATAAGAGAAGTGAAGATATTTGTGTGACTAATTCTTTTAATGAGTATTTAACATTAGAGGGAGGGAAAGGAGTTTTCAGAAATTAAACTTTCTATCTGGCAGAACAGAACAGAGTAGGAAATTTAGAACACATCTCTGCAAAGGAATCTCCTTTTTATATATGTCCACCCCACCTGACACACCATTCAAGAGAAATTATGCACAGCGCTTATCCCAAGGGAGTAGCTGGAACAGTTTAATTGTCCTTACTGAATTGCTCTGGCATTATCTGATGGAACTATTTGGAACTGACAGCTTTTCCCACTGACAGCCATTTCACTTGGCATATTGATGCTGCTGTATAAATAACACAATACCAATATATATTGAAACTTAACAAAAGCAATACATACATCACGTTGGAAATAATACTTTTAAGACCCATTTGGTATTCTGTGTTTCATTTTAGTTGGTACATTTCTCAGAGTGTGTTTGGGAGGGAAATCAGTAAGAAAAGTCTTGAAGCCAAATCATATGAGAACAGGCTGGGGTGGGATGTGGGGTTCACCTGGATATTTGTGTGAAGGAAACTAGCTAAATGATTAAATTCTGGTCAGCTAACTTGATCAGCTCCATAGCTGAAACATCAAATCTCATTTGGGAGAAGCCTGTTGGTTAGATATGTTTGTACATGCCAGCAGCATAGAACACTCCCTTCCTTCCCCTTGTTAACATATTAACACATTTGCAGAAATTGAGAGGAGGAATGGCTCCCTTATTGGTCATTCCATGACCAACAGAATGTCACCAGGCAGTAGTATCCAAGGCAGGATCTACGCTACTGCTTTATAGTGGTATTGAAGTGCATTGACAATTGCTAGGGCTCATATATCGTTTTCATACCACTTTCATAGTGGCCTTAGCTAGACCTAAGGTTTATCCCGGGATTGTCCCAGGTTGTCCCTGCCTGCTCCCGGGATATCCTGTATGTCATTTACATGAACAGGGATGACCCAGGGACAATCCCGGGATAAACCTTAGGTCTAGCTAAGGCCAGTGTTATATCCTACTTGGTGTAGATCTGGCCTAATTAGGCCTTCTCAGTAGTGGCATCCACCCTATGGAACACTCTCCTATGTATATTATTTGAGAGGCTGAAACTGCGGAAAGCTTCAAACACATCTTGAAAATGTATGTGTTTTCACAGGCTTTTCCTGTCCTGTTCTCTTCCATCCGTCCATTTATTACATTTCTGTAGTATCCAATAGCCATAGCTCTCTGGGCAGTTTACAAAGACTATGACACTGCTGTTTTTTATTGTTGGCTTTGCTGTAATGTTTTTATGATTTTATATTGTTATTTTGAATTAGATATGCATTTTAGTGTGAAAAGCTTTCAGTCCCGCCCACATTTCCTTTAGCTCCGCCCCCAAGAGCTTCTCCAAAATGGAATCCAGCCCTTAGTTTGGAAAAGGTTTCCAACCCTTGCTCTCAAATCTGCTCTGCTATCTTGTTGCAGATTCCTCACCCCACGCCTGTGAGTTCTTTCCATGGCATACAGTGACTCTTGGTTCAGGTATACATGTGTATTCCTATACACATGTAAATAAGGTCAAGAGGCATTGTGGGTAATCAAAAGTCATTCCAGATCAGCCTAACGCCAGCAAGGCACCTGCTGATGTAAGAGGGAACCCCCCAGACAGCACTTTGCCAAGGGCCTCTCAATTCTGGAACTGGCCCTGGTTGTATGTATGCATTGCAATTCTCCCATTTTTAAATGTAGTTTTTGAATTCTGAGTTTTGGAGAAGTGACATATTGTACTGTGAAGCTAAAGCAGATTCTTAGACCCAGGCTCCTAGCCAAGTATGGAAACTCTACCACACCTACAATTAACAAGTGCTTTAAAAATTCTTAGAGCAGCTCCAATCCTCTAGAGAAGATATATGTTACAGAGTTGCATTCTGAACAGAGCTGGCATATTGGTACCCTTCTAAAGTTACAATGCATTGTTACAATACAATACTGTGGGATTTTCCTCTTTGTAGACATTGGTAAATGAAACAGAAGACATGGATTTTTAGTTCCCATTTCAGACCTGGAGACATGCAATGCAGGATAATTTTACAGCCAGTGAATAGATTTTTTTTTTTGAGACCTGGACAAGTCAGTTGAGGCATCTTTAAACCCTAAATGAAGCTCAGCAAACAGGCTTCACACTCAAGTCACAATTATAAATACAAAACGAGTTCTTCTTAATTTTATAGATGCCAGGTTTGCATACAGCATTAGCCATTTTCCAGTACATTTCCATTAGTAATGTCTTTGCTGATTAGTTTTTTTCTAAATTAGCATGTTTATCCATTAGCATATCAATATTGCTGCCAACTATCCTCTTAATTTTTAGTTTTCTTCCTGCAACAAAAAAATTGCCAATAAAAGCAAGCATTTCTTGAAGCCTTAATTAACTCAGCACAATTCTCTCTTTCTCTCTGTCTCTCTCTCTCTCTCACGCTCACTCTCTCTCCTTCTGTTTTTTCCTAATTTTTAATAATAGTGTGTAATATTTACTCAGATGATAGATTTGCCTTGCTTAAAAACACAGTTTGGCTGAATAATCAAAACCTACACATTTGAGAATTGAACATAGGCACAGTCCACTCTCAGCAGAGGACAGAGGACACTTCACGAGCCACGTTGAAGCCTTCATTGGAAAATATGGAAAGCCAAAAGTAATTATCATATTTTGTTTGCAAATAATTTGCATAATATTTACATGGCATGATTTTTTTTCCTTGATGTTATTTGAGTAGTTTCAAGAGTGAAATTAAAAGAGGGCAAGACTTGGGATAATTTGTACGTGCTTATCAACCATCATAGACATAGGAAGCTTGCTTTATACCAGCTTAGACTAATGGTCCATTTAACCCAGTATTGTCTACCTTGATTGTCAGTAGCTCTCCTGGATTTCAGGCAGTTGCCTTTCCCCTTATCTTTCTATCTGCTCCTTTTAACTGGAGATGCTCATCATTGAACCTGGGCAGGGACCTTCCGAACGCAAAGCAGACGCTCTACCATAGAGCCACGCAGGAATGTACAGATTTGGTTAAATCTGTTCCGATTGTGTTTCACCAATTGTCAAGCGTCTTTCATTCTGACATCCACGCATGGAGGGAATTAAGTTTATTTATTTTTTACCAGAATTTCATTTTACTTGTGATCGTTTGCAACAGCACTAATGCAAATCCCACACACCCTAATGAAAACCACTTCATAAATCCATGCAGAATCTGCAGGTCAGATTCTTAGGAATTCGAACTCATCTGGATGGGTTGCAGATTTCTCCGACATTCCTAGAGCTACGGTACTTCCTGCTGTTCCAGGAGTCCCGTGGCAGTAGCTTTTCTGATGTTCGCTGCCTCTCAAAAGTTCACCTGTCCATTTCTAACAGTTATGAAAGCGCATAGTCAAATTACAGAATTCACTACCACAAGATGTAGTGATGGCCACCAGTTTGGATGGCTTTAAAAGGGGGTCGGACAAATTCCTGGAGGAGAAGGCTATCAATGGCTACTAGTCCTGATGGCTAAGTGCAATCTGCAGTATGAGAGGCAGTAAGCCTGCATACACTAGTAGCCGGGGAACATGGGTGGGAGGCTGCTGTTGAACCATGTCCTGCTTTGCTGGTCCCTGGTTGACAGCTGGTTGGCCACTACTGTGTGAAGAGACTGCTAGACTAGATGGACCCTTGGTGTGATCCAGCATGGCCCCTCTTATGTTCTTAGGTTATTATTTTTAGCCTCTGAAGATTTAGGCAAAACCTTCACTTCAGCTTTTAGCCTTGAGCTGAAGGCTTCATTTATTTATTATATAGATTTATTTATTACATTAATATATTGCCCCATAGGGAAGGCAATGGCAAACCACCCCACTACAAAGTCTGCCAAGAAAACATCAGCGAAAGCAGGCGTTCCTCTAGGAGTCAGTAATGACTCAAGCACTTGCACGAGAAGTTCCTTTCCTTTCTCTTCCATAGCCGAAGCTCTCTGGGCAGTTTACAAAGGTTAAAAACAGTGAACATTAAAAACAAATATACAAAAATTTAAAACCATCAAAAGCATAAAAACAACAATATCAATTTAAAACAACTATTCTAGGGTCAGTTAAAAACTCAGCATATATTGTTAAGTACCTGGGAGAAGAGAAAAGTCTTGACCTGGTGCCGAAAAGATAACAATGTTGGCGCCAGGCGAGCCTCGTCGGGGAGATCATTCCATAATTGGGGGGCCACCACTTCAAGGTTCCTCCTCATCTTATTGGATGAAGGACAGCAAGCAGAATTTATACAGAGTCTGCTTTGGATTCCTATTCCCTCAAAGTGATATTTTGACAGCATCCTGGATATCCTACTTTCCTGTGGTATGAAAGTGCTGTTGGGGAATGTCAGTGAGGCCTATCATGTATGACTTTCCCATGCAAACAATTCAATAATCTTGCTCTTGGCAAAGGAAATAGCCACATGCTTCATCTTGCATATACAGTTGGCATATTCACTCACTCACACTCACACTCACACTCACACACACACACACCAGTAATGTGGGAAGCTGTGTCTGGATGAAGGGGGCTCTGTTGGAAAAGAGAAACGATGAGCAATTTTGTGGTGATCCAGAGTAGGATCTACACTACTGCTTTATAATGGTTTATAATGGTATTGACAACTGTTGGGCCCCAGGACATACTCCTATACTGTTTTCAAACCACTTTCAAGGTGTTATATCCTGCTTGGTGTAGTTCTGGCCCTGATGTTAGTAATTGGGGTATACAAAGACGAATGAGACCTTCTTAATTTATTGTATTTATTGCATTTATATCCTACCTTTTTTCCTTCAAAGAATTCAATAAATTTGCATCTACATAGGCATCAGAGTTACACATTCCATGTAGGAAAGTAAATCTCTCACACAGAGAATCTTATAGGGGAGCAGAGGGTTGCATTTTTCCTGAGGCCCCATTGGAAAAGTTGCCTGAAGAGCTAAGTGCTTCCCCCATTCTACCATCTGAGCACAGGAGTACATAGATATTCTCATAAAACTCATTAAAAGTAGCAAACATGAAACCAGCAGGGTTACGTCTACTATTGCTGCAATATCCCTGTATCAATGCAAGTGAAAATAGACAAGGGAGTTAGAAAAGCAGTGTTGTCTACCTGACTGGCTCAGTTGTTCACACAAAACAATATGTTAGGCTCGTCATTCAGGAGAAATGTGTGCTGGTGCATCCTATGTGACCCTGTCTTCACAGCACCAAGTGAAGCGCTGTCTTCCCCCCAAACTCTGCAGTTTTTCTTACCCGGGGTGGCATCGGGTAATCCTGATGGCAAGGAGGGATCGGGGTATTTCCAGCAGTCATCTGGGTCCCTGAGTTGCCCCCTGCCCTCTTCCTTATGGAAGGCAACTAATCGCTGGTTGCCTTCTACCAGGACTGCCCCCCAGATGGGTCCTGGAGTGAGGTCAGGCAGCAGACAAGCTGTACTGACCTCACTCCCCCTGAAAATGTCAAGGTAAGTCCCCAAGTTTTCCAATGCTCAGATTCATGGGAAAGCCGTGGGTGCGAATCTGCGGCTACATCATATAACTGACACAGTGCAGATTCACAGCCATGCAGGGCTTTCCCCATGTGTAGACAGCCCCCCGCTTTGCTAGATTTACCTGCTTAACTATTCCCACCACTATGCTCTTCAGTAACCAGGGATTCATCAGGAGGAAAAGGCTTAGCATTACATCTAAAACAGGACTCTCTGGTCTGCCACTCCTTGAACAAGCCGAAGTCTGAAACCAGGATTTGATTACAATTCTTGGCTTTGGGAGCTACAGGCCAGGAGTCAGGTGACTTTCTGATTACTGAAGCCACTCCCACTGATGGGAGGAGTCAAGCAAGAGCAATGGGGAAGCATGCTTGCTTGCTTATGAGTAAGTCAGGATTCTCTGGAATTCTGGTTTATCATTTTATTGCAAACATGGCCAGAGGGTAGACATAGATGAGAGAACACTGCAGTGACAATGAAGTGCCTCAGCACAATGGAAAAAGCAAGAAAGAGAGAGAGGGAAACAGAGAAAGCAAGGGGGGAGTAAATCACATAGTAGAAGAGGTTAAACAAGTTTAATACCAAAATAGTTTGCTTTATATAGCTTCTGGCTGACATTTAATAGGTTGCAAGAAACTAGCATTTTGCTTTCTTTTCTTTTTAAAATTTACTTTAGTACTTTGTGAGCTGGGCACTCCGGCACTTCGCTACTGAAGTGAAAATAGTAAATATAATGCCACAAGGCATCCAGCAAGCCAATTTCCACCCCCAGGCCTTATGTGGGATTACAGAGCACAATGGAGACTTACAAAATGATGGTGCTACAACTAAAATACCAATACAAGGGGCTTGCAAGCTCTTGCCATTATCAGCCACGAGTCTCTTTATTAGTCTGATGTGCTTAATGCACATTTGGCCACAGTAGAATAATGAACCCTGTGTTTAAACAGAAGTATACAGGGAACAAGCTGGAATCTGTGACGGTGTCAATTCTGCACTGTCTACACTGTTATTCAGGACAGATACTCTTGTCTGCCATAATTAAATCTCGATGGTAATTATTTCTGCTGATTCCTGGCAGACTGCTGTTAAAGATATGCTTATCCACTTTCAACCACACTATCTTATTAGAGTAAATGCACACTGGTAATTATAAAGCAGCACGTTTAAAATTTGGGGGTTTCTAAAAGTTTTTTTTTTTTAAAGAAAGAAAAAAGAATTAGAAGATAAGGCTTTCCCTGGAATGATCCATGTGGTTCAAAAGCTGAAGACAGCAAAATTACTACATGTGTCAAAACCACATGGTATGGATGTGCATGATTGAGTGTCCCCCCCCCATAAATAAATAAATAAATAAATAAATGTCAAGTGGTGCTTGACCTTTCTATGCGTTTTTCTGAAAGAAGGAATGATGTGTCTCACATATCTCTACCTATAAAGCTGAAAGTATGTGTGTGTCATGTATGTCTGGAAATGTTTACCCACTTCCAGAGTTAGAATCTTGAGATTTGGTATGCTGATAGGTCTGGCTGTACAATGTACCAGAAAAATCTAAAAAAATGAAATTTTAAGTTTTAAGTCTTTTTAACAAATTTAATAAAAAAAAACCCATAGGCTTACG
The DNA here is from genome assembly GCF_023053635.1 of Elgaria multicarinata webbii. Taxonomy (NCBI): domain Eukaryota; kingdom Metazoa; phylum Chordata; class Lepidosauria; order Squamata; family Anguidae; genus Elgaria; species Elgaria multicarinata. Next base: position 54,584,612 of record NC_086171.1, read on the forward strand.
CCTATAACTCACAGCATGAGAGGCCAGATTTACCAGCCTTTAGCAGCTATTGTGAGTGCCCAGGCAGGTGGCTGCTGCATGCCTTTCACAACCCAGACTCCTAAGGTCTATCTCGAGTAGTCAAGCCAATTCCACATAAAAAGAAACAAGCCATATAAATGGGATGTGTTCATTTGTGGAGCCTCCTCCTACTCACCGCATGTGATAGTAAAATCATAACTAGATACAACAGCATGACTTTGAGAGGCCAAACTCTGAACATGCTCAAACTCTGAACATGATACCACTCAGGATGGGGTTCTCAGAATCTGGGAGAAGTGCACACCTGGCCTTCGCCCTTAACAGAGAGGAAACGGAGGCACTCTGTGCATGCCCAGAAACAGGCCCAATGAGGGGGGGGGGCAAGTGCCTGGCCCAGCCCTGGCCCTTCAGTACAGGATCCACTTGGTGGACAAGAAGCATAGGCTGAGGCAGTCCTAGCAGGACTTGGCCAGAGTTGGGCATGTCCACTGACAACCACTTACCTCTCCTCCTCAGCGCTGCTATTCCTCAATGCTCTATCGAGGAGCAGCATCAGCAAAGAGAGGAGGGAAGTGCCTCTCAGAGGATGACAGCACCTGTGGATTGCCAAAATCATGCTGGGAATTGTATTACTGGCACATAGAGTGGATTATTTTAAATAAAGCATGGGTTAGCAAACCAGGTCACTGTGTGCAAACCAGGTTATTATCTCTTAGTGCTAACTCAGCCCTTACTTTCCTGACTTCTCACTGTCTTAGTTCTCCTTCTACCTGACTTTCTCCAACTGCCACTAACCCTGCCCACCATTCCATTCCAGCCTCAGCTATCAGTAATTCCTCCATTCACTCTTCTGTTTCAATGGTATATAGTCAGGCTTTTACATAAAAATCATTTGATGCAACCATGTTGCTTGTTTAGAAGAATTGTTTCAATGAAAGTATAACTTGCCATTTAATCCACATTTATTTATTTATTTATTTATTTATAGGATTTTTTATCCTGCACTTCAGCCAAAAAGGCTCCCAGAGCAGCTTACAATCAATCTATAATGACGACAGGCTTACATTCTAAAAAAGACAAGACACACAAGGAAAGGGGGAGGGGGAGGGAAGAGGGAGGAAGAAATTAAGGACACTGTTCAGCAGGAGTGGTGGGAAGGCCCTGCTCCCCTCTTTCATCTCCCAATGGAGGGGCAGACCAGCAGCTCCTTCTTCTTTTCCACAGGGTCATGATGTCAGCTAGCCTTGTGGGGGAAGGTCCAAATGGAGCAGGCCCTGACAGGCTCTCTGCCTGCTCCTGTCTCCCTCACTTCTTCTTCCCCACAGGGTCAAGATGACCGTTAGCCCTGTTTTCCCCCCCCTCCAACTGGAGCATTTACTGTACTGCACACCTGCAAAGATACTAAAACTGGCTTAAGAGAAGACCATCCTCAGATCATCAGGTTCATGGTGACTACTCCCAAGTGCTGCTCCTGTCAGTTCCTTCGCTTGTGGACAAATGATTCTGCACAGCTGCTTCCACAATTAACAGCACAATCTCAGGAATCATTAATCCAGGTTGTGTATGCATGTGTGTGTGTGGCTCCCAACCCCCACACACACCCCTGGCAAGCCAGCATCATGTGGGCCTTCCGGGCTGAAATGGTTGTGCATCCCTGAGATATGTACAGGTCACAAGTTGAAATCCTAGCACCCTTTTTCGATAATTTCAGGTGGCAGCATTGGGAAAGACCATTGCTTTTTTGGACAGTGGCTGCCAGTACTGGAATGAACTGACCATTAGCCTAACTCGGTTTAAAGGTGATCTTTTTATTCATACATCTTAAATGGTGCACAGTTTGAACAGTTCTGGAGAACACAGGGCTTTAGGGCTACTGGTGCAGACACACCTGAAACCCCCATTTAATAATATGAATGATATGTCACTCACTCCTATAAATGAAAATATGTGGAATGAGTCTGCTTTGTTAAGTGGGATGACAATTGCATTTCCATCATAAAAGAAAGTATTCAATGAGTACATTCATTGAACAGACACATTTAAGTCTGTGCTGATGCTTACAGTAAACTCCCATGTAAGTTGGCCCTGTCGAGGCTCATTTCCACCCAATTCTGTGCCATGCGGTGGATTTGCAGAATATGCCATCTCTTGTGATATTTGGAATCAAACACTGGCTTGTCAGTAAAATCAGCTGGGTCAACATACAGCATCATCATGAATCATGTTGTTCTGTTGGGGCAACTGTCCTTGTGCTAAGTCTTAAATACTTATTTGCTTGTGCAGAAGCTCATATGAGCAGACCATAAAGCTATTTTTACGAAACAGTTTCCAGTATTCATATCTAAGAACATAACAATATTTTCTCGATACAAGCACATTTGCCAAGAGCAAATGTTTAAACAAAAGAACTTAGGAATCTTAATGAAACGCCCCGAGGAAAATGTTTAAACTTTGCCCTTAAGTTTGCTTTGTTTGCTAATCAGCTTCTATTTCTAGTAGTGAGTAGGAAGGGTAAGTTCAATATGTTAATAAGAAAAAAGTAATAATATTTAATTAATTCTGGCTGAACACACATGGTTTAATATACTTGGCAATATCATTCTATCACATGATAAGATAATTTAATGGAACTTTTTTATTTAAATTGCTGGCAAGTTTATGAAATTATAAAGCAAATAGGCCATGCACTTCAGTGTAATTGACTGTATAAATGTGTTTTATACTATACTGTTGGCAAATTAGCCACTCCCTGTCAGAGAATCAATTATTGTCTCGTTGTAGTCTATAAAACACAATAATAGAAATACGGCTTTTCTAGATAAGATGCTGCAATGGTTGCTCTTGCAATGTGCATCTGAAAATCAAATAATAAACATTTATTCGTTGGTATGAGCTGCGTATTGTTTGTCTGTAATGGCAGAAGCTGGATTTTCTCTTATACCCTTCTGAGCAGTGAAGTAACTAATGAATGCTTCAACAACAAGAAGGATCCAGATCCAGGACTGTAGTAACGCCACATTTCCAAACGGCCTAAATTATCTGACCACTCTACTCACATGAAATCATTCATGGTTTAAAACCATCTAGGACAAACTCATATTGTTTCCCTGAACAATATGTCCATACAAACTCCAATTCGGAGATCTGCAAGTTCATCCCTCTTACTATGTGCACAGTTTATGGAAACCTCCCTGGTTAAGAGGTGATTGCTGCAGTCAAAGGGGAGGAGCCTGGATTCAGCAACCCCTAACCCAACTCTCACTTCAGCATTGATCACATCATCCCTAATCCAGGGATTTTAAAAAATGCCTCTTCTTTCATGAACTTTGCATATTGGTGTGATTAGGTACCAATGGCTAGCAGGTTTCAGATCTCTATGGATTCTGCATTCTACTAACACCCGATTCCATATCTGATTGGGGGCAGTGGGATGATTTAGCCACAAGTGATTAGCAATTTTGCCCATAACCATCCACAAAAGTACGTAGCTTTTTAAGAACCTGCTGGCTGTCTCTAATGAAAAGTCTCCATCCAAAATACAGCACTGTCCTTGACAGTTAAAACAGAGAAGTCGTAGGAGTTGTCTATACAGCACTGCGTTGATATCTGAGTCCCTCAAAACCTCGCAGCATCACTGCTGCAAGGCAGAAATGATAAAGTTAGACGATGGAAAAGCCGCATCAGAGCAAAGGGAAAAGTTGCAGTAAATCGTCACTTTCAAAAAGTGCAGTTTTGGGACAAGGGTGGAGGGAGCCCGTTGTGGCTGCGAGGTTATATAAGCAACACAGATTGGATGGAAGCGCATCTGTTCATGGGCTGCTTAGTAGGGTACTTCTTTCCTAAACCAGGGGGCGTAGAACCTCTTTCAGCTGAGGCCCAAATTCAATTTCAGGGGAGCTCTCAAGAGCTGCATTACAATAGTGGGTGGGGCCAAAGGCAAGGGCGGGGCCAAAATACCAAAAATGCCAGTGTGTTTTAGCTGAAAGCTTTTACTGCCAGTAAGTAAGCCTTAGCGGAGTCATGTCAACCTTTCAGAATGGGGAGAAAAACATGCGAAAGCCAGGAAACCACCACATGATCAGCAGTCACATGAGCACTTGTGGGGCCAGGGGAAGGGAGCATCTGGGGAACTATGGGCAGGCCGGATTGGGCTCACAGGCCTGAGGTCCGTCATTCCTGCCCTAAAGGCAGGAGAGAACTGTTCATGGCTGTATTGTCTCTCCTCCCACTACAGTTCCTCTTTGGCCTAATCAGAATAATGTTGGCATGTTAGGGTGTCTATGGGATTGAAGGTCCCTACGTTAAAAACAAACCCTCCCTCCACATAGAACATTAACTTGACGGAGGAAAGGATCTCTGACAAAAAATATGTCAGTAGACCAGCAGCTGTAAAAAGTTAAAATGAAAGCCAAATATACGGACAGAGCTACTTTTCTGAAGGTTTCTTTGCAAAAGAAAAAAAGGAGAAGAGGGGGAATGTAGATGTTTGAAGCAGCTTCTCTATCAATACCTGGTTGTTGTTGTTATTGTTGTTATTATTCTTTACATATAGAATTGCAGTCTTCCTGCAAGAAGTTCGGAGAGGTGTGCATAGTCCTCTCCCTGAATTTTATCCTCACATCAGCCCTGTGAGGGAAAGGCCCCAAGCTCGCCCAACGGGCTTCATAGCTGAATGGGTTTTGAACCAGAGTTCTTCTCAGTCCTAGTACAATGCTCTAATGACTGCACCACAGGCATTAGACCTAACTTCTTCTACCTTTGGGGCTCAAAAAGCAGGCCTCGAAATGATCTGCTCTGCAGATGCTAAAGAAAGTCATGTTTATAAATCCAGCAACTGGGAAGTTCAAAGAGGACTATAAGATTTATGAAGAAAACTGTTCCCACTCTCCCCAGGGGCTAGTAGAAAAATTTCAAAGGCTAGGAGACACATTTATATTTACTGGCACTACACTTCTAGTAATAATTGTCAGGCATTGGGGACTAACAATAAGTTATAAGTACCATCTTCTTGTCCCAAATCTTTCAGAGGCTTCTTGTTGGTCTTTTTCAGCCTCGGATTTCTTACTGTCTTATGCAATGGACACAAATGCTTGCATCAGAGTCTATCAGTGCTAAGATTTGAAATGGTCAGGGTTTAGTGTCAGGAGGGAGTTGGCTGTCAGTCTGAGGGGACCAGAGACAAAGCAGGCAAGGGTCCAGGGCAGGCAGGGTCACGTTCTAAAAGTTGCAAATTCAGAAGGGCCAGAGGCACGTAGCATCATCTGAGACATGCAGGAATTTGCAATTTTCCTTCCAAATGATTGCAGAGGGAGGCTTTTTATCTTTCTCCCCATTTTCTTCTTCTTTGTTAAAAAAACCCCAAAATCCTCCATTCTTTACTTTTCCAGCACCTTTGATGTTCCAGCAGCAGCACTGTGGCCACCACCATTCTTTCTTCCCAAAGCGTGTCCAGGAAGGAAGAATTATTGTGACCATGCTGCCTCTGACCAGTTAAAAAAGTAAACAGGCAGAAAAAAATACGTCTTGACCAAAAAAAAAAAAAAAAAAAGGAGAAAAGGAAGAAGAAATTAAGACACACACATGCACCCTGTGCGCACACACACACACCCAAAGTGGAAGCTCCACCCCCCAGATCATTATGTCCTGCACCCCAAATTGATTCACCTCTCCCCTTTTGCTACACTTCAGAGCTTCAGTTGAAACACCCCTGCCCCAATTTGATCAAAACCCTGAAGAAAGTTGAAAGGAGACCAACCCTGTTTTGAAGCTATCACTTTTAAGGGTTGGTAGTCAGGAATTGGTGCTTGGTCATGTGGAAGGGCTAGTACTCCAGCCTAGGTGGCCACCTTGAAGAACAGAGTTTAGTCTGTCATGCTCACAGAGAATTGCAAGGACTGGAGTCATGGGAGATATGACACTGGAGCGTGGCTTCAGAGAGCCCCAGCTGGTGATGTGGAAAAAAATAATGAGTCTCTGTCTATGTGGTGGTCAAATGAAGATGCTGATGTCACATTTTGATAAAACTTCCTTCTTAATCACAAATGGAAGTAGCCATGCAATGTAGACATGGAAAGCATATGAATTTTTTCCAAGTTCAAATAGTTCATATTTTGCTTATGTTTGATGATGAGGCAATCAGCTATGAAATTCTTCTTTACTTTGTCTTGCCTCTGAATGAGCGAGAGAGTTATAAATAAAATGTTGTTCAAGGAGGTGTATAAATAAATTGGCATAATTAGGTGTCATAATTAGGTGCCCATTGCTGTTCCAAACACATTTGCATAATTGTCAGTGCTAAAATGAAAATAATTGTTTGTCAGGACTGCTTCCGTTAAGCCGCGGGTTCCTTCATATAGTTTGCCCTAAGTGCTGGAACACCATTCTATATGAGATAGTTTTCAACGGTGAGCTTTACACTAATAATGAGTGTTTTGCAACACAACCCTGTTTACCTGGAAGTCAGTCCCACCTTGTTGCACGGGACTTACTCCAAGATAAGTGTGAACAATTGTCTAAATCTCTTGGTAAGCCTAGTCAATGAGCATTAATCTCCTAAAATGAAACAAAATATAACACTGAACAAACAACATCCAGCAAACCAGCTATCCCTCAGAATATTGTTACTCTAGACTTTCGGCATTAGGTATTTATCATGCACTCGTGTTGGTTCACTCACAAAAGTTTGTCAGTCATCCAACCTCTGGTGCGTCTCTCATCATATTTTAGGTTTACTCCGCAATTTTATAAATTGAAAAAACGCAGTAATTTTAAAAATGCACCAAAAAACGCCAAGAAAGACCATGTATTTCAAGACTCCTGCAATGTTTTAGAAATCCTGAGCACCTAATGGCTGTATCAATTAAATATAGGGAACGAGCCCACATAGGAATCAGGAAAAACAAAGGTGGGTGGGAGTGCATGTATTTATTTATTTATTACATTTATATACCGCCCCATAGCTTAGGGTGACCATATTTTGGAAACCAAAAAGGAGGACAACATGGTCGCCCCCAAGGGGGCGTGTCCAGTACCAAGGGGGCGTGCCCACCCAAACATAGCCTTGGTCACATGTCTGATTTTACAGCACACATTTAAGACAAATCTGTTCTACATAACATCTTAATGTTAAAATCACTGAAATAAAGAACAAGTGAGAGATTCAATGTATCTGAAATTAACTTCACTCACTCCTACTTTTGTAGGTTTTGCTGTACTTTGAAGCTTTTGCTATACTCTATGTGTTACATTCTCCCCTTCCCTCAAATATCTTTTCATTGCAAGCTGCTGTTGTTGTTAACAGGGTTTACTACTGTACCCAGATCTGTTTCAAATTTGGTATGACTAAAGCTCTACCTAAAAGCTATCATGGTGCCAACTTTCAGCTCTTTATCTTTAAAAATGACAGTTTTAAAAATAATAATTTTAAAACCTCATTTTTTAAAAAAATCCTAAAAAATCAATGGATGAACAGAACTGTTTCAAATTTGGTGTGGCAAAAGCTCTACCTAAATCCTATCATGGTACAAAGTTTCATCTCTTTAACTTTAAAAATGACGATTTAAAGAATAATAATGTTAAAACCTCAATTTTAAAAAAAAATCCTAAAAAAATCAATGGATGAACGGATCTGTTTCAAATTTGGTATGACTAAAGCCCTTCCTAGGAGCTATCATTGTGCCAAGTTCCATGTCTTTATCTTAAAAAATGATGGAGTTATAAGCATTTTTGTTAATTCCCATTAGAGCTGCTCTTTGGGAAAAAATCCGGATTTCCCCTCCCCCTCCCGGATTTGCCATCAAAAACCCGGACAAATCTGGGCAAATCCGGTCATATGGTCACCCTACCATAGCTGAAGTTCTCTGGGCAGTTTACAAAAGTTAAAGTCCCTGTTTACAAAAGTATTGTCCCCATTGTGAACCTGGAAAGATGAAGCCCTGGTAAGGCAGCAGGATTTTCCTTCAATGTAGAGAAGTTCACCAAGAACAATGAAAAGAATGCACTGATTACAAATAAGTGTTTGCTCCCTCTGGTAAGTTGACCATGTATCCTACTTTACAGTACAGTTGTCTATTTGACGGGCTGTCCAATCTAAGTGTGGTTTTAGATAAAGAACAATAAGCCTTCAAGTTGGGCCATCAACAGTTAGCACCAAGACAGCAGACTCAAAGCTTCATCTGACTAGCGTTTTATTGCACGCTTATTCCTGGGCACTCATGGACTTTGCTCAGGTCCCTCACATGACGTTGTCTGCCTCCCATGTGCCTTCTGCCCCTTCTGGCCTTTCTTGCACGACAAAAATCCCCTCATTAAGTCCGATGTATTTTTAAACTCAGAATTGCTGCTCTCTCTTGCTGTGAGAGGGAGCAGCAATTCTGCCATTAGAACAGCAGACTCAATGGGCCTAGTGCTTGTTGTATACTTCCTCTTTTGAAAAGTGGAAGTAATTGAGGAATGAAAACGCAGTCAGAGAAGCTTCGGTAGGGAGCGTGTTAACTCCTGGTGTGATGGAGCTTTAAACAGGACACAGGTCACCCAGTTTTCTCTACTATAGTGAGATATATTGTATTTCTGTTTAGATGCTAGTAATTATTCCTAAATTTGCATCTATGCATATAAATTGGTATCTTATTTTTATCTTCTTTGTTGGTGATGCATTTACTACTTTTTGGCGATGCATAATTGGCCTGAGGTTTATTCCTAGTGGTCTCCCTGAATTCCCAGCATTCACTTGAAAAACCTATTTGTGGAGGGGTTTTTTTTAAAAAACTTGTTTAGATATAAGGAAAACTCTGGAAGATGGATTCTAACCAACTGCTCCCTAATGAAATCTGTTTCTGCCCTACAGTATTCTGGCCAATGAGTTAAGTACTAGGAATTTCTGCTTTACATTTTATAGAAATATATTTCAATTTATTAATATATTTAGTACAATTACATAACTTTAAAAATATTCAAGTATCTATATTTAGTTCCGGACTATTCTGTCTATATTTCATCCCTACCCCTTAAGACCTGTTACCACATAACGTCTAGCCACGGTCCTACGTTGGGCATATGTGTTACTGAGTAAAATTAAGCTCAATACTATTCTAAGTGGCCAGATTTTAATTAATGCATTGATGTTGCACCCACGGATATAACATAAACACTGATTTTGTCCATGGTGCTTAGACACCACATATTATTAGGCATAGTCTTCAGATCTAAAGCTGGAATGACGAACTGAGTGTGAATGAAAGGGTGTTTGCAGGTAATTTACAGGAGCAAAAATAAAACTCTGTCTCAAGTGTTTTTCCTGCTTACATATATCTAAAATTACATGTTGTGCAAATACACAATTTAATTGGAATAATCCACAAGATACTCCTGTGATCTCTAATTAAACTGAAAAAGGCAAGTTTACTACAAACAGCTAGTAGTTTGCAATAGTATGTGGCCTATCCTGGTCAATTTCTCCCTTGTGAGTTATAAATTCCCCGTATCTGCTAACTCAGCCAATTGATATGCTCGAATAAGTCAAGATAATTGATAGCCTCTTTGTAAAAATCTATTGCTGAGCAGATCAGTAGGTCCATATTTGCAAAGTTCTGAGCAAAGTCTTTTACCTCCATCAAAATGACCTCAATGGGAAGCAAACCTGGTACATTTTGCAAGGTTGGTCATTCCACACAGATCTATATTAGCCTGGAGCTTTTCTTTCCTCCGTTTTGCCCAATTCATGCTTTTAAATATTATTACTTACAATGATTTAAAAATTATCAGTAAATCTCTTTTCTTAAATTTCTTAACTCTACTTATTCAAACTAAGGATGTCCAGGACCCATATCATCACAGTCAATGGACTAAGCAATATGTATGAAAGATCAAAACAACATTCAATATGTACCATACATTAAGGTTACGGTCTTATGCACACTTACTTGGAAGTAAGCCTCATTGGAACTAAGCTACAAAGAGAGTTACTGTTGAGTAACTATGGAGAGGATTGGGTTGAATGCCTTTCCCGTGGATTGCTTAAAAGAATGGTGTACCTATGGAAATTTCTTGTGTGTTTCTTGTCTTTTCAAGGTGTCAAATTCTGTTCTTTCCTCAAAAAAGAAAAAATGGAAGAAATTTGTAGAATGGAAAGCAAGCAGTTTGAAATCTCGGGTGCAAATCATTGAAATGCCAAGAAACAAATATTTTGTTGCAAAATTGCATAAGAAAATATATAAATATATAAAATAGCTATGCAAAATGTTAGGTTTTAAAATGGTAGCCATCATATTATATGGCTTCAACCCTCATAGTTGCTCTGCAGGACACAATTCAAATGTAAGGTGTATATATAAGTATTATGGTTAAAAGGCGAGTGGTAAGAAGAAGAAACAGCAGTGATGGGGTGAACCCAGACACATGGGGCCAAGCACTGTGGGGAAAGTGAAGGACTTACTGATAAGAGGCAGGAGCAGTGTTCAGATCAGCAAACATATTTTCTAGAGCGGTTTATAGGTTTATAGGTTCAGATTTGAAAATCTGATTTACTTCTGATTTTCAGATTTGAAAAAATCTGGTTTACAGATTTGAAAATCAGATTTACTTCAGATTTGAAGTAATTACTTCAATCATCTGAACAGGCCAATTTAAAATGCATGTTTGTGATAATTGGGATATTCCCAGACTAGGAATTTCCCAGACTGGGAAAGCATCACATGAAAATCACAAAGGGTTGGATCCATACTAAGTTAGTTATGCTTCATTCACCTTGAAAACAATGAGACATGGTCATGGTTCTGAGCAGTAGCCAGGACACAGATATGAAAGGGAGGAGTCAGTTGAGCCCACCTTGCCTGTGTCCCCAGCAGAGTAGTGATACCCAGTACCTGATCTTGAGCCTGAGACTGGTGGCCTGGAACCTGAGACCCACAAAACAGAGCCGAAAAGACAGGTCTTCCTCAGCCTGAGGCACCAAGTCCCGATTAATACTATTTAAGGTAGTATACGATCAATTAATGGTCATGGTGGTGGAATAGCCAGTAGCAGCTCCAGGTTTCGGAGGGCAATAGGCTCCCTTGCTCACTCCCATTGCCACAAGTTTCCAATGCTCCTCGTTCACTTTCTCATAATTGCTACCACTTGCTTGCTTGACAGGCAAGGAGCCGGTGAGCAAGTAGGCCATGGCATCTACTGCTGGTCCTTTTCACCACCACTTTTATCTGGGCCAGATCAAGAGGCAGATAAACAAGCAGGTTGCAATGGGGAAGAGGAGGAGCAGGGTAATCTTATCACACTCTGCTAGGGTGTGGTCTCTCGGCAGGTGCCCAACCATGCTTACCTTTGATGCCAGCCATACATATAGGTGTCTGAACCCATTTAGTTATGGTCACCATATACCTGGATTTGCCCAGACATGTCCAGAAAACCCGCCCCCAACCAGGATCCGGGGGTAGATTTCAAAATCCCTCCAAATGTCCAGGAAAATCGCAGGCCTGCCACCCCCTCCCATGGTCTATTTGGGCCTTCTCTTGGCCAGTGCAATGTTGCTGGCCAAGAAAAGGCCCAGATCACCATTGGGGGGGGGGGGGCTGGGGGCTTCATTCCTGCACTTCCGGGAACGCATCTCCAGCCCTTCCCAGAGCCATCCACGGCTTGTTCTTGGTGGGTGCGATTGCGTGTGGCTTGTTCTTGGCGGGCACAATGGCCAGCAGTTTGGGAGAAGTCTTTTTAATCACAGAAGGTGATGCAAACATCTGTATGTAACTATATTTTGATTTCCCCTTGAATACCAACATCACAGAATATGGGAGCCTGCATCCAGGGGTTGGGGGTTGGGGTGGAGCAGATCAGTTCTGTATCTTGTGTTTAGTTTCCTTTGGAATACAGTTGGATTTGAATTCATAGACATCAAGAGAAAGGATTTGTTTCTGCAGCTGTAGCCAAAACGAAACCAAAGGCTTTGTTTCCACTGCAATGGCACAGGTGAGACATTTTTTCATATTATTATTATTATTATTATTTATTTATTTATATAGCACCATCAGTGTACATGGTGCTGTACAGAGTAAAACAGTAAATAGCAAGACCCTGCCGCATAGGCTTACAATCTAATAAAATCATAGTAAAACAATAAGGAGGGGAAGAGAATGCAAACAGGTACAGGGTAGGGTAAGCAGGCACAGGGTAGGGTAAAACTAACAGTAGAAAGTAACAGTAGAAGTCTGCACAACATCAAGTTTTAAAAGCTTTAGGAAAAAGAAAAGTTTTTAGTTGAGCTTTAAAAGCTGCGGTTGAACTTGTAGTTCTCAAATGTTCTGGAAGAACGTTCCAGGCGTAAGGGGCAGCAGAAGAGAATGGACGAAGCCGAGCAAGGGAAGTAGAGGCCCTTGGGCAGGCGAGAAACATGGCATCAGAGGAGCGAAGAGCACGAGCGGGGCAATAGTGTGAGATGAGAGAGGAGAGATAGGAAGGAGCTAGACCGTGAAAAGCTTTGAAGGTTAACAGGAGAAGTTTATATTGGATTCTGAAGTGAATTGGAAGCCAATGAAGAGATTTCAGAAGCGGAGTAACATGGTCGGAGCGGCGAGCCAAGAAGATGATCTTTGCGGCAGAGTGGTGAACAGAAACCAACGGACTGATGTGAGAAGAAGGAAGGCCAGAGAGAAGAAGGTTGCAGTAGTCCAACCGTGAAATAACCAGTGCATGAACAAGCGTTTTGGCAGAAGAGACAGACAAAAATGATCGAATCCTGGCAATATTATACAGGAAAAATCGACAAGATTTAGCTACTGCCTCAATATGAGGAATAAAGGAGAGCGAGGAGTCGAATATAAAGCCAAGGCTACGAGCTTCCTTGACCGGAGTAAGCGTAACATTATTGACAGTAAGAGAGAATGAGAGATGAGGAGAAGGTTTAGGAGGAAAAACAAGCAATTCGGTCTTTGCCATGTTAAGTTTCAAGCCACGATGAAGCAGCCAAGCTGAGATATCTGAAAGACATGCCGAGATACGATCATGAACATCAGGAGAAAGTTCCGGAGATGACAGATATAGTTGTGTATCATCGGCGTACAGATGATATTGGAGGCCATGAGATTGAATAAGCTTGCCCAAGGGCAACATGTATAAGGAAAACAACAACGGGCCAAGCACCGAGCCTTGCGGAACCCCTACTGAAAGGGGAAAGGAGGAAGACGAGCTGCCATTAGTCAACACGCTGAAAGAGCGACCCGCTAGATAGGAGGCAAACCAGTTATAGACAGAGCCACAAAATCCCAGGTCATGAAGGGAATCTAAGAGAAGATCATGATCAACCGTGTCAAAGGCTGCAGTTAGATCAAGGAGAATAAGAATGGAATAATGGCCTTTAGACTTGGCAGTAAGGAGATCATTGGTGATCTTAGTAAGGGCTGTTTTGTATATTTGTATATATTTTGTATATATTTTGTGTATATGTTTTGTATATTTTGTAGTGCTTTAAAAACCTGAAACAAAAACAAAAACACCCCTGTGTGACTAGAGACAATACTGGTAGAAAAGAAATAGGACGTCATGTCATGCCATACCCAATTCTCTTAAACTATTGTCTGTCTCCAGTTTAATTTTGATTCACTTTGTGACAATGAGTTCTTTGAGTATGTCTCACCTGTGCCACTGCACAGTTAACAAAATAAAAATAACTGGTAAAAAAAATAAGAGCAATGCAATAAAAATACAATAAGATAAAATGCAGTATTTAAATATCTTCTCATCCCTATATTTCTTCTAAAGTAAGTGGGTAACATCCAAAATAAACCCTATTTAGCATAGAGCCATTAAAACAAATGGGACTTAAGTTATCCCATTAACTTAAGTTTCATTCATTTCAATGGCTTTAATTTCAGTATGGTTTATGTTGAGTTTTACCCTTTGTCCTTAAATGCTCTGGGAATTAGCAGAGAGGAAACAATGGTGCCTGTTCTTTAATGTGCTACCTCCAGTATCAGAGGCAGTAAGCCTGTGTGCACCATTTGTTAGGGAACATGGGTGGGAGAGTGCTGTTGCACCATGTCCTGTTTGTGGGCTTCCCACAGGCAGCTGGATGGCCACTGTGTGAACAGAATGCTGGACTAGATGGACCCTCGATCTGATCTAGCATGGCACGTCTTACATTCTCATGCATAATTCTATTTGGGCCATTTCTTCCCACCCCACCCTACGCGCACATGAAATTAATTGCTCAACAATTCCAAAGGGTTCTATCCTTAAAAGCAGCCTAAAAATAATTTAAAATAAAAATAAATTTTGAAAATGAAAGGAAGGGCAGCTGGATGTATGGGAGCATAGCACTTAATTAACTTGCAAGGGATGGAAAACCTACAGAAGGATACCAGTAACTTGGCGTCTGAGAGTGCAGCCAAGTCATAGTGCTTTCTCTCTGTTCCTGACCAAACATTAATCTTCTTATGAAACTTCCACTCCCTTGTGCTATTTTTTGTTCTGCCTTTCGGCCCTTTACATGTGGAACTCTCTCCTTTAAATAACTGGCTGCCCTCTTTTGCATCTGGTCACTGAGGGCAGGGCTCCTGCAGCTTTAACCATTGTGATGAAGAGGGAATTTCACGAGGTGCTGAATGCATACAAATGACACCTGCTGAAATTTCCTTTTCAATACAACTGTTACATGTACAGGAGCCCTGTCCTTTCCATATGATCACCTTAACTAATGGAATAATTGTAACTTTTTTCTGTTGCTATAGTTCTTTAACTTCCATAGCCAGTGGTGTATATTTTCCTCTTTTTTCATCTTCATTTTTGTCATTTGGTATTGCTATGTCAGTGAGGTAGTTGTGTTTTTCTTTTTTGTTTATGACTGTTATGACTGGTCAATTGCAAAGTATTGGCTTGTCCAGAATTATTCTGCCCCAGCAAGATATGTGAGTGTATAGCGTGACTTGTCTTGACTTGTCTGAGTGTGTCTGGATCTCCTAGGCTCTGAAAGCATCTTTCTGGAGAGCACCTGCTGGTTGCATGATGCACGAGGCCAGATTCTACTTAGATTGGGTGACCATATGAAAAGGAGGACAGGGCTCCTGTATCTTTAACAGTTGCATAGAAAAGGGAATTTCAGCAGGTGTCATTTGTATATATGGAGAACCTGTTGAAATCCCCTCTTCATCACAACAGTTAAAGGTGCAGGAGCTATACTAGAGTAACCAGATTTAAAAGAGGGCAGGGCACCTGCAGCTTTAACTGTTGTGATGAAGAGGAAATTTCACCAGGTTCTCCATATATACAAATAACGCCTGCTGAAATTTCCTTTTCAATACAACTGTTAAAGATACAGGAGCCCTGTCCTCCTTTTCATATGGTCACCCTAACTTAGAGCATAGTTTTCTTTGACAGGAGGGGCTTGCACTTGCTAGAGTAAGGTGAACAGATATGAAAAGGCTGCAATCCTATATTCATATATCTGCGAGTAAGCTTGCTACTGACCATGGTCTTGTTTACATGGCTAATGATCCAGAGGTATAATGACACATTTTTAGATTAGTTTCTCATTGATAAACCAGAGTTGAATCAAGCTAAGAAGTGCTAGTGAGAAGTGACTGCAACTAGCCTTTAGTCCATTTTGTACCATGGCTAATTTTTGCAGGGTATTTTGTACTCTTTTTGAATGCTAGTTTGCTAGTTTGTTGTACTAGATTCAAAGTACAGCAAAAGCTACAAAAGTAGCAGCGAGTGAAGTTAATTTCAGATATATTGAATGTCTTACGTTCTTTATTTCAGTGATTTTTAACATTAAGATGTTATGTAGAACAGGTTTGTCTTAATTGTGTGCTGTAAAATCATACATGTGACCAAGGCTAGGTTCAGGTTGGGCACACCCCCTTGGGGCTTGTCATGGTCCCCTGGGGGGGACATGTTGGTGGGCAAGCCCCTGGGGTCTGGACATGTTGGTGGGCATGTCCCCTTAGGGGGCAGCCATGTTGTCCTCTTTTTGGTTTCCAAAATATGGTCACCCTAATTTAGTAAAAAGAGTTGGGTTTGGGATTTAAGATTTGAATGACCAAGACCATTTGTGACTCTCCTGAAGTTATTTGTAATCTCTACTTAAAATATGGTGCATTATGAGCTACTTCCATTGTGCCATAACCCTGAACATACCTATCTACCCACCTCTTCTTCAAATATATATACATGTTTGCGATGGCTAATCATATATATGGAATGTCTTAACCAGAGAAGCATGTGCTGCAGTCTACTCACCAGCTTCAGTAGTGGCAAGGGCACAACATGGACCACCCGCAAGTCCTCCCTCCCCTCTCTTGAAAGGGCGATGCAATCATATGCCTTGATCACAGGAAGCTATTGGCATTTTCAGCTGTGTTGGCTTTATCTCATCTTCTCTACTTATTAAGTGTGACGAACATTTCATGTCAGGGATGTTGATGTCATTCAGGCCAGAGAGGTTTTGGAGATGTCTAATCTTTTCTGTTCCGGAGTAACAAAAAGTAAGAAGAAAGGGTGTTGTTGCACTCTTCAAAGTTAACTGCCGACCAAGGGGACAAGGGAGGGGATGTGCTCCACTCCGACATTTTCTCTTAGTATGCTGTTGCAAGCTTTGAAAGTCCTGTTTAAGTATCTCTTTTTAAAAGATAAATACCTATTAAGTAATGTATATGCACAAGCTGAAATGTTAAATGGTTTGTTGAAACCTATTAGAATACACAAGATGATAAACATAAATTATAGCTAATATACTGCACCAGTGATTTTTAAACATAAAAATTACTGACACTGTAAAAACACACTTGAGTCATCGTAGCAGCATAATAGCACTAATCCATGTTTATCCAACCGTGCACTTTTCAAAAACAACACAAACCTCTAATATATGCTTTGGCTTCACCTTGACAACTTATATGGGTTATTGCCTCGTTCATGCCTGGATAACCATGTGTTATGACTTAAATGTTCTTTAATATCAATTTATGCCTTGAAGAAAAAAAGATTGAATAACACAGTGTACATATGGTTCAATTTATTACAGCAAAACAATCATTTTACTCGGAAGATATTTTCTCCTGGTACATATCACAGAAATCTTATTCATAGAGCTCCCAATAAACCAGATTTTTTATGTCACAATAAATGAAACTAAGGCAGCTAATTGTTCCTAAGATTCTAAATAGATGGGTCTAGTTAGCTTTCTTGTCAATCAAGAAATAAATTCCTTTAACACTTGTAGTTCTGGACTCTAATGTCTCTAATTGGATTTTACACTACCTGATTAACAATGTAGTTTATAGACTATTGTCTTTTTAAAAAAAAGTAGAAGAGGAAATTGTAGGTTGTCAGCATTATGGGAAAAGCCAGCGAGTAAGGCGTTGAGTAATTTAATGTTTTCACAACAACAGCAAACTGCAACGCCTGATCTGTGAGGTTTTGCTTGTGAAAGTTTATTGTGTATTGGTAAAACCAATAAAATGAACTAGCAAAGTGCTGTTACACATTCTGACATGAAAGATGTAATGAAAAAATAGATTTACAACACATGAAATCACACTGCGCAAAAGAAAGAGAGGACAGGTCACTCTTAGGAACATGGGACAGAAAGGAATATGGATTGATTTGTATTTTTATCACTGGTGTATGTTTAAACTGCTCAATTATAGTATCTTCTTTTTTTAACTGCATTTTTTGACAAGGTGATAAGGAAATCTTTACAGACCCCCCAAAAAGAGAGTGTGCAAATACATGAAAGGAAACAGACTACTCAAAAGCTTGCTGACTGCGAGGCTGTCTGTTGTGATATAACCTCTATTATAAGGGTGAAGCTGTCTGGCTCCAAGCTCTGCTAAAGGCCATTATTACAGGGCTTGAGGAACACTATAAATGCTGAGAAGCATTTTCTTTCATTATAAATCCCTATTTTTATACAAAAGACATTTTTTAAAAAAAACATTTGCCTGTAGAAGAATTATATCATTCTTGCTCGGTACCTGTTGAAAGTTGAACTCTGAAGGTCTGTTGTGGGGTGGAGGGTTGGGGTGAGGTGGAGGGTGGGAATCATTCAGCAATCTTCAAGAAACTAAAACCAAGCCAAACCTAAAACCATCTCTGGTTGTTGTTCTAATTCGGACCAATTTAACACTCCATTATTTCTATCTATAATTCAGCATTGAAGCGCAAACTGCAAGGTATGATTTTATTAAGGCTGTTATTAAAAAAACAATTAGAAGTCCATTCATGTATTGATTGCATGATTGACAGATCTGCAAATATAATATTAAGAAGGTCAAGAAGGAAATGACCAAGAAGAAAAGTAAATATATAAATTATTACTACTAGCTAGTTTAAGACTACCTAAAAGGCATACATATATTTTATTCTTGGATGAATTCTGCTTTATTTTACCAAGCGTAGAGCATTTAGAAATAATATTTCACAAAGTAGGCCATTGTCTACAACCCCCCCACCCCAAAAATAACCCATGTCATAATAAGTTGGCTTCAAGATGCCACTGCAGTATTTATCTCCTAACTTCAACAAACAATAATAGCTGGTATGACATAGGGAAAACAATAGTCATAATTCATTTCCTTTCAATTCCTTGAGTCTGCCATAAAACCAAAAAAAGTCATTAAATGTGTCTCTAGAACTTGTATTTGAATGGAAACATTCTATTATATTATTCCAAAGTAAATGGTGGTGTCACTGATATAATTATATTTAACATTTATCTCAAGGACTGAATAAAGAATTTCACCCAGTAGGAAGATGTAACCATAGGATAATTGTATACCTTTGATGCTATTGCTGCCTTGACTGCCATTTTCTTGGTTATTTATTTATTTATTACATTTCTATACCGCCCAATAGCCAGAGCTCTCTGGGCAATTAAAAGGTGGGGTACAAGTCAAATAAATAAATGATATTGGATCTGTTGATACTGTAATTTTTTAACATGGTGTTTTTATTCTTTTATCCTCTCTGTTGTTCCCCACTCCTATATATTTATTTATTTATTTATTACATTTTTATACCGCCTAATAGCCGAAGCTCTCTAGGTGGTTCACAAAAATTAAAATCATAAAGAGCATAAAAACAACCAACAATCTAAAAACATAAATACAATATACAATATAAAAAGCACAGCCAGGATAAAACCACAAAGCAAAAATTGATATAGGTTAAAATATAGGTTAATTGATATAGGTTAAAATTAAAACAGCAAAGTTTAAATTTAAGTTAATAGGTGTTAAAATACTGAGAAAATAAAAGGTCTTCAGCTGGTGACAGAAGGAATACAGCGTAGGTGCCAGCTGAACCTCTCTGGGGAGCTCATTCCACAGCTGGGGTGCCGCAGCAGAGAAAGCCCTCCTCCTAGTAGCCACCTGCCTCACTTCCTTTGGCAGGGGCTCACGGAGAAGGAACCCTGTGGCTCTTTTGGATGTGGTGTGATAAATAAATAAATAAATAAATGATAGTTAACAATAATGATAAAATTCTACTTTTCTGTGCTCAGTATGCCTCTGGATACCACTGCATTCCCATAGACATCTTATAGGGCATAGTGGGAACAGAATGCTTGGCTAGATGAGACTCTGGTCTGATCCAGCACAACTCCTACGTTCTTGGAGCCAGAGTACTGCTGTAACAGGACAGGTGAACCTATTGATCCCCACCCTTCTTAATAAAAGGACTCACCAATGGAAATCAATCTTACAAAAGCAATTTAACAGGGCCAATACCTGAACTGGAAGAACATATATTTTCTTCTTATTAAACCACATTGTCCACCATCACTCATCAATACCAACATGCCCCAAATCTCCCACAGCCATTTGGGAGTCCATTTGTGGGTAATATCTTCTTGGTATATTTGTCTAGTTCATTCATTTCCTCAAAGCTGAAAAAGAAATAAGTACAAGTATATGGAAGTAGAAGTATATGGGAAAAGTTGTGGTGCTAGATTATATACTCTTGAGGTAAAAATTAATAGCTAGCCAGTGAACTCTTGAAAATAACGGGTTATAATGGAAAGAATGATGCAGCCTTAATTATAATACTGCAATGTTATAAGAAAATAAAATACTGTTCCATACCGTGTAATGAACTACGGCTGCAGATTCTTTTGAGCAGCTGCAAAGGTGGTGTGATGGACAGAAGATACCCTTGCACTGCCAGCTTGTTTCTCCCCTCTCCCCAATCTAATTATAAGATACCTCGCTAAAAAAAGGAAAAATTGAAAGGGAACGCTAACTATAGACAGTAATTCTTCCAGATATAACTATCAAATGAGATAGCAACATATTATTAGCAAAGTTAAACTAAAACCACCAAAAGATTAATTGTGGCTGGTAGAGGTGGATGCTTTTCTTTTTCTTTCTTTTTTTTTTTTTGCCTAGAGTTTATGACTGATTATAGGGGACAATGAACTAAGCTTGTGATTGTAGATTCAGTGCCTGTTGGATCATTCTTCTTTAAGACACTGTTTAAATGCTCCTGACTTTGGAAAATGGAGAGAGGTTCCAGGATAGCACTACTCAGGTTTAGCTTCCTTCGGAGGAGAGAACACTGGAGATTTACATTGTTATGATGTAAAATATATATGAGTTGCGGGGTGGGGTGGGGGCAAAGTTGTGCACATGGGCACCATATTTGCCTTCAGACACCCCCCCCCTTGCTGCCCACCATGCTCCCCTTCCCAGCCTCTCCTGATTTGTTAATTTTTTAAAAAAAAATGTTTAAAAAATGGCTAGGAGTCCTCCATGTTGCAAAGTGAACTGCCATCTTTATTCCAACAATGCCTCTGGACTGGGGCCCACATGGGCTCCAGAAGCATTCTTATAAAATAAAAAATGGCAGTAGATGGAGCCCAGTGCTCTGTTTAAGAGCATGCTCAGGCACTCAGGAAAAGGTAAGCTATGGGGTGGAATGAGTGAGATGGGTGTTTTGCCTGTGTGTGGGGGGGTGTATGTAACTCTGAGCATCACTCTGAGGGCTTTCTCTGTTGTGGCACCCCACTTGTGGAATACCCTCCCGTTGGAGGCCCGACTGGCACTGACACTGGCTTCATTTCTGCGCCAAGTTAAAGCATGGCTTTTATCAAAGCCTTCAAGGGCCAAATTCTCCATGGTTACACATAGTTTTAATTGATTTTAATTGTTTTATTGCTTTTAAAAACTTCTGCTGGTTTTTATGTATTAATGATTTAATAAATGTTTAGCTGTGTAAATTATTTATGTTTATATTGTTCTGATTTTAGCTGTATGCTGCCCTGAGATCCCAGTGATAATAGGGCAGAATACAAATGTTTTAATAATAAATAAATAAATGATTTGATATTTGGGGTTCAGATCCTCACCTCTGTTTTATACTCAGTTTCTTGACCAAGTTATTTCTCTCTGAGCCTCATCAGGTTGCCTTCAGAGAAATGAGTGCTGTAGCTGAAAACGTTGGGTTCAAATGAATGAGTTTATGTTTTGGAGCTCTGCCTTGTTCTTAGGTTCTCAGGAAGGTTGATTTTCTTTTAGCTTCACTATTTTGCCTTTTGTGGGCAGTTGCTTGTGAATGGCCACACCCACCATGGCAGCCATTTTGTGAGTAAGTAAACCCTCCCCTTGGCGCAGCCATTTTGTGAGAGTGCCTACTGTACCAAATATGTCCACCAGACCAAAGTTTGGGGACCCTTTCTGTCTTAAATTAGGTCACCAGAGAGAGGCGCTGCACATTAAAATAATTCTTATCTGTCTCTCTTTGCCCTCCCACTGTCTTACTTTGTCAAAAATGACAAGAAAAATTTGTTGTGTCATTACACAGGGCTGGCGTAAGACATTTAGCTGCCTAGGAGAAGGACAAGATGGTGCCCCCTCCCATTCCATGTTCAGAAGCCGACTGGACTGTCAATTGAGTTTTATTTTAAAGATAGTGATGGGATAGTGTTCTTTTCTTAACCTGAGATCAGCAGGTACAGGCTATGTGGCACATACAGCTCTGTCCTCCAACAGAGGGCCAAAACGGACACTGAAGTCTAAATTAAGAGATGCACGACCAATGCTAGCAAAAAGAGTGTGGTTTTACTTCAAAACAAGGTATGCACTGAGTGCACACCATGGTTTCAAAATTGCACCCCTGGGAGGTTGCATCCCAGAGCACAATTTCGCCCCTGCACACACCTTGTTTTAAAGTAAAACCATCCCCTTTTTACAAGCATTGGCGGTGTGTCTCTGAATTTGGATTTCA
The DNA here is from genome assembly GCF_023053635.1 of Elgaria multicarinata webbii. Lineage (NCBI taxonomy): Eukaryota > Metazoa > Chordata > Lepidosauria > Squamata > Anguidae > Elgaria > Elgaria multicarinata. The sequence goes on from NC_086171.1 coordinate 54,606,839, forward strand.
AATAACATCGGGTTTGGCCCTCTGTTGAAGGACAGAGCTGTGTGTTTTCCACTGTCACATTTCAGCAGCAAATAGTTGTTGGTTTTGCTTCCACTGCTGCCACCACCACAGCAAATTCAGCAGCAATGGTCAGGGGGATGGGAGGACACCACAAAGGTCAGAGGGTCATGCAGCCTATGAGCCATGGCCTGGACCTTATTGAGCAGTTTAATTGTACACAGAACTGTAGATATAGATGTACATAGCTTGAAGGCTTGTCCCAAGGAACACTCTATGTCAAACAAGTAGCTTGCTCTTGAGTGTCCCTGGCCCCATTTAAAAATAGCAGCTGAGAAGCTCAGGGCCATGATGCATGGGGAAGAGTTAACTATTTCCTGCTTCGCTGTGGATTCAGCAAATATGCCTCCCACCACTATCATTTGGTATAGCAGGGAATCTGCCATTGGTGTCAATGGCAGAGTGCCTCCTTGCTATATAGCAACTTAGGAGGTGTTATTCATCGCGAGACATATGCTATGGTGGGGCATGGGAGAGGGCTTTCTCTGTTGTGGCACCCTGGCTGTGGAATGCTCTCCCCCTGGAGTCCCAACTGGCTTCATTTCAGCACCAGGTTAAGACAAGGCTTTTTTACAGAGCCTTCGATGGCTAAATCCACCGGCCTGCACACTGTCTCGTTTTAGGGCGGATCCACACGTCAATTGGATTTTACTGTTTTAAAATTTCATGTTGGTTTTAACACATTAATGGTTTAATTTGTTTTAGAATTGTATATTTATTCTATTTTGTATGTATGATTTTATCTGTACACCACCCTGAGATCCTTGTGATACAGGGTGGGATATAAATGTTTCAATAAATAAATAAATAAAATGCTGGAGGAAAGACTTAAATCTGCTTTCCTGCAGTCTGTGATCCCAATTCTGATCTCCACTCCCAACCCCATGGCTGCATTTAACATAATCCTTAAAGCTTTGAGTGTATGTAAAACTAACACTTATTTCTGGCACCTGTAAATTCCGGAAAGATTGGTGGAACCATTTAGATTTCATAAAAGCTAGAATGACACCACCACTACTACCACCACCACTACCTCCGATTACCATTTATTATGGTGGAATGCTGCTTTTTTTTTTACTGATGGCCTTTAAGATACTAGTGTGTCTCCTTTAACGCGTAGTTTGGCCCTAAACCAATTGCATCATCTTCTATCTTGAATCATTCCCCATTTTTCTTCTGATTTCTCTTTAAATATTTGAAAAGTATTGACATGTCCCTTCCTTAGCCTAATGACTAGGCATTATCCTCCAAGAACAAACAAGGTGATGGCAAGCTAATTTTGTGTTCACTGGTTTGTGTTTCACAGCACAGGGAAATGTTTGAGAGCTTAAGATTTTTAAGTGGTTGAGAAATAATGTCGCCACTGGAAATATAATCACTTTATCTGAGGATGCTTGCAGAACAGACATACAGACACAATGTCTTAACTGAATTGTCCTGTTAGATTCTTTTACTGTAAATAAGTGAGCATATGGTACGTTTTAGACTGAATCTCTTATAAGAACCAGAATTTTCATGGAATCTAAAAATTACAAGGCTGATAAAATGAGTACAGCATAAGTAAATAGATATTAGATCTTTTATTTTAAAAATCTTGCTTGATATGCAAGCTAATATAATTTTATAGGCTGAGATGCAGCAGGGACATTGGAAGTAAAAGCACACACTGCCTCTTTTTTTTCCTTTTTGCTGTCCTAATGATTTTATCTCATCCTTGAGATGATTCCCTCTAGTGATTCTTGTAAGGAAACAAGCTACCTGATCCTTTAATCCTACTAACATTTTAAAAAAGAGATCCAAATTAGTTTTGTTCATACCAGCTGTTTCCTGTGCAACTGGGTATAGCACTCTGGAGGTTGGAATAGGAATAGGTAAATTCAGTTTTCCCCTTTGGAAGGCAGCATCCCTTAGATAATTCGATGTAGAAAAAAAAGAGTTTACTTATTGTCATTTTATACACTTCCCTTTTCCTCTTATGCAAGTAAGTGAGTAATCCATGTACCATGTACATTGATGGTGCTATATAAATAAATAATAATAATAATAATAATAATCCAGCCTTCCCCAAGCTTGTGCTCTCCAGCTGTGTTGGACCTATAGCTAGCTTAGGGATACTGGAAGTTGTAGTCCAACACACCTGGAGGGCATCAAGTTGAAGAAGGTTGGACTAGACAGTTGAACAGTCATTCGCCACTGGATGGCCTTGGTCATCCCCACCACCACCACAATTTCTCAACCCACTCTGCCGCACGGGGTTGTAGTGATAATGAAATGAGGTCCTGTATAGATCATTCTTACTTCCTTACAGGAAATTGAGGTTACAAATAGGATAAATAAACAATTTAGTGCATGGCAGAGGCAGCACACAATTGCTTGATGTGGTTCGAGAGTCAGCACAGGCTAACTTGTTCTCACGCTGTAATGCATTGAGAAGATTGTGTGAAAAGGCTTCTCAAGATCGCTGTTTAGACATTCTGTACCTGAATCGGACAAACAAGCATTCCGGCTTGTGCGGAAAGCCTCCACAGATAGAGAAGGTTGTCCTCTTAGGACAGTTACCCTTCACAAGTAGAGAGTGATCGATATGATGAATTCGGTCTGGGTTGGAGCACTTCCTCTCAGTGTATCTTGTTTGCCCTATTCAAGTGCCTGAATAGAGCTTCGAATGGAACCTAAAAGACATCAACAGTGCAATGTGATGTGTGTCTACTTGGAAGTAACTACCACTAAGTTTAGTGGATCTTAGCCCCAGTCTAATTAGGTGTCATCCATGTTTTGTAGGGTTGTGCACTCTGCACCGAAAATTGGGGGTGGGGGGGTCGTCTGCTGGACCTGCGATGCACCTACAAAATTGTGGTGCAGGTAGGGGACAGTTTCAAAACCAGCAGAAATCCTCAGTGCAGTTAGAAAATTGTTCAAAGCCCTGAATGGATCCGTAGGTATCTGAAGGTTTTGTAGGTGACGGGAAGACTCGTTTCATGTTGATGGACAGCTAACTGAACACTTCCATATTAGGAAGATGCTGAGGGGTGAGGGAGCGGTAGTTCTGAGATTGACATCTATGGCTAACCAACAGCCATAGTCTCCTCCCTATCCCTCCTCCAATAACAGTGCTTAGGGGGAGGGATTGCAGATGATATACCCCATTTGTCCACACCCTAGAGCTCATTCTGTTGCTAGTTCATGGAGCATTAGGAAGTGTGTGTGTGTGTGTGTGTGTGTGTGTGTGTGTGTGTGTGAGAGAGAGAGAGAGAGAGAGCGAGCGAGAGAGAGAGAGAGAGAGAGAGAGAGCGAGAGAGAGCACTGCCATGTCTCTTTGCTTTTCTTTGTTTCCCATTTGTCCTTGCCCTGGAACTTATTCTTTTCTTGTGGAGCATTAGGACTTAGGAGGAAGGAGGATAGAAAGAGAGAGAATCAGTCAGAGATCGAGAGAGAGCTTCTGATTGCTGGGGTTTGATTTGCAGTCTCTCTCTGCTTTTATTTGGTGTGTGTGCTGGACTGCTAGTTCTTTGTGTTTGTATTTGTGTTGTACCCCGCCTTCATCCAGAGGGAGAGGCGGGTAACAAATGAATATATTATTATTATTATTATTATTATTATTATTATTATTATTATTATTATTTATTATTATTATTATTATTATTATTATTATTATTATTATTATTTTCCAATAGCCACTTTCCAAGGAACTTATACTAGTACCACGCCATGCTCCTGGTTTTGAGTGAGTGACTGTGTGTGTGTTTGTTCTTGTTCAATCCTATTACCCCCACTTAGAAATTTGAAACGAAATTCAACCCCCACAAAAACCTTATCTTTAAATTCGAGCCTGTCTGTTTTTATTCTTGTTGTCTGCTATCTAAAATCCAAGTTCCTTGACCCACAAACTCCCCTTTGTTAGTGTGTGTGTGTGTGTGTTTAAAGTCTACTCCCCCCCCCTTAATATCCTTTTTGAGTTCTGTGTTGTGTTTTCTTCAGTTTTCTGTATTAATAAAGCTTTCCCAATCTAATTCCATCATGAAGCATGGAATGGGTGCTAATGCTAGCTCTGGCCATCTTGAGAGAGGGAGAGGTGTTTCTAGCCCCAGTCCTCAAACTTAGGGCCAGTTTTTTCTCTGCTGTCCCTACTGCTGCTGGTGGTGGTGGTCCTTCTGAGGGGCAGGAGAAGAAGGAGGGTGATGGTCACTATTTTTATAAACTGAAGATGCAGAGCTGTGCATCAGCAAAGTAAATGAGAAAAGCTCCCTCCATAAATGTGCAAGGGTGAATTAACACAGAATCAGAGGGGTGAGTGTTTATGGGTGGAGGAATGGTTTGAGGTGTTGTTGTTTTTTAAAAAAAGAATCCTAGAAATCAGAGGATGCAGGGATCTGTTTCAAACTTGGCATGCCTAAAGCCCTATGTAAGAGTTATCATCCTGCCAAGTTTATCTCTTTATCTTTATGTATGATGATGGAGATGTATGCATTTTTTGTTAATTCCCATTGACGATAATAGTGTGGTTCTTCAAAAATTGAGTGGTTTTCCCACAAGTAATCGGCGGTGCAGAGAGATGGACCCCTTCCAAAAATTGGGATGGGGAATTGCCTCATTGGAGCACTGCTCCAAATTTTGGGGCAGAGAAGACCCACCCTGCACACACTCCTAATGTTTTGTATTTGGATATTTTATTATATCATAATACGCCTCGTAGACAAAACAAGAAGCTACAAAATAAATAGCTACAGATAGACACTCCTCACTGGGAGCAAGTTAGGGGCCAATAGACTGGGGTTTATGAGAAATAGGCGGTGTGCGGCCTTTTCACAAAGTTGATGTGAATCTGTAGTGCTCTTTACTCCAAATGAAATGGGTCCTTCAAGAGGCCATTCTTTTATCCCTTTGACTTTGGGAAGTGGGATCCAGACAATGTGAATGCTCTTTGCCCTGTCAATGTGTTTCTTTATGTTCCACTCACCTGGGAAGGCAGAGTTCCCAACCTCCACCTCCTCCCCTAATTATTTTTCTTAATAAATTAATTATTTACCACATCTGCTTTTTAAAGAGGTACTATGGTCTCCACTTGTTCATTTGCTGAGAAAAATATCACACTGAGATTTCAAGTGTTGTAGCAATTATCGAAATGGGAAAAGGATGCTTCTCTAGGATGTTCAGGGACATTGTACTTCATCATTTCAATTTGTTCAATATTACAATTAGTATAACTTCAGATGTGTTTGTAACCTTAAGAACATCAACATGTTTCCATTATTTAATGTGTATGTTTTCAATCTACTTTATAGAGCAAAATGTATTAATGCATTTTTAATTTTTTTAAAAATCCTTTAAAACTAAAAAAAACAAACCCACCCTTCCTTGTAAAGTGGTCCTTCAGCTCAGTGTGAAGACCCTTACAGAAATCTTTCACTGATGAGCATTTTTTAATATTAGAAAAAGAAAATAATTGGCTCTCACAATAAATACGCACTACATTTTCATTACCACAAGAATAGCTGAGTTTATTGTTTATGAGGCAACTAGATATTGATAGAAATATAGGAATATCAAAACATTCAAATGGCCTGACCGATAAGCAGTCATGACATAGGTGTTTTGCAATAAAAGTTTAAGTGGAAAGAAAATAATTTAAATTGTAAGTGAGAATCAGATGTGTTTTATTCATCTTAGAACATCATGGATGATGTGATAGATGTCAGTCCTTGTACAGTCAGAGATTCTGCTCCATAAGGTTGACTTACAAGAACGACCTATTTTTAGTGATCTGAAAAATGGCTCTCCTGGGAGTCATGACCTTTCGCATTATTCCCAAAATTACCAATCTCTCATTCTTCCACTTCCATATCTCTATTTTTTTTCCCCCCAAAGTGCATTTGGTCAGCTTTAGAGAAGCGCTTACCTTCATAAAACACTGAAAGTGCAGTTCTCAACTGGAAAGAGATGCTATCAAAATATCACTTCATAGGGATCCCAACCCAATGCTTCTGCTTAACTGTTGTGCTATGAATAATAGTGTCTTCTGGCGCAACCACTGATATTGTATCCTACCCAGGACAAGTGGGGTACAACCAGGTTTCATGTAGTTTGGAATAGGGATGTAGGGATTTTGTTAGATCCATTCTGTCTGCATTTCACAGATTATCAGTCATCATTATTCTATCATCTGTTCATTGACAGAATCAGGTTTTGGTGGGGGGGGGGGGTTAGCAGAATTTCATTCTACTTGCGCTAATTCGCATTAACACTAACTCATGCACTTGCACAAATGTGCTAATGTACATTAGTTAATGCAAATTAGTGCTAATGTGCAGTAACTAATGTGTATTTGTGTAAGTGTAATTGTGAATTCGTGCAAATCCTCCCAACAGCTCACAAGTCAGCAGAATCTGCATGACTTGGAAAAAGCCAGTCAGCTGTGGAACGCGCAGGTCGGATTCATAGAAATCTGAATGCATTTGAATCTGTTGCAGATTTCTCTGATGTCCTTAGTGCAGGGTATCGCTTTCTGATCAGGGATATTTCAGATTTGGGATGGAGAATTGATCATATTTGTTCAGGGGGGCATAAATCCTCTCAGAACAGTTGGCTTCAACACCTGCCTCTACAAAATGCCATATTTTAATGAGAGACCATGTGGTGTAGTGAATAGTGCTGGATTTGCACTGGGGAGGCAGGGATTTGGGTCTCTGCTCAGCTAAGAGGGATACAGATGAGATTACCTTGAACCACTGTGAGCTCCTTCTGGAAAGGGGGATACAAGTATAATAAGTCAACACATTATAGGCTGGCACAAAATTCCATTAACCCGTGAAGGTCATCGCTGCTCCAAGGGCCCATAGGTATAAAGCACAGTTGGCCATTTTCTTCCTAGCACTTGGACACTTTCTCTCCCCCAGCTGTCCTCTAACAGCAACCATTCCATTGGGCTGCAGCAGAGGGAGAGATGGGATTGCAGGAACTATTCCATTGGCTTGAACTGTTTTGAAGGTGGCCATTGTCATAACTCTATAACTTTGTAACTCTATGTGTTGAATCCAATATTAGCTCTTCCTATATTTCCCTGGATTATAACTTATTCTGGCTTTAGTGACATTTTTAAACTTTTAAATTTTGATTTTTGTATATTATGGTTTTAATTTTAAACATCCCAGAGAGCCTTGGCTGTTGGGCAGTATAAATATATAATAAATAATGAATAATATAGACTCATTGAAATGAATGGGACTAGCTTTGGATATAACCCTTTAGCTTTAAGAACTGATGCCTAAGTTTTATCGTGTTCTTTCTCTTTCCCCATTCCCCTTTCCTTTTGTATCATATCTTCATGCCTTGCATCAGCATCCTTGGGCAGCTGCCCAGACTCCAGCACCTTAGTAGGGCCCACCAGTGCTGATGCCAGTGACAGTGGGCTTACCTGGTGATGGGAAACCATTTAAATTTTTCACAATGTCCCTAATGAAGAAGGGCTTTAAACTGGCCACTCCCACTGAGGACTACAGTCTTAATTTCCCACAATGCTCTAAAGAGATGACCACTTTTGCTTCCAGGTAAACCTGGAGCTGGAGGCCCACCACGGGGCACTTTGCAAACCTGTGAGGCCTCCTTAAACCTGGAGCTGGCTCTCATGTCTTTTAGGTTGTAATTTTTTGGGGAAGGGCAGATGTTCAGGGGTGGGGTTATTGAATAGCTTCAACGTAAACCTGAGGATTCAAGCTGATTTCTGTCTAAGGTGAAAACGGTGTGGGTGTGTTTTAAGAGAAAATATTAAATCATCTGAGGAAAGGCATATTTCACAGGTTTAACAATCTCTCTCTATTTCAACTATTAAAACAATGCCCTCAATAATCATACTCATTTTAGACTCCATTATGTTACAAAACTGATGAAGTCAGCCTCAATCAATAACAGAAGATAAGTCTGTCAGAAGACTATACTTTGGACAAGACAGGGAAAGTGCCACAGAAAAAAGAACAGACTGTCTTATATCCCCACCCCCACTATTTTTCTTCTTCTAGAAAGATCTATTCAGCCTTGCAGGCTGTGTGCCCAAATCCCTCTGGAATTTTAAGAGTTATTTATAGGCAATTCTTCAACATAGCAAAAAGTGCTGCCTTTTCGTAGGAATACAATTTGAGCACACACTTGTGAAGTTGGTCGCTATAAATATTTAAAGTGGCAAATGGGCATAGGACCTGTGTTGGCTCCTAATAGTTAAGAAGGCACTGAAGTATTCCCTTGAGTAGAGGCCTTACCTAGATCGTGACACCCATGTCCCTCCATCTGGCTGAACAGAAGCAAGGATGGTTTCTTCTCCTCCATTTAATTAATAGGAGAACAATTCCAGGGTTCATTTGCAGCTTGGTACTAATGAGTTGGTATCAACAACAAAAATAAAATGTTCAGTTTTAAACATATTAATGATTTATTTTATTCATTTCTCAATGATTGGCAGTTACGATTTGTTTGTTTTTAATGGATCCCAGAATAGCTGTTTTTATAAGGATACTGTGTTATTATGCTTTTTATGTTTTTAAACTTTGTATATTTGTTTTAATGATTATTGTTTTTAACTTTTGTAAACCGCCCAGAGAGCTTCGGCTATGGGGCGGTATATAAATGCAATAAATAAATAAGATTGAGATTAGTGTTACAGAAAAATCCATCCTGCCAAGGAAAGATTCAGGGTTGTTAACAACATGTAGGATTTCCAAAACTATAGTAAAATCCCCTACAAATCACCCCTCTGTGGCCTTTGCCAATTGATGGCTATTTGCGGAATGCCAAATCAATCCCACTCTTCTTTTTTTTTTAAGTAGTTTTATGTGTTAGCTGGATCAAATTCTACTCGAGTTTATGATAAAGTTGTCAAAAGAGTCAATAAAGAGAACAACTTAAAGTACAATCCTAACCAGATGCCCATCAGCCTTTGAAGTTGCTTTACTCTGTGGTCACCTTTGCGAGCTTGGAGAAGCAGCCATCTTTGCCAATTGATGACTGATTGATGAATATCAGGCAGAGGTTTCTCCAACTCTACCTGGAGATGCTGGGGATTGAACCTGGGACCTTCTGCATGCAAAGTGGAGGCTCTGCCACTGAGCCACAGGCCCTCTAACTCATGACACCAACAGGCAGCATCTGTCCAAGGTTTCAGACAGGGGCCTTTCCTGACCTACTTGGAGATGGCGGGAATCTTTTGCTTGCAAAGCTGATGCTATAGCTCTGAGCTGGGGGGCCACCCCTAAAAGAGGTGTTACATGATTATACTGCTACTTCTTACATTATTTTTTTATATTTTGTACTTAGGGGATTCACTGCTGTAAGATGAGTTTGTCTGTTAGTTAGATGGGACAGGATGATGGGGAAGGAGGGATAGTCATAAGAATTTATGCAACCATGGCCTTAGCTAGACCAAGCTTTATCACAAGGCAAACCCCGAGATCATCTCTATGTGTCTACATGATGCACAGGGAATCCTGGGATCAGGGAGGGATCACCCCTCCCTTGCCCCGGGATCTCGCCCTCCCCTTTGGGCCCAGTTTTTCCACGGTCTCGGGCTGAGTCCGAGACCATGGAACGTGTGGCCTGTTGCCACGGTTTGACTCGGCTCCACATGATTACTCGCGTGGAGCTGGGAGCCGCACATGGGGTGCAGCGCTCCTCAGGAGCGCTGCGCCCATCGGGGGTAGGGTGGGGGGGAGAGGGGAAATGAAATTGTTTTTTTAAAAAGCACCTACCTTTAGTGCACGAGCGTTCGTGCGCTCCTCTTCCTTTAAAAATTAAAAAATGGCGGGTGCAAAGCCTCTCTTCCTGAGGTCGTTGCGCCTCACGTGTAAACGGAGGAGGGCTCTCATGTTAATTGCAACGCGGGATCGTCCCTCCTCCATTGCGGACTATCAGATAGGTCTAGCTAAGGCCTGTGTGTGTGCGTGTGGTAATGTATGTATTTAATTATTTATTAAATTTATATACCGCCCCATAGCCGAAGCTCTCTGGGCGGTTTACAAAAGTTAAATACAGTGGACATTAAAAAAAAAGTATACAAAATTTAAAACCATCAAAAAAATATAAAAACAACAGTATAAAACAGTATCCATTTTTAAACAACAGTTCTGGGGTCCATTAAAAAAAAACCTTAGCATATGTTGTTAAATGTAGAATCTGATCACAAGTCTCTTTTATATACCACTGTAATATATGGGAATGAAGAAGGTTAAAAGAGGTGATGGGGTTCTGCCTCCAAAATGATTTCATTCGACTTGTATTGGCTGCACCATCATATTGACTCTCACCATTATGTCTACCTGGGACTACTCAGTTCCATTGCCAGTGCTTCTAGGAAATGCTCATCTAATACACAGATGTTAAGGTGTCTCGAAGTGTCACAGATTGAATGGCTCTGACTTGATTTCCCTCCACGAAAATATCCTAATTCCCTTGTATATCATTTATTTTTAAAAAACTGCATTTAAACCAAACTATGGATAAGTAGGGGGCCATTATCAGGACAAAACAGCAAATGAAAAAGCTTTAAAAACATGTTTATGAGTGGGGGAAATTATTTAGAGAGCCATAATCTGTACATTATCAGCAATAACCTTCCATCTGACAATGTATACATGCACATATGCTGGTACACAATTAAATTCTTTCCGACTGCAACTTACAAGTACTGCAACTGGGTGAGCCCTGGTATGCAGAATATTCCCTATGCTATCAGGCTGGGAATGCTGTAGTAATGTTAATTACACACAAAAATTCGCAGATGTAAAGATCACAATGACAGCCGCTATATTTGGAGATTTTTTAGCTCAACCCACACAAATGTTTAGAGAAACGGAACAAGGGAGGGTACAGTTTTATATTTCTTGAAAATCTATGTGGGTTGGGATCAATACACTCCGGTGTCTGCATTTGCCAATTGTACATAATTACATTGCCACAGTATTGGTTTGTGCAGAGATATGTGTGTATGTATGGATATGTATTATATCATTGGCTAGTTTGGTCTAGTGTATGTCGTACTGGACTTGGATTTGTGAAACCGGGATATAAACAGCAATGGATACACACTTACTGTCCAATTTCCCATCTGAAAAATAAGGCAGGCTCTACACTACTGCTTTATAATGGTTTATAACAGTAGTGACAACTATTGGGGCCCAGGACACACTCCATATGCAGTTTTCAAACTGTTTCCAAAGTGTCATACCCTGCTTGGTGTAGATCTGGCTTAACTGCAACCTTTTACTGTAGCCTTTCCCAACCTGATGCCCCCTCCCCTGTGTCTGACTGCAGCTCACATCATGCCTAGCCAGCATGGCCATGGGTCATATTGACTGGGAATTATGGGAATTGTAGGCCCTGCTTAGATGGCAACTGGAAGAAGTCAGGTTTGGACCAAGAATCTCCACTTTCTGAGTCCTTTGTTAAATGGAAAACGTTTAGGTGAACAAAGGTTGGTTCTTTGCAAGGTTGGGTGACACAAGATGGATCACCTCTAATAAACATGTTTGAGAGAGACACACTTTTATATATAACAGATTGCTCCAGTCTAAGGGCTGCAGTCAAAACTAATTTGTTCAAAAAACATGTGCAGTCACTTTATTTTATTACAATATGTACATATTCTAATATTATTCCTTAGTACCCCATGCATTCAAGAATAAAGTATTGTATTTCTTCTTTCTTTAACCACAGACATTTCATTTTTAAAGTAGCTGTCCACCAAATATTTTATTGTTCTGAATATTTTATTAAAAATACCCTGAGTAAATTGATCAAAGAAGAATTAATCTTCTATGCTGTGTACTACACTTCTTTTTCTTCTCCCTTTTTTTTTTGCATGTGAACATTTTATCCTGTCATATAAAAAACGCTAGCACATTTACAAGATTATAACTGGGAGAAACAGCCCTGGTGAAAGCTGCGGTTTGTAATTGCAAAGTTAATTATCTTCCCTAAACCATCAGTTGTCACTTAGATAGACCAGATTCTAGCAGGCTCCCCAGGGACCGACTTTATTTCATTCCTAATGGCTTGGGACCCACCATTTTGCTGTCTCTGAACATTTGGTCACTGAACGCACCATTTATGGAGTATTGTTTAATTAAGGACAAATTAAGAGAACTGTGCATAGAATTTAATTTCATATACTGTGTAAATTCTTTTAAAGAGGGTGCTAACTACAGGCATTATAACTTTTCATTAGCCATTGCTTCTACAATGTATTGAGAGGGTATTGTTTGCAACAGTTACTCTTTGTTTACTCTTTGGGGATTCTCCAGGTGCTGAAGAATCTGCGCCTCTCGATTTACTAACCCGTTAGCTGCCACGCACAGTTCAACATCCAGCCGCATTTGGCGAAAAGCAGCAGGGTACACAGCATATGTTGAGAAGGATGTAGGAGAAAATGCACCACGCAGCACAGCACAGCCTCCTTTATCCATATGTCCTGGGAGAAAGAGACAACTCCTTGTCTGATCAGAACGAAGTCAAATAAATAATGCAGAATGACTGGATAAATGAGTGCGCAACATAAACACAATGACATCGATGTCAGTTATTATTGTACAATCTTGCCCAATCAGATGTGGAGGTCTGTGTGTTCAGAAATTGACTGCATGGAATTTAAATACATGGGATTGGATCCACATATGTGGTACATCAACTGTGCTGGTGGAAATGGACTTCCCCACCCTCTCCTCCCCATGACAGGCCATCCAGCTCCCTGAAAATCCTATGCAGAGAGTCAGGAGGCCTCGCTGAAGGGAGTCAGCTGTAGTGTGGGCAGGAGGGGGCTCCCCTCAAAATTCAGTGCTTCATAGATTCTCCCTCACTTTGTTGGGGAAAAGGAAGTCAGAAACTTAAGGCGGGTGGGGGGTATTCTATCATATATTGCCAGGTCATGATTTGAAGGCACATGATGCAACATCTGAAACAAAGAAGAACAGGATCCGGTCAGTGCCTGGATTTTTTTATCCAGCTTTTCCTTTTATTTCTAGTTTGCAGCCATAGAGCTATTTAAAAAAGCCCCCATGATCTTATCTTTAAATCACGGCTCAGCTCTCAGGGAAGAGGATGCACCGGAAGGGGTGTCCCAGCAGCAGTGGTGGTTCCAGGTTTGGGGAGGCAGAGACGGAGTCAGGAGTCCAATTGTTAGCCAAAAATGTCAGGTACTTTCCCTAGGAGACAGCCAAAACTCTCCTAAGGAACGCACAGAGTCCCAAGTCAGATACAACACACCTTTATTTCTGATCACAGTCGGCCGAGTGCGTGACTCTGTCTAGCTAGGCGCTGGGAAGAGAGTAATTTATGGGTTATTCTAGAGCTTCTTATATAGTAAAACTTACATTGTAACATACATTATAGTTTCATGTCAGCACATTCCTACAAAGACAGGATATAGAACTTTGTTTGAGGTGGCTCAGTTATTAACTCATGGTGGGGGCTGTTAGGAACTAAAACAGAGCAAACAATGACTTTCCAAGTGTCTGTTTGTCAATCAGCTATAGAGATAAGGTATCAACTATAGAGGGACGATGGTTCATGCGAGCAAAGGTCAATACACATCTTGGAGCATCTTGTGATTAGAACACATCAGCTGAATTTCTCATACCTTAGTAAGCATGTTTCTCTCAAATGCAGAAGAGAGGGGTACATATGGAAACAGCAAAATATGGCTGAACATTGGCTCATTAACAAAGATGGGGCCCCCTTAGCTAACACAATGAACTCCCTCTTGGCCTTGCTCTTGGCTTTCCTGGGTTGCCTGCAGCGCAGCTGGCTCCCAGGAACCCCGCAAAGGCTGACCCGCTTTGAAGGGCCTGAGTCTCACTTCAGCTTTGGTACTGAAGCATGATGGACACAAAGCAGCCTGGGTCAAATAGGGTCTGTTAAGAAAAGCTCTAAAATGGCCACTGAGGCAGGTCAGGGGGGCTGTGCACCTGACCACCTGCAAAACACAGCTGCAATAGGTTTTACAAAATCTATACAACTGTAGTTGGAACACGGGCCTTCCTGGTACAATTACATTATATTATAATATACTGTCTTATCTTTTATATAGAATAGGGGTGGGCAACCTGGGATCCAAGGTTGCTTATTCGCCCCTCAAGCAAATGGTTCAGACCTCTGGCAAGACTGATGTGTGCCTCCCCAGCAGCCTGCTGGGTAAAAGTCAGGGAGAGAAGCGGGTGGCTGAAAGACTGCATGATGGGGCATTCCATTCCTGGAATATGGGGCTACCACAGTTCCTCAGCTTAAACTATGTCCATGGAGCAGTTCAACATTTACCTATCTATGCATTCTTTTTAAATATCATCGACAGACTTACTAGGCACTGGGGTTTGGCACCAACCATTGAGGACTGAGCTGTTTGTCTGGTTATTAAAGTTAATGGCTCAGAAATTATAGCACTGGCTTCTACACAGAAACTTGCCATGTCTAATTAGGCAGTGGAGCTGTTCTTTAATTCCAAATGGTAGCTGTAAATGCATCCACATTCACTCCAGCTAAAGCTACCCCAGCTCAGCTCTCCTCATCTTCTTAAACTTCCACTAAGGCCATGGCTAGACCCGGCCTATATGCCGGGATTGTCCCGGGATCATCCCTGTGCATCCAAATGGCACACAGGGGATCCTGGGAACAGGCAGGGATGACCTCTCCATTTGCCTGGGATAATCCTTAGGTCTAGCTAAGGCCAAAGACTCCTTGCCTCCTTCAATGCTTAGTTCTTCCTCCTAGTTCTTATCTTGAAGTCTTCTCAAAGGCCTTAGCTAGACCTAAGGATTACCCCAGGCAAATGAAGGGGTTGTCCATGCCTGCTCCCGGGATCCCCTGTGTGTCATTTGGATGCACAGGGATGATCCTGGGATATAGGCTTGGTCTAGCCATGGCCGAAGATGCACTTTGTCAATAATGTGGGATATAGGTGTTTGTGTGGTAAAAGACCTGGAAAGCATGCAAATCTGGGAAATAGCTCATTTCCTATGTTTGTACTCACCACAGATAACATAGCTCGCAATGAATATAAACTCAACAGTGTTCTGTGGGCAGTATTTGGATTGATGCTGATTGTGTGTATCAAGTGTATCCTATGTTTGATCACTGCGTTATGTTTGATGAGATTGGATGTTACATAGCTTTGTTATTAATGTAAAATTCAATACAAATGTATTTTATTTAAAAAGGGCCTCCACCAACCGTAGCTTGCGCCCTCCATAGCTTCTTCCACCCTTGCAAAGCATTCTTGGGAAGGCAGGGGGATGAGGTAAATGGTTGGCAGGAAAGGCTTGGGACAGCTGGCATCTCCAGAGAGTTTCGCTCAGCTCGGGGCTGGCATGGCTTTTCCAAACTGGGGGAGTTAGTTTCCAACACACCCTCTCCCGATTCTGAAATTCAGGACCATAGCTAATAATAATATCCAACTATTGGTTTAATGCTTAATGACTGTGCACCGCTTTATGTTGCTCCTTCGTCAAAGTGTTAACCAAAATGACTGGAATCGTTGCCATGTTTTCAAGAATGCCTGAAACAGTGCTCATGTTAAACGGTATCTTGCCTTTTTTCCATGAAAAGAAAACATTGCCTCTCTGTAGTTGCACTGCAAAGCACCTTTACTCCCAAATAGTTTACACTGTCATTTATCAAGGCATATACTGAAGAAGCCGTGTTTAAGATCAACAGTGCAGCTAGACTAAGCGATTAATTCAATTCTATCCTGTAATCTACAGTGCCCAACACTGAAATTCAATATCTTAGCTAATTCTAGTATTTTATCATTGTCATAGCCAAACCTAAGCCCCACCCCCTTCAGAAACCCATACGTGCTCTGAAGCACATGCAGATCTCTTGGCTGTATGGGGCTCCCTGTGTGTTCTGGCAGAACAAAAAGTGTGGGAATGCAAAGGAACTTGTAATGGGGATCATTTTTCTTCCCTCAAATGAATGAGGAAACTAGTTCAGGTAATGGAACTGTAAGCATATGTCAGGGCTCCCATGTCTGGAAGAGATTCGTTTATGTTTTGTTTTATATCCCACCCCCCTTTGCCCCCCGGAAAAACCAATCAAACCACCTTGCAACTAAAATAGGAGAATGCAATAGGGCCAAAACTAAAATGAAGTTCAAAGCAGCAAATAAATATCAACATATGGCAGCAATTAAAATATTAATAAACAGCAGTATGGAACTAAAAACCTGAGAGATACCATAAAACATTTAAACAAGAGATAATGAATTAAGGCACACTGTATTGCAATGGTGCAACTCATTCCCTCAGTGAAACGGTGCTAGAGCAAGAGCCCTACCAAGAGTGCTGCATTTGCCACAACAGGAGAGGAGGGCAGGTGGGGCTCTCTGGAACAGCCCCCTGCCTGGCGGCACTACAGGAGCGCTGCCAGTCTCACACTCCTGCTGTGGCAAAACACACCACAGCTTCCTTCCCTCTGGCTCGCTCCAAGAATCACCACAAAATGAGCCAGAGGGTGGGTTCTCTGGAGAGTTGCTTTAGCTGGAGAAAGCAGACAGTGTGGCTGTTTAGAGACTGAGACAAGCCCAGGGGTGGGTGGGTCCTTCCTCAGAGTTCAGGCAGTATGGGAGAGGTGTCCTGGAAGATCACCCCTTGCCTGCCGAATAGGTGAACTCCTGGGAAACTCCACCACAATGCCTAGTTCTGAGGAAGGACCCCTTCAAAGATGGGCATTTAGGCCTGTTTGGCTCTTTCCAGCGGGACCTGCGTGTCTTTTGGCTCATTCTGAAGTAATTCTCAGGGCAACCCAGAGAGCAAGTATGGGGCAGAGGCAGGGAGGGGATGCAGTGACAGTCATGGAGAGGACAACATAGTAGCAGCATCAGCATCTGTATTCTCCCACTGCAGGCAGCAGGAGAGCTTGCATTGCGCTTAAATTCACAGATTAGCAATTTTATTATCTATATATCCCTCCCTTTTTCACTATGCTAGGCCCCAATAACCCAATTCTGTTCCCTTTTCAGAAACTAACAAACAACAGTCTAGTATCTTTAGTGGTTTTGTAACACTCCCTCTTTTTTATCCTTACTTTGTACTGTTTTATATAATGGTGTATCTTCTTGTTTTATATTGGTCTGTTGACTGTAAATAAATACCAATACAAATACAAAATACTGCCCCTGACTCCAGATAATTTATGGACAAGTTGAAAAGTTCTGTTCCCAATACAGATTCCTTGGGGGGGAAAAACCCCAAATTTACCTTCTTCCATTGCAAGAACTTTCCACTTATTTGTATTCTGCTCTCTGTTCTCTAACCAGTTCTTTAACCAACCTAATATCAATCCATAGAAGGTTCTCTGCTCTTATCCCATGACTGCTAGGTTTTCTTAGGAATCTTTGGTGCAGGATTTGGTAAAAAGACTTTTGGAGATCCAAGGAAACAATGTCTACCAGATCATCCCAATCCACGTGCTTGTTGTCACTCTCAAAAAATTCTAAAAGGTTACTGAAACAGGACATACCTTTGTAGAAGCCAAGTTGGTTCTTATTCAACAAGACATGTCCTATTAACTTGGTAATGTTATCTTTACTAATGCTTTCCACAATTTTATTATTAACAGACATTAAGCTAATGGCACATAAGATTCTAAATCCTCCCTTATCCTAGGACATGTTATATATGTTATATATTTTTATCAAAAGATCAGGAATTTCACATTTGAGTTCTTTGAGACAACTTGGATGAGTTTTATCTGGACCCAGTGATTTGTTTGTTTTTGTCAATAAGGTCTAGAACTTTTTGCCACTACTTGCCTCATTTCTTAAGACTCCCTTACTGAAAATACCAATTCCAGCATTGTTAGCTGTCCAACGGCTTCTGCAGTGAAAACAGATGCAAAGAATCCATTCATCTTCTCTACAATCTCCTGATCCTCCTTTAGAGCTTTCATCATCCAACAGACCAATCACCTCCCTAGCCAGTCTCCTGCTTCTGACGTGTGTGTGTGTGTGTGTGTGTGTGTGTGTGTGTGTGTGTGTGTGTGTGGTCTTAATGTTTGCATTTCCTTTGAACAGGTTTTGTTCCTTTTCTTTCTTTCCTTGCTTGGCTAACTTTTCCAATTCCTGCGGGAAGCTTCTTCTTTCTAAAAACTTCCTTCACACTGCTTGTTAACCTTTTGAACTTGATTGTACTTTTTCTGACCTACAGTGTACATCAGAGATGGGGCACCTTCTACTCATCCACCTAATCCTTCGAGCCAACAGAGATTCTCTCTGAAGATCCTAGCCCACCCCCACGCTAGGAAGCATTGCTGTTATTATCCAGTCACTGATGGGAGATAACTGTTATGCCTTCCCCTGAAGAATCTGATTCAGAGACAGAAGCTGATTTAGGGTTTTGGATTGACAGGGAGATGAGACTTTGGCCTTAGCTAGACTGGGCTTTATCACAGAGCGAACCCCGGGATTGTCCCTGTGTGTCCACATGATGCACAGGGGATCCCGGGATCAGGGAGGGATCATCCCTCCCTTGCCCCGGGATAGAGCCCTCCCTTTTGGGCCCGCTTTTTTTGCAGTCTCGGGCGCAAGACCACGGAATGTGTGGCCGGTTGCCGCAGTTTGACCCAGAGCTGGGAGCACTGCACCCATCAGGGGTAGGGTGAGGGAGCGGCGAAATTAAGTTACATTAAAAAAAGACCTACCTTAAGCGCACAAGTGTTCATGCACTGCTTCTCCTTTAAAAATAAAAATGGCGGGTGCGACGACTGTCTTCCTGAGGTCATCACCCCTCACTTGTAAACGGAGGAGGGATCTCGCATTAATCGCAACACAAGATCTTCCCTCCTCCATCCTGGATTATAAGGTAGGTCTAGCTAAGGCCTTTATCTCTGCCTGATTTCACAGTAGACTGTGATCAGGAGAAGGCATTTACTAATCCTCTCCTACAGTCAAAGCTGGCCCAGGAAAGAGCAGCCGACACACCCCAGTCTGAGGCCTTTGCTAGACCTAAGGTTTATCTTGGGATCATTCCGGGGTTGTCCCTGCCTGCTACTGGGATCCCCTGTGTGTCATTTAGATGATCCCAGGATAAACCTTAGGTCTAGCTAAAGGCCTGAGTAACATTCTTTGATAAGAGGCCAGGAGGCTGACTTGGCTGAGGAGGAGTGTTGTGCATTGGCTGGAGCATACGGTAAGTTGGAGCAAATTTTGGGCAATCCAAAAGGTAAGGCAACAAAGCAGACAAATGGTCATCTGCAAAAGTTCCAGTCAAGTATGGGATCAGGCAAGGGCAGGAGTGGTCCAGATAAAAATCAAAGCATAGTTAAGCAATATATTACCAGAAGCAGAGTTAAATGGGAGTCAATGGGTCAGTAGCACAGAAGGTGAATCACAAGACAAGGTCTTGACAGCAAAGTACAAAGTACAGCAGTTGATGAACATTGTTGCTCCAACACCAGCTAGGTCTACAGTGAAAGCTTGTAATGTCAAAGCCTGTTGAGCCCCACCTAGAGCTCAGCTGCATTAATCAGAGCTCCTTGTTCAGAGCCCTACTCCTGAGGACTTGCTTTCTCTTGAAGAGTCCTTCTCTGCAAGCAAGACTTTTCAAAGGGCCCTTCTGGCCTATCTCTTGAGATGATGATGCTCCTGGGGACCAAGGAGATATTCAACTTCTGCCTCAGAAGCAGAATTCCCTCCTCCTGACAGGGATAGACCTGCAACCACCATCCCTGAGGGTCTAGGCTCCTGCTAGTCTGACCCACCTGAAAGAAACCAAAAAGGTTCCCCATCCCAGTATACTGTACATCTGGGCTATTATTGTTGTTTTATATAAGAAGACCTCATGGAGAGGAGGCCAGGAAGGCCTTTATTTTAATTTACAAAATGTATATACTGTTGTATTCCTAAGAAGTCCCCTGAGTATGTAGGAATCACTCTCTCATATTTGGTGGCCTCCTTTTGCTTCCAAACTATTCAACACTCAACCACTTGAATTCACTATCAAATGGAATGATAATAGTATTCCAGCTTTCCTCGTTTACTGCCCCAGAGACCCAGCTGGAAAGACTTGTTCTGGTATTGAAGAATGGGCAGGGTCAAACCTGTCGCATGTCCACGTACTGAGGGCAAACAAGCTGAAAGGTATCAATTGCAACCTGACTCCGAAGGGCCCTAGAAATTGCCATTTCTGATTCTGTTTATTAGGTTAAGATGTTCTAATTAATAAAATAACAAACTAATAATGTGTGTATGAGAGATGGGGGTGGGGAGGGAGAAGGAAAAGGAGGAAGAGAGAATGTTTATTTTCCCTTGTCCTGATAACGCTAAAATATTGTCCAGGGGCTCGTCTACATGGGCACTTTACCCTGGGGTAGCTTCAGAGTGGTAGCAGGTGATCTACATGACGCAGCCACCACTCCAAAGAGATCCGGGAGCAAAGCCCCAAAGCTCTGTGCTAAAAAAAAGTTGGGTACTTACCCCGACTTTTTTAGCTTGAAGTCAGGCTCTGCACCTCTGCGGAGCCTTTTTAAAGAGAGGGAATTAAAAGGGGTGTTGGGAGGGAGTGCACAGGGCGCTCCGGGGTCCACACTTCAAATAATTAAAAAAAAAAAAAAAACAGGGTTGGGTTGGGAGGAGAGTAATGGGGCAGCAGGGAGGCTGCTGCCACTGCTGGGACAAGCACTGGGGAGGGGGGAGGAATGGGGCAGCCTGCTCTCCTCTCTCTGAGCTCACTCTGGCTGCCCCGTTCCTCCTCCCTTCCTGGTGCTTGTCCCAGCAGTGGCTGCAGCCTCCCTGCTGCCCTGCTCCTGTCCTCCCACCCACCCCCTTTTTGTTTTAATTATTTATTTGTAGTGTGGAGCCCAGAGCTCCCTGCCTTCCAACACCCCCTTTAATTCCCCCCCCTTAAAAAGCCAGAGTGAGCTCAGAGGGATGAGAGCCAGCTGCCCTGTTCCTCCCCTCTCCTCTGTTCTGCCAGTGGCGGATCTACACTATTTATTTATTACATTTCTATACCGCCCAATAGCCGAAGCTCTCTGGGCGGTTCACAAAAATTAAAATCATAGTAAAACAATCAACAGGTTAAAAGCACAAATACACAATACAATATAAAAAGCACAACCAGAATAAAAACCACGCAGCAAAATTGATATAAAATTAAAATACAGAGTTAAAACAGTAAAATTTAAATTTAAGTTAAAATTAAGTGTTAAAATACTGGGAGAATAAAAAGGTCTTCAGCTGGCGACAAAAGGAGTACAGTGTAGGCGCCAGGCGGACCTCTCTGGGGAGCTCATTCCACAACCGGGGTGCCACAGCGGAGAAAGCCCTCCTCCTAGTAGCCACTAGGAGCCTACTGCTTTAAAGCGCTTTATAACAGTTTTGAGAACGATATATGGAGTGTGTCCTGGGCCCCAACTGTTGTCAAAACTGTTATAAAGCACTTTAAAGCTCTTTAAAGCAGTAGTGTAGATCCTGCCTTGGTGCTCCTTCCCATGCAGATGCTGAGAAGGAGCATCAATTCGGGAGCCTGGGGCCTCTGGGCGCAGACACGAGTCTGTGAAGACGGGGCCCGGGGGACTTTGAGCACATGGATAGGTAGCAAAGTACTGGTTCATGTATAAACCTACACAGGCAAACAGATTATTTATGAAGGAGGAAAACAAGACATTGTTTTTAATAAGAAAGAATTAAAATCTCTATACTAAAGCAATTTCAAACCGAACTAGATGCTCAGAATGAAAGTAGCATCTAAACTGTTAGAGCATCAGGAGCAGCACTATTGGAATTATACAGAATTCAAAACCTGTCAAAAAAGATTTAGGAATATAGTCCAGAACCTGAGGATCCCCCATTGGATAAATGTCTATAATGCCAATAGAAACGTTTCCAGGGGTTCACATCAGATCGTCTGTATGCTAAGGGCAGCATATCACTACAGAGTTGTCATTTTTAATTTCAGTTTTATTTATTTCCATCTGAGCACACAGTAATCACTTATGAAGAAACAACAAAGCTAGAGAGGCATTGTTTTTTAAACAGTTTTGAGATGAGGAGGCTGGGTTTTCAACTGGCTTAATGGTGCCTAGTAAGTAAGTTTTGGTTCGCTGCATAGGCTGTTTGTAATGGTAATGTCTGCAATCAGATGTATAGGATTATAGCTTCCAAACTGCGTGTGGTACTGGTGCCCCTCTATTTGGCACTGGTTAGGCCTTATCTTGAGTATTGCATCCAGTTCTGGGCACCACACTTCACAAAGGATGCAGACAAGCTGGAGCGAGTTCAGAGGAGGGCAACGAGGATGATCAGGGGTCTGGAAACAAAGCCCTATGGGGAGAGACTGAAAGAACTGGGGATGTTTAGCCTGGCGAAGAGAAGATTGAGGAGAGACATGATGATAGCACTCTTCAAATACTTGAAAGGTTGTCACACACAGGAAGGCTGGGATCTCTTTTCGATCCTCCCAGAGTGCAGGACACGGAATAAATGGGCTCAAGTTACAGGAAGCCAGATTCTGGCTGAACATCAGGAAAAACTTCCTGACTGTTAGAGCAGCGTGACAATGGAACCAGTTACCTAGGGAAGCAGTGGGCTCTCCCACACTAGGCATTCAAGAGGCAACTGGACAGCCATCTGTCAGGGATGCTTTAAGGTGGATTCCTGCATTGAGCAGGGGGTTGGACTCGATGGCCTTATAGGCCCCTTCCAACTCTACTAGTCTATGATTCTATGATCCTTATAGAGAATCTGTTGATGGAGGGTTCCTAGCACTAGCAGTAGGGGTGGGTGTAGCTCAGTGGTACTGCCCCTGCTTTGCATGCAGAAGACGCCAGTTTCAATCCCCAACATCTCCAGCTAGGAAAATCTCCTGCCTGAAACCAGTCTGTATTGACAGTACTGTGCTAGATGGACCACAATAGACTAACTGAGAATGGTTTATTTTTCAGGACAAACCATCATGCTTAATTTAATATCTGTGGAATGTCAACACACACACACACACACACACACACACACACACAGAGAGAGAGAGAGAGAGAGGGTTATTTCCTTAAAATAAGTGAACCTAAGAAGCTGTGGTCTACAGTAAGAGTTATTTTACCTACGGTGGGTTAGCATGTTGTCTATCGCACCAGCGTGGGTTACAGAGATAGCCTACAGAGCTGCTCCGCATGAGTGGCCAACAACACTGCCACTCTTCTCCTCCTCTCAAGCTATCTGTATTCCCATGACAAAGGAAGCTGGGATACCTGCCCCCCTGGGTGAGAGGCCTACAGGAGGATGAGGGGCATGGATGTGTGTGAAATGAACGACTCTCTGCTTATTTCATTGTGCCTGATCATCTGTCGAGAGCATAGTAGGTTGTCTGCATAACAACCTACCCAGCCCAGCTTGCCTCCCATCATGGGTTAATGTGTTGTGTAAACCCAGCCAGCACAAGGCAGCCTCCTCTTCATCCATGAATGAAGCAAGTTGATGGCATGATAAAAGCCTTGACCAGAAGCACCCTCTGAGGTGAGGGATATATTTAATTAATTAAGTATATTCAATATTTTTAAAATCCCATCTTTCTATCACTAAGGGTCAGGCTAGCTTGCTGCTGTTGTTTTTTAAAATTGTTTGCACATGTGTGTGCATTCATGAATGAATAAAAAAATGTAAATGTAAATAAAGAATAAAATGATGTTTATCTTATCCCAGATTGCTAAATGCTTACTGAAGTAAAACTGCTTTACATGACTTCCAGCATTTGCTCATATCCAGACTTGGGCAGGATCTACACTACTGCTTCATAATGGTACTGAAGTGCACTGACAACTGTTGGGGCCCATGACACATTTCTTATACTGTTTTCAAACTGTTTTCATAGTGTTATATCCTGCTTGGTGTAGCTCTGACCTGGGGTGAACCAATCAAGAAAGTGGGTTTCAGAATCGGACAGCAGCCACTGAGATTTTCTGTCTATGTGCCAGCATTATCAAGAGCTTTTCTCCCTAGGCACATTCACAAACACACATAAGCCATCTTGCTTTGTATTCATATTTCAGTCTCAAATCACTGATGCCAAGTAAGTGATTAAGAGGTGCACCTTACATTCAGAAACCAAAGCAATGGTCCAAGATCTGATGGGAAAGAAACAACCTACAATCACTAAAGGGATATATTCTATTCCAACAACTATTTAACGACTGTTCAATGAGAAAGTGGGGATAGTTAGGTTTATTACAGGACTTAATAGTAAGAACATAAGATGACTAACTATTAAAGGGAAGAACTTCATGGCAAGATGTATTAGTCTGTAGAACTGCCTTTAGAGAAGCTATGGATATCTCATTGATTAGGAGATTTAGAAGAAGCCTGAACAAAGCAATTAGAAAATATCCCTGCACTAGCTACTCTACTTAATCTAATAGGCCATATTCATCTTTTAAGTCTCTATCATTATTCCTCTTTGGTTCTATACATTATTTACAACCAACAGTCTGGCTTTGACAGTGGGAGCCAATGGCACAGAGAGAAATTAATGAAAACATCAAGACCCAAATTAGAAGCAAACTGGTGCTATGTGGAGCTGGGCTTTGTTTGTATGTTTTTGTTCTTTAAAGTTAGGAATCTTCAATTAATCCAAAACATGTCTACTTGATCATTAGCTAGGCTCAGCCAATGACAGCCTATGACTCCAATATTTTTTTAAAAAAGGGAGGGGTTCAGCTGTTTACCCAGTGCCTGTTTACCCTACCCTGTGCCTGTTTGCATTCTCTTCCCCTCCTTATTGTTTTATTATGATTTTATTAGAATGTAAGCCTATGCGGCAGGGTCTTGCTATTTACTGTTTTACTCTGTACAGCACCATGTACATTGATGGTGCTATATAAATAAATAAATAAATAAATAAATAAATAATAATAATAATAATAATAATAATAATAATAGGGCCAAACCAGACCATATGTAAAATGCATCAATGCATTTCACATGTGCTAAAAAAGAGAGGGATAAATAGCAGTATGAGGGGTAAAATCATGATCACAACCTTGGCATATAGGAAGGGTGATTTAACCATTTCACCACATGTCAAACTCCAAATGAAAATCAAGTTAATGCCCCCTACCCCCATCCACCATAATCCCAACCCTGATTCTCTACAACATGCATGCTGCTATTCAGGGCCAGACCTCATATGAGGTGAGGTGAATCCCCCATCCCAAGTGTTGGATTGGGAAGGGCAGACACACAGATCCCCACCGCCAGGAGAGCCCCTGACACCTCACAAGGTGCTTGGCAGTGGGTGGCATGCTAGAGACCCTTTCTCTAATCTCACTACAACAAGTGCCTCCATGGGACAGCAGCTGGTATAGCTCTCCAGAGCAGCTACCCACCCAATGCCCTGCTCTGATAACATTTTTAAAAAACCAATAACATTAAACAAGGGATGTGGAACGTATTTGTGCATTTATCCTATAATCTAATTTGCCCCTTAGTTTCCCAATTCAATTGAAGCTGCTGACATCTTTAATGTCCCTGATGGCCTCAGATCTCTTTATGCCAAGTAGTGCATCCTCTGAACTCCTTCATATGCTTAGGTAATCCAGCGAGGCCCTGCTCAAGATACCTGTGCCATCTGATATTAGGTTGGTATCCACCAGCATCATCCAGGACCTGCAGTGGTGCCGTCACTGAGGAACATTCTCTCCGATGAGGCAAACTTCTCAAGACCTATTTTCAGTTTTAGAAGGAAGGTCAATAACAATTGATTCCACTATTTTTATTAATGCTGCTGCAGTGTTAGTAGTAGTAGCAGTAGCAGGATTATCAATGCGCTCTACGTAGGGCTGCCTTTGAAGACGGTTCGGAAGCTGCAGCTCGTGCAAAATGCAGCGTCCAGATTGATTTCGGGAACCAGAAGGTTCGACCATATAACACCTGCTCTGGTCCGCTTGCACTGGCTGCCTGTATGTTTCCGAGCCCAATTCAAGGTGCTGGTTTTGACCTATAAAGCCTCACACGGCTTGGGACCACAATACCTGACGGAACGCCTCTCCCGACGTGAATATACCCAGTCACTACATTCAACATCTAAGGTCCTCCTCCGGGTGCCTACTCCGAGAGAGGCTCGGAGTGTGGCAACGAGGGATAGGGCCTTTTCGGTGGTGGCCCCCAGACTGTGGAATGATCTCCCTGATGAGGTTCGCCTGGCACCAACGCTGCTATCTTTCCGGCTCCAGGTTAAGACTTTCCTCTTTGCCCAGGCATATGGCGGCACATCCTAATTACCCACATGTTTAGTTTTTAATCGGTTTTTAATGCTTTATGTGTGTATGTTCTGTGTTTTAGAGTTTTAAATTTTGTATACTTGTTTTTACCTCAATTTTAGAATTTCTGTAAACCGCCCAGAGAGCCCTGGCTATGGGAGCGGTATATAAGTGTAATAAATGAATAAATAAATGTGTTAATGCAATGATTTGGATAAATTTTATATGGATTTATGACTTTTGATTGTTAGATACTTAGGGGACCCTTTGTGGGTTAACTTAAAGTATAAATTACTTTGCGTAATGGTGATTTTCTTAAGCATCCTTGATTTTTCTGTCTAGATTTATTTATTTATTTATTTATTTATTTATTTCCTTTTACAGGTGAATGCTGAACTTACCGAGAAGGCAGAAATGCTCTACTGAAAATTAAACCTAGGTCACTGAGTACATTTTGGTTCCTTGTTTCAAAGTTTCCATTAGCAGAGAGAGTTGCTTGTGAGTTTTCATTTGTTTTCCCCAAGGGGTTGCAGCCACTAGGTGGGAGGGGGTATTTCTGATTCAAAACTCAAAAGTGCTTCTTTCCAGAGAGAAATATGTCTTGTTAAAATGAAGGCTTTACTATAACATTTAAACCAGAGAGGCAAACTACATAAATTCAATTCCCATTGCAGTTTTAAACTGCCCAGAGAGCTTTGGCTATTGGGTGTTATAGAAATAATAATAAAAACAACAACAACAACAACAACAACACACAGACAAAGGTGTGATACACGGGTGAGACCTCCAACAAAAGGTTGCTGTGTGAAGTATCCCTGTTTGCTGTTCCAAGCCCCCATCTTGACAGTGGCGCTTTAGCGCCATGAGGCGCCTGGCTCTCACACTTGTGCTCCTTCCCGCCATCTGCACAGGAAGGAATGCAAGTGTGAACTTTCCCCATAGCACTGAGGGAGAAAGGAACAAGGGGGCGGGACGAGGCAGCCAGGGACAGCCAGGAGGGATGCCAGGCGCCCGAACCACCTCTCCTCCCTCTGACCTGCCTCTGGCTGCTCACTCCTTCCCCCTTTTTAT